>NC_136496.1:44137018-44422275 GCF_053919585.1 Euprymna scolopes | reverse complement strand
TATATAATATATATATATATATATATATATATATATATATATTATATATATATATATATATATATATATATATATATTATATATATATATATATATATATATATATATATATTATATATATATATATATATATATATATATATATATTATATATATATATATATATATATATATATATATATATATATATATATTATATATATATAATATATATATATATAGAGAGAGAGAGAGGTGTGTGTGTGGGGGGGGGGTAATAATTAAATCTTTTAAACATTTAAGCAGAAACCATAATAGATAATTTAAAATAAAAATGTGAAAAGAAAAAGCATGAATGTAATGTAAGTTGTAAAAATAATATTAAGTGATTTTATAATTATATTGTAAAAATTTGATTGCAGGAACAGTATTAGGAGCTTTCAGTGGAAGTGTTTAAAAGAATTTGAGCTTACATGGAGTTATGTGATAAAGAAAAGAAAAATCGAAAAAAAAAAAAGAAAAAAAAAAAAGAGAAATTCCCACAAAGACATATAGCCTAATGATTAAGAATCGATTTTAAATGACAGACTTCTGAAGGTTCAATTTTTACTACAGGTGATATTAAGTAAGAAAGAGACATAAAAATCAACACTTCTACATAAATTGAATTAATAATTGAATATTTGTAAAAGATAAATGCCATATGTCAGATAAAACACTTAAGAGATAGCAACAATATTGCGCTGTCAAGTTGCTTTTAAAATATTAGGGGGAAAAAAAGGTCGGATGTAATAGTTACAAATATGTGTTACCATTTTAAACTTGCCAATATGTACACACTGTATGGAAAGGCAAACAAAATAAATGATGAGGTATGGCCGTGTTCATAACGTTTCAGTCCTCATATTCTCTAGCCTTCTTCAGGTGGCATTTGCTGTTACAGCCATAATGTTTATTTAATCCTAAGTCAATTAGATAAAAGGTTTAAGTTGAAATTTCTGGAAGCTGATGTAAAGAAGGCTACAACAACTGAAACATTGTGAATATTACCACCAAGATGAGGACAACAATCATAAACATGTAAATGATGATCAGAACGTGTTGTTGTAATTACGGAGTAAGAGAGGTTTTGAACGAAGCATGAGAACACTTTTTTTTTTAAACTATATAACGTGGAAAGATGTCTTTAATAATGCTAGCTAAAATTATAGAAACAGCTTAGTAAAAAGAGGTTTTCAGAACACTGTCCTTTGAATTAATTCTGATGGTCGCTCTCATTCATTAGCTGCATTTTTTTAATTTTTAAAAATGCAAGTGAATTCAAGTGTGATAAACCTGGGTACTTTGCAATGGATTTCTTATTATATAGTATGGAAAAAGAAACAAAAAACATGCATGTTAGTGTATACAATTATTACTGATCAATAAACTATTAATCTAATATATGAATTAAAGTTTGTCATTTTTCTATTTTTTTTATGCAATTTATAAATTTAGGAAAATGCAGTGTTTAATTCTGTCTAGACATCAGCATCTATTTTTAATTTGGATATGTTCTTAAAAAAATAAAAATAGTTCCAATCAAGATTTAATCAATTAATACTTTAATTCCACCAATATTTTATTTTTGGTTAGTGATATTTAAATGAGGAGAGAGCAGGAGGTAGGAGCTTTACTCTCTAAAAAAAAAAAAAGTACTAACGCCACAACTAAAAAGAAAAGAAAAAGTTTAGTAATATATATATATATATATATATATATATTGCACAATTCACCAGTATTAATTTATATTTTAAGTGTTTTGATTAGCTAATCAACAGATTGAATTAATTGCTATGTTTGTTTCAAATTGCAAAACTAGTAGTGACAGGAAAGAAACAGAAGTTTTACAATGAATAGGCAATTCTTATTTAAAAGTAAATTTCTGGATTTTCTTTAATAAAAATAAAACAAAAACGACAACAATAACGATCAACTTAAAATTGTTTTATTTTACATTTTCAGTATCCCAAATTAGTTTTTTAATAATTTGGTTCATTTATGTAATAACCAAACAATACCATAAAAATTAAAATTTAATTTTCAAAATCCTATATAAAAAAAAAAAAAAAAAAAGAGATAATAATGAAAGTAAAGACTGAGCAATGCCGGCTAGGTAGAGCTAGTTTATCATAGTTGTTTACAGAATGAAAAATACTGATAAATGTTATTTAAATGTTTGTTTTGTTTTCTTTCAATCAAATGTTTTTTTTTGCACATCACTGATTAATAAACTTTTATGATCACAAAATTGAAATTCTAGAAAAAAAAAAACAAAAAAAAACCCAGATCTTTTTATAATTTAGTTTTAAACAACTTGTTTCCTAAATAAGAAAAAAAGAAAAAAGTTTATGCTTAAATAAAATTAATTATTCATGGAACACTAAAAATGTTTTAATATATGACATCAGAAAGCTCCCAGACTAAATACTGTACTAATATTTGATGAAGATGTGCACACACAACAGGCATGACAAGGGCCAATACTTTCAGATTTCCTGAGTTTGGATATAAATGTGTAGAATTAGTTGACACATCTAAAGGACTTCCCAAATCCAATAAATTTATATATATATATATAAAAATAAAAGAAAAAGATTTTTCTTTCCCTTTATTCTGTAGATATACGCCTCCATGCATTATGTTTTGATCCTCCTAATTTCTACTTATTTTTTTTTTTACCTTCATTCTATTATTCATTATATGATTAATCTTTATCTGCATAAAATAAATACATTTTACTAAATATCATATGAATTGAACAAAGTGTATTTAACAATTCAGTTTATTCAACTTATATTATCTGATCAAATACAAATAAGTGTGATTTATAAAATGAAATAAAAATCAGTTTGAAATAGTTAAATTAAAAAGGAAAATGTAATAACTAAATTTTCGTTAAAAAAATTTTTTTTTTTTTTTTTTTTTAGTAAAATCAAAACCAATATGCACCTCCAACTCTTAAATTTATAAATAATAGTCAGAAATGAATAAATAAAACAAGAACACCAAAATACTCGAAAGTATTTATTGCTTTTGGATGGTAGATTTAATTTTCCTATTTATAAATGCATCAATATCAAAATACAGGTGGAATGAGATTTTAAGTTAATTATAAAGCACACAAACATTCTTCAGAAAAAAAAAAAAAAAAAAAGACAAATCATTATCTAAGTTCAAGCAGGACTGGATTAAAATGGATTAACATGGATACTGGGAATTGTTTAATTTTTTTTTTTAAATTAAACAATTATAACTTTTTAATTATCAAAATATGTTTGTCTTGAAATTAGGAAGATCAGTAATGTTCCAATTATTAGCACAAAAACAAAAATAAAAAGATATTAGAGTAGAAATATTTGGACACTTGGAAAATGGTCAGTTCATTAAACTTTCAAGATTTCGTTTGTTTGAAATTTAAATCAATTTTAAGCTCATCTCATGAACAACAGTTTTGCTTTAACAAGTTAACACCAATACAGAAAACATGTCTACATTTAAATAAACATATTTGATTCATACAATTTCATTTAAATAAACATATTTGGCTCTGATGAGACCATGAGATGGCAACCTTGATATGTTCCAATGTTAGCATTAATAATATTGTTACATTAACAAATAAAGAGTAAAATGGTGGCACATATTGACATGCATTGATTCCATGTAATAATTCTCAAATATATTAAACCCGTATTTGCAATTATTGTTCATTTTTTTTATAATTGTTCATGAATTTTATTTGAATCATAATTTTGTTTTGGCAAATAATCATCAATAATTCTGGATTTATTAGAAATCTTATTTCTTAACCTTCCTCATACTTTTTCAATTAAATTCAGTTCAATAGATTGAAACAACTAAACAATTCATAACAATTTCTGAGTTTCTTGCTTTAAGATGTCATTTTGCTGAAAGACCCTCCCTCAGTATAGAGTAACCAATTAAGTTTTAAAATTTATAGATTAATCAAACGAATATCCCTTCATGTTTTAATGATGAAAGGACTTTTTTTTTGTTGATGAGAGGCAAATTTTCTCTCTCTCTCTCTTTTTTTAATTTTTTTTTTATATATAATTAAACCATCTTTTATGATATTAAAATATTCAAACTTTTCTGAAATCATCTCTTATCTCCTTTCAAATTACTGAACTTTTCTTTGCATTTTTTTCTGTCGAGTTGATATACAAAACAAATTGCTCACTGCCTCTGGTGTTGATGATCATTCTCATTGGGTAAAATGACAGTTTTGTATGCTGCATCTGCAGTGGAAGGAATCATTGCTTTCTCAAACAAGAGAGGATGGCACAACCTCTGGAAACACTTAGTTGCAAACAAATAGTCAACTAATCAGTGTCACCAGCTATGAAGAGAGATGAGCGCACAAATCAATCACTAACAACATTCACTGAATACAACCGAGTGAAATGGATTTTCTATGTTTTGATCTACTGGTGATTCTCTTTTGTGAAAACTTTCAACTTCTGGCAATCCCGTTGTTTTTGCCCCTTGTATCTAATTAATTTCTGAAGATCTATAGGTTCCAGGATCATTTGTGTTCCTCCACCCCCAAATGACTCAATTCAAATTTATTCAAATTTGCAATGAAATTTTTTCTACTGCTTCAACCTTGAAGGTTTATAATAATGACACCCTTTTTTTGTTTAAGAATAATTAATCCAGTTGCCATCATGTTAGCAATGGCTTTTGTTTTTATTGCTTAACAACTTTGTGCTTTTGTAAGATTGAGAGCTCCTTTACTTCAACCGTGACTGCTGTGTTGCAAGAAGGTGACGCAGTGAATTACTGTTGCAAGAGCACCATACTCTATGCTTTCCTGGAACATCCTAAAGATTGTTATCTGCAATCCGTTTGAAATAACATTTTAAGCAATTTTAGTTATGTCCAAATACTTGTTCACTTAAAAAAAAAAAAAAAAAAATTCTATTTTGCACTTTATGCTTAAAAGTTTTATTTTATCAAAATTGATGACGTTTAAATGTGATTAATGAAAGTATTAAATGGACATTTTGCAAGTGTCTTAATATTTCTTTTCCTCCACCTAATTTTGTGTTTTGTTTTACACAAAAGAATTTACTGACAAATGAGCTGTAAGTTGATATACTTCCAGTTTGGACTGGAACACACGTGCTATCTGAATTTATCATTCCCTCCAAACTTATTTATGAACTTTAAATGCATTAGCTAACATATATATACGGAAAAGTAAAATAAGTTGCTTGTCCAGAATTTCCTCTATATTAAAAAACAAAAATAAAGAAAAATCTGTATAATGTATTCCGAAAATCACAAATTGATCAAGTAGTTTTTTTATGCGATTAATGGGAATATCGCAAGATTGAATTCTCTCCCTTGTTGTCTGAGACTGTTTACAAGATGGTGCCACGGTCCTCAGTTAACCATAAAACTTGATTTTCTTTTTCAAAAATAAAACGACTTAGTAAATTTACATGATTTTGGGATTATATTTTCTTTCCATCATGCATATATACATCATACAGATTTTTATTTTTATTTTGTTTAATATAGGAGAAATTCTGGATAAACACCTAAAATTATTACTTGCAATCTTGAAAAAGAAAAAATATTTTTAAATAAACTAAAATGCAAAATTATTTCCATTGTTTTTCTGCACACAATTGTCCTTGTCAACATTGGTAATTATACCAATACATTTTTTTGCTGTATAAATATTAATATGGTTTATAAAAAAAAAAAAAAAAAAAAAAAAAAAAAAGACTCATTCTAAAAATGCCAACCAAAAGATAAACAAAAGAAAAAAAAAAAAAAACCCTGAAATAATCGATCAATTATTTAAAGACTGCAATAATCAACCAATTATTTAAAGACTTTGTTTAGTCACTTCACAATATTTATTCATGATATTCGTCAATATGCCGAAATCAGAAGAAAATTTCCCTACAGAGAGTTCTTGATTTGGATGCCAAAATCTTGCAAATAATAGTTAGAAAATAAATTACATTTTTTGTTCAGTGTTAGTTTAACTTCCTTTTGTTTATACATTTTATTATGTATTAGATTTACAAGTTTGAATTTTTTTATTAGTTACTTTTATAGGGTATGAAAGCAAAAACGAATATGATTTCCATAATATTATACACAAAGAATTCAAACTATCATTACATTGATAACGACAACCTCAATACAAACAATGATACAAAATGGATTTTTAAGAATTAACTTCTCATCTGAATCTCCAGAATAATCAGAGTTTTGACTGCACTTTTTGTTTATCCTTCAACAATAACGGAGGAAAACCAAGTAAATGAGAAAAGGTTTGCTGTTTGGAAATGAATACAGCACATGGAACAAGGTTTTCCAAGCAAATACCAAAAAGAGATTGTGGTTCGTGTACTTACTTTTCTTTTAGTAAATATGTATAGATATAAACATTTCCTTGAATATAGGGGTAGTAAGCTATATATATATATATATATATATATATATATATATATATATATATATATATATACACATACATATATATATATATATACATACATATATATATATATATATATATATATATATACACACACACACATTTATAGATGTATAAGATTTATATAAGGAAAAAAATCTAACAATTTATAAATAAAAACAAATGGGGATTTTTCCAAATTATACCACTGAGAATCAGAAAAACAAAATTGAACACTTATTAATATAGTTCCCATCTCCCTTTCTTCAACATTTCACACCTAATAATATAAGCCCCCCCCCTCCAACTATTTTGGATCTAAATGTCCACATAAGAGTTATATTGCCCAACTCCCTTATTTTTGATATTTCATGCCCTTCCACTGACTCCCCCATCCCCTGTGATGCTCCTATTAAAATTCTTGAATTAACTGTATCCTGTCACATTCTACCCTCTGCTTCCTCATAATTATCACTCCTCCTATTCCCTCATCCTCGTTATAATTTGTCTCTTGAACAAAAGAGATTAGA
This sequence comes from Euprymna scolopes, assembly GCF_053919585.1. Taxonomy (NCBI): domain Eukaryota; kingdom Metazoa; phylum Mollusca; class Cephalopoda; order Sepiida; family Sepiolidae; genus Euprymna; species Euprymna scolopes. The sequence continues at coordinate 44,415,264 of NC_136496.1, read as the reverse complement.
AATGGCATCTACTCACTTTGAAGCTTCTGTTATTAAGAGAAATCCATCTTAGTCTTCGATATTTTGCAGTATTTCCACTTTTCCATTTATTTTTCTATACAACTATATACATAGAACATACACACTATATATATGTGCATACACACTGGTACATCTGTAGGGAGATAGTGTCATTGAAGAATGTAAAAGGACTTATTCACAAGAGTTAAACAAAATGTATGCCCTATGTTCAGTGCAATAACAAAAATGACCGCAAAAACTTCTTTTTGCCAGTCTCACGGTTTGTTTGGGAAAACCAGTATCTATAACGATTCCAACAGATTTCTTAATTTTTTCTATTAATAGCAATTAATAACATCCAAATCGAGAACAAAGAGAATTACTTCTACGAAAAAAAAAAAAAAAATGCAGCAAGGAACAAAATAACTTAAATCTCTCACTGAATGACAAAACTTATTCATATCATTAATATTACAACTTTTGAAGTAATAAGATATTGGTTTCACATAAATAACATGCTATTCTGACCTTATTAAAATGGTTCTGTTAAACATGTCTATGCATACTATTGTATATGGTACACGAGACACATTTTCTAACACATGCTAAAGTCACTCACAAAATAACATAACCAATATTTCTTTAGGTATGTTTTTTTTGGATTGAAATTCTTTTAAAAGTTAAATAAAAGTATAATCATTTATTTTGACTGAATAGGGGGGGAAAAAAAAAAAAAAAAAAAAAAAATGAAAATACAAAATCATAGAAGTTTTTACCATAAAAAAAATTTTTCCATTTCATAATGGAGCTTTTTTTTTTTTTTTAAAGAAAAAAATGTCAGCTTAATTTTAAAACTGATTAAAAACCGTTTTAGCAACTCAAATTAAAAAATATTTCAATTAAAAATTTCTGGGAATGAGATCAGTAAATCCAATAAAATTGCTTGTAATTAAAAAGAATCTAGGAAAAAATAAATAAGGATTATTAAATACTTTGAAAATAACTGCATTTGAACAAAAAAAAAATAAATAAAAAATAAATAAAGCATGGAATATTTTGAATATGTGTTCAGAGCGTATGTTTTTTTTTTTTTTACATACGATGAGGTGGGTAAAGGGGGGAGTTGCTTAAAGAGAGAGACAGAGAGAGAAAGGAAGAGAGCGACAACATGGGAAACTTGTTAAAAGGAAATACTATCAAGGAAAAGTTTTTAAAGTTTTTTCCCCTAAAAAGTACACATTCACAGACAAATCTTTTTAGGTTTCATCTTTTTTTCTTTTTTTGATTAAAACTGGCACTTTTGTGTTAAGCAAAAACAAAAAAAAAAATTTTTTTTTTTTTTTAAGTGATGGAATTTTTATTTTTTTTTTGTTTTGCAACAATTCAGTTGAAGTTGACTGACCCATACATTTTAGGAGAAAGTAAAGACCGCCAGCACCAGAGCAAATTATTGGTTCATCTTTTCATGGAGTTGATCTCACGTTTTCCAATCATCATCAGGTTGTGTTGGACTCGTCTGATTCATTGCAGTGAAGTACTCATAAACTAGTAAAACAATGCAAATGTTTGGTGTAACATGAACCATGTAGACTGGAAATCCCTTGTATAATCCTCGTAACTTGCCTTCATTTCTAGACAGAGAAAGAAAAAACGTCGAGTTGGAAACAAATTACCATGTAATCAGGTTCGATTCAAAGTTAACACTGTACATTTTCGACCTTTACACTTTTCTTAATAGACAAAAGCACTTTGTTAATTTTTTATGAAAAGAGAAAAAGGAACCATTTTTGAAAATTTAAAGATAATTAAAAATTATTTTCATGAAAACTTGTTGCTTTGAGGCAAATGTTCAGTGATAACCTCTTTTCAACATTCAGATAAAAATTAAGCAAGGAACAAGTTAGAATTTAGAACATGATATAAAGTATTACACAAATATTATAAGTGAAAAGGAAAGAAAACGTGTTTATCATAATGTAACATCTTAGAAATGTTAGGGGAAATCCAGAATCCACCCCAAAAAAAGAAAAAAAAAAAAAAAATGAAAAGAAAACAAGAAAATCTTTGATATGTACCCATCAAGGAATGGAAATGTTATTCTAAAATCATATAAATGGATCAAGTATTTTTTTTTTTAAAACTAGAAAAATCATTTTATCATGAAGCGAGATGGTTGTCTCTTGATTGGATAAAGGGAGATAATTCGAACTACCGAGCTTTTAAAAATCAGTTTTGCAATGTGACATGGTAGAGTCAGCCCCTATCCCTATAATTTTTTTTTCTATGGTCAGTCATTGCTTATTGACCGTTCTCTTATTTTATTTAGACTAGAATCCTCTTCCCATTTCAATAACATTCCTCTGCTATTGAAGACATCCCTTTCAATAACAACAAACTTGTAACATGCTGTAGCGCAATCTTTTGTTTGTTTCCTCAATCCTTCAGGTCATCCGGTGCTATTTTGAAGTAACAATATCCAACACAATATACTATTTATTAATCATTAAAAATTGTAAAAAAATATTTTTGTTCCATGATAGGTACGTACAAAGATTTTTCTGCATTTTTGTTTAATTAGGTTGAATTCTGTATAATATCAAAATATTTCAGAGCCTATGAAAAAATGTTTGATCTTCTATCCTAAGTTCAAAATATGGCCAGACAGATGATAAAGAAATTGGCAAGTATTGAGAGGACATAGTTAATTGATGTAACATTAACATATTTGAAGGATGAAAAATTGTTTTGTGTGCCAACAACTGTTAAGCTGAGTCATAATCTATTTTTAAAAGAACGAGGGAATAGGTTAATTTAATGATTGACTAACAGCCAAATATATAATCAATAAAACTTGTACAAAGGTCAAATATTTTATGATTTTAGACAAAGAAAAAGAACAAATTGCGAACATAGAAAGCTTAGGTTAAGTTTCTTTATTTTTAAAATGCAACCTAAATAAAGAAAAGGATTACAGTTATGATATAGGAAGATTATTTTATTTTTGACCTATTAAATGTAAAAAAAAATAAAAATAATAAAAAAAATACTTAAAAATTTGTAACTAAATCTTAAACAATCAACTTGTGAAATCTAACAAATAAAACAACTTCATGTAATAATTTCACTGAATGCAGATGTCAATAAAGGGAGAAGGTCTTTCTTCTCAATCGCCACCCCAGAATGAGTTAGTTACTGTCAGCTCAACACTTATGGTATCATAACCTGAAATCGCACTAATTGGTATATCACCTGAAATTGGTAACTTGATATATCTTTCAAATTAACAGGCAAAATAAGTTAAAATAGACCTTGTTGATATAGATTTTCATTTTCTGACTAAAAGATTTTTTTTGTTTTTTTAACAAAACACGAATGGATATTAAGATACATCTATTCACAATGAAAATTCAGTGATCGTTTCGTTTGTTTTATTATATGGCATGTCTAACATGTTACATTATTTAATGACAAATCTAGTTAATTTAATAAATGATTCAAGTTTTATGAAAATGCTATTTTAAACTTAAACCTTGCAGACGAATGTGAGCATTTAACAAAGAAATTGCGATTTAAAACTAATGCCGAAACATTGTTAACTGCTATTTTTGTATTTTATTTGTTTAATGTAAGAATATTATGAAAAATTTCAACTGCAATCGTCAATGAGAACTTGTTTATTGACAAAAAAACAATTGAACTTTCAAAAGAAGTTAGATTTGAAATCAGTGATTATTTTTCAACAACTTCAATTCGTATCTGTGTCTCAATATTTTTTAACAATCAGATGGCATTTATGATGGTTATTAATCACTTGCAGGATGTGTGTACTGGCGTTGCCTAGGGAAAATATAAAAAATCTTTGATGTACATATTACGGAAGATATCATTTTCCAAAAGTTATGTAAATTGATCAAGTAGTTCTATTTTTAAATAAGAAAATCAATTTTATGAGTAAGCATCTTGTGTTGACATCTTGAACAAACATGGGTGGATAACTCCATAATTCAAACTTGCGAGATAAGCCATTAACCACTTAAAATCGTTTAAAAATTATTTTATATATATGTCTACTTGATCAATTTACGTGATTTTTAGAATGACATTTTTTGTTTTGTGATGGGTATGCATATCAAAAATGTTTTAGCACATTTTTTTTTTTATTTATTTATTTATTTTTTATTTAGGTTGAAATATAAACTTGGAAACATTTAACATCCAAATTAATATAGTAAATAAATTTCTTAAGGAGTGTGGGATGTTTTTTCTTAATTGACAAGGAGATGAATATTCTTTACAATTGAGAAAAAAGTTTATAAATAAATTGTATCAATAGATGAATTGTTGATCAGAGACTGAAAAGAACAAAAAAAAAAAAAAAAAGAAAAAAGAGAGAAAAAAAGTTATGCAAAAAGATCAATCTGTGGAATATGTACTTTTTTTTTTAAGGGAACAAAAATCAACTGGAAAATATTTCAAAGTCATATGAGGAGGAGAATTTGAGTAATAAACCATTTTCAAAATCATATCCAAAACAATTTCAGAAGTTTAGTAAATGTGTGCTTATTGATATTAAAACAAGGAAATGAAAAATTACAAGAAACGATGGTTGAAAAACATTTTAAAGTGAAATAAAAAATTTCACACTGAAAACAAAACTGCTTCAAATGGCCATTTCTCACTATAATGAGTAGTTAAGTGTAATACGCTTGTACACAAACATGAAAGAAGTAAACAGTTCATACATATTTGAAGCTTCTTAATGGCCAGCACTCAGAGGCGTACAAAAGAACAGTAAAAACTTTACATTAATTGACATTTTAATTCTTCAGTTATCAATATAATCTATCATATATACCAGCATTTAAGTATAACATGGTCAATGCAGCATTAGAATTCTCAGAGTTTTAGAGGAGTTATGTATTGTAATTGTCTGTATTTTTGAGATGAGGTGTTTTCATTGATTGAGATTGTCGGACTGACTTCCTCATCTTGGTTGTTATTGTCACAACGTTTCGGCCGTTTTGCCCTCCGGCCTTCGTCAGGTGCTTTGTATCGAACTGGGGAACCATTTGTTAGGAGTCTCGAACCCAACCCTTTATTATTATTACGGGGGTACCGTATTCGGACTCCAGCTAGGCTTTGGGACATAGTTGCTGATTCTCTGTTTTCAATGTTACTTTTTCACTGCCTTCGTTCAGGATTGAACTCAGCACCTTTGGGTAACTGTAAACTTTGATACACCGTCTAGGACCACTCGGCCATATGTCACTAGGTACCCCCGTAATAATAATAAAGGGTTGGGTTCGAGACTCCTAACAAATGGTTCCCCAGTTCGATACAAAACACCTGACGAAGGCCGGAGGGCAAAACGGCCGAAACGTTGTGACAATAACAACCAAGATGAGGAAGTCAGTCCGACAATCTCAATCGAGTTATGTATTAGTGAATATGAAGGACTTAATCAGCATCAAATCACTGCAAACCTTGGGATTCCACTTACCACTGTTAATTCATCAGAAAGGAAAAGTAATCACTATTGTCTCGCCTATATCAATCAGGACCCTTTAACAACAGTCTTCATCAATGATATAAGATGGTATCTATTTCTTTCATGTTTATGTACTTTCAAAAACACAGAATTAAACTAAAAGACACTTCATAAATGCTGATAGAGTTGCTTTCAAAATCAATATTTTCAGCAACAAAATTATCAATATGAAATTGAAATATGCCGTCTTGGGATCATATGGAAAAAAAAAAAAAAAAAAAGATATAAGCCACCATTCAGTCATACAGGGAGTATTATTGTTACATCCGAGCGAATCTGGTCTCTAATCTTATAGGTTCCACACTGTCGCCTTGACAAAATGTTGCAGCCTTGTGTTTGTTTTACAAGTAATTTAATAGAATGTTGTTCTTCAACAAAGTTGCTGCACTGGTAAATACTCCTACCAACCCGACAATCAGCAAAATCTGTCCCCTTCATTGTAGAGCTTCTCAGACCAGAGTTTTCCCGGAAAATCTGTTCGTTATTTATTTTTTTTTTACTCATATCATGTTTAATGTTTGTGCAAAATTTCTTAAAATTACAAGGCGTAGTTATTGAGAAAAGTGTGGACAAACGAGGGTAAATTTACAGGTTCACCCTCCTTTTGTAGAGGAACCAAAAATTAAAATATTTAGTTTATGAAGTTTTGAGACGAGGATTGATATGGATTCTTTGGACTACCATTTTCATCTGGATGAAAAGAAGCAGCGCATAGGTTTCGTTACAATCACCTACAAAGTATACATAGTATAGATTAATATATATATATACTAGCAGAACCCATTTCTTGGCATTGCCTGGGTAAAGACGTTAACTAATTAAATTGCCAAGTTTTTGTTTAATGTTTTCACATATGTGCGCATCCTTCCGAATGAAAAATTCACCTGAAACCTTATTTTGCATTTGCATGCGAACTGGAAACATTTAATATAATCTACACACGTTATTTCAGAGCAGTAGCAAGAAAATGTACAGTATATACTCGTGTATAAGTCGAATTTTTGGGAGAAGATTTTAAGGTTATTTTTTTTTTTGGGGGGGGGGGGGGTCGACTTATACATAGGTAATGTTTTTGAAAATGTTAAAGAGTGACTCTACGTTCGATCATAACATAGAAAATGCCATTTTGTTTGTGCATTCTGTATATACCAATAATCCTAATAATTAATCACACTTTCTGTTAAACTGGTATTCCTGTAAAGATGCTTAAAAAAAAAAAAAAAAAAAAGAAATTAAAGTGTTTCCATTGAATGAAAAGTGTGTGAACGACATACACTAAGTATCAACATCAAAGCCATAATTGGAACTGGCAAGCAGCCAGTGAGAAAAAGCGACTTTTTTTAAAAAAAAAGTCCTTACAGGCATTACACAATAAGTAAATCTGATGAATAATAATAAAACTATTTGTTTGCTGTAATTAATCTGAAAATCTGTCATATTATGGTGTGATAAGCAAAGATTTCTATGTTTTTGTCGAATTAAGTAAGGGTGTACGTCATGTTGAGTTTTATGAAACTCATTCTGAAACTGTTTGAAAATGCAATTTCTTAAATTGTGGAACAAATCTAATTAGCAAATCAAATTAATGAAACAAACAAAAAAACAATGAAGTAGAAAGGAGTGGTAATTATTTACATACTGAACAAGTATTAAATGACTTAATAAAATGAAATAATGAGGGACGCATGTAATAATTGAAATCTATGAAATATTTGGTAACAGTATAAACTGGGAGAGGTGGAGGACATAATGAGTGAGTAAATATCCTGCTACCACCTGTACATATGACTTATTTGGGAGAATGATTCTCAGAAATAGTATAGGATTTTACAATATTGAATAAAATCAAGTGATAAAACTGGAAAAAAATGCATCAGATATTGGCAGGTAGTGTGGCCATATTGAATTTATATGCAGTGTCTTGTGTTTGTATTGTTATGTTTTTTCTAGAGGGAGGAAAAATTAGTTATATATATATATGATGATAATTGGTTATATATATAGTTTCACTTGATACAAACAACTTCCACAACAATAAAACAGACATTAAAAACTACCAAGCACTCTCCCAAAACCCTCACATCCGATGCCGGTATATATTCCATCCCATGTAACAACTGTCAACAAGTGTACATAGGTGAAACAGCGAAAATTGAAATTAAGACTTTACGAACATAGAAGAGATATAAGGAATGGTAACGTCCTAAATGCACTCTTTTGCCATTGTGCAGAAAACGATCACTCATTTCATTTAGATCAAGCGAAAATTATTAAATACGTGATAGACAGAGCTAAAAGAAGACTTTTAGAATCAGCACTAATATTAAATACTAATACTATTACGCAAAGAAAAGGCTTCTACCATTTAACCCCTAGCATAGGGAAAATAATAATCAAAGAACAAAATATCAAAACAGATCCTGGCTAACCGTTTTTCCTTAAATATTTCAACAAAATGAATAAGTTTACAGGAGAAAAAAAAATGTACATATTTATTTTAACGCATTTTTAAAAGTGTATATATAGACATCGAACAACCCAACCTTCCCATACGCACACATGTTTGTCCTTCCCGACATGGGTAGAATTCAAAAACTATTCTCTTTTTCGTACAATCTATGACTTTTTCTTTTCTTGCATTTTTACTTCAATATCCTGAAGATGTCCTCTGAAATAAGGACGAAACGTTGATTATTTTAATAATTTCATTCGGTTTTTCTATTTTTCTCAAAACATATGATGATGATGATGATGATGATAAATAGTAAGAATGCATATCTACAAACAAAAATAGGTTTAAAACTCCTAAAATTCACACTAGAATTGTCTGCATAGTGAAGCAAAAAACATGATATCCACTCAGATTTCAATTTATTTGGTATTTGTAAGGATTAATTATTTTAATTGCGTAACTGATAAGCAATTTGAAGGTTTTCAGCAATAATTGAAATAGGAAAAACTAATCATAGGAAAAAAAAATTATTATAAGTCAATTTTGAATAAGAGGAAGAATGTTGTTGCACATTCCTTGTGTAAGGTGTAGGAATAATCTTTATACTATAAGAGTCACTGTTTATCAAGGCTTGGAGGCCACTCAAGGTTAACGGTTAATGAATGTCAGGTGAGACAACATTGATGATCGGCGATGGTGGAAATTGGACAGAAAATAATTTAAGAGAACAGCTCAAAAAGAACTTGTTTACATCGAACTTTAAAATAACCAAGGGAAGCAGCTTTGCGGTATTGTATTCCACAGACACAGTTCTGAAGAAAAAAAAAACTTAACTCATTTTCGTTTAGTTTTAGGCACAGATAGAGCAAGATTGATAGTGGTTGTAGCCAGATGAAATTTTACTGTGAACGTTTACAGGAGGAGGAGTACCATAGAATGCGTCTCTGTCAAGTGTCTGCCATGAAAATAACAATACAGCAGAGACAGGCTCACTATGTCTCTTCTGTAAGAAAGAGGAAGTAGAAAAGCAAAAAGGTCCTCACCTACTATATTTCAAAAACGTTTTTGTACACAGTCCAGGCAGGAAAGTGTACTCTAAGAAACCCCTCCCCAGATGTGGCAACGGTACTTCATCTTTAAGTGCAACCAGGCTGTAACTTTGTTGGGAGGAATATCATCAACTGAGAACCAGTCCATTCTTAGCATCACAAGAAAACATGCAAAACATCTTAACCAAAGATACACTGAACAAACAATTGCTGTGAAACTCTACATCCAAGAAAAAGTTATACAAAATGAAAAGTAGCAATGCACCTGAAAAAATTGAGATTGCTTAAAATGTCTCAATAATGGCATACACATAGAAAGAGCATCTAAGAAAGAATTATTTTACATCAGATCCAAAAATTTTAAAAACAAGAAGTTATGACTATTTTTGTGCCTTTTGGATATTTTTCTCTTAAAAACCATATACATCTTGTCATTTTTGGACACTACTTTTTCAGTAAAAATGCTATATCTATAAGATTAAGCAATAAAATGTGTACTTTTGTGCAAAGAATCAGAATATGACACTGAAAATCTGCAGAAATTAATGATTTTAAAGCAATCTGCAGTAAATGCGCATAAATGTTACAATACCATAAAAATTCCACATATTCATTAAAAAAAGAAAAAAAAGAGTTAGAGAACTCAAAGTTGTATTGTAATGCATTTTATGTACAAGAAACTAAAATCTAATACTAGGACTGTTTAAAAATGAATATATTGCAAGATTTCTTTGGTATTATTGTAGATTAACAGCTTTTGCTAAATTGCCTTCACCTCCCTTTTTCAAAATATGACCCACCCCCACCTTTTCCTAGGCAATAACAGATGAACAGAAAAACTTGGCAAAAATAAAAAAACAAAAATATAAATCTAATGTAAAATAATCTTAGATTTTAGGGTCATTCCTTTTAGGGCAGTTAACCATTCTTTTCTATGAGAAATAAATCCTGCAAGCTTTTTTTCTTTTCTTTTTCTTTTTGACAATTAGGTGTGCTTTTATGAAGGTCTTTTTAGGAGGAGGAAGCTTGCTACTCAGATTTCGTGTTAGTAGTAGGGCTAGGGGCAATTCACATATGAACTGAAAACTTGGCAGAAAGAAAAAAAAAAATTTATTTTAGAGTAGGGGATTAGTTTCACTTAAATCCAATGCAAAATAATCCATTTCCAGACCATTTAAGCATTTTAGCCATAAATTTATTTTTCTATGAGACAAATCCTGTGATTTTTTTTTTTTAAAAAGAGGGCTATAAGTTTTTTTTTTAGTTGATTTTGTGTGAGGCTTTAAAACAGTTTGTAGAATAGAAAGGGGGCTTGCCACTCGGACTTAGGGTTAATACTAAATTATGAAAATGTTTTTATTTTGAAGTGTATGCCATTCAGACTTATGATTAGTCGTAGGGTTAAAGTAAATTTTGTTTGCAGTCACTCATCAGTCTACTCTAAAAGGCAAGAATAACCAAGAAATGGAGGGGGGGGCTCATTATACATTAAATTTATACGTGAAAATGACCCACCTCCCTTACTCTAAATTCCAAATTATTTTTTTGTCATTTTTTCCATTAAGTTTTATTAGGATAATCACACAATCGTCTAAAAGAGAAGAATTTTATTTAGCTTTTTTTTTTTTTTTTTTTTTTAATTGCCAGCTATAAAGTTATAATTAAGGTTTGAAAGTTAAGTCTATTTAAAAATCAATATTTCTTACAGAAAATTTTATAAAAGAATCGCAAATCAAATTAATTTTTTTCCAAATAAATCTGTAAAGCCGTGTAAATAGCCGACAGCAACTGCTGCTGCTTCAACTGCTAACTAGTTTATAATTATGAATGCTACGAGTTAAATTGTTTGCTTTCACTGAAAATGTGTTAAAATTTGAGGAAAGGAAACCTAATTAAAAACTGCTGGTACTAATAGAGAAATCAATAGAATTACCATTTTAACACATAAAAATAATATTTTACTTAGTTGGGGTTACGAAAAATATTTAAACAAAATATTTGAGACACGTCATGTAGAAGTTTAATTTTTAAGAAAAGAAAAAAAAAACAAAAAAAAAAACGAATGTACCAGTTTATTTTGTACTCTGATAATAAGATTGATATATTTTCTGTTTGATTTCCAAATTTCATAACGAAATTCCTGATAGGAGAGTGGTACCAAGTGATTCAGCACTGCAAAGATGAAAGACAATCTGATGCAAAATGGCTGTTTCATAACAATAAGATTTTATTATTTTCCTAAAAACTATTCAAATATATCATGTAGATTATTATTTATTAAAGCATGTGAAAGGATATTGATCCTATAAACAAAATGGTGGTATTTTGAGGATGTGAAATGTTTTGGTTTTTAAAATATGATTTTAGTAGAACTACCTTGAAATCTTGAAATATTCAAAGCATTTTTATGGTCGGTGGAAAAACAAAAGGAAAAAGAGTTAATCGTCAATCTGTTATCAAACAAGACTGTCTTGCAAAGTCCGTTAAAGAGAAACAACTGGTTATAGGAAGTGGTTTGCAAGTGCTAAAAGACCAATTGAGATATCTTGAAGATTGTCTTAAATTTTGAGATCAACACCACTGAAGATAAAAGTCAATTGGAAGCTGCTTTCAATAACTAGTTGAGAAGAATAGAGCCAATCAATTCAGTTCCACCTTTAAAACAATGAAAGAAAGTCACTTGGTGAATCTGCTGAACATTTAAATAATCTGATAGAGAATCAGATCAGGATGTTTATTAATGCAAAGTGTAATGGGTTGCTACATATTGACACCATCTTTTACATTGCTCAAGTTATTGATGCTATATCTCCATCCAGTGTAGTAATCACATTTTAAACCAAAACCAAAGGTAGAAATGATTATTTCCTATAGCCTTTGTCAGACAAAGCATTGACAGAGTCAACATTTATATATAAACATGTTTTAATGTAATGTATATTTCAAGTTATAGTAAAACTTGGAATGTTCCAGATTTATAGTAAAAGACTAAATAAAATTTCCACTACAAATCACTAAGCAGAAAAACTGTAGAGGAACAACTAAATCTGCATAGATGTTCTGTCAGTTAAACTAAAAATATTTCTACTTATTTCAAATTTTTGAAGTTTAAAGTTTTCCAATTTACAATAAGTATTTGCCTAAAAAAAAAAGTGACTTGCGATTCTTTTTGTATGAAAGATTTTTAATTTTGCTGTTGTCAGCTCTTTTTTGGCAAGCTAAAAACTGAATAAATTCACCCAAGCTAAAATATAGCTATGACTAAACTTTTGGATAATAGAGAAAATGCAAGCATTTTTTAAAATACCTCATCCAAAAATACATCTGCAAAGTTTCAAGATGGTACACCCAATGAATAGTATTTTACAATTTCAGTAATGTATATTTTGACTTTTTCTCAATCTAATTTTAACCTATTATTAAATGGTGTTTCTGTTTTTACATGATCCAAACCGGAGTATTTTTATTGATTTACTATCAGAAGAAAAATATAGTTTGATCTCTCATGTGCTACAAATTATAAAGATTCAATGCATTAGTTGTTGAAATGCAACTTATATGAACAAAGTGTGAGTTTAGTATGTTTTGGGGGAGAAAGAGAGTAATGTCATTTTGTCAAATATATTATCTAATAATTATGGTTTCAAATATGATTAATTCTCATTTACTACAAGATGACATTACATTTTTAAGGATGTTTCACTTGCTTGAAGCCTGTGTTTGAAAATGATTTATAGACTAAGATCACACAAGATGAAAAATCTTAATTCCCAACGAACTTTGAATAGTCATAATTTTGTGGCTAATTAAGCTACTAAAACAAGTTTGGTACTCTTGTTTATGTTTTGCAAAGATCTACATGTCCATATATATATATATATATATATATATATATATATATATAATGAAGATAAAATTTTGGTTTGAGATACATACTTTCATGTATCAGTCACCAAATAATGATTTGTTAAATGCTGGGACTTGGAGGGGAAAGGGAAGAGAAACAAAAAAGTTTTATATAAGAACATGGTCAGTCATGAAACTGCATACCTGCACCTGATAAGGTCTTATTTCATATTGTATGAAGTACTCACAAAATTATGCCATCACAACAAAATTATCCATCTGCATGGTGGTTTCTATTATCAAAAAGCAGCGAAATACATATACCAAATTTGGTAAAAACTGAAGCTGAAATTTCATCCAAATTTTGACCACGATCAAAGTTTTCAAGGTCGTATAAAATGTAGGCTACAATATAAGCCAACTAACAAGTCTCTATGATGAACAGAACCAAAGTTATCCCTAAAAGTGTAACTTTCACCTTTTATGTGACCCTCACCTTAATCCTAGATATCTCAAAATTAAATCAGTTTTAAGTTGGATCATAGCCGATATTTTGATCAAGTTTAGTGCTGAGTGATCACACCATGTGGATGCTCGTCTGTACACAAACATACTTGGACAAAAATATAACTTCCTTGGTGGAGATTATAAAAGTAGAGATTTAGAAAAAGAAAAAGTAAACAACAAATAAAACAAAAGTAAATTGTTTTCGTTAGTAGGTTAATATTTTGAACAGTATGAAAGAGAAAGACATGGGCAGGGGGTGCAAATTTCAGTTTAGTCAATGAAGATAAATTTGCCAAAAATTAAAAATCAAAACAAAAAAAGATTATGGATAAACATTAAAAATATTTAAATATTTCTGCCACAGGTTTTGACAAACCTTTAAACAAAGGAAAAGAGAATGATGTGCAGTTAAGAATTTTTGGTGCAAGTCCAGAATTCAACCTAATTAAAAAAACAAATGCAGAAAAAAAACTATCATGTACCTATCACAGAACAAAAATGTCATATTTCAAAAATTACAAATTGATCAAGTATATTTTTTGAAAAGAAAATCTAATTTTATGATGAAATGAGACATTGTGTTTTGAACCACAATAGACAAGGAGAAAACTACTGAGATTTTAAAATCGATCTTATAATGGCTAAAATATAGTATTAATCGCTAAAAAATTATACAAAAATGATTATATATATAAAACAAAACTATTTGATCAATTTACGTAACTTTTGGAATATGACATTTTCATTCCGTGAAGGGTAATAAATATTTTTCTGTATTTTTGCTTTTGAGTTAGGTCTAATTCTGGATAAGAACCAAATTTTTATAAAAGATTCAGAAATTTTTCAGGTGAATGAGAATGCTAATTTTAGATGAGTAGCCGATAGAGAGATTGCAACACCAATCTCATTGCGTGCTTTATTTCTCTTGGGAAATATTAAGTGGCTCGCTACATTTAGAAAATTATGTCTGGAAATCTTTTTTACTAGATAACTGAGGTTTGCAGAATGACAACTTTTGCTACTCAAAATATCTGAGTCATTTATGACATCCGTCACTATCCAACAATCTTTCTTTCAGTGAGGATGCTCCCATCTTGAATTTATTAAAATAAAAAAATCAAGAGGATGAATATTCAGAAATATGCCGCAGCCCATTTTGCATATCGAAATTTTTGAGAAAATTCTTTACACTAAAAGGAATCGTTGAATCTGTCTTTGAAATTGTTATTGCTTAAAGCTGAATTATGAAAGAAAAGTGAAGAAAATAAAGTTCATTTCCAGAAACAATCACAAAATTACATTTTTTTTCCTGCCAAAGAAAAAAAAAAAAATATAAATATATTTCTAATCTAATTTTTCACAGAAATCAGTTTGGAGAGCACTTCAAAAATGATAGAATCAAAATCTCCCCAGGAATGAAAATATTTTTCCCTGTTTATATTTGTACTAATTTAGGTTTACTTTAAAATTTTGTGAAATAAATTGAAGTGACAATTCCAAAAATAAAATCTAAACATTTTACAAGAATTTAGCATATTATACAAGTTTAATAACAAATATAAGCTACAGAAAATTTTAGATTTAGTAAGCTGAGAATTTTTGATAAAATTCAAAGAAAATGTTTGTACAAATTTTGATGAGAACTAGTCAGAACACTTGTAGCTTAGAAAAGCAGGTTGTAAAAGCAAAAGTCATAAGTATTCTTGGAAATTCACACATTGATCATTGTCATCAGTTTAATGTCTGTTTTACATGCTGACATAGGTTGATAACTTAAAGAAAATTGGCTTGCAAACGAACCTAGTTCTGGTCAAGTTTTTATCACTCTTTCTCTCAAGTTCATACTTATCACATCCTCACACATTTCCTTTTACTCTTTGTCAACTGAGCCTGCTACCTCAACTGTTCTACAATCACTGACCCAAGAACTCTTATCCATTCTTTTAATAGTCATACCATTAAAATATCTTATTCTGCACGCATCTTTACTGTCTAGATTTAATTTCCTTCTTAGTTTATCAGATCTAAACATGTACTTAAAATCCACTGTATCATACTCATAATTTCTTTCCATGCAGTACATTTCCTCAACTCTCACTGAACAGGTTTCACTTCCATGCATCATCACACTGTGTAGACATACCTTATAGACTCTTCCCTTAGTCGACAACTGTAATGCTCTGCTGGTTAGTAAAGGCAGAAGTTCCCTGAACTTACTCCATCTACTTACTCTTATAATTATGCTAGCACCTGCATCACCTACAATTGTATCACCAAGGTAATAAAACTTTTTGACAACCTCAACTTTGCCATCACTGGTGATTATTGCTAATCAGATTTTTAAATTTTGTTGTTGAATGTTTTTAAATTATGCCTTAATATATTTAACCAACATTTGTTTTAATACATGGAAATAAGTTCTTTTCATTTTCGGTTTCTATTAAAGAATGATTCTTATCTTTATTTTTTTTTTTTTTTTATTTCAAAAGGTTTTGCGTTTATTTTAAATTTTATTATGATTTTAGGTTTTTGTTTCCTTGCTGACAAAACATTTGTTCTAAGAATCACAACTATATTCAGATTTTTGTTCATTCTTTTATTTTGATTAAAAAAAACAAAAACAAAAAAAACTTTTTTTTTTGCATGATTGTTTGATTTTTAGAAAAATTTATAAACATGGCCACAAAATCTCAAGTACTAGTTACACTAATTTGAGCAATTTTCCTAAAATATTAAGATTGAGAAATTCTTTTTACATATACAAAAATTTTAAACTAAAGTGTTCAATCATTTACCCAATGTTGGCCAGGATACAGTGAAGTCAGTTTTTAATTTTGACTGGTTCATACATTTTTTAAACTTTTTCAACAAAAATAAAATTTTAGTTATAAGGGAAAACAATTCTTATATTCTTCAATGAAATGAGTTATTGCCCTGGCTGATTTTGACTTTTCAATTAAAATTGAAAAAAAAAGTTTCCATATCAGTTGGGACTATATAATTTGTTAAATAGATTAGCAAAAAAGGTTATCATAATGCCAATGACATGGTACAACAATAACAAAATTTGACTTGTCAGCTTAAATGTTGTTTAAGTCAAATTTTAAAAATCTGACAAGATAAATTTTTTATGTTAATATAATACTTTTTTTTTCTTTTTAAATCACGAATCTGAAAGGAAATTTTTTAAATACAACTAAAATTATTTAATTTCTTCCTTAAAACTTTAATTACTTGCTTTGATTTTGATGAAAAAATGTTAATACACATTTTCTTAAGTTACTTTTAACAAATATTTCTCCTTAAGACAAAAAAGAGGGAGGCAAGTGAGTATCTACTTTCTGGAGAGAAAAAAAAGTTGTCATGTTTTTCTAATCAAAGCAGATAATCGATGCTAAAGTAGAAATGGGAAGAAACACAAAGTGTTGATGTAGAAATCAACAAAGTGAAGATCAAAACAATAAGTTTATTTTGTTGGAAATATGTTATTTCTTTTTATTACAATCTTATGAAATACTATAGAAATGAAAAAAAAAAAAAAAAAAAAATTTGCACCCGCATTGAATAAATTCCAAATTCTTTGAAATACATTTCCAAAATATGTGCTAGCTTTAACTTAATATTGTATTATTCGAATAATAAAAAACAAATGTTAAAATTAAAAACAAAAGCCAAACCCTTTTTCGTATAAAATTTAAAAGTACCAAAAATTAAACCTAAAACTGAATTAGCAATTATAAATTAACACTAAATTTTCTTATTTTTGCTAAATTTCAATGAACAAGCCTGCCATTATCTTTGTAACCTACTGTTTATTAGGGATGACATACACTTTTTTAATCTCTTGTTGGACCTTGAGAAGTGTGAAGCCAAATCATGATATAACAACGTGGACCCCATAGAAATTCCATACTTGCTTCTCTTCTTACTGTATTAATTTTTTTTTTTTTTACAAGGAGATCACCACTTATCAAGGCCCAGAAGCCACTCAAGGATAAGGGTTATTGCATGCACAGTACATTAGTGTGGAGATTTAATAAAAGTGTCTATTTAAGGGGGCGGGTCATCAGGAACTTGTTTACGTTGGACTTGAAGACATCCAGGTTGTAGTCAGGTGGGAAGCAGCCAGACGGAACAGAGTTCCACAGGCGTGCAGTTCTAAGAAAGAAGCTTTGTTCATGGCATCTACATTTTGATTTAGGCACAGATAAAGAGTGGGGAAAATTTTTGACAGTGGTTTCAGCTAGACGGGTGTTTTTCGTAAAAGACTGGCAAGGGGGGGGGACTAGAAATTGGAGCTCAGACGAGCACCTGCCATGGAAATAACGATAAAACAAAGATAGGCTCACAACGTCTCTTCTGTGGGAGAGAGGTTGCAGGAAAGAGAAAAGGGGCATCCCTCACAAAGTCACGAAGCCTATTTTGTAGTCTGTCAAGGCAGGATAGGCTGTTTTTAGCAGCTCCTGCCCAGATATGGCAGCAGTATTCCATCCTTGGGCGTACTTGGCTTTTATATAGATAGAGAACTGCATCAGTAGTGAGAGATCTTCTGGAGCGGTAGAAGGATCCCATCATAGCGACCTTAGCAACAGACTTGATGTACGTATTCCATTTCAGATCAAGAGTAAAGGTCAAGCCCAGAAGCTTGTCAAAACATGGGGCTTCTCCTAGACAAGAGCCATCCATTTCAATTGATGCTAGATGGGGATCAGAGCGTTGATGATGTAAAGATAGGAGTTTGGTTTTAGATGCATTAAAGGTAACCAGCTAGGTCTTTCTCCACTGAACCACGCGCTCGAGATCAGAGGAGAGAGAATTAGAGAGAACTTTGTCATTTACAGCCTTTGATGTGTTGCCGTAGATGGTCGTGTCATCAGCATAGATGTCAACGAATGATTTAAGTATGTGTTTAGGGAGATCATTGATGTAGATCAGGAAAAGAGTTGGGCCTGAGGGACTCCAGCATTAATACTGCAGGCTTCTGATTTTTGTCCATCGACCACTACTCTAGTGTCTACTAATTGTCTTTCAAATTAAATGAATGTCACTCTTAATCTTATATTTTATTTTGGAACAGTTCATATTTAAATAGATAAAATCTAAATTTTTGGCACTCTACTACACCAAATAGTCCTAAATCCCATTTTTACATTTCATCTTTGGCAATCAGAGGAATGGATGAAGGTTATAAACTAATGTACAAATTTTTTTTCTTTTTTTTTTCTAATTATTTTCAAAGTGCTACTTTCTTCCATTTAATACTGTTAGCACACAACATGCTGTTATAGAAAAACCAAGAAAAAATTTTCACAAGCAACTTTTTTGCCAAAATTTTCTTTTCAAATAGCATAAATATTCAAATCCACTGAAAAAGTTAAAAAAAAAAAAAAAAAAAAAAAAAAAAAAAGGTTCTTATCCAGAATTCTCCTATATTAGAAAACAGAAATAAAAGAATTGTATGATGTACATACCTGTGACAAAAGGAAAATATAATGTTCAATAATTAGAGAAAAGTTGCCTACCATTTTGAAAACATTTTAAAAAACAAAGGGAGATAAGTTGACAATAATTCATACTTACTAGATTTGTGTTATAATGCCTTTAATCAATTAATGATTTTCTTTAGAAAAATAAAACTATTTGATCATTTTACATGATTTTTGGAATATGAGATTTTAATTTTATCATGGTTATTTTTGTTTTTTAATATAGGGAGAATTCCGGACAAAAACTAAAAAAGAATAAAGGTTAATATCATTTGATGAATGTTCTTTTATGCAAACAAGTGACAAAATTCCAGACAAATAAGCAACAACTCATTTTACAAATATTAAAGGCTATAATTTATCCTAACATTTTTTTCAAAAATAAACTTTATGTACTTGTTGAATAAAGAATTGCAAATGAAATATGAAGTAAATGAAATCTTAACAGATATATTAAGTTAACGTAAAATAACAAAAGATTAGAAATATTTTAAATTCTCTAATGGAAATTTTTTTTTTTTTAAATTCGCGTTCACTCCTAACAAAGCATATCGCCACTTCAACATAAGAGGCTACTATTTGAAACCATGCCTAGGAAAGATTAACAAGATGTTGGTTTACATTACATTTAAACTTCTGCATAACAGCACAGCCAGGGAAACGGCACGGAAGGAATTCCAAGATCTAGCTGTTCAAAGGAAGAAACTATTAGAATAGAAAGCTTTCTGGCATTTAGGGACCTCAACAGTGAAGGGGTGAGATTTTGTTAAGCAGGTTTGTCGGGAATATGTACATCGAGGGGGCACAAGTGCAATGAGTTCATCAGGGTACATTCCATTAAAATACTTGTAAAACAGGCACAGAGATGAAACATTGCGGTAATGGGACAGGGATTGGAACTTAGTTGACATTGACAAAGTGGGACCTATTAGATTGAAAACTCTTTTTTAGACTATCCAAGGAGAGGCTAGCGATAGATGCACCAGCCCAAATGTGACAACAATACTCTATACATGGCTGAATGGTAGCCTTGTAGAGGTACAGGATACTCTCAAGTGTGAGTAGTTTTCTAGCTCGATAGAGGGAACTAACCTTCTTTGCAGCAGCCTTCACAATTTTGTCAATGTATTTGTTCCAGTTCATATTGCCTGTGAATGTTAGGCCGAGGAGTTTGAAGGAAGAATTCTCAAGGAAGGTGTTATTTGTCATGGATATCGGTGGTTGGAGAGGTATCTTGTAATTGTTAAAGGAGACCAGCTTAGTCTTACTAGCACATTAACTGTTACCATCCATTGACAGCCACATTCCACTTTGGTCTGGAGGTCATTTTCTAACGATTCTACCATTGTCTTAGATTTTTGTACATCGATTTTTCCCTCCTGCATGTTATAGAGCGTTGTATCTGAATCATCAGCAAATATATTCATCTCTGACATAATATTATCAGGGAGGTCACTTATGAATATTGGGAATAATAGTGGTCCAAGGATTGACCCTAGAGGCACTTCTGCATTAATGTTATGCTGCTTGGATGTACGTCCATCAAAGGCAATCTGGACGGTTCTATTGTCTAAGAAGGATCTAATTATATTTAGTAGATAGATGTCTAGTTATACCATACGATTTAATTTTTTCATTAGCAGCCCTTTGTGCCAGACTTTGTCAAAGGCCTTGGATATATCAAGGGCTACAGCCCTGGCTTCACCCACCTTATCCAGTACATGGTATATACATTTAGAGATAACTGCAGTAGAACAACATTGCCTAAATCCATACCGTTTGTCAGAGAGAAGATTTGCTTTTGCAAAGTGGTGAACAAGAGCTTGGTTAATTAAGGTCTCAAAGATTTTAGTGAAGAGGGGGAGGAGACTGATAGGGTAATAATTGAGAGGGTCAGTTCTTTCACCAGAATTCTTGTACACAAAACTGATGCCACAGAGGCCATCTTTCAGCTATTAGGGAAGCAAGATTCAGCAAGGCATTTATTGTAGAGCTTGGAAAGTACCGGCTGAGCATTTCTTAAATAATATAGCAGAGAGGAAATCAGGCCCACAGGCGTTGGAGATGTCAAATTTTCATGATATCTCAGACACGAGAATGAGTGATTTTTACATCATCTAATGTGGCTTCAGTCCACATAAGGAAATTTGGGAGGGAGTTGTTTGTTCGTTCTAAGGTGGAGTTGGAGGCGAATCGCCGGGCAAGCAGTTCCGCCTTCTCGGTTGCCATGCATGCAACCTACTGGTTGTTGGATAGTGGAGGAATTACTGATTGCCCTTTATTCACTACATTATTATAGATTCTCGAGAAATCATGAGTTCTTATCTTCTGCGATTTTATGCGTTCACTGATTATTTCAGCATGCTTTCTTTTGTCTGTCATTATTTCTTTTACAATAATTTCTAGCATCTACAAATTTTATATTTGACTTATGACTACGAACTGGCGGAATGCATGCTGTCTGTGCATTGGTAGCTGAACAATCTAGTGAACCATGGGGCTGAGTAGGGCTTGCTATAATACTTCTGGAGCTTCATGTGGGAATATGTGCTTCAATGCCCGCTTTGCACCATTCAGTTGTCTCATTCACACAGTGTTCAGCAGAAAGAGAGAAGATATTTGTCCATGGGGTATCTCTGTTGTGTTCTCTGATGACTTCCCAGTCAGCCCATTTTGGAGTACTTTGAGCAATGACTTGGGGTTGAAATTTAAGTGTGTTGTCAACTGATACCACTAGATGGTCTGCGTTTCCAAGTGGACTGTAGGTATTAGTCACACAATCCTCGGGTACTGTGATGAAGAATAGGTCTAGAAGTGAAGCCTGCTAGAGTTGATCTAGTAGGCGGGTTGGGAATATGACTGTCTGTGCAAAGGAATGTGCGATAGAGAAGCTATAAGTAGAACATCTAGCCGCATCTGTGCAACCTGAGAAACCAGGCCAATTTTTATGGTGAACATTCAAGTCATCAAACACATGTATTTGGGCGTTACTATCTTAGGAGAGTGTTGCATCTATACCATCAGAGAAATGTTAGCTCAAATGTTAATGCGATTAACTAGAAATACCTATGGTATTAAAATGACAATTGACTAGATTTATTTTAATTTTAAACTTGGAAAAAACCAAGTGTCAACAAGACAAAAGAATCTAATCAGTTTAAATAAATGATATATTCTTGAAAATTAAAAAAAAAAAAAATACAAAAAGGAAATGTATTTTAAAGTGATAAAAAAAGGATAAACATTACATTAAATGTTTTAAAAATTAATCTTCTTTAAATTTAGTAATACAGAATGTTAAATTTCCCTCTCTAACTTTTTGAGAAAATACAAAATTTTAACATTTATCTTAAAAAACGTTATAAATTGATATAATTTTATTGCATATATCTATAATATAAAACCGAAAATGTGTGTTTCTGTGTGTATGCATTTTTTCTGTATGCCCGGCAAAGGCTTCTGGAGGGGGGGGGGATCGGTGGGGTCACTCATTCTTAAAACTTTTTATATGCTCCGTAGATTATAATATCTAAGATTTACGAAACAAGCTCGTGTGTATCTAATTCCAGCGACTTTTACACGCTATTTTCCTTAGTCTACGCAGGTGTCTTTGGCTTTTCAGTATAAAAGCGAAACTGAATCCATAGCATAAACAAACTAGTGACGTCCAAAAAAGCAATGAGGTTTGATCAATGCAAGGGAAACCCCTTATATCAGACAATTGAGACTAATACTTACTTACCAAAACTTTTTTTTTCTTTCTTTTATACCGACAAACACGAGGGCATTGCCGGGCACCCATGCTAGTCTTTAATAAATGCCGATTGTTCATACATGACAAATATAATAGAAAGCTTTGATTATCAAAATACTTTGTTTAAATTTTGTGAGAATATAAATTTACAATAGTGTAAATGATACCCCAACTCTTCGTATTAGTCTTTAACACTGATTAATTCATTTAGAATTATATTCATATTAATTTAATGAAATTCTGAATATATAAATATACACACTGGCCATTAGAAATGATGCAGTGATTAGTGCAGAATAGTAGCTTTACATGTTCTCTTCTGCACCACCTTCACTAAGACCCTAAAATCTATATCTCCTCCCTCCAACTATCGATTAAAATAGTACAGTAGGATTGGTCGTGCAACTAGTTTAGGAGAAATAAAACTCTAAAATGACACTGTTTACCCAGACATTGTTTCTAATCATCTTTGCCACTGGACTCAATGTTGCTTCAGGTGAGGTGGAGTCGTGCAACGTTTGCTTCTCTATAAACAAGAACTCTTTCAGGGGGTATCCATTGTTTTTAAAGGCTGAAAGGAGGCCTCTTACTACTTACAGATATAATATAGTCACAAAATAAATTTGTTTAATTTACAAATAAGCAACTACTTTAATATATAAAAAGCTAATTTTTTTTTAGCCATTTTCATTTAAAATAAGACAAGTATAAACAATCTTTTCTGAAACGATTTACAAAACTCAAAAGAAAATCTTAGTTTCTTTTTAAGAGAATACTTAACTTTTAAATAAAGCAATATTTTTTTTTTTAATTCGAAATCAATTGTAAAATAATTTTTTTTCATTGTTTGAAAGGTGGAAAGAGAAAACATCTTACCTCCATATCTTTAAAATAACATCTCTGCAATTGGCATAACTTGTGTGTTGATCTTGAAGTCTGGATCGAACCACTTGATAAGGATATGTGAATGATGCTGCAAGCATTTTGGATGCGGCAGCAAATGCAACGTATTCATGTGATTTCTGAGGAACAAAAACACAAAAAATATTTCAAATTTTCTGTAAATAAAAATTCAAATTCTCCATTACAATTTTTTATGACCACTATAACCAGTTTTATAGAAAAAAAAAAAAAATTATCTTTCTGGTAGAAATGTCATATATATATATATATATATATATATATATATATATAACCATCTATAGCAGTGTGATAAATACCCTAGTCCATCAGGTAAAAAGAGAAGCATGTGTGAAGGAAAAAAAAAAAAAAAATGGCATTTATCCTAGACAGGCTGAGCTGAATTCCTCTAAAAAGGAGGAATTTTTTTTTTAGGAAAACCTAAATTTATAAACTATCCCAATCACATGTATATTTTACTCACGGGAGATGACAACAGTACATGTTTTTGCAGTTCTTGAAGTCCTATAATATAAGGTGCCAGGCATTACCTAATAGCCATCTATCTTATATTGACAAGATTTAACTTTGGTGATCTAATAAGAAATAGTGTGCCAATGTGATTATGCCGTATCACAAGGAAGGAGGGATAAGGATATAGTAGAGATTATAAATATTATCCACAACATTTTTAAATATGAAATAGATTTTTGTAATAGTTTTCTTTTTCTTCCCAGATTGGAAACTTAAGATTTCAAAAACAATATCTACTACACAATCAGATTTTTTTGAATAAAAGTAAATCTAAGTGGCCATCTATAGTTGAAGGCAACCTAAAGACTCCCT
The DNA here is from genome assembly GCF_053919585.1 of Euprymna scolopes. Taxonomy (NCBI): domain Eukaryota; kingdom Metazoa; phylum Mollusca; class Cephalopoda; order Sepiida; family Sepiolidae; genus Euprymna; species Euprymna scolopes. Next base: position 44,390,876 of record NC_136496.1, on the reverse strand, counting down.
TCTATTGCCAAGATTACTTCACTTGCTTCTTTATAATGTTGAAAGTTTACCATTTTTTAAAAATCTTTGATATGACTTGAATGAGAATTAGACCAAAGTCTGCTAGCCCATTGGCGAACAATCTTAGCATTATGCCAACTGGGCTGGTAAATAGAGTAACATTTTTTGGAGAAATAATCAAGTTTCGAATAGCATTCATCTAGGTTAATAAACTCGATTTTTTTTAACTTGGGAGTCACCACTTATTAAGGTCCGAAGGCCACTCAAGGATAAGCATTAATGAATGTAAGTGTAGTAATCCTTGTCGGTGCAAATTGGGTAGAATTTGATTTATGGGGATAGCTCAACAAGAACGTATTTACAATGAATTTGAAGAAAAGTGTATACTTGAGGTTTATTGGATTAAATATTTAGAATTTGATTGTGTGTTTCTGTTATAAAGCCTACAACTTCTGGCCATCTGTAATTACATCACACTTAAATCTGTAAAATGTGGAGGAAAAAAGAAAAAAGAAAAAAAAAAGAGTAGAGAAGTTCATGCTTGAAATGAATTTGAATGTTTGTAGTTTCCACTTTGCATGAAACATTTATTCATTGTTTTCCTTCAAAGAAATATCATTGTGACTGCAGCCAGCCTTTAACTTACTGGATACTGTCTGCCTCAATGAAACAGATCTGGATACACATTTGTCACAAAAGTATTTTTCTGTTATGGTGATTGGTGTTTTATGTACACTCATTCCTCTATAATAAGTCAAATGCTGTAACCTGCATTAGTAAAAAATTTAATAATCATAAACCTGATTGCTCTATACAGGAAATGCTTGCTGCATAGCTAGTTTCTGCTACTATTCCGGTAGCAAATTCCATAATGAAAACAGTACATGAATCAAAATAATTCTTAATTTAATTCTTTTAACAGTAATTTTATAATCACTCATGTGTTTTTTTTTTTTTTTTTATGCATCTTTAATTTCATATTTGTGCAGCAAGTGGAGGTTCAAGATGACTGGAAATAATGTGGAGATAAGCAGAGAGCACATACAGCGCCTAGAATTCCAAAATGGTCACACATCTAGTACTAGCCAGGCTCAAGGTTGCTTAACCTTAGTGATATAACGAGAACCAGTGTGTCAAGATTATATATATATATATATATATATATATATATACACACACACACATGCACAAGAAGTGAGCTCCACAAATTTATTCCAAAACAAACAAAAATGTTTTCACTGAACAATTTTTAAAAAATCTTTAAATATAACTTTACTTAATTTAGTTTATATATTAAAAATAATACTTTTTGAATGAAACAATTTAAAAAGAAATATTTACTTGAATACAAATAAATTGATAAAAGCAGTAATTCCAGAGGAAAGGGTCATTCCATAAAATAATATCACATTAAAGTTTTTAGGACTTTGATACCGATTAAATACACTAGTACCACTCAGTTATATTGACATTCTGATGTCAGTTGGAAACTCATTACACAATTTTGTCTGATTTTATTCCAATTAGTCGGCTCCTAGATTTGTGTTGAATTATGTGCAAACTTTTTGGATAGGTTAATCAATATTCAATAATTATTTCATAATAATTTGTTCATGTGACTTGTTTATACAGACATAATTGTAGGTAATTATTTCCTGTAGTTCCTATTTCCACTTTCTCCCGAGATTTTTATTAGTAATGGAAAAGGTAAAGAAAAAGAGAAGAAAAGCAATGACTTAACATGTTAGTAACTTATTTCACTTACTTCAACAAGTTATCAAAAAATAAACTAATGTACTCACCAAGGTATTTTCACTTGATCTATTGTGATATCTGTTGTACATAGATTTCATTTCTTCATAGGTTACAAACTGAATGACACCATGAGAAACACCAAAAACTCCTGGTATGAAACCCTAAAATATAAACAACAAAAAAGTAATTATCAACACTTTACTCTTAAATCTATTGATAATGACTTTTTGGCAGTGAAAACTTTATAACTTAGAAAAGAAAATATACTGAACTAATGAATTTGAAAAACAAATTTTTAAAGTGTTATGTACTCTTTCTAATAACAAAACTTCTCTTTAGAACAACAAAATTTTTTTTAAATGATAAAAGGTAATCTTCCAAACAATAAATTTTAATGAAAAATATTCCCTACAGATGGGAAACTGAAGTTAACTATAGACAAATATAAATTTTTTTTTTGGGGGGGGGGGAGAGAGAGAGAGAGAGAGAGAGAGAGTACATCATCTAGCAGTTTTCTAATGAACTGAATCTGGACATGACAGTCAGAAGTGATTTATGTAGAACAAACCACATTTCCAAAATTGTCATGGTCGAAAATCACTTAGCATCAGTTAGCAACACCTTATAACTTGTGTGGATGGGTGTTTAAAATTAGCATTTTATTCAGCAATTAAAATTTTTCAACTTTTTTTAATAGTGATATTAATTTCTCAGAGAAATTCTTATCAGAGCGTGTTAAATATTCTTTTCTCCAATTTATTTCGCGTTACTTTCCTTTTGTTCAGAACTGACGTTTTCTGATATTACGCAAGCTCACTCTCCAGTTTTCATGGTACAATGGGTCAGTAATCTGTGTGTGGTCATGTCGAATCACTTGCTTCCAAGTTTTTCTTAGCCAGGCAACCTTTCTGCAATTCAAGACATCCATGCTTCTGCAATGATTTATCGAGGAGGATGAACATTCTAAATGATCATATCAGCATAATCAGTTTATCCTGATGAGTTTGGTTTGACCAGATATTATATCGTAGATCCATCTGATCATGAATCTATCATTCCATTGCAATTAGACAAGAGAGAGCTGGGTGAAGGCCTAGAATTCAGTGCCCTAGATCATGAACAATTCTTACTTTTAAATTACAAATTGGATTAGAAATTAATTTATTCCTTGAATGACAGCATTATCAGTTTTTACTAAGAAACACCAGATTATCATATTTGGTTTAATGTTGGATTCACATGCTGGCATGAGGTGGACAGCTTTTAGAAATTGATTTCCAAATTAACCCATCTTTTTCCAGGTCTTATTTATCCCTTTTTCGCTCAAATCCATCCTAATCACTTCCTCCATGGTTTTCTTAGCTTTCACCTAGTGACTGCTACCTCAACTCTTCTAAATTTACTCTTGTCTATTGTTTTACTGTGACCAAATCAAATAAAGTCCTCTACACTGTTCAAATTTAACGTTCCTCTGAGATCATCAAATCCAAACTGGTCTTTAAGACTAACATTGCACATTCATTGCATCATTCTCATATCATTTGTAAAATATTGACCACGTTTCATTTCTATACATCACATTGTGTACACAGGCTTGGGTCAACAATGGTAACATTCTGATGATAATGGCAGAAGTTTCTGAATTTATTCTATCCACTCAACTCTTGCAATCACACTAGTGCTACCTCATCCCTGTGCTCCAATGGCGCCACTAAAATAACAAAACTTTTAGATATTCTCTACATCCGAGTTCTCATCCGTCTCCATTGTTTTACACTTCTTGCATACAAATTGATTATCCTGTAATTCCATTGCATTTCTTGTGTACGCAATGCTTACAAGTACTATAAAAAATTGTTGCACCAGACTCCCTATCCACAAATTGAGTAGAGGAACTTTTCTCTTTCTGAAGGCTTTCCAAAACTACAACCACTGATCATCACTCTTATAGCTTTCATTAGCATTCCCTCAAGTTTTTAACTTAACATGTAGATCTTCAAGATTAAATTCAAATGAAAATGGCAATTTTTGCATTGCATTATTGAAATCACTCAAATAGTTTTATTTAATAGAATTAGGCTGAAATCAGGAATTTTTTTTTATAAACAAAATAAAAAGATAAAATGCAAAGAAAAACTTACTTTGTAAAACCCTCGTACACCTTCTTGCTGGAAAATTTTAACTAATGCATCACCCAATCCACGATATCGGATTTTTTTGGAGACGTCTTTTAAAGTATCTTTTGAAGCATCTTTTGTTTCTTCATATTGTAAACAAAGACGCGTTTTGGCTACAAAAACTGGATTCACAACTAACAAAGATAAAACGCCTGAGGAAAAAAAAAAAAATATGAAAGTAAATGCGTTAAAAGACAGATTGAAAACCAAATGAAATTAATCTTTGCTTTTAGACATTTTAAAACAATGAAAAACTACATAATATAGTAACATCCTTCATCAGCACAAGCTTGACGTGTTGATGTAAATTAATTTATTGTATCTACCTGGTATTGTTCAGAATGCAGCAAAGTCAATTTTAGTTTTTAACTTATTTTTTTGCACATTTTTTAAAGTTACACAGAAAAGGAAATAAAAGTTCACCTGAAAGAGAGACAGTTCTTTATATTCTCTAACTTAGAATTATTCCCCTTGCTGAATTGATTTATATATATTTATATATATATATATAATTGAAAAATGCTTCCATTGTATCAATTATCTGCATAAATTTTTGAATGAACTGTAGCAAAGTACAGTATTATAATACTAATAATATGGTAGAATAATAACTAATGAAAATTGGCTAGTCAAAAATCAAAGTTTGATATCTCAACTGAAATGCTATTTAGGTCCAACTTTTAAGATAAATGTATACGTTAGATAAACTGAGCAATTTGCAAAGAAATTATTTTAAAATACATGATACTAGACATAATGTAGAATTTTAACAGCAATATAAAAAAAGAAAAGAAATTATATATAACATTGCTGCATGAGAACTTTATTAAGGAGAATAAGAAAAATGGCTATGCAAAACACATGCATGTTCAGTAATATATTTTACTATCAGTATTACAAATAACACTGTTACAGATAAAGGATTAATAAAAGATCACTATTAGAAATAAATGAAATATATCATGATATAAATAAAAGATAAGACACTGACACTTTTTTATATAACAAAAATATAGTGATTGTCACACATTTTTATTACAATGCTTTGGCTACTTTAGTTTTTAAATCACAAGATTCTTTCAAAGAAAGTCCAGTATGCCAAACACGCACATATTTCTTATATATATATGTGTGTGTGTGTGTGTGTTAAAAAAATTGATGTTTCTGAGATTCCTACAATAAATCTAGAAATTTTAGTTTTCAATTGATCAATGTATATATAAATGTCATTTTGAATAGAATTATTGTTAATTTTCTTTTTTGTAATATAGTTGGTATCAGGCATTCTGTAGAAATGAGATTTAAGAGTAACAAAATACACAAAAAAAGTTTAAAAAATTTAATATTAATGAAAATTTATCAAAAAGTATAAATTACAAAATTACCCTTCACAAAAACTGGGATAAAATTTTTACTATTTTCCTTGTCCCTTCTTTTTTGGCCTTTGCCTTTGTATACGTTTATATATATATATTTCTATTTATTTCTAATGCAAGCATTCAACAATATTCTTTTCTTACATAACTATTACTTACCTGCCTGGCCAGCAGCAATCACATGACTGGTTGGAGGCAGCTTAACTTTTTTGTCACCAGCTTGCATTCGATTCTTTACATAATTATATCTGAAGAAAAAAAAAAAAAAAATATCCAGTTTAGATTATTCTTATTCTGTTAAATATTTCTACAAACAGAATTTCATTTTTCTTTGTAGAGATTTTAGGTTTCAACTGATATGTTGAGTTTACAATATTTGGGTCAATTCATATAAAAAAATTCCTCTTGAAAAACATAAAATCAGACAAATATAAGTGTACACAATGAAGAAAAATATTCTAGGCTGCGTAAAGGAGTTTTTTTTCTTCTCTACAGCCATTTCCAAAATGAGATGGTCTGATCACAAACAAGTAATTGAAAATTGATTGGTGCTACTTATACATATGACTGGGAACCCCTTTGTGAATTTTATACACCAACAAAACTTCCTCCTTTGAAGGAAGGTGGTTCCACCCACCTAGGGTGAATACCGCTTCGATATGGTATGGTTACTAAGTATAGTGTGGCGTTATACTCAAACTGTGTTTGTTCCAGTTCAAACCTCTGTGGAACCCCATGCTGTCTGGCACCAGTGAAAAGGAACAAACAAAAATAAATAAATCCGACTCGGCTTTTCTTACTTTTTGAAAAAAACCCAAAACAATTCGTTTATTACTGTTTTTCTTTCTCCCCATGTCAACACCAGCTTAAGTCTCTCGCTTCTGCTCCACTACACCCTGGCCATAGATAGCCATTTCTTATACATTCATCTTTTTCAGTGCCAATTTTATTTCTCTTGATCACATGGTCCATTTTTTTCTTTTTCTTTTTTTTTTTTATGCGCACTTCCTAATTTGCATAGGCGCTTTTTCGGCTACTGCTGCGGCTATTTTCCCCACATGCTCATATGCAGCATGTATAACTGGAAATGTTTTCTCAATTATTAAATCATTTCTCTCCGATAGGCTCATAAGAGTAGTGGTAGATGGACAAAAATCGGAGGCCTGCAATATAAATGCTGGAGTCCCTCAGGGGTCAATCCTGGGCCCAACTCTCTTCCTGATCTACATCAATGACCTCCCTAAACACATACTTAAATCATTCGTTGACATCTATGCTGATGACACTACCATCTACGGCAACACATCAAAGGCTGTAAATGACAAAGTTCTCTCTAATTCTCTCTCCTCTGATCTCGAGCGCGTGGTTCAGTGGGGGAAGATGTGGGTTGTAACCTTTAATGCATCCAAAACCAAACTGCTATCCTTACATCATCAACGCTCTGATCCCCATCTGGCATCAATTGTGATGGATGGCTCTCGTCTGGGTGAGGCCCCGTGTTTTGACAAGCTTCTGGGTTTGACCTTTACTCCTGATCTGAAATGGAACATGTACATCAAGTCTGTTGCCAAGGTCGCTGGAAAGATGGTGGGATCCTTCTACCGCTCCAGAAGATATCTCACTACGGATGCAATTCTCTATCTATATAAAAGCCAAGTACGTCCAAGGATGGAATACTGTTGCCATATCTGGGCAGGAGCTGCTAAAAACAGCCTATCCTGCCTTGACAGAGTACAAAATAGACTTTGTGGCTTAGTGGGGGATGCCCTTTTCTCTACCCTGCAACCTCTCTCCCACAGAAGAGACGTTGCGAGCCTGTCCTTGTTTTATCGTTATTTCCATGGCAGATGCTCGTCTGAACTCCAATCTCTGGTCCCCCCTTGCCAATCTTTCACGAAAAACACCCGTCTAGCTGAATCCACTGTGAAAAATTTCCCCCACTCTATATCTGTGCCTAAATCAAAACGCAGATTCCATGAACAAAGCTTCTTTCTTAGAACTGCACGCCTGTGGAACTCTGTTCCGTCTGCCTGCTTCCCTCCGGACTACAACTTGGATGTCTTCAAGTCCAATGTTAACAAATTCCTAATGAACCGCCCCCTTAAGTAAACATTTCAGCAAATCTCCTCACTAACGTAATGTACTTGCAATAACCCTTATCCCTGAGTGGCTTCCGGGCCTTGATAAGTGGTGATCACTGTAAAAAAAAAAAAAAAAAAAAAAAAAAAAAAAATTCTTTACAAGAATTTAATTAAACCTGCCTAAGGTAATAAAATGTCTCTTAATTGCTCAGCCCGTTTGATGAGATTATTCAAATTATTCAAGACAATTTTGGCTTATTTTTGTCTCTTAAGTGCTCAGTCACTTTTGACGAAATATTTTGAGAATTATGGTTGACCCCTGATCCAACAGACCAGAGCCATTATTTGTGCTCCCGACTTAATCGGATATCAATAATTATAGCATTTTCTCCTTTTTGTGTCACAAGACAGTTTAACCTTATCGGCATTGGCAGATCTATCTGATGCGAGCACTGTTTATTCATTCGTAAGAATTGTGTATTTTGGGGGAGAATCGGAATCGCATCGTTAAAAAATACCTTAGATTTATGATTCTTTCATATTTTTAAGTTGAACTGTTTGTTTTAAGTGAGATTAATTATTTAAACAATAAAAGGTTTAATACAACACTGCGGTAAGTGAATTTAATTTGTTTTTCTTTTAGAAATTTACATTTCATTAAAATATTTTGCGAATGAAGCAAACATTTCTTTTGGAACTTCTTTACACAACAAAAACAAAAAAAAAAAATGTCAAAAACAACATTAAGACAGAGGCAATTTCGGAAGTTCAATAAATAACTTTTATTTAACAATAGAAATAAACAATTACCAAAAATTTACTTTTTTATAAAGAAATAAACAATTACCAAAAATTTTACTTTTTTATAAAGAAATAAACAATTACCAAAAATTTTACTTTTTTATAAAGAAATAAAGATGTAAATTAAGACATTAAATAAGAATAAACATTAAAGGACGATAAGTATATAATTATATAATAAAAATATAGAAATAAACCAATGGTAAATGTTACCTTACGCTACAGCAGAACACTGACCATTCTAATTTGTTTTGTTTTTTTAGGGGTCAAACCCGCTGCAAATTTACCATTTGCATGGTATGAACCTCGAGACCTTGGGACTGTTGTGCCATTTCACCGCCTTCGGTAATGTTTTTCTTACATGATATGTTCGTGTGCGAACTGGCGTCATGGGGTGTCTGTCTTATAATATTGTGTAGGAATCTTTAAGCCGTCATTTCAAATCAAGTTAAAAAAATAAAAGTGGTTTATTTATTTTTTTCTTACGTAGTTTTAATGCTTTTTAATTGATCACGAGCGGTTTACAAAAACATAACCAAGCATTTTTATGCTTTTCATTCATTTTGGGGGTGGGGGTATTCAATTATAGGACTTGTGTAGTTTAACAGGTGCTTAATGGAATATCCCCCGCCCCCAAAAGAACGAAAAACATAAAAATGTGTTTGCTGCTTATGTTTTTGCTAACCGCTGGTGAAAACTTTATTTTTGATAAGACAAAAAAAAAAAAAAAATGGACCACATTTTTTTTAAAAACTTTCTTATTAGAAAGATTCATTTTTTTTGAACCTACGTGATGTGATAAGACACCCCATTACGCCAGTTCGCACATGAATGTATTATGTAAGAAAAACACTACCGAAGGCGGTGAAATGGCACAAAATAGTCCCAAACTCTAGGGGTTCATACCATGCAAACGGTAAATTTGCGGCAGGTTTGATCATCAGATTCATTGTCAGCGACCTCGAATAACTTTAAAAACCAAATTAGAGTGGTCGTGTTCTGTTGTAGCATAAGGTAACATTTACAAAACCAATTTTTTTAGATTTAAAAAATAACATTGTTAAAAATATTAAAAAAAAAAAGTCAAATAAATAAATAGGAATAACTGAAATCCTTCACGACTGAGACAATTTTTATTTTTGTTCCTTTTCTCCACGTTAAAAAACGACTCTCGTGTCTAACTCTGCCCCGTGGGGAGGCATTGTAAATAGGGACTTGAGACGATTGAGGCTAAAAATTTAATCAAAGATTTAGTCATTTTTAAATTTCATTTAGAAATAAGAATATTCTAGAAAGTGGAATAAAAATCAGTTAGCAATTGAAGCTGCAAAAAAAGAAAAAGAAATTAAATTTTAAAGAGTTCTCGAAGATAAAGAGAAAATAAAACAAAAAATGAATATCAAAAGATAAACAAAACATGTTATTCCCCTTGAAATTTGATGTTATTGTATTTTTGTTGAATTAATCATGACTTTTTCTTTATTTTTTAATTTATAAAATAACTCCTGAAATTGATTGTTATTAATTTCATGGTGCATGTTTAATTCCTGCTTAAAATATTTGTTTTGACTTATCTTCAATGAAAGAAATTTTACGAAAAAAATCTAATCGTTTTCGAAATTCTCATAATTGTATTTCGCTGTACCAAGTTTTTTTTGCTAGGCAAAAACTTTCGATTATATAATGGTATATTTCAAAACCACAATTCCATGGCAATCGGAATCGTTAATTAACATTATTCTGGAATCGGGGAAAAATTTAGGAATCGTCCCAACACTATTCACTACTCTCTAATTTCACTATACTCTGAGCTTCTTTGTTCATAAACCAATCCACTAAAATCTAGTCACTAACTTCTAATGGCTAGGTTGCGTACATACCCTGGAAATTTGATCCATTGTCCGAATTCTGTCAACAACTTTCGGATTGCCTACAGAAAAAAAAAGTCGCTATTTACATCCTCCATCTCTATAACTGAGGACTGCGAACACCCCAAATATTTAGTAGACACTTATCTTTCTACCATAGCAGCAATAAAAGCTGCTGTGCCTTATTGTCATAAAAAGTTTCAGTTACAAAGAATAATTTCCTTCATGCCAAGTGTCCTGACTGTCACAGTTTTACTTTTATTTCAAAATTAAAACTATTTAACATTTTTATATTTCAGTGTTTTGTATTTATCTGAATCCCTGTAGCAAAATACAGACAAACAAAAAGCACCAGGCATGATGAAAATCCTTGTAAATAAAACAAGATTATTTAGAAGTTGTTCAGCATAGCCCATGCTAAAAATGAGTATCTTTTTTAGTTTCTTATTTTAAAAAAGTAAAAAAAAAAAAGAAAAAAAAAGTCTTCATATTTAATAATCATTTTTCACAATGGCAGGATTAATAGTGAATTATAAACGACTCATAAGCTTAGAGCAAAATTACTACTCTTTACAGAAATAAAGTCAGAGTTATTTTTATAGAACTTTTTCATGAGTTATAATTGTTTAAAAATTTATTCCGGCTTGCAAAACTGCTTTTTCAAATTTTAAAACTTTAGTAATTCCTAATAAATCTGGAGATACTACTTAAACAGTCCAAACACAAACTTATAAAATATGTTCAACCAAACTTCCTCTCTAAAACAAAACGAGCTATTTGCTACGTTAAAATGAGTGTGAAACAATAACCCTTATAATGCATAACCGACCTGCAAACTTAAACATTCGTATATATATTATTCCTTATTTGGAATTCATTTTTGAGATGAGCATTATATATATATATATTAATTTATTTTTATTTTGGACTATTATTCTCATCTTTATTAGTTATTTTCATCTTTATTGGTTGTTTTTTACGATGTTTCGTCAGGTTGGCTGAAATGTGAAAAACAACAACCAATAAAGATGAAAACAACAAATAAAGATGAGAATAATAGTCCAAAATAAAAATAAATTAATATATATAATGCTCAGCTCAAAAATGAATTCCAATTAAGGAATAATATATATATACCAATCGGTACAGACCCAACTATGGAAGATCAGATAATAAATAAACATGGATTTATAAGATCAAAGAATCCAACCTTGATTGCCCTTTGGGGCCCATGGCGCAGTTGATAGAGACGTTGAATCTCTACGGTTCCAGATGGACATTGTCTGAAGATAGCGGTTTCAATCCTACCCAAAGCCGGCCAGAGGTTTACTTGGCCAAAACATGGTGAGACGACAACAACTACAGATGGCAGTGATTACTGAGAATGCAGTTAGGAGATTTGAAGTTCCTATCCGTCGCGGTTATCACCTGATGAAGGCCAGAGGAATAGCTGGCCAAAACGTTGTGAAAAACAACAATCAATAAAGATGAAAACAACTAATAAAGATAAGAATAATACTCTGGAAAAAAAAAAAAAAAAAAAATTGAACATTCGTATTGAAGATTAAAACAACATTGACAGCCACGGTCTCCACAAAACAATAAAATATGACTGACAGGACTTTTTTTTCTTTCTTTTTCTTCATATTGACACTTATGATAAAAGGCCAGGTTACAGCATCCAAAATAAACATATGTAAGTGGCTGTTATGGTCGAACCGTGTTTGTTACAGTTCAAACCTGTATCGAACCCCCATCCTATCCAGCACCGTCGAAAAGGAAGAAACAAACAAAAATAAATCCGGCTTGGCTGTTTTTTTTTGAACACAAGTCGTTTATTACCATTTTTCTTTCTTCCCATCTCACCACCAGCTTATGCTGCACTACACGCCAGTCATAAACAGCCATTTCTTATAAATCTTTTTCGGCACAAATTTTGTTTCTCCCGATCACGTGGTTCATTGTTCCTTTTTCTTCTCATGCACACTTCCTAATCTGCATATGTGCTTCTTCGCTGCTGCTGCTATTTTCCTACATACTTATATACACTATGTTACATAAGGTAAAAAAAAACAAAAAAACTGTACTCATTTTAAAATGAATTGTTCCGAAATAGAATTCTGTTGTCATGTCAACTAATTTCTTTAAAACCTACTATGTTTATTCTTCAATATAATTTTAATACACAACTGATTATTAAAATCTATAGATATAAATAAAATGATCTCTTTTTTTTTCTTTTTTTTTTTTTCTTACAAAATTATATCTGAAATAAATTCAAGTTTAGATTATTCTGATAGTATGGAAATAAAATTTTGTCAAAGCATTTCTAAACAGACCCCCCCCCCCCCCGGGGGATTGTTAGTTTCAACTGATTTGTCACTTTTACAGTAAGTAGATTAATTCACATAAAAAATTCCTTGCCATTTCTGATATGGTTTATCCTGATGCCAACTGAGTCGAATCTTTTTTTTTTTTTTTTTTTTAATCAAATTAGCATTGCTTATATAAAGCTGACATATTGCAAATAGCCTGTCGCTAAACAAATTGTGCTATATTTTTATCTGACAGTTTAAATTATCTTCTCATGGATCAATACTTGTCACCATTTTTTGAAGGGAGGGAGTATTTGTTTTGCTGAAATCCTAAGATGTACAGGCATAATATTTTGATTAATCTATTGCTGCCTTGATTGATAGTTATTTTCTGAAAACATTGTTTTTGTCTTATTTAATTTAAATATTATTATGCACGTTTGCCTTCAAAATGTAAAATAATTCATTAATTCAGTAGAAGAAAATAAAATGATATAAATTTTCAGTTAGTTATTTTTACTAATGAAAAATCTATAACATTTTTTTTCTTAATATGTTCTCCTTCACAGTATTCAAAATGTTGCCTATTCTGTCATGGCTCAACAACATTGCAGATGAAAACTGTCATAGTTTTTGACTCTAAAAAATTTTTGTTTGTTTTTGGTATAGAATTGTTATATATTAACACTACCGGGCATTGCTAAATGACTGAGGCAATTATTATCATCAAAATCTAGATGTTATGAAATAGGAAACATTCAGAGAAAATGTTTTGATAAAACAAAGAGGAATATTATAAAATAATTAGTTTGAGACATTTAGAATTTGGGAAAATGAAATGTCAGCTAAATATGTATCAGGAATTTTAACTTGGTAAAATAGAATTTAGATCAAAACAACGATTGTGTTAGTGGCCTAAATGGTGATGTCGGAGAATAAAGCAAAAGAGTTAGTTAGAGAGGAGTAAGAGTCAGAACACACCAGTTAGCAGAGTCTGAGAATTGGAGTCAATAATCATGGAAACATCATCAATGCTCTGATCCCCATCTGGCATCAATTGGGATGGATGGCTCTCGTCTGGGTGAGGCCCCGTGTTTTAACAAGCTTCTGGGTTTGATCTTTACTCCTGATCTGAAATGGAACACGTACATCAAGTCTGTTGCTAAGGTCGCTGGAAAGATGGTGGGATCCTTCTACCGCTCCAGAAGATATCTCACTACTGATGCAATTCTCTATCTATATAAAAGCCAAGTACGTCCAAGGATGGAATACTGTTGCCATATCTGGGCAGGAGCTGCAAAAAACAGCCTATCCTGCTTTGACAAAGTACAAAATAGACTTTGTGGCTTAGTGGGGGATGCCCTTTTCTCTTCCCTGCAACCTCTCTCCCACAGAAGAGACGTTGCGAGCCTATCCTTGTTTTATCGTTATTTCCATGGCAGGTGCTCGTCTGAACTCCAATCTCTGGTCCCCCCTTGCCAATCTTTCACAAAAAACACCCGTCTAACCGAATCCACTTTGAAAAATTTCCCCCACTCTTTATCTGTGCCTAAATCAAAACGTGGATTCCATGAACAAAGCTTCTTTCTTAGAACTGCACGCCTGTGGAACTCTGTTCCATCTGCCTGCTTCCCACCAGACTACAACTTGGATGTGTTCCAGTCCAATGTTAACAAATTCCTAATGAACCGCCCCCTTAAGTAAACACTTGATCAAATCTCCACACTAACGTAATGTACTTGCAATAACCCTTATCCCTGAGTGGCTTCTGGGCCTTGATAAGTGGTGATCACTGTAAAAAAAAAAAAAAAAAAAAAAAATTTGGCTGAGAAGACGGCAGAATGTAATCACAAAAAATGGCTTCCAGTCAGAGAATAAAAGAAGTTACAACCATGAATATTAAATGTGTGAAACATGAGCTTTAGGAGGAGAAAATGGCTTACATTTTCAGGAACATGTCCAGAACCATAAATCAGTGTGTTGTGACTACAAAAAGATATGTTCTTCCTGTAGTCTGGTGCCAAGCATACAAAAGTGTTTATTAATTCAGTAAGGAACTGCATCTGTGTAATGTATACGTGTAAACAGTCACACACACAACGAACATTATACACACTAAATGATCACACGTATTGAGACGTACATACACTCAACACACTCGAAACGATCGCAGGTGAACATAAATATTTACATATACACACATTATATACAATGTGTATACAACAGAATTTGTTAACTAAAACAATAAAAGAAAAGCTTCTCCTTGGTGAACGAAACAAATCCAACAGTTATTAATACAAATTAATCAAACAAACTCAGATGAATATGAAATTGACAGCTGGTTCTTTTATTCGAATTTGCAAAACAGATTGGCAAAGTAGAGTGAAGGGAAATACAATCTCAGTTTGTGTTACAAATTCATTTTTAAGATCGCTTTCTTTTATATCCACTAACTTAGTTTCCAGTCGGAGTCTCTTACCTAAAGTCTTTTCCAACTTTTTATATAACATCACTCTTTATGTACTTTACTCCTATCATTTCCCAGGATTTTGCCACATCCAACCTTGCCTGACCGTCTTTTGCCCCTACTGTTTTTTCGTACTTTTAAGAACATTCTAATGAAGGATAACAATCACATAAAACTAGCTCAAATATTTATTTTATGGCATATCAACCCTGTTGAGTTATTTAATGCAAATTCCATTTATTTTTATTGCCAGTTTGGTTTATTGGACTTATTAGACATTAGATTTTAGGATATAAACCATCTTCAAAAAGAACATTAACATTTCCACGCAAATCTCATGAAATAATTCTTCATAGTAACATCATTTTTTGCACAAGGGCAAAATCGACATGCTCTAACAAAGTAGTCACTGTATGGGATGTGACAAGTTGCACACCATAGTGGCTCTTTCTGCTCAAACAGGAATGAATGTGTGGCTTTTATGTGGCTAATATGGATAACAATCCTTTCTTCATCACTTCCTACAGCCATGTCTCCATTCTCCTGGACCAGACTGGCAAAAATTTATTAGATGTTTTACTGCTGTCTAGACTATCATTTCTTGTGGATATATGCATAAATATTTATCTTGATGTCTGTGTATGAGAAACTCTTTTGATAGAGAAATTTTGGTTGCTGTGTCAGTCTTATTTCCTCAGATTCCTATGTGATTTGTGATGCAACAAAATATAATCTCTTTAGTGTTTAGCAATGATACTACTCTACACGATAATTAGGTTATTCAATTTTTCAATACCGTTTACACTGATAAAAAAGTTAAAAAAAAAAAAGTTAAAAAAAAAAAAAATGAAGTTATTTTATTTTGCTAAATGATATAAAGTACTAAACCAATGGCATTGAAAATAGATGTTGAATAATTTGGTTCTCATGTACAGCTGCACATTTTTATCCTTACATCCATTTGTAAATATAGCAGCATATTTGGGATAATCTAGAATTTTATTTAGTTTTTCCTGCAAAATAAGAGGATGTGTGATAGCTTTATTAAGTTTATTCATTTCAAGGTCTATTTTGGTTATTTTATTGTGGTATTATCAAGTATATTCTTAAGTGGGAAGTCAGTTTCTTTAATTATTGATTCTAGTTGAAAGTCAATAGGTTTTAGTAAATTGTCTTTTCTTTGGTTCAGTTCTTTGTATTTTTGTCCAAATATGATATCATATGCTCGGTTTAATAGGCAGAATTTTAGTTAAATACAAAGTATTGGAAGTTTGCCTTCTTATGAGTCAAAGAAGCTTCATGCACTTTTACATACAAACTTTCCATTGGAAATGGTTGGAA
Organism: Euprymna scolopes; assembly: GCF_053919585.1. Lineage (NCBI taxonomy): Eukaryota > Metazoa > Mollusca > Cephalopoda > Sepiida > Sepiolidae > Euprymna > Euprymna scolopes. The sequence continues at coordinate 44,374,695 of NC_136496.1, read as the reverse complement.
AGTTCTCAGTTGAGTCCTATGATATGAAAAGTTTTAGGTATGATTTTCGGGCTAATACATAGTCCACTTTGGATTAGATTAGTATTTGGTAGAATATTAATAATGTATATTTGTTTGCACCGTAGTTGGTGTATGCCACTACTTTCTCCAATTGGATGACGGTTTCATTTTTAATTGTTTTGATAGAGTCAAAGATGTTTTTTTTTTTGTTTTTTTTACATAGGCGTCACCACTTATCAAGGCCGATCGGACACTCAAGGATAAGGGTTAAAGAGTGAAGAGTAGTCAAAAGGACAATATAGTAATCAATAGTAATGGAAGTTCGGTAAATTTGTTAACTTAAGTGGAACGGCTCATCAGAAACTTGTTCACGTTGGACTTCAAGACAACCATATTATAGACAGCTGGAAAGTAGGAAAACGGAAGACAATTCCACAGGCGTGCAGTTCTAAGAAAGAAGCTTTGATCATGGAATCTATGTTTAGGTTTAGGCACAGATAAAAAGTGTAGAAAATTATTGATAATGTTTTCAGCAAGTCTAGTGTTTCTTGTGAAAGTTTGGCGAGAGGGGACCATAGATTGAAGCTCAGTCGAACACTTTCCATGAAAATAACGATAAAGCAGAGACAAACTCGCAACATCTCTTCTGTGAGATAGAGGTTGCAGCGAAGAGAAAAGAACACCTCCCACCAGGCCACGAAGTCTATTTTGAACCCTATCAAGGCAGGACAAGTCTTTTCTAGCAGCTCCTGCCCATATGTGGCAACAGTATTCCATCCTTGGACGTATCTGGCTCTTATATAGATAGAGAATAGCATCCGCAGTGAGATATCTACTGGATCGATAGAAGGATCCGACTATTTTTCCAGCGGCCTTGGCAACAGATTTGCTGTACATATTCCATTTAAGATCAGGAGTAAAGGTCAAGCCCAGAAGTCTGTCAAAACTTGAGGCCTCCACAAGACGAGAGCCATTCATTTTAATTGATGCCAGATGGGGATCAGAACGTTGATGATGTAAAGATAGAAGCTTGGTTTTAGATTCATTAAAAGTAACCAGCCACTCCTTTCCTCATTGTACAACATGATCAAGATCAGAGGAGAGACAATCGGAGAGAACTTGGTCGTTTACTGTCTTAGATGTGCTACCATAGATGGTAGTGTTGTCAGCAAAAATGTCTACGAATGATGTAAGGATGTGATTTGGAAGATCATTAATGTAGATCAGGAAAAGAGTTGGGCCCAGGATAGTCCCCGGAGGGACTCCAGCATTTATACTGTGAGCTTCTGATTTTTGCCCATCAACTACTACTCTTATGAACCTATCAGAGAGAAATGATTTAATAATTGAGAAGACATTTCCAGCTATACCATAGCTGGAGATCTTGTGAAGTAAACCTTTATGCCATACCCTATCAAAGGCCTAGAAAGGTTGCCTCTGTCGAGACATTCGCTAATCCTATGAGATATAACTGTAAGCACATCTACTGTAGATCTAGAAGAACGGAAACCATATTGTGTGTCACTAAGGAGGTTATTTTTGCTGAGATGGTTGATTACTTCTCTATTTAACACAGATTCCAGCAATTTACTCATGACGCACAGGAGACTTATTGGCCTGTACTGAGAGGGGGATGAGCGATCACCTGAATTCTTAAATACAGGGCATACTGATGAGATTTTCCAGGGTGATGGGAAGCAATTTTCCTTAAGACGACGTTTATTTATTACTTTCTTACAATGGTTGCTGGCAGTCCTGAAAGCGGCTTTAGTTTCCATACATCTATTACGTTGGAAGCAGTGGAAAAAGTGATTTCTGTGCGCAATAGCAGCAGCACATTCTGGAGAAAACTATGGCTGGCTGTTAGGTTTTTGCTGAAACTTTTTCGAGGGTATGAAATTGTCTATACCTACAATTAACCATTTTGTCAGGTCTGATACTATAGACGACACATCCTTTTTAAACATGGAATGCAGAGGAAGATCCGATATAAATGTACGGAAACTATCCCAGTCAGCCATAGTGTATCGATATACTATACGATGGAGAGGTACGTCTGAGGACTTATTACATTTCATTTTTATCTTAATTGATACAACTGAGTGGTCGAAAGATCCAAGAGGAGACAGAATGGAAACTGAACATAGTTCAGGGCAAGTTGTGAGAAAAAGGTCTAGGAGACTTGCATACTGGCCGTCATTGTCGGGCACACGAGTGGGTTCGTGAACAATCTGAGTGAGGTCATAAGCAATGGAGAAATTATGACAGAATCTCCCCTCATCATCGGTCTTGTTTGAGTGAGTCAACCATTCCACATTGTGAACATTGAAGTCTCCACATACGTGAATGTTAGCTGAAGGATATGCTGATAGAACTTGGTTCCAAAGAATTTATGCCATGGGTATTTTTATCCCCTCAAGTTTTAAAATAAGGTTGTTGCATATTTTCTATAATTCATACAAGTGCATACATTTAGTTTTATTTCTGTTTTTGTTCAATTTTATTCAGGCATTATTGTAGTTGCCATTCAATCATCTTTAGACGCATGGTAGATTAAAAAGTCATTGGTTGGAGACTTTATATTATTAATTTTTATATTGATAATTAACACCTTAGGTGCTAACTATGCTCCTGCCTCAAATTTCTATTGTAAGACCATATACTGCATCCTTGACAGTCGCAGATCTCAATGCTTGCATATTGTGGTTTTCTTTCCATCTTCAGGTCTCATCCAGTCCATGTCGATCTCTCGTGTTGGCGATCACCAAGCGCATGTGTACTGGTTTACAAGTTGGGTACCAAAACAAAAAATATGCAGACTCACAAGAGAGAGCTTTGATACATATATAAATAAGCTATGCTCTAACGTTGTGTATGTGACAATCACAAAAAAAAGATCTCTAAATGATAGTGTCCAGATCTTAAGTTCCTGTATATCAGCTAAGACCTAGCTGAAATTGTCGAGGTCATCATTGCTGTTGCTCATCTACTTCGAACATTTCGTAGTATCACGCTAGAACATAACTTGCATCATATGAAGGAAGTTTGATTTTACTTATGAAAACACTATTAATGGATGAAACTATTTAGCTGGTCGTAATCAAATTCAGAAAAGCACGTGAAGAGAATTTTTTGTTTATTATTTTAAAATGGCAAGAGTTGGATGTACTGATTTCTCATCAGCTGTTGAGTTCAAACACATTTTACAGTCTCTTCGCAACCACTTATAAAGCAGAGATTTAGATAATTGCAGTCAAGAAACAAAAACCTAATCTATTGCCAAGGCCATTGTAAAAATGCTTGGATCATTCCACCTCTCTAAGATTGCATGAAGTGCAATCCTAGAGAGACCTTTGATCTTAACCAAAAAGGCCAAGCACAAAAGCAGACCGATGGAGTGACTTATAGAGTCACTTGCACGCGACTAATAACTGTTAACACATCTGCTGTAGATCTAGCAGAACAGAATCCATATTGCATGTCACTAGGAAAGTTATTTTTGTTGAGGTGGTTGACTACTTCTCTATTTGCAGTTTCCAGGTTTAACTCAGCTTCTACCGACTAAGTTTGGATCTAATTTCAGCAAGAAACAGTTGAATTTTTGTTTTACTTTTGCAAATATATCGAGAATTATTTTGCAGTGAAGTATGTTTTGGATGGAATACTGTAATTTGAACAAAGTTTTGTAACAAGCCTATTAAGTCCAATGTCAGATGTTATAGAATATGGTTGAATATCAACAGCAATCATTTCTCAGATAATGGATCTCTTGTGACCTGTAATCATTAATATTGCAAACTTTCTTTTTGGCCAATATTGATTCAATAGTAGTTTGGTGTTTCGCTGGAGGCTCATAGTTGCTGCCACTTGTTCTTAGAATGTCTGTCCCTGAATATTCATTGTGCTTTTTTTTTTATTTATTTGCAACTTTTGCTTCTTTTGAATGAACCTTTCTAAGATGGTTTTACATACGAGTCACTGCAAAATTTTTTGCTGATTTGCCACCCTTTGATGTGATGGTTCGACATAACTTGCAAGCAGCTGTATTCTTATTCTTGGAATTGCCATCAAAATATTTCCAGCAGAAACTGGTTGCTGTAATGGTTGAAGGTTTTGTTTTTGGTTTGGTTGGTTTTGTTTTGGCTTAACGGCATATCAACCCTTTTCAGGTTATTCAATGCCAAACTCAGGATTAAAAAAAAAAAAAAATTATGTATTCAAAGAACTTTATGACATCGAGTATCAATCAATTCTGTATAGTTCAATAGTTTTGTTTGTTTTAATATCTAACGATCTTTTTTTTTTTTTTAAGTTTTATATATCCTCATATATTCATTCGTAAGGTTTAGTTGGGTTGATTCAGAGAATGATTTATATTTTTGTAAAGATCCTTGTTACTCTTAAAAAGGATAATATTTCCTCTAGACAGTTGTTTTCGAAAAGTTTCTTCATGCTGTTGTTTAAGGTATTGTTTTCTATCTTTATCTAGAGCTCTACATTCCACAAAAAGATGTTTAATGGTGCAAGTTTTCTGGCAGAATGGGCATTGTGGTTGTTCTTGTTTTAGAATGAAGGAGTGTGTGAGTTTTGTATGGCCAATATGTATTCTAGTTATAACGGCTTGTTCTTTTCTGGATTTGGGGGGAGTTTGTCTCCATTTTTCCAGTATGGGTTTGATTTGGTATAATTTGTTATTTGTGTTGTTATTCCATTGTCGTTGCCATTTTGCATGAATTAATTGATTAATTTTGGGTTTGAAGTCAGTATATGGTATGTTTATTGAATCTGGTTTTAATTTTAGAGCTGATTTGGCCGCTATGTCGGCTCTTTCATTTCCTCTTATCCCAATGTGACTTGGGATCCAACATATAAATATTTCTTTGTGTTCGGATAGTGATTCAATTCTATTTGTTAGTTTGATGATTAGTGGGTTTTCAAGTTTTTTGTTATTCAGAGATGTCAAAACGGAAAGTGAATCTGAAAAAATTAGGAATTTCCTATGTTCATCTTTTTCTATAATGCTGAGTGCGAGGTCGATGGCACATATTTCGGCAGTAAAAATAGAGCTTTCTGTTGGAAGAGCTTTTTTAAGAGTTTTTTCATTCGACACTGCAGCACATGCCACTCTATTATGGTCTTTAGAGCCATCGGTGAAAATAGGTAGATGGTCTGGATATTTTAGGAGAATATCATAGGTTTTTTCGTGATAGATATTAGGGTGGGATTTCGCTTTTGGGAGTTCATTTAAGTTTAAGATTACTTTTGGTTTTTTAAGTATCCAAGGTGGGGTTTTAGGTAGTATATGTTCTTGGATATTTTCTAAAGTCATTTCTGATTCCTGCAGTATTGCTTTCATTCTAAGACTAAAGGGCTTTATGGCCTTTCTTTTTGCTTCAAATGCCTCTTTATATCTCGGATTGAATGTAGCTTCATATGCTGGATTATTTCGTTGTGCTTTTAATTTAGTGTAATATTGTGTACCCAGTTTTTGACTCCTTATATTTATAGGGATTTCGTTGGCCTCTGCATGGAGGCTTTCAACTGGGGATGTTCTAAAAGCACCGAGAGCTAACCTCAGTCCTCCATGGCAGATTGGATCTAAAATCTTTAGGTAGGACTTTCTGGCTGATTGGTATATAAAACTACCATAGTCGAGTTTTGATCTTATCAAAGTCCTATATAATTTCATTAGTGTTTCTTGATCGGCTCCCCATTCTGTATGAGCTATTACCCGTAGTAGTTGCAGTCTTTTGTTGCAACTATTTCTTAGATTCTTCAGGTGGGGGATGAATGACAGCTTTTTGTCAAATATAAAGCTCAGGAATTTGTGTTCTTCTACGGTGGGGATTATTGTTCTTCCAAGCTTCAATGTAGGATCATTATGAAGTTTTCTCATGTGGCAGAAATGAACGCATTTGGTTTTTGATTGGGAAAATTTATATCCATTTTCCATTGCCCATTTGTCTAATTTATTTAAGCAGTGTTGGAGTTTGCGTTCGATGGTGCATATATACTTTGATCTGCAGAACACCAGTAGGTCATCTACATATAAAGATCCCTCAACACCAGGGACCAAACATTTCACTATGCTGTTCATTTTAATATTGAACAGTGTCACAGATAAAATGCTACCTTGAGGTACTCCTTCCTCTTGATTTGTGGTGTCTGAGTAAGTAGTTCCAATGCGGACTCTAAACTTTCGGTCAGATAAAAATCCTTTTATAAATTGTGGGAGTCTGCCTTTTAGTTCAAATTCGTGCAAGTCTCTCATAATTCCATATTTCCACGTAGTGTCATAGGCCTTCTCCAGATCAAAAAATACTGCTGATAGGTGCTCATTTCTAATAAAGGCTTCCCTTATGGCTGTTTCCAATCTAACCAAGTGATCTATTGTGCTTCTCTTATTACGGAATCCACATTGTAGGTTGGAGATAAGGTTGTTGGTTTCTAGGTACCAAACCAATCTATCATTTATCATTCTCTCCATTATTTTGCACAAGCAGCTAGTCAGTGAGATTGGTCTGTAGTTTTGTGGATTCGAATGGTCTTTTCCTGGTTTTGGTATTGCTATTATTGTGGTTTGCCTCCACGAGTCAGGAAATTCACCTTCTGTCCATAATTTGTTGTAAATTTTTAGTAGCAACTTCAATGATTCCAAAGGGAGTTGTCGCAGGAATTCGTAATGGATTTCATCAGGTCCTACGGCTGTGTTGTGGGATCTTTTAATAGAATCTTCTAATTCAGTTAATGTAAGTAGTTTATTATAATCTTCTAGGTTTTTTGATTTAAAGTTTAGTTTGTATTGTTCGATATTTTGTTTAATTGTTATAAATTTAAAGTTATGGTTTTGGTTAGATGAGTTTTGAGAAAAAGTTTCGGCTAGTAGGTCTGCTATATTCTTTTCATCGGTTACTCTGTTGTTGTTTTTAAGCAGGTGTTTAATTGGTGTTGATTGATGTTTACCTGAAATTTTTCTAATCATCTCCCATACTACTCTCGGTTCTGTAGAGGAATTTAGTTTATTGACATACTTTTCCCAACTCTCTTTTTTAGCTGCTTTTATTACCCTACGAGCTTTAGCTCTATTTAATTTGTATTCTATCAAATTTGAAGTTGTGGGTTGTTTCTGAAATTTCTTCAGTGCAATTTTTCGCAATTTGATGGATTCCCGACATTTATTGTCAAACCAGGGTCTGTTGTACCGATTAGATGCTGAAGTTTTAGGGATGCATTCATTTGCAATTTCCACTAGTGTTTCTGTAAAAAATTCTACAGTGTTGTTTGTCTCTGAATCATTCAACTTATGTCGACATTTTTCTTTGTATAATTGCCAGTTGGCCTTATTTAGCTTCCATCTGGGAAGTTTTTCGCTGTTGAATTCTGGAATTTCTATCACTAATGGAAAATGGTCACTGCAGCAAGTGTCATCATATACTTTCCAGGTTAAGTCCATATATAGTGATGGATCACACAAGCTAAGGTCAATGGCGGAATGGTTTCCACCAGTTGGGTTGATGTGTGTAGGTGTTCCATCGTTGAGGAAGCATATATCGTTTTCATTGATAAATTCTTCCAACGTTTTGCCCTTTTTATTGGTGTCTTTACATCCCCATAGTATGTTATGACTATTGAAATCTCCTAATAGGGCGAAAGGTTTGGGTAATTGATCAATCAATTTTTTAATCTCGTTTTTATCTATGTCATCGTTTGGAGGTATATATAGTGAACATACTGTCATTGGTTTATGTAGTGTGGCATTAATAGCAATTGCTTGGATATTGGTTGTTATGTTTATTTTGCTATGGGGTATATCGTTTCTGATTAGAATTGTTACTCCCCCGGAGGCCCTGCCCTCAAAGTTATGAGTGAAATTAAAAATTTCATATTGCTTAATATTAATTTTGTCTCCTGGTTTCAGAAAAGTTTCTTGAAGACACACCACTGCAGTAGCAGAAGCAGTTCATTCATGTTTGTTTTTAAACCGCGACAGTTCCACTGGATTATTTTTTGTTTTTTGTTAGTCATTGGTATCAGATCTTCGGTCTTCTATGTCCATTTCTTCAAATCTGTTTTGTGTAGGGATTCTTGGTCTGGAACTTGAGCGTGATCTGTCTAGTTTTGTTTAAGTTTCTTTTTTGAGTGGAGGTTTATTTCTTTTCTCTTCATGGGCATATTTTGGTGTCTGTTTTTTTCCCTCTGTAAGTGGAGATGTTTCTATGGGTGTTGTATTTTGGGGTTTTATGGGTTTATTTGATTTAGTTTTAGCTTGAGAGGTTTGTTCAGTTATAGGAACTTTTTTTTCATTGTTGAATTGTTTTATAATTTTTTTAAATTCTTCCATAAGTTCCTTCATTTCATTAAGTAATTTAATAATGTCCTCGGATTTAATGTTGAGTGAATTTATTTTTGTTTGTTTATTTGGTTCGGTAGTTTGCTGTATGTTTTTTTTTATTATTTCAGAATATTTTGCATTTTCTGATAGTTTGCGAGCTTCTTGGAAGGTAATATTTTTTGTATATTTTATTTTGTTGATTTCTTTTTCACTCTTCCATTTGTCGCATTCTTTTGAATTGGCGCTATGGCCTTTTTGACAATTGATGCATTTTGGCTCTTTTTTACAATCTGTATGAGGTTCATTATCTCCGCACCTTATACATATTGGAGGGCAGGTACACCGGTCTCGATGGTGTCCGTATCTCTGGCAATTGTAACACCTGAGTGGGTTTGGTATGTAGTGTTCAACGTTTACCATTTCATACCCTATTTTAATTTTGTTTGGAATTTGGTGAGTATTGAATGTTAAAATGTAAGTATTTGTTTTTATTATTTCGCCAAGTTTATTAATTTGGACTCTTAACGTCAGTGACGTTTTGTTTTTGTAGGTTAGTCTGAATTTCTTCCAAGGGGCACAGTGATAATTCAGTACTCCTGATTACGCCTTTGCTAATGTTCAGAGATTTGTGAGGGTAAATTTTAACATTTTGATTGTTAAAACGTTTCCATTTGGAAATTTCAATAGCATATTTTTGGTTTTCTACTTCGAGAAGTAATGTACCATTATTTTGTTTTTTAACCATTTTAGGTTTGATGCTAGATAGTATCTTTTCAATTTTGAATGGGGATATTTTGGTTATTGGTTCCCCTTCAGTTGCTTCTATAACTATGAAGCGGGGAACATTCTGTTTTTTTTTGATGAAGCTCTGTTTCAGTGTCAGAACTACTGGCATCAGATACTTCGGTGTGGTTTCTTTTTTGAGGCTTTCTGGATTCCATTGATATATTTGGTTTGTTTCATTTTTCATGCTCCCCACCCACCTCGGAGTCCTATATGGGAAGTGTTGGGGGGGATACCCATTCGCCCCAACCCAACAGGGATATAGGAAAAGTATACTCTTCTTGCTGGTGGATTCAAGCACCTGTGGTTCTTCAATTTCTTTCTGAAGGCCTCGTTTTCAGTAAGAATTTCAGTTTTTCAGTCGTGTTTAGTCCATTATTCAGCAAGTTGATTGGCCCTCCAGCCACCGCTTACTAAATCAGTTTATTGTATAGTGTAGGAAGTGCAAGCATATTTTCTTGTTATGTCTGTCTGATTTAAGGCTTGGCGTGACCAACCAACCGATTGATTGGATCGGGCCTATCCAACCGCCCGTCTTAGCTTAAGTAAGGGCCAAAGAGGTGTGTTGCATCTCATGTCCTTAAAATATCCTGGGCATGATCTACTCAACCACCAGGATTCCGTTCGTAAGCCTTACGGGATGCCACCCACGGTCAACAGGTGGCCCCATTGAGGGACTTATACCCTCTGCAGGGGGGCAGTCGGCATATTCTAATGCCCCACCGACAGAGTCAACCGGGAAGTAGGGAAGGAAAAAGAAAGGAGGGGAGGAGGGAAGGAAGGTTGTTTTTGTTTTTGTTTTTCGTAGAACATAATTAGGTTTTACAAAAGAGAATAGAAAACAAAAACAAATCAATGTAGGTGCATTTCGTCTCAGGAAGCCATTAGACAGCCTGATCTGGTAGGACCAGGGTTTTGTTTTTAATATTTAATTAATTTTTTATGTATTTAAATTACTTATGTCTGATATATAATTAGTAATTTATCTCAACCATTATCTAAACCAGAAAAATAAAAATATATCTTTAATGGTAGCGAAAGTCCGAAAATGAGGAACAAGGGTATGACTGATGAAGGCTTTATTTTCGGTTCGCACATCACAATTTACTGTACAATTCTTCAACATAAAAATTGAAAGATGAAGTAATAATTTTCTTTGACAAATGATTTAAAAAAAAAAAAAAAAAAAATGATAATTCGATCGGAGGGAAATTTTCCATATGCTTACACCTATTTGCCTCAAATCCAGTGCAGTTGTAAAACTCTACATGTTAACTGTGTGTCATGTCTTATTTAATATGGTATAGACTATGCATGTCTCTTCGATAAATGTTCACTGGCAAGCAAAAAAAAAGGGAGTTAACTTGTCTTCCTTTCAAATATAATTAATATTAGCATCATTTATGGCAACAAAATTTGCTGATAAATCAGCATTAGAAAACCTAACACTTCTGAACCAAGAAAAAATCCAGGATGAGGGATAAACAGAAAAGGATTAGTGTTATTTTGGAGTTTTCTTTTCCCCAGACTAGTTGCACTACCTAGACATTAAAATCCAAAGCAGTAAGTCATTCTTATTAACAAAAGAATGTCTATCCTACTATTTAATTCTTAGCTGGAAAGAGGACATATTGATTCATGGCTTTCCAAAGGGTATTAGCAAAGATGATGCAACAGCTCTTGACAAAACTGGAACACAGCAAGGCCACACTGTGCCTCCCCCCTCCCCCCAACACTTATCCAATCTACTGACTGTCCATATTGGCAGAAATATCAGCACAAAATTTATCTCACTTTGAAAAGTATTTCAAAGATTAAATACTTTTTTCTTTCCAAGTTTAATGCATCTCCATTTTTTTTTTGTCATGAATGAAAATGAGTAGAAATTTCCACTTGCGATGTCATTTTAAGATTAGCTGTTACCTACCCGGTAATGCCTAGGAGTGTTTATTTTCACCGTCTTTCATTCCTTTCATTGCAACTATTAACAAAAGTACAGAACCCTGACACTTTAACATAAAAGCTGTCACTAAATGTGCGTTTAATTCTAACATGATCAAGTATATTACCAGAACAACCCACACTAATGACTTGTTTGTAGCTGGTTTATGCAAAGCACACCAGACATCTCTTGGCATTTCATCAAAAGTTTTCTCCAGATCCAGAAAAGCAAGATACAAGTTCTTCATGCCAATATACTTGCATTTGTCTCAGGATAAATATAGCACCAATGGTACTTTGCTCAAGCATAAAACCTGGCTGCATTTCATCTGTGCTTATCTTACAGCTGGACAAATACTGCCTCAGTAACTTTCAGATTTTCATAGTTTCATGAAATCTCAGTATCCGACAATTTATCATAGTGGCATTTTTGAAGTATCACTCTTATCCTGGTAATTTGTTGCTGGCGCTACATTGTTATTTTGAACAAACTTCTTTTCAACAATGTCTTTGCTAATCTGGTTAGTTATGCTGAATAACTCATTCTTTTGGTTATCTCTTCATAATCTATCTGGAAACCTGCTTTCTCAGTGTAGTATAATTTTTGCAAGATAAAAAAAAAATCCACTAAAAATGGACAACTAACTGAACAACAATCTTTATTTTTTTTAATCTTACAAAGTATGTATACCTTGTCATATTCATGACTATCCTTAAAACTTGCACAATTCTTTAAAATATTGAAAACAGTTCAGAGCAATTATACTGGAAACCATTTACAAATTGCTGCTTTATAAAAACAACTGCTTTGATAATTGAAAAAATATCTATGTAAATGGGGGGGGCATTGTGATCTAATTCTATATGTGTATGAAATAGAAAGTAAAATTCATTTTCATTAGATTTTCTAACTGATAATATTTCAATACAAATTTAAGTCGCAGTTAACTCTGTATTTATAGAAAACAAATCTTTAAGTATAATGACTGCTAGGATGTTTGATAGAAAGTTTAAAAAGTCAATCGGCTTGCTTCTACTACTTGAATTTGGAAATATACGAAGGAGTATATGGCTGGTTTGTTTTCTGAAATGCACAAAAAGTTTAGAGAGAATGGTGCTCATCACTAAACTGTACTTCGTACCATTGCACATGTGCACAAAAACAGATGACCATAATGACAAAATGTGTCCCTTTCTATGCATGATTACTAACATGTTGCAACAGGTGATAATGAAAGAGAAATAGAACAAGTGAAGCATGCATGGTCCCCCATGGGTGCACAGTGAACAAGGCATATAAAAAAAAAAAGATTAAGTTTAGCATTGCCCCCCTCCCGGCGCCAATTTAGCCCCAAAAGTCCCCAGTGGACGTCAAATTCTGGTGAAAATGAACAAACGGTGTATTTTTAGGCCTTAACATATGTAAATTTGAGTTCTGCACCATGCAAAAAAGAAATGACCAAGTCCATCATTTGACCGCCCCCCCTCCCATTTTGCCCAACAAGTCCCCAAGTCCAAATATGGTAAAATAGTTCCAAAAAATGGAGTGTTTTTATTAGCCCTAAAAGAGCCTCTGGGGCACACCCAAGAGTTATCGGTAAGTATAGACAAACAAAATTATATAGAAATGAGTTAGTTACAGAAAATTTTATAAAAATTCAAGGCATCAATTTTTTTAATAAGCACAAAAGTGTCAATTTTAGCCATTTTAACCCAAAAGGCACCCATAGGGGGAGGGGCGGAGTTTTCCTGGAAAATCTGTTCTGTTACATTTTTACTCGTATCATGTTTCAGGTTTGTGCAAAATTTCAAAAAATTCCAAGGCGTAATTATTGAGAACAGTGCGGGCAGACGAACGGACGAGGGTGAATTTACAGGTCCATCCTCCTTTGGTCAGGGGACCAATAAGAGATAGAAAAGTTTGGTCTAAACACAAATGATTCAATTTGAAGGCTCAGAGTTTAATACCTGTTCAGGTCAGTACATTTTCAATTTTTCTTCAATCACACCCAGAAACATGAATGTAAATCAATTTTATTGTTTGAATAAAAATTGTTGAAACCCATTTTGTTCAATGCTTGATTTATTTTTCTTCTTTTATTATTAAGCTATAGTCATAAAACCGTTAGCAATAGACAGAGGATACTAAGCTAATTAGGGAATGCATAAAACTTAGGCATATCATGATAGCCAATACAGAACTCTGTTGAATGTGATGGTAATACATGTTCATTCAACAATTTTGAGGCAGCATGTTCAATATTGCAGAAGACAATGCAAAAGGAAGTCACCAGTAGATCTTATGTTTAAGATGCAACCTTTCTCAGTCATTTTTAATGCAACATGTACCTTTTTTTTTTTTTTAAACAAATCAAGGATAAAGTTAGCAAGAATATTTCTCATACCATTACAAAATAGCGTAGATTTTACAAGATGATCAAATCATGAGTTTGAATATAAAAGGAGAACTTACGCAAAAAAGTAAATACCCCAAGCCATTCCTGCACCAACACAATTAGCAGAAACTCCTTGGTAGAGACCGGTAAATCCTTGGGAGAAGACAATTGAACGAATAGCATGGAAAAACGAGGTATAGTTTGGACGGGCAGTTACTCCTGTACCTTCATTTACTGAAATAGAAAGAAATAAAATAAGCATAATTAGTGTTAGAATTTTGATAAATTAATTTGAAAAATTTGTCATCCAGTTTAACTTTAAACATGTATATTATTATTATTATTATTATATATTAGTGAAAATCAGAATCAAATTTACAGAAATGGATAGCAAAACAATAGAATGAAATTAGTTTATAAATAATGATAATTTCTGTGCTTTGTTTAAAACAATATACTAAATATATGCCTCCCTCCCTAATCGTAGATTTTTATTAATATATACAAAGTGTTTAATTTGTTAATGAACAGCTGATTGTCGCAATTTCTTGACACACGAGGGGGAAATGCCTGGAATGGTAGTCTCATAACAGAACAGATACTACACTAACCCACACCCTAAAAAAAGAATGAGATAATGCCAGAGATAATAGTATCATGATAGTATACCCCCACCCCCTCCCGAACTGAACGCTGATAGTACAAAGTATTGCAGCAAAATCCAACACTTGACAAAAAGTAAATGAAATACCAGTACATGTCGAGGAATGTGATGACGCCTTGGCCAGATAAGATCACCCAATTCCTCTATATCTTCCAACAGGACAGTTCTTGCAAACAATGCCAAGATAACCCAGGCATGACTGCTCAATAACATTCCTAATTACTTGTTGCCAAACTTGTGGCCACCCTCCTCACCTGACTGCAACCACCTTGACTATTTTTTCTAAGGCAAGATTGAAGCCAAGACCAACAAGCATGCCCATAAGACAGTCGACCCTCTGAAGGCTACCATCATAAAGGCATTCACTGCTACAGACGACCTAGTCGCAACAACATGGCTCATTTCATACTTGCCTTTAGATGGTAGTCTCCGGCACGGCTTACATTGAAAAGTAATTTAATATGTAGCTTTAATTGTTGCTAAGTGTCAGTCCTCTGCATATACAACTGTTTATATTGCCTATTTAGTTTTCTTTTTGTCAAGTGTGAGATTTTATTGCAACACTATACATCAGTCTGAGATAGTGTAGAAAAGTGAATTAGGTATTAAAACATAGCCAAATAGTCTGAAATAGTATAATTTTGGTTTCCAACAAACAGTTACCAAATCTCCATTACGAGAGATGCGACTAGCCAATCGCAAAAAACAAGCCACATGTGCGTGGGCCCCCTCTGGTGCTGCATGCGAGATGAAGCCACAAAAAATAGTGAAGAAATGATGAATGTGAGAAGTGTGAAGGGCCAACATTGCCTTCACATTTTCGCCAAATTTCAGAAAAATCTAATGGATGGAGCAAAAGTTATGGGGTAAAAAGTGTCATCTTTTGCAATTTTGGGACATTTGTGACCCCTTTTGGGAATGCCAAATCCAAGTGAAAATGGACAAACAGTGCAGTTTCATGCCTTAAGACATGTATATTTAAAGTCTGTTAAGTTTTTGAGTAATATGAAGAAAAGAGCTCCAAAAGGGCATGCTTTCTAAGCCCTAAAAATCTCAGAGAGATGCGAACCAGAATTTTGCCATGGCCACCCATACTGAATTTATATTAAGAACAATGACCTCCACATTTTGGCCAAGTTTCAGGAAAATCTAATGGATGGATCAAATGCTATGGGGCAAAAAGTGTCATTTTTGGGCATTTTTTTTTTTACCTTTTTTTGAACCTCCGAAGATGCCGAATCCCAGTGTAAATGGATAACGGTGCAGTTTCAGGCCTTAACACATGTATATTTTAGTTTACCACAGTGAAAAACAAGTATATAAATCAGACATATCAAGTTTTTGTTGAGAAATATATAAAAAAAAAGAGCCACAAAAAGGGACGTTTTTAGCGCTGAAAGTCCCTGGAGATGCAAACCAGAATTTTGCCAGGGTCACCCATACTGGATTTATTAAGAACAATGCGCCTCCACATTTTGGCCAAGTTTCAGAAAAATCTAATGGTTGAATCAAAAGTTATGGGGCAAAACGTGTCATTTTGGGGCATTTTTGACCTCTTGAACCCCTATGGACGTAACAGGAATTTTCGCAGAAATTTTTTTTACTGTGCACATCTATTTAATGAAATACAATTTATGGCAAAATTTCAGGAAAAACTAATGGACGGTTATCTGGCAATCGTCTGAACTAACGGACATCACTGAAAACATAGGTCCCTCTCCGATAAATCAGGGGACCAAAAAGTCTAAAATTGAGATGAATTTCACAACGTGAGAGTTCATGGGCTAACAATTTCCCTAGGGGAAGGGATGCAACCTTTCAATATCCCAACTTACCCTACCTATAAAATGTAACATACAATGAGCCCAATTTCTCAACTATTTTAGCTTTTTGAGGCGGTCAAATAAAAAATAAAATTGCTATGAGGAAGACATGATGAAGCCAGGAAGAGAGAAAAAATAGAAGAAAAAGAAAAAGCAAGAAAGAAATAAAATAAAGGAAAACAGAAATTAGATTTAAAAAAAAAAATTCTGCCTGTTCTGAATTACAAAAAAGCAGAATTCTAAAAGCTGACGTCTGATTATATCTGTAGATGACAAATTGTTAAAAAAAACAAAAAACTTTAGAATTATTTAACTAGCAGGACCCGTTAACCGGTGTTGCCCAATGGAAGCCTGCCCCCACCTCGAAAAAAAAAAGTAAAATAAGGTTGTTGTCACAATCCCCTCTTCTTTTTTGGGGAAGTGGGGAGAGTGGAAAAATACCCCCCCCAAATGTAACTGTGATAAGCATTGTCGGCATACCCTCCTGCAAATGCTTAAAAAAAAAAAAGGGGGGGGGACAGTGTCGGTAGGAGAGAAGTGGATTTGTTTATCGCGTATGTGTCCAACCTGGCAGCCAGTGAATTACAGTGCATAAAACAGGTCTTTATATCTCTAAGTACTTGTGTCCGCAAAATTTGAATGAGATTTTCTTAATCCGCATAGTCAAAAACCTATAAATAGTGGAGGTGGACCTAATGTACAAATTTACCCCCCCCCCGCAAGTTAACATGTGCGCAATCTTAAAGAAAAAAAGAAAAAGGTAATTGTTATGGAAGCAAAAAATGAAAAACATCTGAACAGTTCGACAAAATATATAAGCTAAAGTTATTTGAAAAGATATGCTACAAAAAACTAAAAAATCAATTGACATACAAAGTTTACATATTTTTATTATAAGGGTGGTGAAATAAAAAATAAACAAAATATAGTTAATATAAAAATAGTTTAACAGTTTTAAAATGGAAAGGATATATGCAGCAAGAGAATCTAGTAGATGATAATGGTGAAACATCTATTTTTTAAAGCGGTGATGATCGTAATAGATTGTGCAGGTTTCAATAAAGTATATTTAAATAACTATGAAAAAATATAATTAATTACTGGAAAAAATGTACAAAGCCAGTGAGAGAGAGAGCTGGGAAGAATATATACAGCTAGAGAATCCAGTGAAGAATAATGCCGAAACGTGTATTTGTAAATCGCCAACGATTGTAATAGATTGTGCAGGTTTAAATGAAGTATATTTAAATAAAGTACCTAAAAAAAAAAAAGGTGTGAAAAAAGTCTAATTAATAACTGAAACAAATGTACAAAGCAAGTATAGGGCAAAAGTAATATCATTGTGTCACCAGGTTTGAATGGTACATTAGCATTTGTTTAGCATGCTAATACCGTTAATCCAGAATAGAGGAATGGCCAGAGCTTATCCAATCAGAAGGAGTGGAATTATTTTGGGGAGAATTTATTTTTGTAATGGCAAAAAAAAAAAAAAAAAAAAAAAAAAAAAAGATTATATGTCAATGAGTTTATGATCCAGTTATGAAGAGTGAAACTCCATATGTTGAAAGTGCAGAAATCTTCCCAGTGATGACTGGGAGCGGTAGGAGGACTTGTTATTTGAAGGGAAAAATAAGAATTATTTCCTCTAAAGATGGTTGCGATTCTAATGATGTTGCTCCTAGGATGAAATGTAGGATTTTAATATAACGACTAAATGTGTCTAATATGGCGTTCTAAAGTTACATAAGATAGTGGCTAATAGTCTGGACATAATAAATTTGTATGCGGCATCTGTTGTTGCAAACATATGGTACTTTGGTCCAGGAGAGAATTTCTGCAATCAAAATATTATATATATGGAGATAATATTTGGGGTTCTAGTACATTATTGAGCTTTCAATCCACTTTGAGTGATTATAAATTTTATTTATAAATGCACATATAAGGAGATATAATGTATTATGTATAGATTTTCAGTATTTTCTTCAAAAGTACTTAATACATGAATACAGCCAGGTACTAAGTTATGAAAATATATTTATGACAACTCAAAGTTAAAGTTAATAGTATGTCAAGTTCTAGGGAAGCACTTTTAGGAAGTGGGCTAAATTTAGTGGCAGAGTAATATTTTTTTTATATATATAATAACTTTAAATTGAAAAAATATCAAAAGAATTTTGAGTACTAACTGCTTTAAAAGGCAAGAACGGCCAAGAAATGGGGGGAATCATTATACATTAAATTTATATGTGAAAATAACCTCCCCTCTATTCTAAATTATTTTTTCTTTCCACAAAATTTTTTTAGGGTATTCACACATAATTGTTTAAAAGAATAGAATCTTAATTTTTTTTTAATTGGCAGCTAGAAAGTCATTTATTACAAGTTTTAAAGTTAATTTTACTTGAAAACCAATATTTTTTTTAAAGAAAATTTTATTAAAAATCACAAACCATATTA
This sequence comes from Euprymna scolopes, assembly GCF_053919585.1. NCBI lineage: Eukaryota > Metazoa > Mollusca > Cephalopoda > Sepiida > Sepiolidae > Euprymna > Euprymna scolopes. Next base: position 44,356,296 of record NC_136496.1, on the reverse strand, counting down.
ATATCGATATTTGATTTTGTCTAAATTGCTTTATTTTTTTTAAAACTTGCCGATTTCAAATCAACAGACAAGAGCAACTGCAACTGCTGCTGACTAGCTTACATCATGAGCACTACTAGTCAAATTGCTAACTTTCACTGAAAATGGGTTACAATTTTTTTTTTTTTTTGGTGGGGGGAGCCTATTTAAAAATGAATGGTACCAAAATAAAAAAACAGAATTATCATTTTAACGCATAAAAATAAAAACATTAATTTATTTAGTACATGTTAGTAGAAGATTAATCTCTTAGTGTAGACTAAAAAACGGTTCAGTTTGAAATTCCTTACAGATTCCCTAATTCAACAAAGCACATTCGACGAAGGTGAGGTTACAATGATCAAAAAGTTGTGCGAATAACTTACAGCATGAGAACATTGGTTCAAATAAAATATCTAAAAAAAATTGTGAAAAGAAGATATTATTAATGTGACACTCACTTGACTTTCGTGCAACTTGAATCCAAATGCTACAAAATTAAGTTGACATTTTGGGTAAAGTGTGTACGCATCATCAAACTCTTAGATCCTTTGTTACTTAGATCCAAATAATTTTCATTTATTATCATACAAATGTTATTGAGATGCCGCCTTTCAGATTTGTGTCAAGAATGTAGAATATAACTTGTAGCACACACACACATTATAGACTTAAACATAAGACAACTTGTAGCACAATGGCATGTGTGTGTGTATATGATAGCTTCCTTCAGTCTTAGACTATGGATACCCACTGTAAAGGTGTCTATGCGTGAAATTTTTATGCAAAGGACAATTGTCTGTATATTAGTATGTTTATATCTCCAGCTAAAAGTTAAAAACTATAAAACACACATCCAAAAAGTTAGTATATTCTTGATCAGCATTAATCTGGCTAAATAACTAAAATTTAGAAAAAATTATTAATCCTTCTTAGGTCAACAGGGTCAGATTGGATTGGATGAAGGTGAGAATGGTGGAGTGCGGTTGTGGAAAAAACAAGGATTGAGAGAAGGCGAAAGAGTTTTCATTTGTTGCACACTTTTTAATCTCTTACTTTTTTTACTGCCATTCTTATCTGAATTGATTTTAACTGGCGAATCTACTCCCTATGTTATACAATACAATAAAATTTTGTCTGGGAGACTTGCATAAAAAAAAAATCTATTTAAAATTTTAAGCATCCTTTAATCTGCCTAAAAAAAATCCTTATTACTAAAAAAGATTTTATTGTATTATTTTATTCCATTTCTTTATTCCGTGCTATTTACCCGCTTGAAACTATTTTCCGATTTTTCTCGCATGTCGTTTGTAATATATTAGTAATAGTTAGCAATATATGTATAAACACAATAGAAAAATTGGAAATATGCATTTCTTTTCTAGCATTCATCACCTTTGGTAAACGAGTTTGTATGTTTTAAATTAATACAGAAATCGAAAATTATATCATTTCAATTAAATAAAAGAAGGAAATATTAAAATCAAAGCACACATTTGGCTCTTAAATAAACACTAATTTTTGCACCTCAATTCATTCCACATGGAGACACTGGTCTTTTATCTAGACCAACATGGATCGCTCGAAGAACACCGAGTTAAGTGCCTATCTATCCGTGTTGTGTGTAACCTCATATGTAGATCTTGTCCCACCATTTCTTTTGTTTTCTTTGCTTTATATTCTCTTACATATTCAAGTAATTATTATTAATATCCTATTCATTTATTTTAAAACAAATTAGTTGCTAGAGCAGATTGATTCTCTCACAGTACTTGAAAAATACAATTACTTGTGATGGGGGAATCTATCTCTAATCCTATGCTATGTAGAATAGAGAAAAACTTTAAAATAAGATCCTTAATATCTTCATTCATGCGGGCGCAAAAATACTTGGAGAAACCAGGCGCATGGTTACCCCTCTCGGTGTGATGGACCTGTATATCTCGTCAGATCATCCATCTAAGAAAACTGATAATAAAACTGGCTGAGGGAGGTCTCCTCAATCATAGTCAACAACCTTTCTGGAGCTGGTGACTTGAACAAATTCCTGATTTGCAAACCTAACTTGCTTAAGGAGTAGATAGGCTCTGCCTATCACCGGCTTTTACACTTTTTCTGTGTCTATTAGCCAGACCAGAGGTACAATACAAGGGACTCACCAGAGCCACCTTGTGCTTGGCCTTGTTTCCTGACTAGGACATTGAACGCTATTCCCTATTTTAAATTTCACTATCTCTCAGAAACTGAGAAAATTGGGGTTGCTTGCATGTCACTTGTGCTCACATGACTTATTTGCGCCGGTCTTGTCTGAGAGGTTGAGGGTAACTGATTGAGAGTTCGTCTGGCTGCTGTTTTGAACCGATAGTACAGAAGCCCTAACTCTTTGTTAGTTTGTTTGCTCCGTCATCAGTTGTATAATATCAGGATAGTTGTAGTGCTATGTCGTACATAGAAAGAGACCCTGCTGCTATATCTGGTGGGCTTTCACGAGACCACAATTTCTAGACAGCACTTAGCTAATGGGCCACTGTGTGTATACTTCGTGTCAAATTGGCCCACTTTGCTCAACACTTTTCCCCTAACTTGACATTAAACAAAAAACGTAATGAAATGACAACCCAAACAAATATCACGATAAAACCAGACAACCACCCAAACAAAACCAATTTGCCTCAGCCCTTGAGGCTCTCTTTCACAAATATCCGTGGGCTTAGAGGTAATATAGATGGTGTAGAGTCTTACTTTTTAGTAAACTCCTTGGATATCTTAGCATTACGTGTAACAAACTTACACTCTCCAATCCCCTCTAACTACTGTAACATGACAGAATACCTCTCTCTTTGCTGTATGTAAGAACTCAGATAGATGCACGGGCTTGGAGTCTGTATTCATAGCACCCTCCCTTAAACTAGAGGAAAAATCTTGAATCGGATGACTAGGCTAACATTTCATTACTGCGTTAGTTACTTATATTTTCTCTACCGTTTTTCCTCAAGTCAGGATTGTACCCTAATCGATCATGTCTCTGATAGTATAGATGCAGCACTCTCCTTGGATAGCAACACCCAAATACATGTGTTTGGTCCACCTTGTTTATGTTGGACTTGAAGATGTCCAAATTGTAGTCAGGTGGGAAACAGGCAAGCGGCAGAGAGTTCCACTGGCGTGCAGTTCTAAGAAAGAAGCTTTGCTCATGGAATCTACGTTTGGACTTGGGCACAGATAGAGAGTGGGGAAAATTATTGACAGTAGTTTCAGCCAGACGGTTGTTTCTCGTGAAAGATGGACGAGGGAGTGGAGCTCAGATGAGCACTTGCCATGAAAATAACGATAAAACAAAGACAGGCTCGCAACGTCTCTTCTGTGGGAAAGAGGTTGCAGGGAAGAGAAAAGGGCATCCCCACTAAACCACGAAGTCTATTTTGTACTCTGTCAAGGCAGGATAGGCTGTTTTTAGCAGCTCCTGCCCAGATGTGGCAGCAGTACTCCATCCTTGGACGTACTTGGCTTTTATGCAGATAGAGAATTGCATCAGTAGTGAGATATCTTCTGGAGCAGTAGAAGGATCCCACCATTTTCCCAGCGTCCCAGATGCTAGACATCATTGTAAAAGAAATAGCGACAGCCAAAAGAAAGCATGCTGAAATAATCAGTGAACGCATAGAATCGCAAAAGATAAGAACTCATGATTTCTGAAAAATCTATAATAGTGTAGTGAATAAAGGGCAATCAGTAGCAATACACATGAAAAAATTTAAATAGCTTAAAATATTTCAATATTGGTATATATATATATATATATATATATATATATATATATATAGATAGATAGATAGATAGATAGATAGAAAGAGCTTGATAAGCTAAGAAAGAATCTTTTTAAATTTTTAAAATCCGATTAAAATCAAGGAAGTTATGACTATTTTTATGCTCTGCGTGTTTGGATATTTTCCCCTCTTTAAGACCATTATGCGTTTTGTCACATTTTTTGCACTACTTTTTCAGTAAAAATGCTATATCTTTGTTAAAACACAAGACTAAGCAATGAAATTTACCATATAAGTGTATTTTTGTGCAAGGAATCTGAATATGCTACTGAAAATCTCCATAAATGAATGGTTTCTAAATAATCTGCAGTAAATGCACATAAATATGCTGCAATTGCTTAAAAATGCCATGTATTCATTAAAAGAAAAGAAGTTAGAGAACTCAAAGTTTAGTTGTAATGCATTTTATGTGCCAAAAACTGAAATCGAAATCTAGGATTGGTTAAAAATGAATATATTGCAATATTTTTTTCGGTATTATTGTAGATTAATACCTTCTGTTACCCCTCCCCATCTGACCACCTCTCCAAAATATGTGATTCTACCTTTATAGAAAATTGCATGTAAACAACTTGAAAAACTTTAATAAAAGATAAACAAAAATTATTTTAGAATTTAATGTAAAATGATTTCCCACTTTGAATCATTCGAGCGCTTTAGGGCAGTTACCCCCCACTTTCCTATGGTAGATAAATACTGGGTGCTTTTTTTTTGTTTGTTCGTTTGTTTTCTAAAAGGCGATTATGCGTGGTTTTAAGAGGATCTTTGTGCAATTATGAGAAGGTAGGGAGGTTGCCACTCTGACTTTGGGTTAATGATAGGGCTATGGAAAATTATGTGTGAACATCCTGAAGACTTAATAGAAACAAGACAAAAACAATTTTAGAATTTAGAGTGGAGGTTGGTTTCACATAAATGTAAAATAATTCACCATTTCAAGACGATCCTAGCGCTTTAGGACAGTTGACCAATTTATTGGGGGGGGGGGAGATTAATCAAGTGCACTTTTCTTCAAACGTTTTTATGCTTTTTTTTACGTTTATATGAGCTCATAGAGGAAGTTTGTTTAGTGGGGAGCTCTGCCACTTGTACTTAGCGTTATTGTTAAGGCTAAAGGTTTTAGGAGGAGGCTTGCCACTCGTACCTAGGATTAGACATAGAATTAAGAGAGTTTTTTATTTTTAAGAGTGTGTTTGATACCCATTGTGAAACTTTACAAGAATTATGACAAACAGACAAAAATAAATGTTATTTAAAAAAGTGACGTCCCTCTAACAGAAAACATGATACTTGGAAAAATATCAAGTATTTAAATTCTATTTAAATATAAAAAAAGAAACAAGTTAAAGCTGACAAATTGTTAAAAATTTTGAATTAATGTTATTTTGATTATTAATTACATTTCATGTCTTTTCCTACCGTTGTTATTTTTTAACTGAGCACCTCCTACAAATATTTAAATATTGATTATTTAAAAAAAAATTTTTTTTTTAATAATCGGGTAGATTAGTTTCCATTCGATAATAATTCACTGAAAACATTTTTAAGGGACAAAAATTAGAAGTGTGTTACCGTTCATAATCGTACACGTGAACCAAAACATATTTCACATTTTTCGCTTGTTAAAATATTTTAAAATTTACTACCACCCAATTTTTTAAAATATTTGTATGGTTGATAACAAAATGGCTCTAACATGTAAGAATTTTTTTATAACCAGATTTTCAATTAAAAAAAAAAAAAAAAAAAAAAAAAATCGATTTGGAATAAAAATAAACAAAACAAACGTCTGTTTACGCCATGTTATCGCTGCTGTTGCTGCTGATACAGCTACTATCACTAATATTACAGAAGTATTGATTCAAATTCATAACAATTTTTTCGGATATTATGTTTTTAAATTGCTACGTACCACTAGAGAAAACACTGTTCAATCATCTTTTTAACGAATAAACATAGTAAAAAGATTGTTTTATTTAATAGTGAATGTCGAAAGAAATTTTTTTTCAAAATTTTCAATACTCACCATTTTGAAATCTTTTAACGCAACAAAAAAACGAGTGGTCAAATGAATTTCGGACACTCAAAATTATTAAAAATGACATCTCTTTTGGCTAACTTCCAAATTTCATTAAAAAAATTCTTTACAGAAACACGGTACGAATGTTTAGAAACGGGGGGGGGGGCGTTACAAAAACTTACCAAAAATGCCATTTTATGATGTTCACATTTTTATCACTTTGTTTGCTTAAAACTCCAAAAATATATAATGTATATTATTTATTTACTAATTCACTTGAAAGTATATTCATTTCTGAACAAAACGGTGGTATTTTGAAGACAAAGTGCTTTGGTTTTTAAAATATGACTATTTTAGCAGAAACCCCTTGAAATCTGATTATTCAAAGCGTTTTGACGGCCATGTGTAATTGCTACAATCAGTAATTTCTCCACCAAGCAACAAACAGAAGGTTGCATGCACGGCAATGGAGAAGGTGGAACTGCTTGCCCGGCAATTTGCCTCCAACTCCACTTTAGAGCCAACAAATAACTCCCTCCCAAATTTCCCTATGCGGACTGAAGCCACATTAGATGATATATAAAAAAAAAAATCACCATTTCTCATGTCCGCAATATCATAAGAACCTCAAAGGCCTGATCTCATCCCTGCTATACTAATTAAGAAATGTTCAGCTGAGCTAGCTCCTATACTTTCCAAGCTCTACAATAAATGCCTTGCTGAATCTTACTTTCCTAATAGTTGGAAGATGGCCTCTGTGATCCAAGCATACAGGAATTTAGGTAAAAACACAGGCCCTCTCAATTATTGCCCCATTAGTCTCTTCCCCCTCATTGCTAAAATTTTTGAGACCTTAATTAATCAAGCACTAGTTCACTACCTCGCAAAAGCAAATCTTCTCTAACAAACAGTATGGATTCGGGCAACATTGTTCTACTGCAGCTATTTTAACATTCATCTCCAATGCATTTACCATAAGGTGGGCAACGCCATAGCTGTAGCCCTTGATATATCCAAGGCCTTTGACAAAGTCTGGCACAAAGGGCTGCTAATGAAAATTAAATCATATGTTGTAACTGGACATATACTAAATATTAGATCCATTTTAGACAATAGAAGCATACAGGTTGTCATTGACAGATACATCCAAGTAGCATAACATTAATGTGGGAGTGCCTCAAGGGTCAATCCTTGGACCATTATTATTCATGATATTTATAAATGACCTCCATGATAATATTGTGCTCGAGGTAGGTATAATTGCTGATGATACAATGCTCTATAACATGCAAGAGGGAAGAACGAGTGTACATAAATCTAAGACAATGGCAAAATCATTGGAAAATGACCTTCAGACCATTATGGAATGGGGCTGCAAATGGATGGTAACATTTAATGCTAGTAAAACGAAACTGCTCTTCTTTAACAATTACGAAACACTTCTCCAGCCAGCTATATCGATGACAAATAGCACCCTCCCTGAGAATTCTACCTTCTGCCTAACATTTACAGGAAATTATAAACTGGAACAAATACATAGAGAACATTGCAAGACTGCCGCAAAAAAGGTAGGTTCCCTCTATCGAGCTAGAAGACTATTCACACCCGAGAGGATCCTGTACCTCTACAAGGCCACCATTCGTCCATGCATGGAGTATTGTTTCCACATCTGGGCTGGTGCATCTATCACTAGCCTCTTCTTCTTGGATAAGTTCCAAAAAAAAGTTGTCAATCTAATTGGTCCCACTTTATCAACTAAGCTCCAGCCCCTGTCCCATCGCCACAATGTTGCATCTCTGTGCCTGTTTTACAAATATTTTAATGGAATGTGTTCTGATGAACTCGTTGCACTTGTGTTCTCTCACCATACATATCCCCGACAAACCCACTTAGCAATAAGATCTCAACCCTTCACTGTTGAGGTCCCTAGAAGCCAGAAAGCTTTCTATTCTAATAGTTTCTTCCCTTAAACAGCTTGACTTTTGAATTCCCTTCCTGTTACCTGCTTCCCTGATCGTACTGATATGCAGAAGTTAAAATGTTACATAAACCAACATCTTGCTAATCTTTCCTAGACTTGGTCCCAAATAGTAGCCTTTTACGTCCAAGTGGTGATATGCCTTGTTAGGGGTAGACGTGAGTAAAAAAAAATAAATAAATAAAGCTGGTATAGTTTATATGCGAGTATATTTATCATACAAGTGAATGTTAAACAAAAAATGATGTACATGAAAAGTAATTATAAAATGCTGAATAGATGTGAGAGGCTGGTATATGGATCTGAAGAATAGATTTCCACATAGGAGTCGGAGTCGCAGATATCAAAGGAGTCGGACTCTGACTTTTATCATCCGACTCTGCAACCCTGCTAACCAGGCTCGACGTCACTTAACTTGAAGATGCGAGTAACTGATGGAAAAAGAAAAGCTGAAATCAAAAGGAAATTCCCAACCTATAATCTAGTCATGACCTCTCTATCTTCCTAACCTAAGGACTAGGACCCCTCTAATCTTGCTAACCTAGGGACTAGGACCCCTCTAATCTTCCTAACCTAGGGACTAGGACTCCTCTAATCTTCCTAACCTAGGGACTAGGACCCCTCTAATCTTCCTATCGACCTCTGTATGTGTGTGTGTGCTAGAGAGATGATCGCAAAATCTTTTTCCTAAACAAGTCCAACTAAGAAATTCAAAATTAAGGAAACAAGTCATTAACTGCTACTTCATTCATGAATCATTTCAAGTCTAAGCCATCATCACAAAATTAACAATTTCAGTTTTCAGAGAGAAGTATCATAAGAGGGCAAAGGAAGGCATAGTAAAATGGAGAGAGAGAGAGAGAGAAAATGAAAGCAAACAAAAGATAAAACAAGTGCAAAGGAAAGAAAAAGAGAAATAAAATCCAGTCAAGTAGCAATCAGGCTCTACTGATTTAGCAGAAATCAAACTTCTGATTAAAAAAAAAAAAAAAAAAAAAGATTTCAACCAATAAGCACAGAACTCACATCCTATGATTTTTGTATTTTATGGATAAAAAGAAAATTTTACTAAAATTCTGTGATGGTTAAAAAAAAAAAAAAAAAAAAAAAAAAAAAAAAAAAAAAAAAAAAAAAAAGAAAAAAAAGTTCTTTATATCTTCAATTATTTGTTGTTTTGTTTGTTTTGTAGAAAGAAAATTGTTATTTTTGACTTTGTAGAGCATGATTGAGTTTGGCAGAAAGAAAAGAATATAACAATAACATCGCTGTTTAGTTCCTTTTTTTTGTCAAGAAGCCAGTATCTGCTGACAGCCTGATCTGATAACAGGAAATGCCTTAACAGGTATTACCACTCTGGGCCAAAGTGGATCTGGAAGCAATGGTAACTAAGGCAACTCTACATTTCCAAAATAGGGCCTCACCACTTGGGGGGGGGGGTCGTTTAAGGTCATACCCAGCACCCAAGAAACATGGGAATTCTAAAATCAGAGTTGGGATGAGTTGTGCAAACAGAGTGCAAAAGTCAAAAAACATTGACAGGTTTCAAATTATTCATCACGTTTTGTTTTGATAAGGATAGTAGAACAAATATGTAAAGAGGTCGATTGATGGACAAAGCCTCTTAACAGAGATGGCTGGACACATTTAAAATGAGATGCATTTTTAACAATGAGATTTCAAACTGAAAACAAACATTTAGATTACTCTGAGAACATTTCGGTCAATGTCACCTCCAACCTTGTTGAACTCAGGAAGATTTGTCAAACTTGAGAATCTGCAGAGATTTTGAACCTGATCTTATTTAATCCACAAGAGTAGCATGCTCTGGTTCCATCATCCATGACCCGGTAGAAGTCTTAAGTAATTTGCAATTGTATTCCTCATTACCTGCACAAATAAATCAATAATCTAATCGACAGACAAAAAAAATGCAAGAATGCATCTAAAATATCTGATGGAGTCAAACATCAGTGAAACAAGGAGGTTTCTATGGAAAGACCAAGATTGGCAGCTTATTCTTTCTAAAACTCCTTAAATGTTGAGCTCAAAAAGATTCAAGTGAACAAATATGACTAAATTAAAAGTGTAGCAAAGATTATATATACCCGCAAGGTCAAAGATTGGGACTTTGCTTATGATCGGGTACCTGAGCATACGGCAAAGTCCCAATCTTTGACCTTGGAAAATAGTGTGCACCATCCCTAGGTCAGAGACCATCATCATGTCAGGTTCGGTCATGATCAGTTTAGTAGTGTGGGCTATAGGAGAGTGGTGCACAGATACACACATGAACACTACTACTTTATATATAAGTTTCCCTTAATCAGGTACTAGAATGTCTTTACATGGAATTCAAATCATCATATATAGTTTAGCATCCATTTTACATGCTGGCATGTATTAGGCAGCTTTTAGAAACTAACTTCCAAACTACATTAGTTTGGAAGTTAGTTTCTAAAAGCTGCCTAATATCTCTGGTCAAGTCTCTCTGAAAGAAAGAGGGAGAGAGGGAGAGAGGGAGGGAGGGAGAGAAGGAGGGAGAGAGGGAGAGAGGGAGGGAGAGAGGGAGAGAAGGAGGGAGAGAGGGAGAGAAGGAGGGAGAGAGGGAGAGAAGGAGGGAGAGAGGGAGAGAAGGAGGGAGAGAGGGAGAGAAGGAGGGAGAGAAGGAGAGAAGGAGGGAGAGAAGGAGAGAAGGAGGGAGAGAAGGAGGGAGAGAAGGAGGGAGAGAAGGAGGGAGGGAGAGAAGGAGGGAGGGAGAGAAGGAGGGAGGGAGAGAAGGAGGGAGGGAGAGAAGGAGGGAGGGAGAGAAGGAGGGAGGGAGAGAAGGAGGGAGGGAGAGAAGGAGGGAAGGAGAGAAGGAGGGAAGGAGAGAAGGAGGGAAGGAGAGAAGGAGGGAAGGAGAGAAGGAGGGAAGGAGAGAAGGAGGGAAGGAGAGAAGGAGGGAAGGAGAGAAGGAGGGAAGGAGAGAAGGAGGGAAGGAGAGAAGGAGGGAAGGAGAGAAGGAGGGAAGGAGAGAAGGAGAGAAGGAGGGAAGGAGAGAAGGAGGGAAGGAGAGAAGGAGGGAAGGAGAGAAGGAGGGAAGGAGAGAAGGAGGGAAGGAGAGAAGGAGGGAAGGAGAGAAGGAGGGAAGGAGAGAGGGAGGGAAGGAGAGAGGGAGGGAAGGAGGGAAGGAGAGAGGGAGGGAAGGAGGGAAGGAGAGAGGGAGGGAAGGAGGGAAGGAGGGAGGGAGGGAAGGAGAGAGGGAGGGAAGGAGAGAGGGAGGGAAGGAGAGAGGGAGGGAAGGAGAGAGGGAGGGAAGGAGAGAGGGAGGGAAGGAGAGAGGGAGGGAAGGAGAGAGGGAGGGAAGGAGAGAGGGAGGGAAGGAGAGAGGGAGGGAAGGAGAGAGGGAGGGAAGGAGAGAGGGAGGGAAGGAGAGAGGGAGGGAAGGAGAGAGGGAGGGAAGGAGAGAGGGAGGGAAGGAGAGAGGGAGGGAAGGAGAGAGGGAGGGAAGGAGAGAGGGAGGGAAGGAGAGAGGGAGGGAAGGAGAGAGGGAGGGAAGGAGAGAGGGAGGGAAGGAGAGAGGGAGGGAAGGAGAGAGGGAGGGAAGGAGAGAGGGAGGGAAGGAGAGAGGGAGGGAAGGAGAGAGGGAGGGAAGGAGAGAGGGAGGGAAGGAGGGAAGGAGGGAAGGAGAGAAGGAGGGAAGGAGAGAAGGAGGGAAGGAGAGAAGGAGGGAAGGAGAGAAGGAGGGAAGGAGAGAAGGAGGGAAGGAGAGAAGGAGGGAAGGAGGGAAGGAGGGAAGGAGGGAAGGAGAGAAGGAGGGAAGGAGAGAAGGAGGGAAGGAGAGAAGGAGGGAAGGAGAGAAGGAGGGAAGGAGAGAAGGAGGGAAGGAGAGAAGGAGGGAAGGAGAGAAGGAGGGAAGGAGAGAAGGAGGGAAGGAGAGAAGGAGGGAAGGAGAGAAGGAGGGAAGGAGAGAAGGAGGGAAGGAGAGAAGGAGGGAAGGAGAGAAGGAGGGAAGGAGGGAAGGAGGGAAGGAGGGAAGGAGGGAAGGAGGGAAGGAGAGAAGGAGAGAAGGAGGGAAGGAGAGAAGGAGAGAAGGAGGGAAGGAGGGAAGGAGAGAAGGAGGGAAGGAGAGAAGGAGGGAAGGAGAGAAGGAGGGAAGGAGAGAAGGAGGGAAGGAGAGAAGGAGGGAAGGAGAGAAGGAGGGAAGGAGGGAAGGAGAGAAGGAGGGAAGGAGGGAAGGAGAGAAGGAGGGAAGGAGAGAAGGAGGGAAGGAGAGAGGGAGGGAAGGAGGGAAGGAGAGAGGGAGGGAAGGAGGGAAGGAGGGAAGGAGAGAGGGAGGGAAGGAGAGAGGGAGGGAAGGAGAGAGGGAGGGAAGGAGAGAGGGAGGGAAGGAGAGAGGGAGGGAAGGAGAGAGGGAGGGAAGGAGAGAGGGAGGGAAGGAGAGAGGGAGGGAAGGAGAGAGGGAGGGAAGGAGAGAGGGAGGGAAGGAGAGAGGGAGAGAAGGAGAGAGGGAGAGAAGGAGAGAGGGAGGGAAGGAGAGAGGGAGGGAAGGAGAGAGGGAGGGAAGGAGAGAGGGAGAGAAGGAGAGTGGGAGAGAAGGAGAGAGGGAGAGAAGGAGAGAGAGAGAGAAGGAGAGAGAGAGAAGGAGAGAGAGAGAAGGAGAGAGAGAGAGAGAAGGAGAGAGAGAGAGAGAGAGAGAGAGAGTGAAAAACCCAAATCAACCTACCCTAATGGCCATGTGGTGATAAAAAAGGACATTTGGTTGCATTCAAAACATCAGATGTTGGTTCACTTTTAATGAATATAACCGTATTTGCTTAATAAGCAAAATTCGCTACTTCTCCAGGTTATGAAGTTAGTGCGGTGATGTGCTAACCCAAACATGGAAAGATTTTCCTTGCTACGAGATAATTGCAAGGGCATAGCAGGGGATTGCAAGAAACATTTAATCAGACTACATGCTATGGATTCATGAACAAATAAAAATAGGATTTCCATTCACGATTGATATATAATTAGTTTGATTATCAATAAGTTTGGCATACACTAGACAAACTTCTGCAAGTAGGAACTGATGCTTTTTGGTTTGAAACTAGAGGAAACAATTTTGTAGTAAAAGAAAACTAAAATGATCAAAACTTTATCATATTGACTTATTTACTTGCTATGCCAACATATGACAAAGAATCTAATTTTACATCATAAAGGGCTCAATATATTATCAGATAGAGCACTATAATATTAATACATGAGATGTTCAGATAAGCAAAATATACAAACAGCTTAGTTAATTGAACAAGAATAACTGTCTATTTGATCTGTTGGCCATGCTTTCCAAAATTCTAACAAACATAACTGTAAAATAAAATATTTAAAATAATGTCAACTTCTATTTCTTGAGCTTTTAGTCATTTTCAAAAGTTATTGCAAACACATGCATTCCAATAAAATATGGAAAATTTAAATCAAAGATGAAAAAAGCAAACAAAAATCATTCACTGGAGCAATATAAATATAACTAACCAGTATTAACTGAGTGTCTTTAATTTCGCCATTTTTTTTCTTTTTAACTATTTTATTTATTAAAAAGTATTTATTTTAAATAGGACTTAAAAAAGTTTAATCATGAGTGTATCATTTGGTCATTAAGTTAATTTGAACAAAATTGTTTTATAACTATTTGTTAAAGTAATATTGTTTAAAATTATTGGATGTAAATAACTTCTAAAAATTTCAATCTTTATGGATGAGGATTGTTTGAAAATTTCAAGGCCATTTTTAAATAACTTTCTATATGACAGCTTAAACTTCCAAATCACTTCAAATTTGGAATGGTCACAAACCAATTTTTTTCTTTTTCAACTATTAAAAAAACCTAAAATGGTTAACTTGTTTATGATAATGTGATGCTGACACTGGATAAGTTTTTATAAAAGTAATTTCTGACTTGAACTAATGTTTAAAGGCAAAAATAAAATATATTGTTTATGCATATAACAAAGAAACATTAATTTTACAATAATTCTTCCCATAATGCACCTTGTCTTTTCAGGAATATGACATTAAATGTTTAATTTATTTAAATTTAACTATTTGAGAAAAGTTTTAAAATTTATAATTGGAAAGCTAATTCAATGAAGGAATATATATGGGTTAAAAAATCGTTTTGCAATAAATTTATCAGATATCTTACAAAATATTGAAAATTAAAAAATCACATACTAGTTTTTTTTTTTTTTTTTTTTTTTTTACTCTTGAATTTTTTGAATAAAGATAATAAAGATATGCATATTAAGCTACTTTTTCCATTTTTTTCTTAAATAGGATTTTGGAATTTAAATTTATTAATTTTTCCTTGAAATTTAAACTATTTTAAGCAATCGATTTTTAATTTGAAACCAAACCGATTGGTATTTACACATACACACACACAAACCAGACAAAGTGATATGGATCAGGAAGGAAAAAGTAGTAACCCTAGCTGAAGTCAGTGTCCCTCAAGATTCTAGGTTTAACAGAGGTGAGAGAGAAGATAACTAAATACTAAGATCATATATGACATAAAAAGAAACTGGAATCTTTGGAAGATCTCCATCATTCCAGTAATTATAGGAGCAACTGTCCCATGAAAAAGAATTTCAAAAACTACCAGTGAACCAAGTGCAAATGCACTTAGAGAGAAGGTAAGAAATACAAAAAGATCTGAATCAGTAGAAAAATCTGACATGCGGGAGAATAGCCTATCCTCAGTTTAAAAAACAAAAAAGTTGACCCCCCCAAAAAAAAAAAACATACAATACGTGATCATACAATTCTATAAACAGAAACAATCACATTCTTTTTGCTTACATAATTGTGAAAAATATAAACCCAAATCAGTCAATATTTATTTTAGCTATATCAAGGAATGCTAGCAATGTCACAAGATTATAATTAAATTGTCTTTCAGCTATTGTAGACAGGTAGGCCACATTGTCTAAAAAGAAGACATGTCATAAACAGAATTTTCACTTCCCTAAACGACGGTTGTCATTTGTTTAGAACTTGGCAAGTGTTTGCCATTTTGTAATCCTTTCAACTTTTCAACTTATGATCATGAATTTGTTGATATGTATGCAGTTCTGCTTTTCATTAGCAAACTACCTGATCTTATTTGGATTAACTTACTTTTTCTTATCTTAATACGCTTATTGTGTTATGTAAGGCAATGTTACGACATTGTAGCAGAAGCCGTCTGTTGAGTAACATACTTATCAGATAGAACTTGACAGATTTTACAGGGTGAGAAGACACAACTGAAGATATTTTATATCATCTCAATGGTGGACAGTTATCCATTATGAAGCAGGTTTTCTGCACTTTATTACTGACAAGCAACAAACTACCCACCACCCTGCAGTTATTAATCTAGCTCTAAGTATTCTTTTAAAATACATAACTTATGCACATCACTCAATAAGTCCCGGACCCAACATATAGACGGCGTCATCTATAAATATAAAAGCGAAAATGTTTGTGTGTGTGTGTGTGTGCGTTTTCGTGTATGTTCAAGAAAGGCTTTTTTCCAAGAACCGATCGGTCGCCTCACAACTTAAAACTTTTTCTATCACACCTAAATGATGATATCTACGAGTTAACAACCAGGGTCGCTTGTCTATTTAATTTGCCTGACTTTCAAAAGATAAATATTCAACAATTTTCAATCGCTGCATGTGCATTAAGCTTTTTCGTATAAAAAAAAAAGAAGCGAACAGACTCGCGGTAAATAAAACACCGTCTCGCACTCAAAGTTAACGTCATTAACTCGTCAAAAACAGCCACCTGCCAAGTCGCATGTTTTTTTTTTCACACTTTATTATTTTCCAACTGCATGTCAAGGCTTCGTTTTTTTTTGTTTTTTTTTAAACAATCAACGATTTTTGTTTTCATTTACCCAAAAAAACACACACACCTACAAACACCCGGGCAACGGTGGGTAGCCCCCGCTAGTTAATCATAACCCCCCCCCCCCCAAAAAAAAAACATGCAATTTCTATGAAGTACTAACCTTTTAATGACACATGTAAAAATTCAGTGATGCGAGTGGCTAATGAGGGGGGGGGGGGAAAAAAATCTGAAATCAAAATAAATTTCACAACTTAGATTACGCTCCACCCATTTCTTAACCCACACCACCCCACTCTTAGTGAAATTTAGCAAAATTTTAGCATTTTAGGACAGCTACCATTTTTTCCACAAATATTTATATTTTTTTGTCAATGAAGGGGGAGGGGATTTGTAAGCTGAAAAGTTAATAAAAAAAAAAAAATAAATAAATAAAAAATACTTACTCTATCACTAATCCTAAGTCTGAAGGGTAAGCTTTGATTGTTTTCAAATTACAGTTATTTAAGTGAAGCTATTGTAGCAAAACCAATGAAAAATCTGAATTTCATGTTATGACCTTGGTTTCTAGTAGGGAAAAATACTGTTCAAGCAAAGCAATGGTTTAAGTGTTGTTTGAACACTACTCCATTAAAAACAATGGTTAAAAGGTAGTATGCAGATGTTGAGTACAGTGGTACAGACACAAATGATGCTAAATGGCCAAGTTCAGCAGTTGGCCAGAAAACAAAAACATCTATAAATCTATTTTGGCTGATTGTAAATTTAAGTTGTGATAGAGTAAAATAGTTGAAGATGGATCAGAAGGCAGTGTATACATTATTTTGCAGTTTTAGCTTTTATGGAGCACTCTGAATTGGAACAAAGATGAAAATAGTCTCAGTCTAAAAGGATTTCTTGATAGGAAAGATGATAAAACACACAAATTTTGTAAATCAAACTATGTATATAAGATGTGATTTTATTATGCATAAAAATTGCCTTGGTCTAGAAGGATTTCTCCTTCACTCACCAAAAGCAAAAAAGATCAGTGACCTAAATTCTCAATTCTAATGCTATTTTTTAATGTAAGCACTCTGAATTGGAACAACACGATCTCTGCATTTGTTTTAAAGTTTTGTACCCTGCATTAAAAAATATATATTTAATATTTCTTCCACCTTTTTTCTTAAAATATAATTTTCCCTATAAAGAAAAAAAAAAAAAAAAAAAGATTTAATAATATAACTATTAAAAACTATTCAAAACAAAATTTTTCTAAAAAATTGTTTGGGGTCTTGATGCCTAATTTTCCTTATTTAGGCTGTTGACTATAAGATATTCCTAAAGTACTAACAATAAAATAAAAAGATGATGCAAAATTACAGTAATGTTAACATGATGAAACAGTTGCATAAGTAATACAGAATTATGCAATAGTTGCACAAGATGTTAAATTGCATCACCAACTCATATGGAAATTTATAAAGGAATGGCACTTTCTAAAAAAAAAAAAAAAAAAAAAAAAAAAAAAAAAGACAGAATTAGAATTTGGCTTCATGTATGTTTTTCACATTTTTTAGCAGTGGCATTCACCATAGGTGGATTGAACCAGCTTTTCCAGAGGAAGTTTCTAAGGAATATTAAATTCACAAGCAGTCCCAAGTCACATGTTTTCTACATAGAATCCTTATTACATAACACACTACTTTAAACATGTATCACAAATGTGAGATTGAAATGAATAAAACCAAATGTTATTCAAATAAAAATAAGTACAAAGTTACTTTGAAAATTTCCAGCGAGTCATAAAAGCAAATTGTCGCTCAAACATTAAGAAACAGTGGGAATTGAGAAAAGACTTATGAAGGAACATTTAGAAAATTTGTTGCATGGTGGGATTAAGTTTTCTAATTCATACATGGAATCAAGGTCGCATTGATCACATTTGAAAAGAGTGTGATTTCTTGGTTAATTGTCATACTCCAATTGGCAGAAACAAAAACATTTTTCAATTTCATATGTAAGGTTTCAATTTGCAGTGTCACTCAGAAATCATTCAACTGAAATTTTTGCATGGCTGTTATCTTACTACAATGAAATGCTATCACTAACAAAATGATGACAAAGTTGACATGGTAAAGCAGTTGGGGTATAAGTGTAAATACCACTTTCCATTTGCAACGATTTCACCAAATGTAGGCCCATTCAGATGGGAAGCATATTAAAATATATGCAGAACAATCTAGTGAAGCGTGGAACAAACATATTTCTGCCTACAAATCTAGTTCATCAGCTAGGTCAAGATGGCGTTCAAGTAGACTGAACACACTAGAAAATTTCTGTCACAAGAATACGAGCAAAGTCAATCTGATTATAATGCTAGGGTGGAAAATGTTGAAATGTACAATTTGTGTCTGTTTAAATGTGGAAATAGTGCAAAACTCCAAAGTCCTTTATTGATTCGTGTTACATCTGAATGTCTTAGATGTGTGTACGTGTCACTGTATGAAATAATTTAAATAATTTTGTTTATACACCCATGAACTGAATTATAATATTTTTCTTTCAGTTTGTTATCTCGCGTAGAGATGTGAATTTTAATCTAAATTTGAACATTTTTCACTTTCTACAAAATTTTCATTTGACCAGTAACATTGTAAAAATTGAAAAGTCTTTATCTCTACTGTTATATGAAAGGAACTTGTGTGTGTTTATTTCTTATAGACTTGAAAACAGCTGGGTGAATTTTTATGAAATTTAACAAAGGTACTTTATGTACCTGGCAGTGTTCTTAGATAGGTTTTGTATCGGAATGTCTTCCATAAGTATCAATAATCGATAATTATCAATAAAATAAGAAGCAGGCTATTTTGACCAAAGTTACACCTTACACAGCCTAACATTACAAGTGAACTGGAGAAGTTTAATACCACACAAGCTGAATGGTTTGACATAAATCAACAGTAGGTCCTTCGATATGACAGGGGTGCTTTCGAAATGAATGTTTCTGTTTAAATCATAATTACACCATGATACTTTTTCATTTTAAAAATGAATTCCTGCAATTATGTATAAAAATAATTTTGTAAAATCAACAGTAGGTTCTCTACAGTGCAATGTACACTACTACGTATTTGTGAATTAAGTCACTGTGGGGAAGTATATAATGCTTCCTCCTAGTGCACCATGATAGGTCCCCAATTAGAGCAGGCAGTCAGTCAATTTGATTGAAAAATGTTTGATTTCACTGATTTCGATGACAATAAAGGGAGTGTGAAACATTTGTTATCATTCAATCCTGGGCAACATCTGGTATTCCTGCTAGTGTGTACTAAAAATGAAAAAAGAGAATCATAATCATTAATGTATAAGCATTTATGTCTGGATATTTTGTGAAAAGAAATGTTATATGTATTCTAAGGTAAATATTAATCACTTAATCCCATTGGTCTATCATTGTACTACTTGTATAACTAATTTAATAAGATAGAAAATTACATGATAAAACAATTATAAAGACACACAAAACCAATGCAGATTGCAAATTACTCAGTAGAAAATGATATCGAAATTATAAAAGGTCAATCAGGTGATCAATCTACTGACAATGTGCCAAGGACAACACCAACCCATAGACTTGCTGGAATGTTGCCCAATATGCCTTTGTCCACGTCTTGATCAAACTTACTAGGACATCATTGTGAAAACAATTTAAAAGAATATGCTTTTAGTGTTCTTGGTTGGAGAACATCCTGTTTATACTCAAATAGGGCTCCATCAGATCTATTCATGAAACGGAAAAGAATTATGAGAGACCCCTTTCAATAGATAATTATACGCTCAATTCAAGAAATGATTTGAAAGTTTTCTTAGATTAAAAAATTATCCTTTGAAAGTATACTTTAATACAGGATTCTAGTCTACTTTCGATATGTAGATGATACATTTTGCCTATTTAATAATTCAACAAAAAATTTCTTCACATTACTCAACAAAATGCATCCCGTATTAAAGTATACTTATGAGGGTGAAAACAATTCTAATTTAGTCTTTCTTGATGTATTGATAACGAAAACTCCATTAAATTATCCGACATCCATTTACCGTAAACCAACGTTCACTGATTTGTATACAAGGTGGGATTCATATTGCCCTAACAAACGAAATTTGTAACAAACGAAAACATAATTTGATTTGGACCATAACACATCGTGCCCTCATGATTTGTTCACAATCTAAATTGGATGAAAAATGATTACTAATACTTTGTCCAATAATGGGTACCCTCTTGATGTGATTAACACCGTCATAAAAAGGAAAATAAATAATTTTTCCCAAATAAAATCTAAGATGCTGGCTAAATGTCCAATTTACATTCGTTTATCTTGGTTAGGGATAGTAAGGGAAAAATTCGCCAAACAGATTAGCTCAGCTGCAGAACATTGTTATTTTGCCTCCAATGTATGTGTGGTGTTTGCGACAAAACCATTATTGCCATCTTCTCGAAAGGATGTTCTGCCCCCCCCATTATATGAATGTTATTTATCAATTTAAATGTAGTTGCAGTGCCAACTACGTGGGCAGAACAACCCTCAGGTTAGATGGTCGCGCCCAACAACATGTACCTAGTAAAATCCAGAATGGAATCTACCAATCAACGAACATTTGGAGCAATACGTATTGTTCCGCTATAACAGACCATTTGCTTAAAAACGCATGATGTGCAATGAATTTCAGCAGTGACTCATTTTCTATCCTGAGTCGTGCTCACTCATTATTTCATTTGAAAGGTCTTGGAGACTATTCACGTCCGGTTAAGGAGACCTTCTCTCTGTAAGCAGAGGGACTGTCTTTTAGGTTTGGACGTGATTTGTCTCTAAGGCGTTTTCTCCCCATATCATAACGATAGATTTATTTTAGTTGTTCCTCTCATTTTTTTTCCTCTTCCCTCTGATAATTTGATTTTATTTTAGTTGCTCCCCACGTTTAAATTTGTTTCCCTGTAGTAAAAAAAAAAAAAAAACACCCTCGATTTGGCTTTTGAAAAGAGAGGGCGAAACCTGGTCGACCGACTCTACCCCATTATCTATTTTTTTCATTAAATATTTTCCCTCCGTCCTTTTTATCATAGATACAAAAAAACTCGGTCTTCCTGTTTTCATAACTATAATAAAGTTTTGTACCCCCCCCCCCCAAAGATGATAAATATAGAGTGCTCAATATAGTAATTAACAAAGCAATAATCCTGATGATTTTTCTGGGAATGAAACAAATGTTTGTGTATATTTTCATGTTATATATAATTTTGACTTGGCAACTTGATGCTGGGTGCTAAAACTCATCGAAGACATTGTTTGTGGGAGATTAAAGATATTTGGTTTAACATCCATTTTACATGCTAGCATGCATTAAAGTGCTTTTAGAAATTAAGGTAAAAAATAGAAAAAAAAAAAAAATTACGGAAAATAGGACAAAAAAAAAATAAAAATGAAAAGAAAATGTCTTAAAATAGAATGAAGACAAGAAGGGGTGACTTCCCTTTTACATTAACAAGTTTTATACTCGCCTAATTCTACGTGGCACGATAGTAATATACACACACACACACACACAAATCAATACACATTGCTCTTTATGATAGAGTGAAGGATTTTTCTGTAGACTTCACCTGATTGGTAATATTTGAATTAACAATTATAACATTATTTCCTTGATTGTGTTAAATGATTTCAGATTCACTAGTAATAAATTTAGAATATAGATTACTGGGAACACAGAAAATTACTGAGAAAAGATTTGCAAATAGAAAAGTAAAACTGTTTTTTATGTTCTTAGCCCAGTAGAATAGCCGAGTGTCAACAAAAATGTAGCATTATACACAATATATTATTGAAAAATTATTTCGTTTGTTTACATAAGTTCACCATATTAACTACTTGACTCAAATGCCAAGGAGATAAGAGTTAAAAATAAAAGTAGAGCAATCATTCATAAAGTAAACATTTCAGTGATCTGTACAAATTCAACATTTGCTCTATGTTGTAGGCTCACTGGCAGAGTGGTCTAAAATTACATCAGCTAGCAATGCGCCCTCTTCATAAGCATAGGTCCAGATCCTGTATGGTTTATTTTTGTAAATTTTCTATATTCATATTACGATAGAATGAATAGCTATTGATTAATTATTAGCTGTAACACATTGTTAGAAATAATTTCTCCATGTTTACTTCATCAATACAGATTGGTCACAATATTTGTAAAACACAGTCATTTAAGCTACAGACTCCACAGCCATTTTTCATCATGTATCGTTGATAAAAAATAATTTATCTTTCAGATGGTATTCATTTAAAAAAATTAATGTGACCTATTGAGCCACCCATTGAGTTTAAGTTAGATTAAGTCAGAAAAAGTGAGTTTGTATAGCCAGTTAAAAAAAGACAAGATCCATAATTAGTTTATTTTATCTCTTTTCAAGTATGGATTAAATATTATTACTACTTAGTGAAGTTTTGTTTTTATGTAAATAATGGATTATTCTTATCTCAAGTTTTATTACCTTTAACAGGAAGAGAGTCTTGTTAACAAATGTGACTGACATTATTCAAAATAAGGCGTCAAATAACATGTGAGAATGATAGAAGCTTAGAAATGGATCACATGGTGAATTAATTGCAAATTACAGCTAATTAGAACAATTAAAATGTAATTTAAAAAAAAATTCCAAAAGTAAGGAATATTTTTGTGTGCATTTAGTATAAGATAAAATGTCTTAACAAAACAAACGTTGATTAACTCTGCTTTAATATAATATACTACATCCTCTGGGCATAAATAGTTTCTTCTGCGTGTGTATATAAATAAAGTTGACAAGAAGGTTCTTGCAGAATTCTGAATTTTGATCTCAAATGATATATTTTCAAATAATTTTTCATTATAATACCATTACTTTATCATTTTAAAGAGCGTTTGTGGCTCTATCTAATCGTTTAAATTACAATCGTTTTAAAACAGTTATGTCTTCTTTTCAGAACGTTGAAATTTACACAATTTTCTTATTTCAATTTAAGCTAGGTCAAAAAGCTGCTGAAACAGCTCACGATATCAACAAAGCGCGAGATGCAGGAACAAATACTGAATGTACAGCACAATGGTGGTTTAAGAAATTTTGTGGTGGCAACAAGAGTCTTGAAGATAAATGAAGTGGTCGGCCATCGGATGTTGACGATGATCAATTAAGAGTGTTAGCCAAAGCCAATATACACACAACTGTTTCAAGAACTTCTAAATTAGCCGTAATCTATACAACAGTTTCAAACTATTTGAGAGAAATTGGAAAGACAAAAAAACTTGATAAATGGGCGCCTCCTGAACTGAACGACAACAAAAATTAATGTTAACATAAAGTATCGAATTCCCTTCTTTTACACAAGAACGACCAGTTTCTCGACCGGGTTTTAATTTGCGATGAAAAGTGGGTTCTGTACGACAACCGGAGACACTCAGTTCAGTGGTTAGACGCCGATGAAGCTCCACGACACTTCCAGCCAGAGTTGCACCAAAAGGTCATGCTGTTTGATAGTCTGCGACCTGTCTCATCCATTACAGTTTCAAAAGAATGCAGGTGAAACTATTGCAGCAGAGAAGTACTGTCAACAAATGGATCAGAAACTTCAACAAGAACACTCAGCGTTAGTCAACAGAAAAGGCCGAATTCTCCTTCATGACAATGCCTGACTGCACGTTGCTAAACCGACCCTGCAGAAGTTGAACAAATTGGGCTACAAAATTGCCTCATCTGCCATACTCTACAGACCTCTCACCTACTGACTACCTCTTTTTCAAGCGTCTTGACAACTTTCTGCATGAGAAATGCTTAAAACTTGTTTTGCGCTGGCAAAAGTGTTGATTCTGATGGTGCTTATTTCGATAAATAAATTTTTGTTTGAGCTGAGATATGTTCATCTGAATTTAAGTTAAAAACCGCAAGAACTTTCTTGTCAACGTGATATTATAATAAAGTCACATTCCTGTGTTTGTTCACAAATTAATATCTACAAAAAGGTACACTGTCTTACAAATAGATTTTAATACTGAAAACAGACTTTTCTACATTTTATTCCTGCACGATTTCTATACATACTATTTATTCAGAAGAAATTAACTTTTAAGAGGTTATCTCATTTGCATATTACATTAAAGAAAATCCATTTTAACAATTAGCTCTAAATTTCTAATGGAAATTAGTAATAGAATTGTTTTAAGTATCCTATTTAGAAAAATTAATTAAAGTTGACTTATTTAATTCACATTAATTTATTTTGAATTATTAGTATAACCAAGATCAGCTACCTTTAAAAACAGAAGTTTTCATTTAACATGAGTTATTTCACTTTAAGCTCCAAGATTTTATTTCCGTTTAAATTTCATAGATGAAGATGATAGTTTTATGCTTCCAATATATATATTATTGAACTGTTTCTAATTAATTTAAAAATAAATTTAAATAAAAAGAAACGCTGACCTGACAACATTATTCCCAACTTTATAACAAAAAATACTTTTGTTCTTAACCTTTTTTCATGAGATTGCCTTGAAAAAAAAAAAAAAAACATGGATACTATTCGTATGAAAATGAACAACTTTGTGGTACTTTTAATCTTATATCAAATTGTTTTTAACACCAATACATACTTAAAGCAAGAAATATCTTTTGCAAAAATTTAATAAGCAAAATAACCTGTTAATTTCCAATACTTTTCATGATGTTTACAAATTAGCTCAGTTGGTACAATGAAAGATTGAAGAGCTACTGGTTTTAGTTTCAATTCCCGGTCATAGGATCCACTTTATTTTTTAGGAATGCATTATTTACTCAAAAAAAAATAAAATCTATATATCTATAAAAGTGAAAGTGTCTGTCTGTGTGTGTGTCTACACAATAATCTTGTCAATTTTCAGTCTACAGACTCGAAATTTGATAAACAGGGTATTGAGATTTGTAATCCGTCTTCAGCCAGAAATTTGGCTGTTAAAGGGTCAAAGTTCAACGATTTGACCTTTGAGAACTCTACCAAACTCCTCCATCAATTTTGGGGCTAAACACTTGAAATTTTAGATATAGGTTCCTTGGACACAGATCTAACAACTTGATTTGAGCCGAAAACAATAAATATTAAGGGGTCATAATAGAGGTCAAAGTTAAAAAAAAATTTGACCTCTGTGGTCTACCAAATTACTCAGACAATTTCTGGTCATTTGAAATTTTACATAAAGGATATTCAGAGATAGTGAAAGCTTTTTAATCGGTTTGGATCGAAAATTTGAGCTCCCAATATATAAATGTATGTATGTTTGCATGTGTGCCTAAAACTTTCAACAGAGGCGACGGATTTTCACAAGATCAGTATAGTTTTGAAGCTCGACCCATCAGACAAATACCGAAAAATTGGCTAAAAACATTCATTTCTCCACCCTCAACTGGGCAGTTTTCTACAGGGAGGGGTCGCTTTTTTTCACAATATTTTCGAAAGTCATCCCCTCTTATCGATTGTCTAGCCTTAATTTAAACCTATGTCACTTTCAGTTTGGTGGTGGTAGTTACAGCAAAGACGTCATTTTTTTTTTCTTTCCATTCTTTTCCTTTTTTGCGGTACGAAGCCTGCCTTCCAACTATCATTTTTTTTTTTTTGCTCAACACACACCTCCAAACACCCGGGCAACACCGGGTACCCATGCTAGTAAAATAAAATAAATAAAAAGAAAAATATTCAAGATATTATTTAATATTAATGCAATATTTTCTATTTATAAAAGAAGTGGAGATATTCGTTTACCAACATTCAAAATACAAACACACAAAGAATGTATCGCTTATAAGTGAATATAAATCAGTAGCAACCTGCTGCTGCTGCTTTAAAAACAGGTACATAAATATTTATGAAACTTTTGGAATCTCATAATTGACCCTATCTTTTTTTTTTTTTTACAAGGGAGACTACTTATCAAGGCCAAGAGGCCATTCAAGGATAAGGGTTATAAGTATACTGTAGTCATCAAGATAACAGCATAATAATCATTAGTAGTGGCAATTTGGTATAATTTGATTAAGGGGATGGCTCCACAAGAACTTGTTTACATTGGGGACATTGCAGCCAATATCATCCAACCTTGACCCCCCCCCCTTCAGATTTTTTTCTTGTGAACACCTCACAAAATTTAGGTAAGAACTAAGAGAAATCTGCATTTTCAACTATATTTAAATAAAGGAATCCATTTTTTTTCAGAAGATTGGTCCAAAAATAAGAAATCTGTGAGCCACAACACCCTATTTCAATACGTTTCCCCACTCTTTGTCTATGCTAGATCAAAACGTGGATTCCATGAACAAAGTTTCTTTCTTAGAAGTGCACGCCTGTGGAACTGTTCCGTTTGCCTGTTTCCCATCTGACTACAACTTGGATGTCTTCAAATCCAACATAAACAAATTTCTGATAAACTGCCCTCTTAAATAAGACACTGTATCAAATCTCCATTACTAACGTTTACGATATTATCCCATTGATTACTGTACATGCAATAACCCTTATCCCAGAGTGGCTTCCAGGCCTTGATAAGTGGTGACTACCATGAAAAAAAAAAAAAAAAAATTTGGAACATCAACATTTTAGAAAATTTACAATTTTGGGGCTAAAAATAATTCTCTTATGCCTAAGTTTCATCCAAGTATGTTTTCAAGAGTGAGGAATCCAAAAATCATAGAAAAGCACTAAATGAAAGGAAAACCTTGTTTTTGATCAATTCATTAAGAGGTCGTTCGACCCTCCAAAGCAGAGCAACTAAAAGGATAACTGTGGTGCTTTTCCTAAAACAACTCTTGGATTTTGAAATAAAATAGGATGAAACTTTTTATAAAATCAAAAATATCTCTTCGCATTACCACTATTCTGGTGAATTTAAACCTCAAAATTTGGTATTAAAAAAAAAAAAAAAAAAAATCAGTTTGCGATAATTGCGATAGACTTGTGCGATCTCCTTGAATAATAAAACAAAAACACAGAATTTGAACTCTTGGGAACTCGCTTTACAAAAATCTCACCACGTGCAGTAGATTATTATTTGTGTATGAAATAACGATTTTATTCCAAATTGTGTTTGCTGGTCAGATAGATATAAAAAAAGTTTGCTGGTCAGAAGCATAGATATAAAAAAGGGATCGATGCACATTTAGCATAATAATAGATCATTATGTCCATATCTAACTGTTAAAATTTCTGGTGTCAAAGTTAAAGTATTTCTTCAGTCATGATTATGAGATTTCCACGACTGAAAACTCCTCACTTATTAATATTGACTTGCTTTCATAGAAATCTCTGCTGCGTGGTTTGGCACATAACTTAATGTTTGCTCACTATGAGCTTTTGATGAAACTTAAATCAATGCATAAACTATCATCACTGAAACCTATGAAACGCAGTTATGATGCCCCATATGCTATGTTGACATTCCTCCTCCTCCTCCCCTCTGCCTACGTTGCTGCTGTGAGTGTGTAAAATGATTAGTGATGAGGTTGTTTCTGGCAACAAGGACAATGTTAGAATTCTTTTGATAAGATCGCACATAAATCAGACTAGTAGCAACATTACACACACACCTAAAGACAAACCTTTATCACTTGCTTGTCACATCTGTTGGTACACATTTAACAATTTGCAATTAGAAAGTTTTTTTGTTTTTTGCAGTTAAGAAATAAACAGTTCTTGTTCAGAATTTCTCCTATATTAAAAAAACAAAGATAAAAAATATCTGTATGATGAAATTGTCATATTCAAAAAATATTGATCAAGTAGATATATTTTTAACTAAGAAAATCAAATTTTTGAGCAGATGAGGAGGGACTATTGTGTTGCCATCTTGAAGAAACAAAGGAAGATAACAATAGATCAAACTCGCAAAATCTGCCTTGTAATACCTATGATTTCCTATTAATTGCTTTAAATCATTTAAAAATGAGTTTCTTTATAAAAGTAAAACTATTTGATCTACATAATTTTTGGAGTATGATCTTTTTGTATTTTTGTTTTTTTAATCTAATTCTGAACAACCACACAAACTTAACT
This sequence comes from Euprymna scolopes, assembly GCF_053919585.1. Lineage (NCBI taxonomy): Eukaryota > Metazoa > Mollusca > Cephalopoda > Sepiida > Sepiolidae > Euprymna > Euprymna scolopes. The sequence continues at coordinate 44,328,489 of NC_136496.1, read as the reverse complement.
TTTTAAGATACAAAGTGATGACAAGCTCAGAATGAAAATATTTTTCACTGGCAAAATGGAAACTAATATTAAAAACATTTTTGCATTTATATGAAAAGTTTAAAAAATAACTAGATTTGAAAATTTAGTGTCTGATAGCTGTGTTCCTATTTACAATGCCTCCCAATGATGACAGTGCTTGGTTTTAAATGTGAAGAAAATCAAGCTCCAACAAAAATTGGCACAATCTAGAAAGATCTCTCCACTAATAAGAGAAAAATGAACTTTAGTATGAGAACAGATACTACAGTTTGTTCCTAGACAAAACGAGTAGGTGTCTCCATAAAGAGATAATTTTAAAGTAATGTTTAACATAAATAATCTTAATGTATTAACCAATTAAGTACTAATAACAATAATAAGTAAAAGTGAATATGCAATAAAACCACGCATGAAATAATTCATATTTGGCTTGTGATGTCATCCTTGCCTGGTGCATTGTTTGGTTTATATTGTGTGTCTACTTAACCATCAAAGCATAAACATTGCAGCTGTATACACTATCTCTTTACATGGCATTAGGCTAGATTAACAGAGTTGGGTTAAGGTTAAGCAGTACTTTATTGACCATGTAATAATGATGATACTTAAAAACAACCAAGGAACCATTGTAAGAAAGTTTATCATTTTAAAATGAAAACTATGCTTTAAATAATACGAGAAGATAATGAGCAAATATTAGAGTGTTACTTTATTTTTATGTCATTTTCATCATTCAGAGATAAATAAAAACATTATGCTGGTAAATTCAGACTATAAACATCTACTTAAATATTTAGTTTTTACACTTGGTGGGGGGGGCAGAAACCACTTTAGAATAAAGGTTAATGAGTGTTAGACAGGGAGACAACACTGATCAGTAATGGTGGAACTTATGTAAGGTTTATTTACATTAGACCTAAAAACGACCATGTTATAGTCAGCTGGGAAGCAGCCCACGGTTTGTCTCACAGATGGACAATTCTAAGAAAAACTTTGCTCATGGAATTTTTGTATAGTTTAGGTGCAGCTAAAGAGTAAGAGAAATTGTTGACTTTTGTTGCTAGACAAGTATTTGTTGTGAATGTTTTACAGAAGCCATAGATTGAAGGTCAGTCAACGACCTACCATAAAAGTAACAATAGAGAAGAGATAGATTCGCAACATCTCTTCTGTGAGGAAGTAGAAAGGTTCTTGTTCACTAGATTTCAAAAACAATTTTGTACCCTGTCAAGGTAGGGAAGGGTACTCTTAGCAGCTCCTCTCTAGATGCAGCAACAGTACTTCATCTTAGCACGTATTTAGTTCTTGTATAGGTAGAGGATTGCACTGAGAGTGAGATACTTTCTAGAGTGATAGGATGATTCCAGATTATTTAATGTTTTGTATATTAATTTATTCTAGTTTCCTGAACTGTATTTTTTTCGATATTTTTTGGATATCTCTTGTTTTAATAACACTAACTTAAAATAATTTTAATAACGTTAACTTAAAAAACAAAACAAAAATAAACCTGAGACTATGCAATATGGTTCAGAATGTACAGGTAATATTTCATCAGATAGACCATGAAAAAATGTATCTGCAGATTTATTATTAGATAACTCGAGAAAATGGGGGGGGGGTATAATTATAAACAAAATATATGCTGTACTGAAAATATATTTTATTTTATTGATATGCCAGGTGCTACTTGTAAATTATGTTGCCCCCTGAAACCAAAGAATCCCAACATAGTATGTATTATGTTACTATAAACTATTAACTAAAAATGTTGCCTTAAAAAAAAAAAAAAGAAAAAAAAAAAGAAAAAAAAAAGGTGTCTGCTAAACCTAGGCGATAAGTGTGGCATTATAAGAATTTTTGTTTGGAGGTTGTATTTGCCAGATTTCAGGTTAGTGGTAGGATAAGTTATTTTTTATGTTGCCATCTTTTTACCATGAAGTGAAGCCATCACCTAGGCCACTATTTTAATTTTTGTTTTTCCATATGCAATATTAACAAAATTATAAAATAAAAACCTTACAAGTTCACACACTAAAATATACAATGCAATGTTGGCAGCTGGTCTGATGCCCCATACTTAACATTACAATTTTTAAAGGAAGAAAATAAAAAAAGTCAGTAGAGAATCGAATTCTACTGCATTCGCCATAAATTATTTGTTTTTTAATTTTTTTTTGTTTACAAGTGCTTGGCTATTAACTATTCTGGATTTTTATCCATTTTTTTAATTATATATATATATATATATCGCGGGGTTCGAATCGTTCGACTGGTAGTAATCGTGACACCCTGCACTGAAGAATCCCGAAAGGATGAAACACTAGTGTCTGTAGGTATTTAATTATTATAGTAAAAAAATAATTATGACAGCCCCTTTAAGAAATTCGTTTCTTATCGTTGAGCACTTTCAGTTGAATTAAAAAGTCGGTCAATTTAGCTCTTATGTGTAGATCATCGTATAACGATTTGATCACTGTCTGTCTGACGTAATGAACATTTAAATTAAAATGTTTAAAATTCAACGCTATTTCACACGGTTAATGGTAGCCGAATGGATACGGCCTCCGCTAATCGAGCCAGAGATGTCTCATGTCGCGGGGTTCGAATCATTCGACTGATAGTAATCGTGACACCCTGCACTGAAGAATCCCGAAAGGATGAAACACTAGTGTCTGTAGGTATTTAATTATTATAGTAAAAAAATAATTATATATATATATATATATATTGCTTTGTGACTGAAAATAATTGAATGTACATAATGATATACACAGGCAGCAAAAAAGTCGGCACTTGTCATTTTTTCAAAAGCTGCAAATTTAAGCAAAATTTAATGTAACTGTTTAAACAAACTATACCTCATTTGATTGGCCTTTTATTCTATAATTTTACCTGTTCATATTTGACTTTTAATTTAAATATTCTAGTGTTCACGTCAATTTAAATAACTTCAAATTGAGGAGGCAAAAAGAAAGTCTGCACAATTGAAAAATTGTTATTTTCATGTAACTTTAGGACATTAATGCAACACAAATACAACACGAACACAATGAACTAGTTTCTATTTAGTAGCATAGCCCTTCTGCAATTTAATAGCCTGGAATCTTTTGAGAATTCCTTGAATTAGACTGCAACAATACGCCTGGGAAAGGCTGTCCAACTTTTCTTTAATTTTTGTCCAAAGTTCTTCCAAATTTGAAATTTTATCATTGCGTAGCCGTTGCTTGATGTAATGCCATACGTTTTCGATAGGATTGAGGTCTGGAGATCGATTGTGCAAGCCAATCCAAACACAGAATATCATGCTCTTCCAGGAACCTCTTGACATTGCCAGCTGTGTGAATGGGAGCATTATCCTGCATGAAGATGGGATTATGATTCAAATTCCGACCAAAGTAGGGTAAAAAATGTTCAGTGAACATATTAATGTACTTGGTTGAATTAATTCGACCTTGCAAGTGAACTATAGGCCCTGGACCATTAGTACTAATAATGCCCCCACACCAAAATTGAACCTCCGCCACCTTGCAGCGTTGAAACTGAGCACCTAAGATTACATTCTTCATCTTTCCTCCGACGGATATACTGCCTACCATCACTGCCCAGCCTATTGAACTTGCTTTCGTCGCTAAAAAGCACTTTTGACCAATATGAAGAGCCATGATCTTCATTGCATCTGACAAAGTCCAGACAGCGCTTTCTGTTCTTTACAGAGATCATTGGTTTGCATCTTGCAACATATCCTTGCAAATTAAATTTCTTTATTCTATTCTTGACAGTAGAAAGAAAGCACTTTTTAACGAGATTGCACTGTTGTTGGATTTGAAGAACCGTTTCAAATCTCTTTCTTAGGCTGTGTATCTTGATAGCATTGTCTTCCTTGTTAGAAGTAACTCTAGTACGATTTAGGAGCATCATGAACACTGCCGGTGTTTTGGTGCTTTTGGATAGTCTTTCATAGTTTTCTTATCACATTTCAATCTGCAGCTGATTTCTCAATTGGATAAACCAGAAAGGTGGACATTAATGAGCTCCTTACAATCACTAAGAGAAAGTCGCGGCATATGAACTAAATGTTACGTTGTATAAACTGGAACAGCAACAATTACGATTAGAGATGCTTTGTTGCCTGTTGGTGGATATTTTAAACTGATTTAGGGGCGATAATTTAAGCTGGTTTTAAGCAAATTTGCTGCCGCAGACTGTCTTTTTGCCTCTCCAATTTGAAGTTATTTTTTTAAATTGGAAAAAGCCAATCAAACGAGGTATAGATTGTTTAAACAGTTACATTAAATTTAGCTTAAATTTGCAGTTTTTGAAAAAAATTACAAGTGCGGACTTTCTTTTTGCTGGTACTATATGTATATAACAATAATTGAAATCTGGAAGGAATTTGAAACAAATTCTTTCAAATACAAAGTCATTTTTGATTTTAAAATTCTTAGCAAATCTTCCTGAATTAAAAAAGATTGAAAGTTTTGGAATCTATTTAACATCCAATCATTTTATATTGAGAAATTAAGAGCATTAGATTGACAAAATTAGTTCCAGTTTTATAACAACCCCCGCTAGTAATTTATAAAGGGTTGAGTCACAGCCATCTAGAGTCCAAAAATTCAGTACACAAAGTTAAGACACTGGAAGTGGACTTGGTTTAGCTAAAATATGGAATGGAAGTCAGTAAACATGAAATGAAACCATATGGAAATAATTTATTTCAAAAAAATTTTTTTTGTATCATGAAACAAGCAAAAAAAAAGAAAAACCTTTTGGTTTCATAATTCAATTGAAGGTAGCAACCTTGTTTTATGATACATTGTGATAAAATTTGTGAAGGACATTCTATATAAGAATGAAAGAAAACTTTATTTACAGAAATGTATAAAAAAGAAAATTTAATTATTTCCGTATAAATATATTTTAAATAAAATATTTATAAAAGTTTATTATTTTATTGTTTCATGATAAAACAAGTGGTTCCATATAGTTTCATATTTCGTTTCATGCTTAGTCACTTCAATTCGATATTTAGCCAAACAGTCCACTTAACTTTGTACTGAATTCATAGATTTATCCTGGTAAAGTGCTTTTTTATCATAAATTGATTTTACCACCACTATGTTCAGTATATCATAAAAAATTAGCTACTGCATATTGTCTTTCTGATACAGCAAATGCATTATGAAACATTTGTCAAAATATGTTTATTTATAAGCAAAAAAATAAAAAACCAAAACAGTAAATAAAAATAGAAAACAAACATAAAACAAATTTAATTTTTAAAATCTTTCAGGGTAAATACTGGGTAGACACAGCTAGCCAGTTCCTAATGTTATAAGATGCAGACTTACTAAGTTTTGTGTAGACAAATATTCCAAATTTCAGTGAAAACCAACAGGAAACTTGACATTGTTCAAGATTTAATGAAGAACACTATCATGACTTTTTTCGCTATACACTCACAACTCCATGTTTTCTTTGTTTTTACTGTCCCCCCGCCCCTCCACCTTTGTAACTAGTATAGTGAGAAAAAAATGGAATTTTGGAAAACACTGATTTAGTGTTTAATACATACCGTTTAAATTTTATTAAAATTGGATATGAAATTTTAAGAGAATTCTGTCCCCGTGAGCGTGAGAAGAGGGATGATAGATTCGGCACAGAGTGGCATCTATAGTGATTTAGGATTGCTTCTATTGTCTTCAACATTTTATACAGAGGATTTACATTTCATAAAATTGAGAATACATTTTAAGTTTTAAAAGGGATTCTACCTCCATAGTTCTTTTGCGGGTGAGGCCATTAGACATTCAAGATCACTTCTATTATCTTTCCCGAAAAAATTTAGATACAAATATATTTTGAAGATTTTATGGGGAACATACAAACATTGACACTTGTATAAATTTAAACTTAAAAATTTTCTTTTAATTCTTAAAGTGAAGATTATTTTTTTCAAGTTCATCTATTTTCACGATGAATAACTAAGATACTCATGATGTGACTAATGATATTCACAATCACTTTAGAATTTACTTAACGAAAATACGGGTTTGAAATATTAAATGAAAACTTTGCCTCAATTCAAATGGCGGTCAAGATTATAAATTCATGTTCAGATCACAAAACATTTCTGAAAAAAAATTATGAACGCATTTCTGAAAAATGTGAAAAAAAATCACAATCATATTCGGTTTAACACTCATTTTACACGCTAACATGCATTTGATCACTTCTAGAAATTAACTTAAAAAACTATCCCATTTCTGGTCAGGTCTTTATTTATCCCAAGTTCATTATTATGTTTTCCTTACATGTTTTCCTTAGCCTTCTACCAACTGATCCAGCTACCTCAACTGTTCTACATCTAACCTATGATCTCTATTCTTTTAATGAGTCCAAACCATCAGAATCTCCTGTTTTATACACACCTACATATATTGTCCAGATTTAATCTATACAGCATCACACTAAGAACACATAACACCATAGTAATGGCCACAAATTCTCTGAACTGCCATATCTCTCACAACCATCTTCTCCATCCCGTGCTCAAATGGAATCACCAAGGTAACAAAATTTCTTGACAAGCTCAATAGCATCACCATCAAGCTTATATACTTTATTCACATCTGAGTTCTCATCCACGTCCTCACTCTTCTTGCACACAAGCTGGTTATCATCTCTCAATTTACCAATAACCCATTGCACTTCTTGTGTTCACAAATGCTTACAATGAATTACAATTACAATCCCACAAAAATTGAATTGCACCAGACTCCCTTTGCACAAACTGAGCAGAGGAACATTCCTTTATCTGGGAGACAATCACTGATTATCACTTTGGCTTTTGTAATTTTCATTCTTATAGCTTTACTTTTAACAATAAAAAGCAAACTAATTGCATGTTTGTATTAAAAGTTGGAATCAAACTTGTCGACACAATAAATTTGCAATACCTCTAATTATAATCTTATTTACAGTTTTTAGCTGTGATTATCTCAAGAAGGGAAAGAAAAAACAGAAAAGTGTATTGTCCTTGTGGGGAAGCAAGCATAACAGCTATTAAAGTCCCTATTTACTTGCTTTCCCAAGGTAAGTTTTTAATTTAGGGGAAATCCAGCTTCCGCATGTGCAAAAACAAACATGACGACCAGTGAAAACAATATCAAATACAAACCTGAATACCCCTAAAATTCAACTTTTTTTTAAAATGCAAGTCTTTAATTGGTACTTCAGCACAAATTGCCCTTAGATTGATAAATGAAAAAATCAATTATACAGGGTGGGACAGAACAACTTGCTTATTTGAAATATCAATTAAATTTAAATAAGTAGTGACCGCTTTTTGTAAAGCTTATTAAAATCTATTAAAGTCTTATTTCTGAACAACTTTCGGTTTTACCAGAAAGATAAAACCCTGAAGTTTATTACATTAAAAGCAAAATATACCTCTATAATTTTTAATAGAATTTTAAGTTTGAAATTTAAAAAAAGAAAAAAAGCGTTTGACCACGGCCACCAGGAGTAAGAAAACTGAAAACTTAACTGAAAAATGTCTGTAAGCAATGTAGGTAAGATTTGTCAGACTGTCAGTACTATATGAGGGCCATTTGCAAAAGAGCAATAAAACATTTTTAAAAAGAAAAAGGAACACAGTTCGATTACTACTTAAACTGAACTTTATTCAATATAAAATATAAATATTATCTATGTAAAATTATGTAATTTTAAAACAATATACATTTTAATACTGATAAAATCGAATTATGAATTTAGGGAACAAACAATTAAAGAAACATTAAACACAAATATTTTTGGGCCTTCGGAACACGATCACAGTGTAGTATCTGTTTTGATACTGTCCTCGGTTGATGGAGAAATCTTTCATGACTGAGATTATTTTTGTTCCTATTCAGAGTACCCTTTATTAGGAAGCTGGATCTTACCCACAAGATTATATGTTGAAATATTTAAATAACTGTTACTTTAAATACAGAAATTATATTTAAAGTTTTGGTTTTCTGTTCTTCTATGTCCATTTTTTCCCCATATTTTTCGTGAAAATGTTTAGCGTATTAGTTGTCTCACAGGCCATCATCAGTGATCATTCACTGGCAGTAACCTGTGGTGTTCCCTGGAGACCAAGTGACAAGTCTCCCCAGATTTCCAGTGTTCTCCACTTCTTGACCACTTGTGCAGATGATTGCATGTTATCGCAACAGCCGTTGTTACTGATTTCTCGTTGGCATCGGCCATTGGTGTTTCCTGGGGTTTGGATGACAAAATGTCTCCCCAAGATACCAGATTTGAACTGCACACTTCCAGTGGAGATTTGGTTAGTACTCTCCCACCTCGGTCTTTCCATCCTCCCTAACCCTTCACAACTAGTTGGAGTGGCGTCAGCCGATGTCATCTACACCAGTTTTTTATTATTATTACTATTATGATAATAATAAGGGTGCTTGTACAGTGTATGCACGTGTATTTTAAATATTATTTCCAAGTTAAATTAAATTTTGGGTTTGCATTACTGTACACATAGATTCGAAAAAGTTATAAAAAAAAAAAACAAACAAATATATAAATAAATGTTATCAAAGGCAAGATAAGTTACTCTTCTACCTATCTGAAAAGGTTTTTAGTGGTTTTACTTACTTTAAAACGTGCAATTGTTTTGAAAATCATACAATGTTTATCGATATATTTTATTTGTTATATATTTTTTATATACTTTTGCGAATCTATGTGTATAGTAAAACAAACCTGTCATGTAAATTATTTACAGTTAAAATGTTATAAAAAAAACAAAAACTTGAAATTTTCAAAGAAATAAATTATGCCTGGTGGTAAAATATTGAAAATTCACCGATCGTAAAAAACTGCTGTGAAAAATGTTAACTATATTTGGAAATACTCAGTGAAAAGTTTTATTATTAAAAGAACGGACTGAAAAATATTTTCATATAAAAATTGTTTGTTTTGCAGTAAGAAAAAAAAAAAATTCGACTTTCTCCGATAGAAATTACAAGGTTCAAAAACTAGTTCATTTATTAGATTAAAATTTATTAAATTAAAATTCTCCCAATGTGCAATTATAATAATTATTATCCAAATGGAGAATTGTTCTTTCTCTTTAGAACATACATGGACAATCGGTAGCCATATATTTTTGTCTGTTAGCGTGACCACCTGGTTGAATACCGGAAGCTGTCTATACCTACAACTTAATCAGGAAGTGACGTTCGCTCTCATGTGCATCAGCCTTCTTTACTCTCGGTAGCCACGGTTTGACCCAGTTTTTGCCAAATGTCAAAACAAAATTTTTTTTTTTTTTAAAGGTTTTTGAATCAATCAAACTAACTTTTTTTATGTGTAAATAAAATTTACTATGATTGGCTATAAGAATATGCAAAAATATTAGATTATAATTACCTTATATTTAAATAAACTCAAATAATTCAATTATTTAGCACAATCTTGTACATTTTAGGAACCATGTGCTTACCGCTGCCATCTTGGATCTTGGGTATGGGAACAGTCACATCTAAATATTTATTTAAGCATTTTCATAAATTTTAATCTAGCTAGACATTTAAAAAAAAAATAAATAATTGACTTAAATTATAATTACAAATGCCATTTATGGTGAAATATGTTATCTTTAGCTTTATAATTTTTTCCGTCATAAAAATCAATCAAGTTTTTTCCTAATACTTGTTAAAAGTAAAGAACTGCTTTTTTTACATCAAACAAATTTTTAGCATTATATTTCTCAATTTAATGTTTAGTCAATTTTTAATTTCATTATTAAAATCATTATACCTTATTTTCTAATTAATAATAACCAATGAGCCACACTTTTTTCCATAAACTAGATCATACTGTTTTCCCCAATTCTTTATTGCATAAATCAAGTTGACAAAGACTTTCATTAGAATTTGGTGGCCCTTAAAGGGGCCGTCTTTGGTAACCCTTTGGAGGGATGCAACTTGTTGGAATGCCATAACCATCATCTATGGAAATCCATATCTTCATAGTTATAATTAATTTTCAAAAGGAGAAATAACTTTTTGTAAACCGTAACAGGCTACAATATCTTGAGAAAAAAAAAACCAAAAAAAAACGTAATATGCAGATACAATTAACACTTATAATTTTCACACCCTATTTTTATTTTATCTTATTTTTTTGGTATCGATTCTTTAAAGCATTCTTTATGTACTGGTACATGGAAAGTTTACACATTCTAAATTAAAATTTTAAATTTATTTTTAAATATTTAAAAGTATGTCTTTTTAGCGTTTTCATAAAAAAAAAAGAAGAAATTTTTCTTATCCTCATCTGAAAGATAATAATTATTGATAACATATTCAATAAATCTCACACTTCAAAATGCTAAAAAGACTAAACACATTCAAATTTTGGATTTCAATCTTCGATATCGAAGGCACCCTGTGAAATTTTATTGTTTTGTTTTTCTACACTCACTCACCCTTATCATAGACTTGCAGTCGTCACGGCAAACAACAGCGAGATCTACTCAAACAGAATAATGGCGCGCATCTCCAACTGTAAAACCCAATTGTGCACACGCGGCTGTGTAAAGATCGTTTCAGCTACGTGCACATTTCCTTTCTACACCCACGCAAATTCTGTGGGCATAAAAACTAAAACTGCCTTTTCATGCGGACGTCTTCCAAAGCACCTTACGTCATAAAGATTTTTTTTTTTTTTTTTTATCCAATCGGAAAAATTCCAAAAATATTTTTTGGCAGCTTCCATGGAACCGGTTTGAAATCTATAAAAAGGGCATTTTGCGCAAAAACTAATCAGTCGACCCAAGCCAGCATGCTGTAGACATCAACATCGATTCCGTCCACAGGACGTTAAACCCATCATTTGATTCTCGACGTGTAGATGGACTTTTTACCCTTTTTTTACTCTTTGCTAAAGTAAGCAATTGACCTTTATGTGGTTTAAGTATTTCTGAAAAGAACTGGTTATTTCTAACCTAGGACTTTTACTACATTTCATTACCTCAGTCGCAGGAAGAGACTCAATTAAGAAACTTTCTGGTCTTCTCTTCAGTCTTCACTTATTTACGATTTTGAAAAAATAAATTTTGCATAAAATTTATTCTCTGCCTCGGTCATCTTTGTTTGATAGTTCAACTCCATTTTACACATTTTCATTTTTGGGAATTTGCGGGACTAACATCAACACCCTCCTACCAGTACCACAAAATGAGGGTGTGCTTAATGGATCGCTTGGACTTTAAGGGGTCAAACAAGGGACAAATGAGGAAGGGGGAGGGCATAAAATATATTTATACAAGGAATATGAAAAAAAAAAAAAAGTTACACCCATATAAAGTGCATTCTTTACTTATTTGTTATATATTTATTATATTTATATTATTACTTACGGTGAAAATTTTATATTGATTAGATTGATTTTTGGTAGATTTTTTAAAGACAAACGGTTACGAAAATCAAAAACACTCCATAAATTTGCCAGTGAAATAAGCAAGTTGCTCTGCCTCACCCTGTATAACAGGGTGTGCGTGTTCTCGCCGAGTGGTTCAAGTATAGGGAATCGATTTATTGCATTAGAAATTGCGCACACACGTAAAAAGAGTTTTCCTATAAATTTAAGGTAAATATGAAGAATTACTCAAACCTCGAAAATTCCTTTAAAATTACTACTCTTAATTTTCGGGGCCGCTGAAAACAAAAATAACGTTTAAAATTATGACAAACGAGTAGTTTCCAAGATATGAAGAAATGTTAGTTTAAAAAAGTGGGGGATTAATTAAACTGCATAAGCACCTGTTAAACTATAAAAGTTCTATAATTGAATATCCTCCTCCTCCTCCTCCAAAAAAAAAAAAAAAAAAAAAAAATTCGTCCCCAGGCAAAACCTTTGTAAATGATGGATGACGAAACTTGGAAGATAATCAAATATGTACATAAAATATCGGAATAGGACAAATTTCAAGCGAAATTTAAAAAAAAAAAAGAAGCTAAATTCGCAAAATTTGGCCTAAAACAGCGAGTGGTTTTAAAATGGGTGGTCGATTTATTAGAACATTGCATTAGAAACTGAGCACCCCCAACAAATATTCAAATATTGACTTTTTTTTTTTTTTTTTTTTTTGATAATCTGGTAGACTAGTGGCCATTAGATAATAATCTGCTGAAAAGATTGAAAGACGAAAATAAATAAAAAAATAGGGGGGGGTCGCTTGTACACGTGCGTCAAAGATTCATTTTTTTTGGTGCTAATAATGCACTTACTGATCCACGCTATTTTTTAAATTTTTTTAAATCGTATTTCCAAGTTTAATTAAAGTTTTATGGTATGTTTCATTATTCAATTGTAAGGTTATAGTACAGAATAGGTACAAAACACCCTTCCCATGTTAAGAATGGCTTTTTTAAATATAACGTTATTTCAGCACGGATCGGATCGCTCTAGTGCATGAGTACCCCCTCCTTTTTTTTTTTTTTTAAGGTGATTTGTGTGAACACCCTCCAAAACATGAAGAAAAAAAGAAAATTAGAATGTACAGGATAAATTTTACAAATTTAACGCAAAATGAGCCTACTTCTTAAAGAGACTCTTCTCTAAGAAGTAGGCTCATTTTGAGTTAGCCCCCCCCTTTTTAGGGAACAATATTTTTTTTTGTATATGATATGTGTGGGGGATTTACTTTTTTTAGACAGTGACGTGTGGTTTTACGACCTTCTCGACAGGGTTGATGGTAAAATTTTTCTACTTAACTGTCCTAGCATGGGTACATTTTACTTTACAAAACCGATTGTTGTACACTATAAATTAAAAAAAAAAAATAACTTTTTATTTTCGTCAAGCTTTTCAAGATGCTTACCTATAATCGCCTTAAAAAAAGTAGAATCTTATTTGGGGGTGGGGAAGTTTAGTCGAGGGTGTCTAAAATTTACCCCCCCCCCACTGCAATTAAAATGGCCAGTCTGTTTACGAAGAAACTGAAAATAATTCTGGTGGATTGAATTACATAATTACTAAACATAGATTTTTAATAGTTCCTTTTATTTCATGTTATTAAATTTTTAATTTCAATAAATATTTAACCAACGGTATTATTATACAAACACCGTGACAGCGAATTAGTAAAATCTTTTACGTAGTATTCTGTTACGTTTCGGTGTGCTGATAATAGAGCTTAAAAAAAAAAAAAAGAAAAAAAAAAGATAATATAAGAATAAAGTTTTTTTTTCTTCTCTTTTCGATAATAATGATTAAAGTGTTGCAATCGACAATCTACAGTTATTTTTAATGCCTAAAACAAAAAGAAAGCAAAAAAAAACAAAACAAAAAAACGCGGTCTCTACTCCGAAGTTCGGCCAAAGCGATTAACTTTTAAGAGAAAATGAAAATACTATTTACCTTGAAATCTAATTTTTATCAAATCTAATGGATGTAGTACGAGTGTAGACAAGACACCACCGCTTATTCCGGCTACAAGGTGTTCCATGTCTCTCCATTTTAGCAAGGGTCCCGACTGCATGGTGTTTAGTGAACTTTTGGAATTGGATTGTCCGAGGAATCGAGTGTTGTTGTTGTTGGCGCTGTGGCTGCCATTCATGCCGTTGTTGTTGCCAGCCGAGTTCGATCCGGTCATTTTCGATGTTACGTTCGAAGAAGCATCCATTACTGCGATGGCAGTGGCGGCACTGGTAACTTTACTCATGCTACTATACAGAAATTCAATTGGGAAGCTTAATTACGTTCTATCATAAATGGATGGTAAATATAGAAAAATAAATGTTCGTCCCTTGCCTGTGTGATTTAGCAACAGTTAAACAGCAATAAGACAGTGTGGTCGCCATTATAGTTACTGTCCGGTGTTAAATATTATCGACAATATGATTGGTTTATTCTGTCAAGGTTTTCCTTCGTCGTATGTATGCTTTCTTTCTATTGGCTGTTTCTCTTTACACCACCAGCATAGTATCAATGAATTACGACTCGCACAAGGCTTCCACTTAAATTCATTAGTCATTTTATCATTTTCAAAATTGTTTCTTGAGTTATTTTCGTTATGAATCGGTTTTATATCAATAGCAAGAACACGAAACTGCAACCTAATAAAATACAGAATAGTTAAAATAATTTTATATATTTAATTTACTGAGGAAATATATGAATTTAATTTAAAATATGTAGCATTGCAAAAAAATTAATTTATAATAATTATAATTAATTGATAATTATTATTAAAAAAATTAAAATTAAGGAAAGTCAATGTTTTTAACAAAACTGCTAAAAAGAGGTACTTTTCAATGTCAAATTATGATGACTGTTTTAATCTCCCTTTCTCATATTTGCTTGGAATTTTCATTCAGTTAGTAACCCATACTGTACTCAGCCTTTAAGAAAGGTATGAGTTCATATATGCACTCTCCAACAATGGATTAAATAGAGTAGACTAGAATCTCAAGCCTTAGTTGTGTAACTAGTCTAAGAGAAAAAAATATGAAATAAAAGCAATGTTTCTCTGCTATTCAATTCTGGACTACTTCTTGACACTGGTCTCAAGCAGGAAATGTGCAGTTGCTGATTATACAAACCTTGCTTCACTATAGAGTCTTTTATAGGGAGTATCCATTGTCTCTTGAAACTGGGTGGAAGCCAACATATATATATAGCTTTGAAAAATATATAATGGAATGATGGGATCAGATAAAGGGATATTTATCTTCATTATAATTATAGTTTGGCTGTGATAAAAAGTGTAGTTAACTCCATATGCAAAACAATTAGAATGTCCATCCGATTCAAAGATGAAATAAGTTGACAACAAGACAACATTAAAGATTATTTTATTTTACTTTTATTTTGTCATTAAGCAAAGTTTATCTATTTGTGAGTGTGACAATAAAATAAGTTTGTCTTACCGTGCAGATACTTATTTAATATCATTATGAGTGAGTAGAGATCAGGATGTCCTGTGGAAGAGATATGAGGAAAGAGATTGACTCCGAGTAGTTTCAGTATGCCCTGTATTCAAGAATTCAGGTGAAAAGTCGTCCTCCTATGAGTACAGACCAATAAGTCTCCTGTGTGTCATGAGTAAGTTGCTGGAATCCATATTAAATAGAGAAGTAGTCAACCACATTAGCACAAATAACCTTCTTAGTGACTTAGTGACATGCAATATAGTTTCCGTTCTGCTAGATCTACAGCAGATGTGCTAACGGTTATATCTCATAGGATTAGTGAATCTCTCAACAAAGGCTTCCTCTCTAGGGCAATTGCTCTTGACATATCAAAAGCCTTCGATAAAGTATGGCATAAGGCCCTACTTCACAAGATTTCCAGCTATGGTATAACTGGAAATGTTTTCTCGATCATTAAATCATTTCTCTCTGATAGTCTCATAAGAGTAGTGGTTAATGGGCAGAAATCAGAGGCCCACAGTATTAATCCTGGCCCCAATCCTCTTCCTGATCTACATCAATGATCTCCCTAAACACATACTTAAATCATTCGTTGAGGCTAATGATACAACAATCTATGGCAACACATCAAAGGCCGTAAATGATAAATTTCTCTCTGATTTTCTCTCCTCTGATCTTGAGCATGTGGTATAGTGGGGGAAGAGGTGGCTGGTTACTTTTAATGCATCTAAAACCAAGCTCCTATCTTTACATCATCAACGCTCTGATCCCCATCTGACATCAATTGAAATGGATGGCTCTCGACTAGGGGAAGCTCCACGCTTTGATAAGCTTCTGGGCTTGACCTTTACTCCTGACCTGAAATGGAACATATACGTCAAGTCTATTACCAAGGTCGCTGGAAAAATGGTAGGATCCTTCTACCCCTCCAGAAGATATCTCAGTGCTGATGCAATTCTCTACTTAAATAAAAGCCAAGTACGTCCAAGGATGGAGTATTGTTGCCACATCTGGGCAGGAGCTGCTAAAAACAGCCTATCCTGCCTTGACAGAGTACAAAATAAACTTTGTGGCTTAGTGAGGGATGCCCTTTTCTCTTCCCGGCAACCTCTCTCCCACAGGAGAGACGTTGCGAGCCTGTCTTTGTTTTATCGTTACTTCCATGGCAGGTGCTCGTCTGAGCTCCAATCCCTGGCCCCTCCTCACCGATCTTTCACAAAAAACACCCGTCTAGCTGAAACCACTGTCAAAAATTTTCCCCACTCTTTATCTGTGCCAAAACCAAATCGTAGATTCCATGAACAAAGCTTCTTTCTTAGAAGTGCACGCCTGTGGAACTCTGTTCCGTCCGCCTGTTTCTCACCTGACTACAACTTGGATGTCTTCAAATCCAACATAAACAAATTCCTGATGAACCACCCCCTTAAGTAGACACTTTATCAAATCTCAACATTAACGTACTGTACATGCAATAACCCTTATCCCCGAGTGGCTTCCAGGCCTTGATAAGTGGTGAACACCTTGTAAAAAAAAAAAAAAATAGAACGCCATCTTAATCTTACTGGAAGTCCTAGCTACCGGAAGTGTCCTCAACTGTCAACCCGCAGTAAATGTCTTTTGTATATATATGTATATATATATATATATATACATATATAACATCCCCCCCCTCCCAATGTCCTTTGCTATTGAAATGCAAGTTCACTTAACATATATAATCTTGCATCCATCTGGGTTGATGTATTGGTCATCCTGACCTTGATCAAATTCCTAACTCTGGAGCTGCTGGGTTTGAAACTTGCTTGGGTAAATCAAATATTGTGTCAGGGTAAGGTTGTGCTGTTGGTACCTTTGAACGAGGTACTAGCAGTAGATCTTGGCCATTTCAGCGTATAGCTCTGCCATTATCCATCAGTACCAAGTATGACCTTGGTTGAGAGCAATGTTCAATCACTTTGCCTATCCTGGACCAAGTTTTCCCACGATGTACTCTGATATGATCCCCTATCCTTAGTGAAGGCAACACATGCTTATTGCTGATATGCTGTTTTACCTTCTGTATCTTAGTTGGGAATGATCTACAAAGATCATAACCATTATTTCTTATGCTTGGAAGAAGTGTTCTCAGTTAGCGGTTCATCAGTTTAGCTGCTGGTGAAGGAGAGTTATTTTTGCCAGGTGTTGTACGTAAGGTTAGTAGAGCAAGATATGGATCATCTCCAGTCTGGAAACATTTGTCAGTGTTTTCTTTACTGTTTGGATGGTTCTCTCGACTAGACCATTAGATTGTGGGTATTCTGGACTGCTAGTTACATGGAAAAATCCCATTTTGTAGCAAATCCCTTGTATTGTTGAGACTTTAATTGGGGCCATTATCGGATATTATCTGTTTGGGTATACCATGGCTCGAGAAGATATGTTTTGTACAGGTTATTACTGTTGATGCAGTTGTATCAGTGAGATGGCTGAATACAAAAAAATTTTGAGTGGTAATCCACTACCATGAGGTAATCTATCCCCCCAGGCTGAAAAGGTCTGTACCAACCTTTTGCCATGGTTGGTCAGGAATGTCATGCCATATTTCTGGCTCTGAACTTTGTCGATTGCTATAGCATTGACATGAATCGCAATTTTTTATCATGTCCTCTATTTCTTTGTTCATGTTTGGCCCAAAAGAGACTGCCTAGCATTGGATTTGGGTTTCTAAATACCAAGATGTGCCTGATGTAAAATCCAGTGCATTTCTGCTCGCATATTGGTTGGAACAACAATTTGTTGACCCTCTAATTGTAGTCCTTCCTGGTATGTCATGTCATCTCTGTAATTAAAATATGGTTAAAGACAAGCATTGAGATTATTTCGATGCTGTGGCCATCCTGACTTGATTTGCTGTTGCAGTTGTTGTAATGTTTCATCATTAGCTGTCTGAGTTATGAGCTGTTGTCGACGTTTGTCACTGATGGGTATTGAAAAAATTAGGAAGTGGACAAAAAAGTTCATTTCTTTGTCAGAAATTTCTGGATTGTTGTACTTTTGTGCTGCATGGCTGAGTGTGTCAACAACGTGCATTAGTTTACCCTGAGTGTATTCAATTTCGAAATTGTATTTCTGTAAGCGCAATAGAAAACATTGTACTCTGGGTGGGGTTTTAGAGATTGGTTTTGTGACAATAGTTTTGAGAGGCTTGTGATCATTGTTTATTAGAAAGCGTTGCCCATGTAAGAATTCATGGAAATGTTCACATGCAAATACTATAGACAACATTTCCAGTTCAATAGTTGCGCTCAGCTGATGTAAGAGAATGGCTAGCAAATGCCACTGGAGCCCAGTTATTGTTGTGTTTTTGTTCCAACATAGCCCCAAGTCCTAGGGTTGATGCATCTGAAGAGATTCTGATGGGAAGTGCTGGGTGAAAGTATTTTAATGTTGGACTCTGTGTAACTAATTCTTTTAGTCGTCGAACAGCTTCTTTCTGTGGTTTATCAAAAGACCACATATTATATTTTTCCAACAAGAGGCGAAGAGGTGCAGTTTCATTTGATAAGTTAGGAATGAATTTTCCTAAGTAATTTATCATGCCTATAAAACACTGGAGTTCTGTTTTGTTTGCTGTATCTGGCATGTTCATGATCACTTTGCATTTTTTTTGTCATCAGGTTCAACCCCTCTACTGGATATTTTGTGTCCTAGGAATGTCAACTCAGTTATGTTGAACTGACACTTTGATTGATTTAGTTTCATGCCGGATTTTCTTATAGCATTCAGAACCTCAGTAGTTCTCTTTTGTAAGAGTTCTGGAGTGTCTGCTCAAATGATGATATCATCCTGTGAGTTTCTGCATCCTTCAACATGTTCAATGATAGCTGCTATTTTTACATGACATATTTCACTGGCACTGTGTATGCCATATGGTAGACGTGTGAATCTGTAGCGTCCACAAGGTGAGTTGAAAGTGAGAAGTTTGGAACTTTCCTCATCAATTTGAATCTGCCAGAATGCATTAGATGCATCAAGCTTAGTGAAAAACTTTGCACCTGCCATTTCCTGTATTATGTCTGATGCTGTTGGTAACCTATAATGCTCTCTTTTTATAGCCTGGTTAAGATTCTGTGAGTCAAGGCATACACGAAGGGAACCATTGGGTTTTTCTACTACCACCAGTGATGATAACCATTCTGTTGGTTCTGATACAGGTTTAATGACACCTAACTCAGTCATTTTTATAAGTTCCGTTTTTAATTTTGTTCTTTAGTAAAACTGGAATATTCTGTGGAGAGTTTATGATAGGTTTAATTTCTGGGTCCATTGTGATGTGATGAATACCAGGGAGAGCCCCAAGTTCTCCAAAGCATTCCTTAAATTCAGAGAGAAAATCATTGTTATTTGTGTTAATTTTGCATACCTTTTTTATTAGGTTGAGACTAGTACAGGTGTTTAGTCCTAGTATTGGAGATGCATCTATATCTGCTATGACAAACATGACATCATTTCTTATTACTTGAACAACACACTTACCTTGAACTGGTATTGCTCTGTCGTTATTGGCAGAAAGTGTTGGTTGAATGCAATTTTGGACGAACTGATAATCTGTAGTAATCTTTTATCGGAAGAATGTTAACTTGACTGCCGGAGTCCATTTTAAATTGTATGTTCGTCTCATTGACTTGTAAATTAATGTTCCAATCTTCAGCTAAGGCATTAACTTTGTGGATTTTTGTTACTTTTTTCTCCTTGGATGAGAATTTCGCAGAGATGCTATCATCCACATAATTTTCATAATTATCATCATCTGTAGAAGATGCCTCACTGTGTTCCTGGTACACTTTCTGTACTATTCTTTTAGCAGGACATCTACTCGCAAAATGATTTTATCTCTTGCATTTATTGTAGATTCCATCATATGCAGGGCAGTTTCCACGAAAATGTGAGAATGAACAGAATCTACAGTTTTTTATTTTGTCGTTACTGTAGTTATTATTTGAAGAGTGTGGTAAATCACTTCTGGACCGTTATTGTGGTTGATTAGTATTTTCCTTTTTTTACAGACTTTTTTTTTGTAAAGTTAATCGATTTTAATTCTTTCTGTAATACCCCCAGTCTTTGTCAGTTTATTCAGCCGTTTGACCTGCTTTTATAGCTCTTTCCAAAGTTAAATCAGATTCGGCCAATAGTTTTTCTTGTAAACGTGAGTCATTAGTATCTATTATTATCACATCTCTTATTAAACTTTCACAGAGTTCACCAAATTCACATTTTTGGCTAAGTGTTTTTATCCTAGTAATGAACTCATCAAACGATTCCGTGTCTTCCTGACGAGCAGTGAGAAACTGAAAATGAGAGAGTGTTACATTTCTTCGAGGGTTACAAAATTCTTCAAATTTCTCTAAAACTGTTTCAAATTTAAGGCTGTCTTCCTCAGTTTGAAAATCAAAGTTTCTATAAATTCTGCGGCCTTGCTTGCCTAGACATTGCAAAAGAATACTTGTTTTAACTTCGTCACATTTCTCCAGTTTATCCGTTGCCGTTAAATATATTTTAAGGTCTTGTTTAAAAACCTTCCAGTCTTCAGAAAGATTTTCTCAGGAAAAATCAGGTGGAATAAAATGCGAATCCATTTTATTTATTTATTTATTTTTATTTATTTATTATTATTATCTTTTTTTTTCGTCAACAAAGCAAATAGGTTCTAAACTTCTGACACCATGTTGTATGCATACATCATTATGTATGTGATTTATATATTCAAAGTTTATCTCTTTGTGAGTGTGACAATAAAATAAGTTTGTTTTACCGTGCAGATACTTATTTAATATCATTATGAGTGAGTAGAGATCAGGATGTCTGTTGGAAGAGATATGAGGAAAGAGATTGACTCCGAGTAGTTTAAAACACCTTTTATTTCCAGAACGCCATCTTACTGGAAGCCCCAGCTACTGGAAGTGTCCTCAACTGTCAACCCACAGCAAATGTCTTTCGTATATATATATATATATATATATATATATATATAACAAAAAGCAATTAAAAACAGTTAAGAGTCAATCTTTAAAAGGAGTGACTTCACACATCTTTGACAAGTCAATACAGATAGTTAATTGTTCCCTAGCTCCATTTCATTTTTCACTCCATAATGACTTCTACTTGCATAATAGATTTCATTCCATTGTAGATGACTATAACTAAGAGTTAAAAAAAAAAAATAAATATTTGTCCAAACTCCTTGTAAACTCTTGACTTCCACTGTAATTCTTCACCACTGTTCTCACTTTCTCTCACCCTCTCAACTGTCCAATTTCACGGCAGTCATTATCTTGATATGCAAATTATTGCCATATGTATATTAATAAACTGTTTATAGACGAAAGTTTTTTTGTTTTTTTTCCTGTCTTGATTCCATCACGTGACAGGATAGACAGAGGCACCGTCGCTTGTGTAAGTCATGTTTTTGATTACTTTCGCCACATTCTCCCCCTTGATGTCATTATCACAGCTGAGTACTGGCCTCTTTATTCATGTGCTCCTGCAGAGTGAGGGAGCAGCAATTTCCTCCACGAGAAAATTACATCCAAGATTATTTTTGGGTGGCCTATCATCATCGTCATCGTTATCAGACAATGTATCGTCGTCATCATCAGAGGTTTCCAAGCTACTAGTGTTGGAAGCATCATTTATCGATACCAACCTTAGCCTGTTCAATTGTTCGCTTTTTTCTGACAGGCCACTAGCAGTATCAAGTGGTATGTGAGCTCCTGGACAAAAGTGCAAATTCTTTATATAATAAGGGATTCCATCAATCATGACTGAGCGTGGACTGTTGATTCCGGTCACCCGACTTATCCTGGACTTGCTTGTACACTTGCTGCAAGGGATTCTAACCCAAGCAACATTTTCCACTTGGTACTGCCTTTGGGCATCTTGCAGGTCAAACGTCGTAGGCGTATATGGCATTGGACGGCAACGTAGATGTAGAAACCTGTCTTTGTTGTGACATTATACCAGTAAACTGCTTCTGATATAGAAAATTATTTCCTAACCACAATGGTTTTCACACTTCTGTGATTTCTCTCAATAACACCATTTTCTCCTGATTTATAGGCACACCGTAATCAAAGATGAATGCCCCAATTCTGTCAGGAACTGCTGAAAGTGCTGGCTAGTGAATGCGATGCCATTGTCTGTTAATATTTCGATTGGTGGACCTTGCTCATAAAATATGGATTCCAACTGGTATACAATGCTTGGTGAATTTTGCCAACATAGGAACTTCCATATCACACATCATGAAGGACCATAATCAATGTGTGTAAGATATTGGTCACCAGGTTAATTGCTTTTGACATTGCATCCAGTTCTGCACATTATTCACACCAATCACCTTGCACATGATCATTCTGATGTATCCTGCTCAGCATTTCCATCAACATACTCTTGAAAGTGGGGTCATGCATTTCATCATCCCAGCTGGCAGTAATTTTGTCGGCGCAATGTTTTATGTATGCTGTAGCTACATGGAGTCATGAGCAAGCAGAAAAATGACCAATCAGTTTTCCACATACTGAAAAAATTGTTCGCCTCATCATGATTGGTGGAGATTCTGAAGCATCTCTTCCTCATATTCATCGTACTCTACCGCCATTGCTGTGAACACACAATCCGAGCACTCTTGCTTCTTCTTGAAGTCGCTCAGAAGACTTACAGGCCAGTCTAAATTTTTCTAAATGGTTCTTCATTCAATGCGAGGCATAAATTGACAAAAACATTGTTGATGTAAGTGGCTCATTGTATAGACATATCCTGGGCAATTACTGCATTCATAATTGATCGCATTATTATTGGTGCAAAATTCAGGCCAAACCCAAGTCTGAAAGGTCCACAGTGATTTGTGTATGTGCACCTGAAGATAGGCCTTCTTCAGGTCCAATATGGCAACATTAGAGCCTTGACCGGTCCATTTCTATGTGGCAATCAATTCTTTCTTCTATTGGTCAAATACAGCGCTGAAGTCTGGCTCATGGATGTAAATCACAGCATACCTAGCTACGTTTTCCATGAGAAAGTGAACCCCACCAGATTCAGTCAAATGCAATTCCCCCAATTTCTTGAAAGCATCAAAGATCAAAGCCTAACAGTTTTCCTTTGACAATTAAGACCTCCAGTTGCAAAAGGCACAGGCTGCCTACTGTAAGCTCAACTTGGCTGGTCCCACAGCATCTCAACTGTGAAAGCCTCCTTTACCTAGCCTTCAATCAAGTCAATGTTCATCTGATAACCTTCATCCATCTCTAGATAGAGTTGGAGTGCAAACATAATGGTAAAAGGCTTGCCACATCATCTATTTGCTGCCGTTTTGCCACAAGTCACACCTTCTTGAGCCAGTCCATCATGTCTCCATCACTGTAGATGAACTTTGTAATGTACGTAGGTACACAGGGGACGATAACAGGGGGAACACTGGAAAACGAGCGGTGCAGAAAGAGACAGCATGTAGATACTTGCGGTGGGCTCTCGGCTGAATAAAGTCTTAAAACAAACTTGGCGTTTGCATTCTCAGTGAGAAACACCACATGGCGACGAGGATAAGATCATTTCTCATAAAGGGGAAAGTTATTTAAACTTTTTCTCCAAAAAACATCGCGTTTAATAGAAATTAAATAGCGACATATTTCTACCTGCACACACGCATTTTAAAAACATGACGGCTTATGGTAAAATCGATGAATTCTCACCGAGTGGAGGTGATTGGGACACATACTCAGAAAGATTGGAGTATTATTTCGAGGCTAACGGAATACAAGATCCAGAAAAGAAAAAGGTCGTCCTTCTTTCTGTTTGTGGTGGTGAAACATTTTCTCTGCTGAAGGATCTCGTTACGCCACACAGCTTAAGAGACAAAAGTTATGAGGAACTCTCGCTCTCGTTAAAAGAGCACTGCAACCCAACACCGTCCGTAATTGTTGAGCGATTCAACTTTTACATGTGCCGCCAACAACCAGGTCAGTCCATTTCGGATTTTATTGCTCATTAAAAAAAAATTACAAAGTTTTGTGAGTTTGGAAATACGATAGAAGAGATGTTGAGAGATTTGCTCGTCGTTGGATTGATGGATGACCGAATCCATTGGCGACTGCTTTCCGAGAGGAAACTAACATTTCCTTATGCCCGACAGATAGCTCTTGCCATGGAAAGTGCAGACAGGAACGTTAGTGACATGGCAGCCTGCTCAACATCCAATTTTACAATACAGACGAAAGTCAACCAGGTTGAACGGCCTACTCCACTACGGAGACAAAAACAAAGACCATGTTTCCGATGTAACGGAAAACATTCCCCCGACTCCTGTCGTTTCAAAGAGGCAACGTGTAATTTTTGTCTCAAAACCGGTCACATTTCGCCAGCCTGTTTGACCCGGAAGTACAACGACAGAGCTGGAAACCGTAAAACCCACAAGGTCACCAGTGAAGAACCAGTAGACGAAGATACAGGCAGCGACTGCGCCTCGGTGCATAGGCTGTTTAACCTGCCAGCAAATAGCAAAACCGAGCCCCTGATGGTGTTGGTGGGCATAAATGGTCGCAATGTCGAGATGGAGATCGACACTGGAGCTGCTGTTTCATTGATCAGCCGCAATGCATTTGAAAAACTATGGTGTGAACCTGATAAGCCGGTACTTAAGCCTATGTCACAGAAACTAGCAACCTACATGGGAGAAAGTATCACGCCGTGTGGTACGTGTCAAGTGTCGGTAGACTATGATGGCCGACAGTTTCGTCTGCCATTAGTGATTGTTCCTGGTTCTGGCCCTGCACTTCTTGGTAGAAACTGGTTACGAGTAGTGCAACTCAGCTGAAAACACATCCATCAGCTGAAAGCAGTAAATGCTACACCTGCAATTGAAGACATTATTGCAAAATACCCCGATGTTTTCAAGGATGAATTGGGTGCACTGAAGGGTTTCACAGCAAAACTTAGTGTTGACCTGAAAACAAAGCCCATATTCTGCAAGGCTTGACACGTGCCCTTTGCATTGCGTGAAAAGGTTGACAAGGAGCTGGATCGACTAGAGTCTCTGGGTATTATCGAACCAGTACAATACTCAGAATGGGCTGCCCCTATAGTAGCAGTTGTCAAAACTGACCAAACAATACGGTTGTGTGGAGATTATAAAACTACAATAAACAAATGTTCAAATCTCGACCAGTACCCTATCCCTAGGATTGATGATTTGTATGCAAAATTGGTGCAGGGAAAGAAATTCACCAAGCTTGACTTGAGATCAGCGTTCCTGCAGGTTCCGTTAGAGGAAAACTCAAAGCAGTACCTTACAATCAATACACCATGGGGTCTCTACAGGTTCAACCGCCTCAGTTTTGGAGTAAAATCAGCTCCTGGTATCTATCAACGCTGTATGGACAATTTGTTGGCAAATGAACCACATGTCGTATGCTATCAGGACGACATACTAAATTACAGGATCATCAGATGCAGAACACTTGAGCACCCTTGTCCGAGTATTAGGGAAACTCTCAGAATCTGGTCTCCGCGTTCGTCTGGACAAGTGCAAGTTCATAGCACACTCCGTAACCTACTTAGGTCATTGGATTGATTCCGAAGACCTTCACCCTACAGCAGAAAAGATCCGTGCCATCCGGGATGCACCAGCCCCATGTAATGTGATCGAACTTAAGGTTTTCTTGGGCTTATTCCAGTTCTACGCTAGATACGTCCCCAACGTCGCAGATAAGTTGGGCCCCCTCTATTATCTACTGCGGAAAGGTGTCTCTTGGATGTGGGGCACCCCCCAATTAACAGCTTTTCAGCGAGCCAAAGATGCATTGCAGACCACAAATGTCCTGGTTCACTATGACCCGAAGAAGGAACTGGTACTGACCTGTGACGCCAGTCAATATGGTGTCGGAGCTGTTTTGTCGCACATCTTTGCCGACGGTTCAGAGAAACCTGTTGCTTTTGCTTCGAGAACAATGTCACCGGCTGAGAAAAATTATAGTCAGTTGGACAAGGAGGGACTGAATATTATCTTTGGGGTTAAAAAGTTTCATCACTACTTATTTGGATGTGCATTCCGTATCATTACGGATCATAAGCCACTTATCAGCCTCTTTAGCCCAACAAAGCCAACATTGGACACCTTGCCACCAAGAATAATACGTTGGTCACTGTTGATGAGTGCTTACGATTACACGATAGAATATAAGCCTGGTTCACACATTGTCACTGCCGACGCAATGAGTCGTCTCCCCCTGCAGGAAGCGTTAGATGTCCCAACACCAGGTTGCATTATACATCTCATGGATCACCTGGACAATTCCACCGTTGACTCGACTGACATTTGTGCTCATACACGCAAAGACCCCATCCTCTCTAAGGTTGTTCAAGCCACACAACATGGAGGGTGCAATCTCCCACATGATGCTCCGTATTTACCATTTCACGCTCGTAAAAACAAACTAAGTGTTGAAAGGGGGTGCCTGCTGTGGGGTTCATGAGTGGTAATTCCCCACCATCTCAGGCAGAGAGTGTTGGACGAGCTTCACCAATGCCACCCTGACATAGTCAAGATGAAGGCCCTCGCCCGGACCTATGTATGGTGGCCTGGGATAGATGCTGACATCGAAAAAAAGGTGAACAACTGTTACCCTTGTCAGTGCTCCAGAAGCCTACTTGCTAAGGCACCACTACACCCCTGGGAATGGCCAGCTGAACCTTGGCAGCGGGTTCACGTTGATTATGCCGATTACAATGGCCAATACCTGCTTGTCATTATGGATGCACACTCAAAATGGGTTGATGTCTATACCACAAGTGCAGCTACTTCAGCCACTACAATTGAAAGGTTGAGGCACTGTTTTGCTACTCATGGTCTCCCGCACATTGTTGTCAGTGATAATGGCCCATGCTTCACCAGTTCAGAATTTGCAGAGTTCATGAAACGGAATGGTATCAGACACAAATTTGTCAGTCCACATCATCAGGCATCAAATGGTCTAACCAAACGCTCAGTTGGGCTGGTTAAAAACGGTATTAAAAACATGTCGGGAGGAACTCTGGAAACAAAGATATCCCGTTTTCTGCTGACATACCGGACAACGCCTCACACAACAACGGGATCTACCCCGGCAGAGTTGTTGATGAAGCGAAGATTGCGCACCAATCTGGATCGTATGAAGCCCGCCACCTCAAGTGTTGTATATAACAACCAAGAATGTCAAAAGTTTCACCATGACAAATTTGCCCAAATGTGTTCATTTGATGAAGACCAAGCAGTATTTGCACAGAATTTTGGTTCTGGATCCATGTGGTTGGCTGGTCACATTCTGGAAAGAGTATCTCCTTTATCCTTTCTAATCAGATTGCAGGATGGCCGGTTGGTTCGTCGTCATCAGGATCACATCAGGTCTCGCCGTTGTATCACCGAGCCAGCACCTCAATCCCCAAGTGAAAACAATCCAGAACGCATTTTCACGGAACTAAACATGCCTCCAGATATGGCAACAGAAAATAACACACA
This sequence comes from Euprymna scolopes, assembly GCF_053919585.1. Lineage (NCBI taxonomy): Eukaryota > Metazoa > Mollusca > Cephalopoda > Sepiida > Sepiolidae > Euprymna > Euprymna scolopes. Next base: position 44,300,994 of record NC_136496.1, on the reverse strand, counting down.
TCCACAGACTCCATTGACTCATGAGAATTCGCCCGATTATGAGCAGCCAGATAGAGAAGTGAGTGAGCATACCCCACTAGCCTTGCCATGACGATCGGGCCGTACAATAAGACCACCAAATCGTTTTATTGACTAAAGATTGAACAATTACCTTTTATTTTTTCTTAACTTTTAAAAAAAAAAAAAGGGGGGGGTTCAATGGTCACATACTGAGGCAGAATAATCCTCGACCACAAAAAGGTCACAAGGGCAGTCTACCCTGACCTTTTTCCATGATAAATGGACCTTTCTTTTTTGGGGGAGATGTAATGTACGTAGGGACACAGGGGATGATAACAGGGGGAACACCGGAAAACGGGCGGTGCAGAAAGAGACAGCATGTAGATACTTGCGGTGGGCTCTCGGCTGAATAAAGTCTTAAAACAAACTCGGTGTTTGCGTTCTCAGTGAGAAAAACCACAAACTTTACTTTTGTTATGTCTAGCAACTAAAAAAAAAAAAGTGGAATGATCAATAAATAAAAATTAGATGCCAAAAATAGCTTGAATGAAACTAAGAGTTAAAAAAATAACAATAAATATTCGTCCAAACTCCTTCTTTCCAACTCTCGATTTGAATTGTAATCTTAACCAACCATTCTCATTGTCACTCGCTCTCTCAACTGTCCAAAAAAAGAAGACTGCCCTGTGCTTTCACTTTCATTTATTTTCACAGCAGCCATTGTCCTCAAATGCAAAGTATTGCCATATGTATATTAATAAACCGTCTATAGACAAAAGTCTTTCTTTTCTCTTCTATTCCATCATGTGACAGGATGGACAGAGGCGACGTTGCTTGTGTAAGTCATGTTTTTCATTACTTTCGCCACAATAGATGAGTTGAAAAAGCCATCAAATGCAAACATTTGATCAGCATGTTCTTCAGATTGAAAAGTGGGAAAGAACCAGGCTGCAAGCAGTCCAACAAATTGACATATATAAGATTGACATGCATCTCAATATTAACTGATCAATGGCATGGGTGAAAAAACACAAGCTACATAAAAAAAAAAACATCTAAAAACGTAATAAGATTTTCTTTACAAAAATGGCAGCATATTTCTCGCCAAAAGATAAAAATGACTGATGTGTTCTCTACTATGTTTTACACAAAAATAAGATCATACACTGGAAACAAATAAAATGTAATGTAAACCAAGATTGTCTGTCAAGAAAACCAGTTGGAAAAAATCAGCACACAGTTTAATAAGAGGACAATGCTTTCCTCTTCCTTGCAACCTTGGAGATCGTCACTCGGAAAACTATTAATTTTTAACTCACATGCACGTGCTTACACACCCTGATGAACACACTGGCACGCACGCACGCACGCACGCACGCACACACACACACACACACACACACACACACACACACACACACACACACACACACACACACACACACACACACACACACGTCTTCACTGTCCCAAAGTGGTTAGGGAAAACCTAATCCATTCTTAACTCATGTGCACACACATACACAGTTGTACATTTGCACTCTGACAAAAGATGACTCACACACACATTCATATACTTACGTGCTCTAAAGTAAAGCAACATACTTACACAAGTCATCGCATGCATATACACACTCAAACTACAGGCCATAAAAACACATTTTAAAATCTTTATAATTGAACATTTCAAATAAATAATTTCTTACATTGTAATTTTGTAAATATATGAATAGCCTGTGTTTTTTTTGTTGAACGCTATTTTCTTCTTTCTATTAACTTACATATTTTGCATGTTTTTATTTGCCTTTTCTCTGCTTTCTAACAATTTAATTATCAGCATAGATCTCAATATTTATTCACACAACATATTAACAAACTGCAGTCTGCAATTGGATAATCACCTGGTGGTACATGTCTATTTACCTACTGATTCGTTTTCTGCACAAATGCTTGACCTCAGCGAATCACTGTTAAGTTCATGAAGTGACATTAGGAAAAAATGTTGGAGAGAAATCATCAATAACATCAACATGACTCATAACAGCAAGGCGGCATAGAAGACTAAATAAAATGAATGCTGTTAATCAACCACAGCAAAGAATTGACGGGGCAACTCTAACCAAGTCGCTAATTAACTGTTGTTGAATGGCAAACTGTTTAACAAAAAATGTGGATGTCTGAAGTAAATGAAGACTGAAATGAAGATTGAAATCAATCAGATGACATCTTCCCACCATTTATGGTAGAAGAACTTAAAGCTGCCATGAAACATCTTAAACCAAGGCCAAAGTTATTGCCTTCCTTAAGCTTAAGCCAGAGAAAAACCCAAGCCTGGCTACTAGCTACCAACTCATATCTCTGCTTTGTGTCCTATTCAATCTCAATGAACGGGTCATCCTCACACAAATTACCCCAACCATGGAGTCCCATCTAACTCCTGAACAATCTGGTTTTCAGCCCGGTAGGTCTTGCTTGGGCCAAGTATTGAACTTAACTCAATACATGGAGGATGGGTTACAAGCTGGAATGATCACTGGTATGGTTTTTATAGACCTTATGGCAGCCTACGACATGGTTACCCATCAAGTGTTTTTGCTGAAAGTTAGCAAAATTTCCATAGTCCATATCATCGAATCCCTACTAAAAAAACGTCGGTTTTGTGTTGAGATGGAGGGGAAAAGGGCAGGTGGAGGGCACAGAAGAATGGCCTCTCACAAAGGTCAGTTCTGACCCCCCACACTGTTCAACATATATAAAAACGACCTGCCAACATTCCATAACATCTGCAGGTTCATCTATGCCGATGACATGTGCCTTGCAACCCAATCAAATGATATCAAACTCATTGAAGATCGATTAATGCAATTGCTGATGCAGTGGTCATCATATTATCGCAAGTGACATCTCAACCAACATAACAAATAAAACTTAGCTGTGTTACTTCCATCTTGAGAACCATCTTTCTCAAAATGATGCTCAACATCATCTGGAGAGATAAAGTCTTGGAAAACACACCATACCCAACATATCTTGGTATGACACTCGACAGAACACTGTCATACAAAACCCACATCAAGAAGCTCTTGATGAGCAACAGCATGATCACGACTCCGAGGCACTGACACTACACCTGCCAGTTTTAACTCTGTACTACTCGATCACAGAACACTGCATGGGCTCATTCTGCTTATGCTGCAAAGGTTTATGTCGAGCTCAACAAGGCATGTAGGATGATTATTGGAAACCTGAAATCAACCAGCCTGCTATCTCTTTACAGGATGTCCAGAATCGTTCTGCCACAGATCTGTCGAGTCGCAATAGCTATGGCAGTGTGACAAGCAGAGCAACAACAATCGTGATCCTCTATTTTGGCACAAAAGAGGTGCGGCAGAAACTACCATAAAAACAAACAAACAGAGCATGTGTGGTCCCACTATCATCCCTATTATTACTATTATGTGAATTATGTTAACAAACATCAATCACAACTTTTGTTGGATTTTGAATAAATACTAATGAGATTAGAGAGAGGTGATACAGATAAATGTAAAACGTTACTAGCTTGTATAAGTTACTCTCTTTCTTTTTCTGTTAATTTAACTTACTCTTTCTTTTTCATTTCGTTTCTTTCTTTTTGCATCAATAGCTTCAAGCTACGTCTGATTCCAAAATAAAGAAAAACGTAATTTCCATCAATGAAAATGATTCCTGCTGGTTTGAAACAATAAACTTAGTGAACCTATGTTAAATACCAATTTCTAATAAACATTGCAACTGGACAAGCCAAAACTCAGAAGGGAGATAGTTCAACAGATCCATGAAACAAGATAGAATGCAGCACAACATTATGCCAATTCGAAGCACCTTTAATCCCCAAATGTCTAACAGTTGTGGACATACTTACAAAGTCAGAAAACAGCGCTGCTCCCCTGGCTTTCGGAAACCTATTTTCACTCAGAATTGTTGAAGTATCGAACAAACTATGTGCATCAGGTGTTAGCTGCATCTTTTAAAATACTCATGCTTCCTCAAATTCATCCAAACCACAGTGGATGTACCAACTTCACAGACATGCATCTATCTCCTCCCTTTGTAATAATCAGCTTTTATTCCTGTTCACTTTTTCTATCGTGCCTTCATGCCTTGTCTTGAGCAATTTTCATGAACACATATATATATATATATATAATTATTATTATCAATTTTTTTTTTACATGGAGGTCACCAGTTATCAAGGCCCGAAAGCCGCTCGGGGATAAGGGTTATTGTGTGTACAGTAATCAATGGGATAGTATCATAGTAATCATCAGCATTGGAGATTCGACAAAGTGTTTTACATAAGGGGGTGGTTTGTCAGAAATTTGTTTATGTTGAACTTGAAGACCTCCAAGTTGTAGTCAGGTGGGAAATAGGCAATTGGAAGAGAGTTCCACAGTCGTGCACTTCTGAGAAAAAAGTTCTGCTCATGGAATTTACGCTTGGATTTAGGCACAGATAAAGAGTGCGGAAAATTAATGACAGTGGTTTCAGCTAGACGGGTGTTTTTCATGAAAGATTGGTGAGGGGAACCAGAGATTGAAGCCCAGACGAGCACCAGCCATGAAAATAACGATAAAACAAAGACAGGCTCGAAACATCTCTTCTGTGAGAGAGAGGCTGCAGGAAAGAGAAAAGGGCATCCCCCACTTAGCCACAAAGTCTATTTTGTACTCTGTCAAGGCAGGATAGGCTGTTTTTAGCAGCTCCTGCCCAGATGTGGCAGCAATACTCCATCCTTGGACGTACTTGGCTTTTATACAGATAAAGAATTGCATCAGTAGTGAGATATCTTCTGGAGCGGTAGAAGGATTCTACCATCCTCCCAGCGATCTTGGCAACAGATCTGATGTACGTGTTTCATTTCAGATCAGGAGTAAAGGTCAATCCCAATCTTATCAAAGCGTGGAGCTTCCCCTAGTCAAGAGCCATCGATTTCAATTGATGCCAGATGGGGATCAGAGCGTTGATGATGTAAAGATAGGAGCTTGGTCTTAGATGCATTAAAGGTAACCAGCCACCTCTTCTCCCACTGTACCACGCGCTCAAGATCAGAGGAGAGAAAATCAGAGAGAACTTTATGGCCTTTGATGTGTTGCCATAGATGGTTGTGTCATCAGCATCAATGAATGATTTAAGTATGTGTTTTGGGAAATCATTGATGTAGATCAGGAAGAGAGTTGGGGCCAGGATGGACCCTTGAGGGACTCCAGCATTAATACTGTGGGCCTCTGATTTCTGCCCATCAATGACTACTCTTATGAGCCTATCAGAGATAAATGGTTTAATAATTGAGAAAACATTTCCGGTTATACCATAGCTGGAAATCTTGTGAAGTAGGCACTTATGCCATACCTTATCGAAGGCCTTTGATATGTAAAGAGCAATTTCCTTAGAAATTAAGCCTTTGTTGAGAGATTCACTAATCCTATGAGATATAACCGTTAGCACATCTGCTGTAGATCTAGCAGAATGGAAACCATATTGCATGTCACTAAGGCGGTTATTTCTGCTGAGGTGGTTGACTACTTCTCTATTTAATATGGATTCCAGCAACTTACTCATGATACACTGTACTGAGAGGGAAATGACTTATCATCTGAATTCTTAAATACAGGGCATACTGATGAGGTTTTCCAGGGTGTTGGGAAGCACTTCTCCTTAAGGCAACGCTTAAACAGTTTTGTAAGTATGTGGGCAATTTCTGGTTGGAGCTTTTTCAACACTGTAATTGGAATGCTGTCAGGGCCAGTTGCTTTACTGGAATCAAGGTTCTTGATTAGCTTGGCGACTTCACGCACAGATATTTGTATGTTGCATAGCGTGTTGTCTGTTATAGGAGGAAATATGGGAAGTTGATGGCCTTCGTTGCATAGAGTAGAATTAGCTGCAAAGTTCTTGGCAAATAGTTTGGCCTTGTCTGATGCTGACGAGATGACCTCAGGTCCATTGATGATGGTTTTCAAATCACCTTGTAACGGGTGTTGTAACTCAACATCCAGTTTACGACTTCCGGTTGCGCATGCATACATAAACAAATAATCAACGCAACAATAAAACATATTGCTTACTGTGTACGTTTTCAGCGTCCTAATTGTTTTTTTTTTTGCGTTTAAATTATCCAAATAAACAATTGTTAATACTTTCTGCATTCTTTTTACATCATTCATTTCCGTATTTCATTTAAGTTATTTTAACGCAATTTTCTTACAAATAAATCTGCTTTAACTCATTGACAACCATAAGAGCATTTTACAACGGAGATTTACCTACAGCCTTCCTTTTTTTTTAAAAATTTATTCTCCATTTTTAATACACCTTTTTTAAAAAACATTCATCTTCTCCACTACCAACATAAATAACCCTGAAAATATGTTTTTAAAAATTTCGTTACAAATAAATAATCAACGTGATAATAAAATGTATTGTTTTACTGTGTACGTTTTCAGCATCCCAATTGTTTTTTTTTGTGTTTAAATTAAAAGATATATCAAAATTTGATTTTAACTTTAAGTATTATGGTATCTGTGCACATTTACCTATTAGTATGGCAATCCACTTATAATTCAATGGCTGTAAGTTTTGTTTTTCAAAAATAAACAATTATAAACAGAACGACTCATAGAAATCTATCTATATATCTTTTTTCATTTTAATATACTTTCATAGAAATGTTTCTGTTATGTCACAAAAAACTATTTTCTTTATGTCACAAATGTCACGTTCATACATTAATTCCATAGCTAATATAACGTACTAATCCAACGGGTTACGGGTTGTCTAGTATATATATATAAAAGTGAAATTGTGTGTGTTTGTGTGCATATTTCCCTACCAAACTAGTTTGTCAATTTTCAGTCTCCAGACTCGAGGTTTGACATAAGGAGTATTGAGATTTGAAAAAATCTTTTTAATCGGTTTCCGGACAGAAATTTCGCTGTCAATGGGTCAAAGTTCAACGATTTGACCTTTGAAAACTCTACCAAACTTCTCTGACAATTATGGGTCTAAACACTTGAAATTTTAGATATAGGTTACTTGGATTTTTTAATTTGATTTGAGCCTAAAGCAATTAATGTCAAGGGGTCAAAATTGGGGTCAAAGTTTAGAAAATCTACTAAATTACTCAGCCAATTTTTGGTGTAAACATTTGAAATTTTACATAAAGTGTATTCAGACATAAGGCTAGCTTTTTAATCGGTTTTTGACTGAAATTTTGCCGGCCAAGGAGTCAAAGTTCAAAAGATTTGACCTTTGCGGCTCTAGCAAACTATTTAGCCAATTTTTGGTCTAAATATTTGAAATTTTACATAAATGGTATTCATACATGCAGCAAGCTTTTTAATTAGTTTTTGGGCGAAAATTTGGCTGGCAAGGGGTCAAAGTTTAAACATTTGACCGTTGCAGACTCTACCAAACTCCTCCGCCAATTTTAGGTCTAAACACTAAAAATTTTAGGTGTACATTACCGGGACATGAGTCAAACTTTTTAATATATATATATATACACACACATATATATATATATATATATATATATATATATATATATATATATATATATATGCACATAAAGTTATGAGCAGTATATAGGACCCAAGCAAAGCCGGGCTGAACTGCTAGTATATATATATATATATATATAAGAAAAGAAAAGAAAATAAGATTGTAAATTAAAATTTACAAGTAAATTTATTGTTCGACAGAATACTCCAAAAACAATTTTCAGAAAAACCTAATTCTGCGGAGTTTCAAAGAATGCTATTCTTCTCTTCAGAGGAAATAAATAAATTAGCAAATTATTATTATAGCCGAGCTAAAATTTGCTGATTATGCCATTAAATGAAACAGCATTTTATGATGGTTAGTTATAAATTGAAAAAAAAAAAAAAATGTGCTTATGTCAAACCAGGAGTTCTAGAGTGCATGAAGACTCACTCGATGGTAAATCCAAAAAGCGAAGGAATTTTTTAAAAACAATAATCAGAAGTCAGTGGAATGCACAAGTGAGTTGTAGAGTGAAAAATAATCTGATTGGAAGAGTAATTTTAAAGAGAGAAATAATCCGATTGGACAAGATACATGCATTTTTGATGTTGAGATACACCTGAGCTCTGTCCACAATGAATCATTATTATACAAAAATCAAATAACACACAGTGCTAAAGACATAAATCTTTTCTGATTAACTAATGGGTTCTTTCCATGGACCATTTGCTTTTGAAACTACTTCCCTGCTCTCTATTTCCCCGACTTTATGTACATGCAGAAATTTAAATGTAATATGAAAAAACATTTTGCTGCTCAAATCTCCACTTAGAATGGCTCCTATACATCTGGCCCCTAATCATAGTTGGCCTTGTGTCTCAATCAAAATGTACCTTGTTTGGAGTTAAAAAAAACAACAAAAAAAACAAAAAAAAAAAAACAAAAAAAAAAACCGAAAAGATGAACCCCCCCACCAAAAAAAAAAAACCCCAAACATTGCAAACCAAAGAGAAGTCATTTAAATTTGAGCTATTTAATACAAATATGGCATTAAGCAATTAAAAAAAAGTGTAGAATCTGAAAAGAAAAACCTTCATATTTCCTAAAAAAGTAGACCAGCAGGAAGGTCTGTTTAAAGACAGAAAGAAAAAGAAAAGTTATTGTTTTAACATTTCTATATGGGGGAAAGAGAGAAAAAGAGAAAAGTATTAATATAAATTTTCTAAATGGGAAAGAAAAAGAAAAGTTATTAATTTAAAATATATACATGTGAAGAAAAAGAAAGAAAAAGAAAAGTTATTAATTTAAAATATATACATGTGAAGGAAAAGAAAGAAAAAGAAAAGTTATTATGTTAAAATATATACATGTGAAGAAAAAGAAAGAAAAAAGAAAGAAAAAGAAAAGTTATTAATTTAAAATATATACATGTGAAGAAAAAGAAAGAAAAAAGAAAGAAAAAGAAAAGTTATTAATTTAAAATATATACATGTGAAGAAAAAAAGAAAAGGAAAAGTTATTAATTTAAAATATATACATGTGAAGAAAAAGAAAGAGATAGGAAAGTTATTAATTTAAAATATATACATGTGAGGGAAAAAGAAAGAAAAGGAAAAGTTATTAATTTAAAATATATACATGTGAAGAAAAAGAAAGAAAAAGAAAGAAAAGGAAAAGTTATTAATTTAAAATATATACATGTGAAGAAAAAAAAAGAAAAGGAAAAGTTATTAATTTAAAATATATACATGTGAAGAAAAAGAAAAAGAAAGAAAAGGAAAAGTTATTAATTTAAAATATATACATGTGAAGAAAAAAAAAGAAAAGGAAAAGTTATTAATTTAAAATATATACATGTGAAGAAAAAGAAAGAGAACGAAAAGTGATTAATTTAAAATATATACATGTGAAGAAAAAGAAAGAAAAAGAACAGTTATTAATTTAAAATATATACATGTGAAGAAAAAAAAAGAAAAGGAAAAGTTATTAATTTAAAATATATACATGTGAAGAAAAAAAGAAAAGGAAAAGTTATTAATTTAAAATATATACATGTGAAGAAAAAGAAAGAGAAAGAAAAGTTATTAATTTAAAATATATACATGTGAAGAAAAAAAGAAAAGGAAAAGTTATTAACTTAAAATATATACATGTGAAGAAAAAAAAGAAAAGGAAAAGTGATTAACTTAAAATATATACATGTGATGAAAAAAAGAAAAGGAAAAGTTATTAATTTAAAATATATACATGTGAAGAAAAAAAAAGAAAAGGAAAAGCTATTAACTTAAAATATATACATGTGAAGAAAAAAAAGAAAAGGAAAAGTTATTAACTTAAAATATATACATGTGAAGAAAAAAAAGAAAAGGAAAAGTGATTAACTTAAAATATATACATGTGATGAAAAAAAGAAAAGGAAAAGTGATTAACTTAAAATATATACATGTGATGAAAAAAAGAAAAGGAAAAGTTATTAATTTAAAATATATACATGTGAAGAAAAAAAAAGAAAAGGAAAAGTTATTAACTTAAAATATATACATGTGAAGAAAAAAAAGAAAAGGAAAAGTGATTAACTTAAAATATATACATGTGAAGAAAAAAAAGAAAAGGAAAAGTGATTAACTTAAAATATATACATGTGATGAAAAAAAGAAAAGGAAAAGTGATTAACTTAAAATATATACATGTGATGAAAAAAAGAAAAGGAAAAGTTATTAATTTAAAATATATACATGTGAAGAAAAAAAAAGAAAAGGAAAAGTTATTAACTTAAAATATATACATGTGAAGAAAAAAAAGAAAAGGAAAAGTGATTAACTTAAAATATATACATGTGAAGAAAAAAAAGAAAAGGAAAAGTGATTAACTTAAAATATATACATGTGATGAAAAAAAGAAAAGGAAAAGTTATTAATTTAAAATATATACATGTGAAGAAAAAAAAAGAAAAGGAAAAGTTATTAACTTAAAATATATACATGTGAAGAAAAAAAAGAAAAGGAAAAGTTATTAATTTAAAATATATACATGTGAAGAAAAAAAAGAAAAGGAAAAGTTATTTATTTAAAATATATACATGTGAAGAAAAAAAAAGAAAAGGAAAAGTTATTAACTTAAAATATATACATGTGAAGAAAAAAAAGAAAAGGAAAAGTTATTAACTTAAAATATATACATGTGAAGAAAAAAAAGAAAAGGAAAAGTTATTAACTTAAAATATATACATGTGAAGAAAAAGAAAGAGAAAGAAAAGTGATTAATTTAAAATATATACATGTGAAGAAAAAAAGAAAAGGAAAAGTTTGTACGAGCCCTTTCCAAGTCTCACACAAAACACACATTCGTATTTCAAGCTGTCATATACATACGCGCACACAAACATACGTGCACACGTCCACACATGTACGCATATTCACGTTCGCGTACATACACTCACATTCACGTATATATACACACACGCTTACGTAAACACATGTACTCACACACGCGAACACAAACACACACATGGACAACGTCATTTCCGCTTTCTAAGGAAATACACATGCGCAAAAGACACTCCAGAAGCGAGTATAAAACATGGAGACAAGCTGTTTCTAACTCTTTTTAGGACCAACTCTCAACTAGAGAGGTTGGGCGAACAAGCCGCCGCCGTTTCGGCGCGCGCGCACGCGCACCTCACGCCCACTTCCTACTATGTATGGGGCACGAGCTAATGACTGTATGTATACATTCTCCCTCTTTCTCTCTCCATCTACTACTGGCCACTAAGAACACCTTCGCGTAGCTGACTACTAACTGATGACAACTCTAATATCCTCTTCCTTGCCTACACGCTGGATTCTCATTTCCACTACAACACTCACTTCAATTCCCACGCGCGAACAAACAATAATGACCCAAACTTGAGATGAAAACACATTTCCTGTTCTTGCTACAACACCAGTCCTGCAACGGACATTGGTTACATACGCGCGGACATGTTATAACTAAAATGTTCATTTCTTTCAACAGCAAATAAACGACGTTTATCTTATCCATTACTTGAGTCTTTGTTTCCTTCAATTCCCATTCGTTTCATTATTCTTTTGTAACGGGATTGGGGTATTTATATATCCTAGTCCCCTACAAGTTATTAATTTAAAATATATACATGTGAAGAAAAAAAAAAAGGGAAAAGTTATTAATTTAAAATATATACATGTGAAGAAAAAAAAGAAAAGGAACAGTTATTAATTTAAAATATATACATGTGAAGAAAAAAAGAAAAGGAAAAGTGATTAATTTAAAATATATACATGTGATGAAAAAAAGAAAAGGAAAAGTTATTAATTTAAAATATATACATGTGACGAAAAAAGAAAAGGAAAAGTTATTGATTTAAAATATATACATGTGAAGAAAAAAAGAAAAGGAAAAGTTATTAATTTAAAATATATACATGTGAGGGAAAAAGAAAGACAAGGAAAAGTTATTAATTTAAAATATATACATGTGAAGAAAAAAGAAAAGGAAAAGATATTAATTTAAAATATATACATGTGAAGAAAAAAAAGAAAAGGAAAATTTATTTATTTAAAATATATACATGTGAAGAAAAAAAAGAAAAGGAAAAGTGATTAATTTAAAATATATACATGTGAAGAAAAAAGAAAAGGAAAAGTTATTGATTTAAAATATATACATGTGAACAAAAAAAAGAAAAGGAAAAGTGATTAATTAAAAATATATACATGTGAAGAAAAAAAAGAAAAGGAAAAGTTATTAATTTAAAATATATACATGTGAAGAAAAAAAGAAAAAGAAAAGTTATTAATTTAAAATATATACATGTGAAGAAAAAAAGAAAAGGAAAAGTTATTAATTTAAAAGATATACATGTGAAGAAAAAAAGAAAATGGAAAAGTTATTAATTTAAAATATATACATGTGAAGAAAAAAAAGAAAAGGAAAATTTATTAATTTAAAATATATACATGTGAAGAAAAAAAAGAAAAGGAAAAGTGATTAATTAAAAATATACACATGTGAAGAAAAAAGAAAAGGAAAAGTTATTGATTTAAAATATATACGTGTGAACAAAAAAAAAGAAAAGGAAAACTGATTAATTTAAAATATATACATGTAAAGAAAAAAAAGAAAAGGAAAAGTTATTAATTTTAAATATATACATGTGAAGAAAAAAGAAACGGAAAAGTGATTAATTTAAAATAAATACATGTGAACAAAAAAAAGAAAAGGAAAAGTGATTAATTTAAAATATATACATGTGAACAAAAAAAAAGAAAAGGAAAAGTTATTAATTTAAAATATATACATGTGAAGAAAAATGAAAAGGAAAAGTTATTGATTTAAAATATATACATGTGAAGAAAAAAAGAAAGGGAAAAGTTAATAATTTAAAATATATATATGTGAGGGAAAAAGAAAGACAAGGAAAAGTTATTAATTTAAAATATATACATGTGAACAAAAAAAGAAAAGGAAAAGTTATTAATTTAAAATATATACATGTGAACAACAAAAAGAAAAGGAGAAGTTATTAATTTAAAATATATACATGTGAAGAAAAAAAGAAAATGAAAAGTTATTAATTTAAAATATATACATGTGAAGAAAAAAGAAAAGGAAAAGTTATTAATTTAAAATATATACATGTGAAGAAAAAAAGAAAAGGAAAAGTTATTAATTAAAAATATATACATGTGAACAAAAAAAGAAAAGGAAAAGCTATAAATTTAAAATATATACATGTGAAGAAAAAAAGAAAAGGAAAAGTTATTAATTTAAAATATATACGTGTGAAGAAAAAAAGAAAAGGAAAAGTTATTAATTTAAAATATATACATGTGAACAAAAAAAGAAAAGGAAAAGTTATTAATTTAAAATATATACGTGTGAAGAAAAAAAGAAAAGGAAAAGCTATTAATTTAAAATATATACATGTGAACAAAAAAAGAAAAGGAAAAGCTATTAATTTAAAATATATACGTGTGTAGAAAAAAAGAAAAGGAAAAGTTATTAATTTAAAATATATACGTGTGAAGAAAAAAAGAAAAGAAAAAGTTATTAATTAAAAATATATACATGTGAAGAAAAAAAGAAAAGGAAAAGTTATTAATTTAAAATATATACGTGTGAAGAAAAAAAGAAAAGGAAAAGTTATTAATTTAAAATATATACATGTGAACAAAAAAAGAAAAGGAAAAGTTATTAATTTAAAATATATACATGTGAAGAAAAAAAGAAAAGGAAAAGTTATTAATTTAAAATATATACATGTGAACAAAAAAAAGAAAAGGAAAAGTTATTAATTAAAAATATATACATGTGAAGAAAAAAAGAAAAGGAAAAGTTATTAATTTAAAATATATACATGTGAAGAAAAAAAGAAAAGGAAAAGTGATTAATTTAAAATATATACATGTGAAGAAAAAAAGAAAAGGAAAAGTTATTAATTTAAAATATATACATGTGAACAAAAAAAAGAAAAGGAAAAGTTATTGATTTAAAATATATACATGTGAAGAAAAAAAGAAAAGGAAAAGTTAATAATTTAAAATATATATATGTGAGGGAAACAGAAAGACAAGGTAAAGTTATTAATTTAAAATATATACATGTAAAGAAAAAAAGAAAAGGAAAAGTGATTAATTTAAAATATATACATGTGAACAAAAAAAAGAAAAGGAAAAGTTATTAATTTAAAATATATACATGTGAACAAAAAAAAGAAAAGGAAAAGTTATTAATTAAAAATATATACATGTGAAGAAAAAAAAGAAAAGGAAAAGTGATTAACTTAAAATATATACATGTGATGAAAAAAAGAAAAGGAAAAGTTATTAATTTAAAATATATACATGTGAAGAAAAAAAAAGAAAAGGAAAAGTTATTAACTTAAAATATATACATGTGAAGAAAAAAAAGAAAAGGAAAAGTTATTAATTTAAAATATATACATGTGAAGAAAAAAAAGAAAAGGAAAAGTTATTTATTTAAAATATATACATGTGAAGAAAAAAAAAGAAAAGGAAAAGTTATTAACTTAAAATATATACATGTGAAGAAAAAAAAGAAAAGGAAAAGTTATTAACTTAAAATATATACATGTGAAGAAAAAAAAGAAAAGGAAAAGTTATTAACTTAAAATATATACATGTGAAGAAAAAGAAAGAGAAAGAAAAGTGATTAATTTAAAATATATACATGTGAAGAAAAAAAGAAAAGGAAAAGTTTGTACGAGCCCTTTCCAAGTCTCACACAAAACACACATTCGTATTTCAAGCTGTCATATACATACGCGCACACAAACATACGTGCACACGTCCACACATGTACGCATATTCACGTTCGCGTACATACACTCACATTCACGTATATATACACACACGCTTACGTAAACACATGTACTCACACACGCGAACACAAACACACACATGGACAACGTCATTTCCGCTTTCTAAGGAAATACACATGCGCAAAAGACACTCCAGAAGCGAGTATAAAACATGGAGACAAGCTGTTTCTAACTCTTTTTAGGACCAACTCTCAACTAGAGAGGTTGGGCGAACAAGCCGCCGCCGTTTCGGCGCGCGCGCACGCGCACCTCACGCCCACTTCCTACTATGTATGGGGCACGAGCTAATGACTGTATGTATACATTCTCCCTCTTTCTCTCTCCATCTACTACTGGCCACTAAGAACACCTTCGCGTAGCTGACTACTAACTGATGACAACTCTAATATCCTCTTCCTTGCCTACACGCTGGATTCTCATTTCCACTACAACACTCACTTCAATTCCCACGCGCGAACAAACAATAATGACCCAAACTTGAGATGAAAACACATTTCCTGTTCTTGCTACAACACCAGTCCTGCAACGGACATTGGTTACATACGCGCGGACATGTTATAACTAAAATGTTCATTTCTTTCAACAGCAAATAAACGACGTTTATCTTATCCATTACTTGAGTCTTTGTTTCCTTCAATTCCCATTCGTTTCATTATTCTTTTGTAACGGGATTGGGGTATTTATATATCCTAGTCCCCTACAAGTTATTAATTTAAAATATATACATGTGAAGAAAAAAAAAAAGGGAAAAGTTATTAATTTAAAATATATACATGTGAAGAAAAAAAAGAAAAGGAACAGTTATTAATTTAAAATATATACATGTGAAGAAAAAAAGAAAAGGAAAAGTGATTAATTTAAAATATATACATGTGATGAAAAAAAGAAAAGGAAAAGTTATTAATTTAAAATATATACATGTGACGAAAAAAGAAAAGGAAAAGTTATTGATTTAAAATATATACATGTGAAGAAAAAAAGAAAAGGAAAAGTTATTAATTTAAAATATATACATGTGAGGGAAAAAGAAAGACAAGGAAAAGTTATTAATTTAAAATATATACATGTGAAGAAAAAAGAAAAGGAAAAGATATTAATTTAAAATATATACATGTGAAGAAAAAAAAGAAAAGGAAAATTTATTTATTTAAAATATATACATGTGAAGAAAAAAAAGAAAAGGAAAAGTGATTAATTTAAAATATATACATGTGAAGAAAAAAGAAAAGGAAAAGTTATTGATTTAAAATATATACATGTGAACAAAAAAAAGAAAAGGAAAAGTGATTAATTAAAAATATATACATGTGAAGAAAAAAAAGAAAAGGAAAAGTTATTAATTTAAAATATATACATGTGAAGAAAAAAAGAAAAAGAAAAGTTATTAATTTAAAATATATACATGTGAAGAAAAAAAGAAAAGGAAAAGTTATTAATTTAAAAGATATACATGTGAAGAAAAAAAGAAAATGGAAAAGTTATTAATTTAAAATATATACATGTGAAGAAAAAAAAGAAAAGGAAAATTTATTAATTTAAAATATATACATGTGAAGAAAAAAAAGAAAAGGAAAAGTGATTAATTAAAAATATACACATGTGAAGAAAAAAGAAAAGGAAAAGTTATTGATTTAAAATATATACGTGTGAACAAAAAAAAAAGAAAAGGAAAACTGATTAATTTAAAATATATACATGTAAAGAAAAAAAAGAAAAGGAAAAGTTATTAATTTTAAATATATACATGTGAAGAAAAAAGAAACGGAAAAGTGATTAATTTAAAATAAATACATGTGAACAAAAAAAAGAAAAGGAAAAGTGATTAATTTAAAATATATACATGTGAACAAAAAAAAAGAAAAGGAAAAGTTATTAATTTAAAATATATACATGTGAAGAAAAATGAAAAGGAAAAGTTATTGATTTAAAATATATACATGTGAAGAAAAAAAGAAAGGGAAAAGTTAATAATTTAAAATATATATATGTGAGGGAAAAAGAAAGACAAGGAAAAGTTATTAATTTAAAATATATACATGTGAACAAAAAAAGAAAAGGAAAAGTTATTAATTTAAAATATATACATGTGAACAACAAAAAGAAAAGGAGAAGTTATTAATTTAAAATATATACATGTGAAGAAAAAAAGAAAATGAAAAGTTATTAATTTAAAATATATACATGTGAAGAAAAAAGAAAAGGAAAAGTTATTAATTTAAAATATATACATGTGAAGAAAAAAAGAAAAGGAAAAGTTATTAATTAAAAATATATACATGTGAACAAAAAAAGAAAAGGAAAAGCTATAAATTTAAAATATATACATGTGAAGAAAAAAAGAAAAGGAAAAGTTATTAATTTAAAATATATACGTGTGAAGAAAAAAAGAAAAGGAAAAGTTATTAATTTAAAATATATACATGTGAACAAAAAAAGAAAAGGAAAAGTTATTAATTTAAAATATATACGTGTGAAGAAAAAAAGAAAAGGAAAAGCTATTAATTTAAAATATATACATGTGAACAAAAAAAGAAAAGGAAAAGCTATTAATTTAAAATATATACGTGTGTAGAAAAAAAGAAAAGGAAAAGTTATTAATTTAAAATATATACGTGTGAAGAAAAAAAGAAAAGAAAAAGTTATTAATTAAAAATATATACATGTGAAGAAAAAAAGAAAAGGAAAAGTTATTAATTTAAAATATATACGTGTGAAGAAAAAAAGAAAAGGAAAAGTTATTAATTTAAAATATATACATGTGAACAAAAAAAGAAAAGGAAAAGTTATTAATTTAAAATATATACATGTGAAGAAAAAAAGAAAAGGAAAAGTTATTAATTTAAAATATATACATGTGAACAAAAAAAAGAAAAGGAAAAGTTATTAATTAAAAATATATACATGTGAAGAAAAAAAGAAAAGGAAAAGTTATTAATTTAAAATATATACATGTGAAGAAAAAAAGAAAAGGAAAAGTGATTAATTTAAAATATATACATGTGAAGAAAAAAAGAAAAGGAAAAGTTATTAATTTAAAATATATACATGTGAACAAAAAAAAGAAAAGGAAAAGTTATTGATTTAAAATATATACATGTGAAGAAAAAAAGAAAAGGAAAAGTTAATAATTTAAAATATATATATGTGAGGGAAACAGAAAGACAAGGTAAAGTTATTAATTTAAAATATATACATGTAAAGAAAAAAAGAAAAGGAAAAGTGATTAATTTAAAATATATACATGTGAACAAAAAAAAGAAAAGGAAAAGTTATTAATTTAAAATATATACGTGTGAAGAAAAAAAGAAAAGGAAAAGTTATTAATTTAAAATATATACATGTGAAGAAAAAAAAGAAAAGGAAAAGTTATTAATTTAAAATATATACATGTGAAGAAAAAAAGAAAAGGAAATGTTATTAATTTAAAATATATACATGTGAAGAAAAAAGAAAAGGAAAAGTTATTAATTTAAAATATATACATGTGAGGGGAAAAGAAAGAAAATGAAAAGTTATTAATTTAAAATATATACATGTGAAGAAAAAAAGAAAAGGAAAAGTGATTAATTTAAAATATATACATGTGAAGAAAAAAAGAAAAGGAAAAGTTATTAATTTAAAATATATACATGTGAAGAAAAAAAGAAAAGGAAAAGTGATTAATTTAAAATATATAAATGTGAAGAAAAAAAGAAAAGGAAAAGTGATTAATTTAAAATATATACATGTGAAGACAAAAAATGGAAAAGTGATTAATTTTAAATATATACATGTGAAGAAAAAAGAAAAGGAAAAGTTATTAATTTAAAATATATACGTGTGAAGAAAAAAAAGAAAAGGTAAAGTTATTAATTTAAAATATATACATGTGAAGAAAAAAAGAAAAGGAAAAGTGATTAATTTAAAATACATACATGTGAAAAAAAAAGAACAGGAACAGTTATTAATTAAAAATATATACCTGTGAGGGAAAAAGAAAAGGAAAAGTTATTAATTTAAAATATATACATGTGAAGAAAAAAAGAAAAGGAAAAGTTATTAATTTAAAATATATACATGTAAGGGAAAAAGAAAAGGAAAAGTTATTAATTTAAAATATATACATGTGAAGAAAAAAGAAAAGGAAAAGTGATTAATTTAAAATATATACATGTGAAGAAAAAAAGAAAAGGAAAAGTTATTAATTTAAAATATATACATGTGAAGAAAAAAAGAAAAGGAAAAGTGATTAATTTAAAATATATACATGTGAAGAAAAAAAGAAAAGGAAAAGTGATTAATTTAAAATATATACATGTGAAGAAAAAAAGAAAAGGAAAAGTTATTAATTTAAAATATATACATGTGAAGAAAAAAAGAAAAGGAAAAGTTATTAATTTAAAATATATACATGTGAAGAAAAAAAGAAAAGGAAAAGTTATTAATTTAAAATATATACATGTGAAGAAAAAAAGAAAAGGAAAGGTTATTAATTTAAAATATATACATGTGAAAAAAAAAAGAAAAGGAAAAGTTATTAATTTAAAATATATACATGTGAAGAAAAAAAGAAAAGGAAAAGTTATTTACTTAAAATATATACATGTGAAGAAAAAAAGAAAAGGAAAAGTTATTGATTTAAAATATATACGTTTTAAGAAAAAAAAGAAAAGGTAATTTATTAATTTAAAATATATACATGTGAAGAAAAAAAGAAAAGGAAAAGTTATTAATTTAAAATATATACATGTGAAGAAAAAAAGAAAAGGAAAGGTTATTAATTTAAAATATATACATGTGAAGAAAAAAAGAAAAGGAAAAGTGATTAATTTAAAATATATACATGTGAAGAAAAAAAGAAAAGGAAAAGTTATTAATTTAAAATATATACATGTGAAGAAAAAAAGAAAAGGAAAAGTTATTAATTTAAAATATATACGTGTGAAGAAAAAAAGAAAAGGAAAAGTGATTAATTTAAAATATATACGTGTGAAGAAAAAAAGAAAAGGAAAAGTTATTAATTTAAAATATATACATGTGAAGAAAAAAAGAAAAGGAAAAGTTATTAACTTAAAATATATACATGTGAAGAAAAAAAGAAAAGGAAAAGTTATTGATTTAAAATATATACGTTTTAAGAAAAAAAAGAAAAGGTAAAGTTATTAATTTAAAATATATACATGTGAAGAAAAAAAGAAAAGGAAAAGTTATTAATTTAAAATATATACATGTGAAGAAAAAAGAAAAGGAAAAGTTATTAATTTAAAATATATACATGTGAAGAAAAAAAGAAAAGGAAAAGTGATTAATTTAAAATATATACATGTGAAGAAAAAAAGAAAAGGAAAAGTTATTAATTTAAAATATATACATGTGAAGAAAAAGAAAGAGAAAGAAAAGTTATTAATTTAAAATATATACATGTGAAGAAAAAAAGAAAAGGAAAAGTTATTAACTTAAAATATATACATGTGAAGAAAAAAAAGAAAAGGAAAAGTGATTAACTTAAAATATATACATGTGATGAAAAAAAGAAAAGGAAAAGTTATTAATTTAAAATATATACATGTGAAGAAAAAAAAAGAAAAGGAAAAGTGATTAACTTAAAATATATACATGTGAAGAAAAAAAAGAAAAGGAAAAGTTATTAACTTAAAATATATACATGTGAAGAAAAAAAAGAAAAGGAAAAGTGATTAACTTTAAATATATACATGTGATGAAAAAAAGAAAAGGAAAAGTGATTAACTTAAAATATATACATGTGATGAAAAAAAGAAAAGGAAAAGTTATTAATTTAAAATATATACATGTGAAGAAAAAAAAAGAAAAGGAAAAGTTATTAACTTAAAATATATACATGTGAAGAAAAAAAAGAAAAGGAAAAGTGATTAACTTAAAATATATACATGTGAAGAAAAAAAAGAAAAGGAAAAGTGATTAACTTAAAATATATACATGTGATGAAAAAAAGAAAAGGAAAAGTGATTAACTTAAAATATATACATGTGATGAAAAAAAGAAAAGGAAAAGTTATTAATTTAAAATATATACATGTGAAGAAAAAAAAAGAAAAGGAAAAGTTATTAACTTAAAATATATACATGTGAAGAAAAAAAAGAAAAGGAAAAGTGATTAACTTAAAATATATACATGTGAAGAAAAAAAAGAAAAGGAAAAGTGATTAACTTAAAATATATACATGTGATGAAAAAAAGAAAAGGAAAAGTTATTAATTTAAAATATATACATGTGAAGAAAAAAAAAGAAAAGGAAAAGTTATTAACTTAAAATATATACATGTGAAGAAAAAAAAGAAAAGGAAAAGTTATTAATTTAAAATATATACATGTGAAGAAAAAAAAGAAAAGGAAAAGTTATTTATTTAAAATATATACATGTGAAGAAAAAAAAAGAAAAGGAAAAGTTATTAACTTAAAATATATACATGTGAAGAAAAAAAAGAAAAGGAAAAGTTATTAACTTAAAATATATACATGTGAAGAAAAAAAAGAAAAGGAAAAGTTATTAACTTAAAATATATACATGTGAAGAAAAAGAAAGAGAAAGAAAAGTGATTAATTTAAAATATATACATGTGAAGAAAAAAAGAAAAGGAAAAGTTTGTACGAGCCCTTTCCAAGTCTCACACAAAACACACATTCGTATTTCAAGCTGTCATATACATACGCGCACACAAACATACGTGCACACGTCCACACATGTACGCATATTCACGTTCGCGTACATACACTCACATTCACGTATATATACACACACGCTTACGTAAACACATGTACTCACACACGCGAACACAAACACACACATGGACAACGTCATTTCCGCTTTCTAAGGAAATACACATGCGCAAAAGACACTCCAGAAGCGAGTATAAAACATGGAGACAAGCTGTTTCTAACTCTTTTTAGGACCAACTCTCAACTAGAGAGGTTGGGCGAACAAGCCGCCGCCGTTTCGGCGCGCGCGCACGCGCACCTCACGCCCACTTCCTACTATGTATGGGGCACGAGCTAATGACTGTATGTATACATTCTCCCTCTTTCTCTCTCCATCTACTACTGGCCACTAAGAACACCTTCGCGTAGCTGACTACTAACTGATGACAACTCTAATATCCTCTTCCTTGCCTACACGCTGGATTCTCATTTCCACTACAACACTCACTTCAATTCCCACGCGCGAACAAACAATAATGACCCAAACTTGAGATGAAAACACATTTCCTGTTCTTGCTACAACACCAGTCCTGCAACGGACATTGGTTACATACGCGCGGACATGTTATAACTAAAATGTTCATTTCTTTCAACAGCAAATAAACGACGTTTATCTTATCCATTACTTGAGTCTTTGTTTCCTTCAATTCCCATTCGTTTCATTATTCTTTTGTAACGGGATTGGGGTATTTATATATCCTAGTCCCCTACAAGTTATTAATTTAAAATATATACATGTGAAGAAAAAAAGAAAAGGAAAAGTTATTAATTTAAAATATATACATGTGAAGAAAAAAAAGAAAAGGAACAGTTATTAATTTAAAATATATACATGTGAAGAAAAAAAGAAAAGGAAAAGTGATTAATTTAAAATATATACATGTGATGAAAAAAAGAAAAGGAAAAGTTATTAATTTAAAATATATACATGTGACGAAAAAAGAAAAGGAAAAGTTATTGATTTAAAATATATACATGTGAAGAAAAAAAGAAAAGGAAAAGTTATTAATTTAAAATATATACATGTGAGGGAAAAAGAAAGACAAGGAAAAGTTATTAATTTAAAATATATACATGTGAAGAAAAAAGAAAAGGAAAAGTTATTAATTTAAAATATATACATGTGAAGAAAAAAAAGAAAAGGAAAATTTATTTATTTAAAATATATACATGTGAAGAAAAAAAAGAAAAGGAAAAGTGATTAATTTAAAATATATACATGTGAACAAAAAAAAGAAAAGGAAAAGTGATTAATTAAAAATATATACATGTGAAGAAAAAAAAGAAAAGGAAAAGTTATTAATTTAAAATATATACATGTGAAGAAAAAAAGAAAAAGAAAAGTTATTAATTTAAAATATATACATGTTAAGAAAAAAAGAAAAGGAAAAGTTATTAATTTAAAAGATATACATGTGAAGAAAAAAAGAAAATGGAAAAGTTATTAATTTAAAATATATACATGTGAAGAAAAAAAAGAAAAGGAAAATTTATTAATTTAAAATATATACATGTGAAGAAAAAAAAGAAAATGAAAAGTTATTAATTTAAAATATACACATGTGAAGAAAAAAGAAAAGGAAAAGTTATTGATTTAAAATATATACGTGTGAACATAAAAAAAGAAAAGGAAAACTGATTAATTTAAAATATATACATGTAAAGAAAAAAAAGAAAAGGAAAAGTTATTAATTTTAAATATATACATGTGAAGAAAAAAGAAACGGAAAAGTGATTAATTTAAAATAAATACATGTGAACAAAAAAAAGAAAAGGAAAAGTGATTAATTTAAAATATATACATGTGAACAAAAAAAAAGAAAAGGAAAAGTTATTAATTTTAAATATATACATGTGAAGAAAAATGAAAAGGAAAAGTTATTGATTTAAAATATATACATGTGAAGAAAAAAAGAAAGGGAAAAGTTAATAATTTAAAATATATATATGTGAGGGAAAAAGAAAGACAAGGAAAAGTTATTAATTTAAAATATATACATGTGAACAAAAAAAGAAAAGGAAAAGTTATTAATTTAAAATATATACATGTGAACAACAAAAAGAAAAGGAGAAGTTATTAATTTAAAATATATACATGTGAAGAAAAAAAGAAAAGGAAAAGTTATTAATTTAAAATATATACATGTGAAGAAAAAAGAAAAGGAAAAGTTATTAATTTAAAATATATACATGTGAAGAAAAAAAGAAAAGGAAAAGTTATTAATTTAAAATATATACATGTGAACAAAAAAAGAAAAGGAGAAGTTATTAATTTAAAATATATACATGTGAAGAAAAAAAGAAAAGGAAAAGTTATTAATTTAAAATATATACGTGTGAAGAAAAAAAGAAAAGGAAAAGTTATTAATTTAAAATATATACATATGAACAAAAAAAGAAAAGGAAAAGTTATTAATTTAAAATATATACGTGTGAAGAAAAAAAGAAAAGGAAAAGCTATTAATTTAAAATATATACATGTGAACAAAAAAAGAAAAGGAAAAGCTATTAATTTAAAATATATACGTGTGTAGAAAAAAAGAAAAGGAAAAGTTATTAATTTAAAATATATACGTGTGAAGAAAAAAAGAAAAGAAAAAGTTATTAATTAAAAATATATACATGTGAAGAAAAAAAGAAAAGGAAAAGTTATTAATTTAAAATATATACGTGTGAAGAAAAAAAGAAAAGGAAAAGTTATTAATTTAAAATATATACATGTGAACAAAAAAAGAAAAGGAAAAGTTATTAATTTAAAATATATACATGTGAAGAAAAAAAGAAAAGGAAAAGTTATTAATTTAAAATATATACATGTGAACAAAAAAAAGAAAAGGAAAAGTTATTAATTTAAAATATATACATGTGAAGAAAAAAAGAAAAGGAAAAGTGATTAACTTAAAATATATACATGTGAAGAAAAAAAGAAAAGGAAAAGTTATTAATTTAAAATATATACATGTGAAGAAAAAAAGAAAAGGAAAAGTTATTAATTTAAAATATATACATGTGAACAAAAAAAAGAAAAGGAAAAGTTATTAATTTAAAATATATACATGTGAAGAAAAAAAGAAAAGGAAAAGTTATTAATTTAAAATATATACGTGTGAAGAAAAAAAGAAAAGGAAAAGTTATTAATTTAAAATATATACGTGTGAAGAAAAAAAGAAAAGGAAAAGTTATTAATTTAAAATATATACATGTGAAGAAAAAAAGAAAAGGAAAAGTTATTAATTAAAAATATATACATGTGAAGAAAAAAGAAAAGGAAAAGTTATTGATTTAAAATATATACATGTGAAGAAAAAAAGAAAAGGAAAAGTTAATAATTTAAAATATATATATGTGAGGGAAACAGAAAGACAAGGTAAAGTTATTAATTTAAAATATATACATGTAAAGAAAAAAAGAAAAGGAAAAGTGATTAATTTAAAATATATACATGTGAACAAAAAAAAGAAAAGGAAAAGTTATTAATTTAAAATATATACATGTGAAGAAAAAAAGAAAAGGAAAAGTTATTAATTTAAAATATATACATGTGAAGAAAAAAAAGAAAAGGAAAAGTTATTAATTTAAAATATATACATGTGAAGAAAAAAAGAAAAGGAAATGTTATTAATTTAAAATATATACATGTGAAGAAAAAAGAAAAGGAAAAGTTATTAATTTAAAATATATACATGTGAGGGGAAAAGAAAGAAAATGAAAAGTTATTAATTTAAAATATATACATGTGAAGAAAAAAAGAAAAGGAAAAGTGATTAATTTAAAATATATACATGTGAAGAAAAAAAGAAAAGGAAAAGTTATTAATTTAAAATATATACATGTGAAGAAAAAAAGAAAAGGAAAAGTGATTAATTTAAAATATATAAATGTGAAGAAAAAAAGAAAAGGAAAAGTGATTAATTTAAAATATATACATGTGAAGACAAAAAATGGAAAAGTGATTAATTTAAAATATATACATGTGAAGAAAAAAGAAAAGGAAAAGTTATTAATTTAAAATATATACGTGTGAAGAAAAAAAAGAAAAGGTAAAGTTATTAATTTAAAATATATACATGTGAAGAAAAAAAGAAAAGGAAAAGTGATTAATTTAAAATACATACATGTGAAAAAAAAAGAACAGGAAAAGTTATTAATTTAAAATATATACATGTGAGGGAAAAAGAAAAGGAAAAGTTATTAATTTAAAATATATACATGTGAAGAAAAAAAGAAAAGGAAAAGTTATTAATTTAAAATATATACATGTGAGGGAAAAAGAAAAGGAAAAGTTATTAATTTAAAATATATACATGTGAAGAAAAAAGAAAAGGAAAAGTGATTAATTTAAAATATATACATGTGAAGAAAAAAAGAAAAGGAAAAGTTATTAATTTAAAATATATACATGTGAAGAAAAAAAGAAAAGGAAAAGTGATTAATTTAAAATATATACATGTGAAGAAAAAAAGAAAAGGAAAAGTGATTAATTTAAAATATATACATGTGAAGAAAAAAAGAAAAGGAAAAGTTATTAATTTAAAATATATACATGTGAAGAAAAAAAGAAAAGGAAAAGTTATTAATTTAAAATATATACATGTGAAGAAAAAAAGAAAAGGAAAAGTTATTAATTTAAAATATATACATGTGAAGAAAAAAAGAAAAGGAAAGGTTATTAATTTAAAATATATACATGTGAAGAAAAAAAGAAAAGGAAAAGTTATTAATTTAAAATATATACATGTGAAGAAAAAAAGAAAAGGAAAAGTTAT
Source organism: Euprymna scolopes (assembly GCF_053919585.1). Lineage (NCBI taxonomy): Eukaryota > Metazoa > Mollusca > Cephalopoda > Sepiida > Sepiolidae > Euprymna > Euprymna scolopes. The sequence goes on along the minus strand of NC_136496.1, from coordinate 44,274,628 downwards.
TAACTTAAAATATATACATGTGAAGAAAAAAAGAAAAGGAAAAGTTATTGATTTAAAATATATACGTTTTAAGAAAAAAAAGAAAAGGTAAAGTTATTAATTTAAAATATATACATGTGAAGAAAAAAAGAAAAGGAAAAGTTATTAATTTAAAATATATACATGTGAAGAAAAAAAGAAAAGGAAAGGTTATTAATTTAAAATATATACATGTGAAGAAAAAAAGAAAAGGAAAAGTGATTAATTTAAAATATATACATGTGAAGAAAAAAAGAAAAGGAAAAGTTATTAATTTAAAATATATACATGTGAAGAAAAAAAGAAAAGGAAAAGTTATTAATTTAAAATATATACGTGTGAAGAAAAAAAGAAAAGGAAAAGTTATTAATTTAAAATATATACGTGTGAAGAAAAAAAGAAAAGGAAAAGTTATTAATTTAAAATATATACATGTGAAGAAAAAAAGAAAAGGAAAAGTTATTAACTTAAAATATATACATGTGAAGAAAAAAAGAAAAGGAAAAGTTATTGATTTAAAATATATACGTTTTAAGAAAAAAAAGAAAAGGTAAAGTTATTAATTTAAAATATATACATGTGAAGAAAAAAAGAAAAGGAAAAGTTATTAATTTAAAATATATACATGTGAAGAAAAAAGAAAAGGAAAAGTTATTAATTTAAAATATATACATGTGAAGAAAAAAAGAAAAGGAAAAGTGATTAATTTAAAATATATACATGTGAAGAAAAAAAGAAAAGGAAAAGTTATTAATTTAAAATATATACATGTGAAGAAAAAAAGAAAAGGAAAAGTGATTAATTTAAAATATATACATGTGAAGAAAAAAAGAAAAGGAAAAGTTATTGATTTAAAATATATACGTTTTAAGAAAAAAAAGAAAAGGTAAAGTTATTAATTTAAAATATATACATGTGAAGAAAAAAAGAAAAGGAAAAGTTGTTAATTTAAAATATATACATGTGAAGAAAAAAAGAAAAGGAAAAGTTATTAATTTAAAATATATACATGTGAAGAAAAAAAGAAAAGGAAAAGTTATTAATTTAAAATATATACGTGTGAAGAAAAAAAGAAAAGGAAAAGTTATTAATTTAAAATATATACATGTGAAGAAAAAAAGAAAAGGAAAAGTTATTAATTTAAAATATATACATGTGAAGAAAAAAGAAAAGGAAAAGTTATTGATTTAAAATATATACATGTGAAGAAAAAAAGAAAAGGAAAAGTTAATAATTTAAAATATATATATGTGAGGGAAACAGAAAGACAAGGTAAAGTTATTAATTTAAAATATATACATGTAAAGAAAAAAAGAAAAGGAAAAGTGATTAATTTAAAATATATACATGTGAACAAAAAAAAAGAAAAGGAAAAGTTATTAATTTAAAATATATACATGTGAAGAAAAAAAGAAAAGGAAAAGTTATTAATTTAAAATATATACATGTGAAGAAAAAAAAGAAAAGGAAAAGTTATTAATTTAAAATATATACATGTGAAGAAAAAAAAGAAAAGGAAATGTTATTAATTTAAAATATATACATGTGAAGAAAAAAGAAAAGGAAAAGTTATTAATTTAAAATATATACATGTGAGGGGAAAAGAAAGAAAATGAAAAGTTATTAATTTAAAATATATACATGTGAAGAAAAAAAGAAAAGGAAAAGTGATTAATTTAAAATATATACATGTGAAGAAAAAAAGAAAAGGAAAAGTTATTAATTTAAAATATATACATGTGAAGAAAAAAAGAAAAGGAAAAGTGATTAATTTAAAATATATAAATGTGAAGAAAAAAAGAAAAGGAAAAGTGATTAATTTAAAATATATACATGTGAAGACAAAAAATGGAAAAGTGATTAATTTAAAATATATACATGTGAAGAAAAAAGAAAAGGAAAAGTTATTAATTTAAAATATATACGTGTGAAGAAAAAAAAGAAAAGGTAAAGTTATTAATTTAAAATATATACATGTGAAGAAAAAAAGAAAAGGAAAAGTGATTAATTTAAAATACATACATGTGAAAAAAAAAGAACAGGAAAAGTTATTAATTTAAAATATATACATGTGAGGGAAAAAGAAAAGGAAAAGTTATTAATTTAAAATATATACATGTGAAGAAAAAAAGAAAAGGAAAAGTTATTAATTTAAAATATATACATGTGAGGGAAAAAGAAAAGGAAAAGTTATTAATTTAAAATATATACATGTGAAGAAAAAAAGAAAAGGAAAAGTGATTAATTTAAAATATATACATGTGAAGAAAAAAAGAAAAGGAAAAGTTATTAATTTAAAATATATACATGTGAAGAAAAAAAGAAAAGGAAAAGTGATTAATTTAAAATATATACATGTGAAGAAAAAAAGAAAAGGAAAAGTGATTAATTTAAAATATATACATGTGAAGAAAAAAAGAAAAGGAAAAGTTATTAATTTAAAATATATACATGTGAAGAAAAAAAGAAAAGGAAAAGTGATTAATTTAAAATATATACATGTGAAGAAAAAAAGAAAAGGAAAAGTTATTAATTTAAAATATATACATGTGAAGAAAAAAAGAAAAGGAAAGGTTATTAATTTAAAATATATACATGTGAAGAAAAAAAGAAAAGGAAAAGTTATTAATTTAAAATATATACATGTGAAGAAAAAAAGAAAAGGAAAAGTTATTAACTTAAAATATATACATGTGAAGAAAAAAAGAAAAGGAAAAGTTATTGATTTAAAATATATACGTTTTAAGAAAAAAAAGAAAAGGTAAAGTTATTAATTTAAAATATATACATGTGAAGAAAAAAAGAAAAGGAAAAGTTATTAATTTAAAATATATACATGTGAAGAAAAAAAGAAAAGGAAAGGTTATTAATTTAAAATATATACATGTGAAGAAAAAAAGAAAAGGAAAAGTGATTAATTTAAAATATATACATGTGAAGAAAAAAAGAAAAGGAAAAGTTATTAATTTAAAATATATACATGTGAAGAAAAAAAGAAAAGGAAAAGTTATTAATTTAAAATATATACGTGTGAAGAAAAAAAGAAAAGGAAAAGTTATTAATTTAAAATATATACATGTGAAGAAAAAAAGAAAAGGAAAAGTTATTAATTTAAAATATATACATGTGAAGAAAAAAAGAAAAGGAAAAGTTATTAACTTAAAATATATACATGTGAAGAAAAAAAGAAAAGGAAAAGTTATTGATTTAAAATATATACGTTTTAAGAAAAAAAAAGAAAAGGTAAAGTTATTAATTTAAAATATATACATGTGAAGAAAAAAAGAAAAGGAAAAGTGATTAATTTAAAATATATACATGTGAAGAAAAAAAGAAAAGGAAAAGTGATTAATTTAAAATATATACGTTTTAAGAAAAAAAAGAAAAGGTAAAGTTATTAATTTAAAATATATACATGTGAAGAAAAAAGAAAAGGAAAAGTTATTAATTTAAAATATATACATGTGAAGAAAAAAGAAAAGGAAAAGTTATTAATTTAAAATATATACATGTGAAGAAAAAAAGAAAAGGAAAAGTGATTAATTTAAAATATATACATGTGAAGAAAAAAAGAAAAGGAAAAGTTATTAATTTAAAATATATACGTTTTAAGAAAAAAAAGAAAAGGTAAAGTTATTAATTTAAAATATATACATGTGAAGAAAAAAGAAAAGGAAAAGTTATTAATTTAAAATATATACATGTGAAGAAAAAAGAAAAGGAAAAGTTATTAATTTAAAATATATACATGTGAAGAAAAAAAGAAAAGGAAAAGTTATTAATTTAAAATATATACATGTGAAGAAAAAAAGAAAAGGAAAAGTGATTAATTTAAAATATATACATGTGAAGAAAAAAAGAAAAGGAAAAGTTATTAATTTAAAATATATACGTTTTAAGAAAAAAAAGAAAAGGTAAAGTTATTAATTTAAAATATATACATGTGAAGAAAAAAAGAAAAGGAAAAGTTATTAATTTAAAATATATACATGTGAGGGAAAAAGAAAAGGAAAAGTTATTAATCTAAAATATATACATGTGAAGAAAAAAGAAAAGGAAAAGTTATTAATTTAAAATATATACATGTGAAGAAAAAAGAAAAGGAAAAGTTATTAATTTAAAATATATACATGTGAAGAAAAAAAAGAAAAGGAAAAGTTATTAATTTAAAATATATACATGTGAAGAAAAAAGAAAAGGAAAAGTTATTAATTTAAAATATATACATGTGAAGAAAAAAAAGAAAAGGAAAAGTGATTAATTTAAAATATATACATGTGAAGAAAAAAAGAAAATGGAAAAGTGATTTATTTAAAATATATACATGTGAAGAAAAAAGAAAAGGAAAAGTGATTAATTTAAAATATATACATGTGAAGGAAAAGAGAGAAAAGAAAAAACTACAAAGTCTACACAAAAACCTGAATGCATATAAAATGGGCCAATGCATCGTCTGTTCAGCCCTTTCATTTGACTATTTTTAATTTTTTCCTGTAAGCAATTCTTTCCTTTATTTTTTTTCTCCCTTTTTTTCATTTGTTAACAAAAACGAATTCCAACATACTTCTTTTAAATGTTTGATTTAAAGACAATGTTTTAATACGTTGAAAGGGGAAAAAACTGTTTCAATAGTTAGAATGTAGTTTTTTTTTTCCTTTTGAAATTGCCTGAATTGGGCAATGTTGGGTAGATGTTGGATATCTTAAGTAAAAACAAATGAATTTTTATTAAAAAAAATGACTCTTTCTCTAAAATCTGCTAACCATTTTGTTTTTATTTGTTAGTGTCATAAAAATGTCGAGGAACCCATTAATAGTTTCAGTATTATAGTTAAAAAGTGTAACACATGTTTATAGAAATTAAATATTATGTTATAGAACCAATAAGAGGGACACAAATAAGTCACGCCTCCAAAATACATCTTTCGATTTTTGTGAAAGTTGAATCTTCTGAGGAAAATAAACCTTATGTGTGTCTTTTCTGTACTACATGCACATGCATGCAAAGTTGGGGATGGTTTGAAGATGAAGAAGAAAACAGGAATGGTGCAGAAGCATTAGCTTCACTCTATTGATTTGCGGTTGTGTGCCTTACAAATCTTTGCTTGCCACATGGATCCTAATGCTGACTCCTAGATTTTCACAAGAAACCTGTTAGCTGACATTGCCACTTCCCATAGCACGGTGAGGAAGAGTTGGACTTTCAGGGGACCGTGGTTATTTGTTGTTCTGATTAACATTGCTTTGTTGTTTCTTGTTAGTCTTTTGGTTAGTACACACAAAACACTGCAAAGAAGAAAACATGTACAATTTGCTTTTAGTTGTAAAAAAGGTTTCGTTCTCTTTATTTATGTGAACACACAAAAGCAGTATTCGATTAACACTTATGTTTACAAGCATCAGCTTTATAAGTACCTGGTTTAACATCAATTCGTTCGTTTGAACTTCTATCCTGCTCTATCATTTGGGGTTCTCTGTTTTCTTTTTCATACTCTCTCTCTCTCTCTCTCTCTCTCTCTCTCTCTCTCTCTCTCTCTCTCTCTATATATATATATATATATATATATATATATATATATATATATATATATATATATATATATATACCTATTTAACTATTGCCTGATTTGCATCATGCATCTTTTTCCAAATTAATTTCGATTCGCATATTTTCATGAAAACTCTTTGTTTATCAGATTTCTAATACTATTCGATCTACTTTGAAAACCTCATTTTCTTCAAGCGATGAGAATCGCCCCCAGACAAGGCATGAAGCCACTTGATGCGAGGAGCTAAAAACAAAATGTTACTTAAAGGTAAAAAATTAGCCAATTATAAGTGTTAGATAGATAGATTCCCCAACCCCCCCCCTCCCCCGAAAATCGTTCATGAAATGTGAGAACTAAACTATAAAATAAAGTAAATGAAAGTTATGAAGGTGCCGGAAGTAAACCCAAAGTTCACTTTCTACTCTCCGTGTTTTATTAAATGCTAAATAACTATTACTGTGACTATTGCTGTAAAAAAAGTACGAGCACATAATTGAATTTTCAATTTAATATTTCTTTAACTTTTATTTCCTGCGACAGAGGTTTACAGCTAAACTTTATATTTATCATCTCATTATGTTACAGATTAATCTATAGTTGAGTTAATAAGTTTTATTTTAGATGAAATGGTTGTTATCGTCTCCTTCTTCATACATGAGCATGTTATGGCTACGTGAGAAGAAACTGATGAACAGCTTCATCGTAAACCTTAAACCGGGATGCTTAACAATAGCTAATTTTTTTTTGTAAGCTTCATAAATGAGAAGTCGTTGGTAATTGAAATTGTTAGGCAGACCTTACCTTACTTCATAGAGATACAATAGAAACTATCAATTATCACTCATCATGTTCGATTCAGTTGTAAAGTACATGTTGGATGCACGATGTTCGAGGTTTTAATTTCTGGTGATAAAATGTAAAGATTTATTTTATAAAGAAAAAAGATAAAAAAATAAAATTGCAAAATGTTTAAAATAAACATGTGTAAACGAAAATCCTGTTTGTAATAAGATAGGAAAAAACCTAAATATACTAAAAACTGTAAGTAAATTTAATTATCAAAACACATCTTTAGCAGTACGAAATTTGGCCAATCTATATATCTATAAAAGTGAACGTGTCTGTCTGTGTGTCTGTGTGTGTGTCTGTCTGTGTGTATGTGTGTCTGTCTGTCTGTGTACATTTCCCTACGCAATAACTCTGTCAATTTTTAGTCTATAGACTCGAAATTTGAAATACCGGGTACTGAGATTTGGGAAAATCGATGTGACGGGTGTCAGCCAGAAATTTGGCTGTTAAGGGGTCAAATTTCAACGACTTGACCTTTAAGAACTCTACCAAACTCCTCCGACAATTTTGGGTCTAGACACTTGAAATTTTAGATTTAGGTTCCTTGAACATGGATCTAACTTAATAAAGTGATTTGAGCCCGAAACAATAAATTTTAAGGGGTCATAATAGGGGTCAAAGTTTTAAAAAATTAACCATTTTTTTTGTTTTTTTTTTGCTTTTTTTGCACAGCATACACCTCCAAACACCCGAGCAACGCCGGGCACCCCTGCTAGTGAAAAATAAAAATCAATAAAAACAAAGTAAACTTTATCAACTGTTCGGATTAGCCTGTAATCTGACATAAAATGCTGATCCCAATGCGCGGCAAAGAGCAGACGACTTTCAGATAAATATTGGTAGAGAGAGAGAGAGAGAGAGAGAGAGAGAGAGAGAGAGAGAGAGAGAGAGAGCGAGAGAGAGAGAGAGAGAGAGAGAGGAGGGGATTAGATGTTACATGGAAAGCATGTAGACTAGCAGAATTATAAATTTATTAGTAATAAACACAAAAAATAATAATTGTAAAAATCATTTTTATAATCTCAGTTCAAGATTACAACCGTAATGTATGCAGACGACATTTCAGAGAATAAATTCACATTAATGAAATGCAATTTTGTTTCCTGCTTGGAAAGTGCATGACTTGTGTTATTATTTGTCTCGTGTCCTATGCAGTCTTTTCATGGCGTTCATTGATCTGAAGAAAGTCTTTGACAAACTGCCCAGAGTGGACGATGTTGAAAGTCAGGGCATAGGAATGGTTCATCCAGCGAACATAATGTATGTACACCAATGTTGAACGGAGTGTACAAGTAGATAACATACAGAAAAAGTTTCAGCATAAAATTCAGCATCAGAACTTATCCTCGACCTCTTCATCATTGACGGATGCCCATAGGAGTAGTTGTATGCAAACGATCTGGTAATCACAGCAGGTAGAATGGATTAATTATTTGAGAAACTGAGAATATGGAACAATGCTATGGAAGCCAAAGGAATAAATGTGATCTGCCAATCAGATGGACCAATGACCCAAGTCGCATCAACAGTAAAGTCTTTGGGATCTTTTAAACACAATTCATGATGATGAGTGGCCGAGAACTACACTAGATAAATAAGTCAGGTTCATATCTATGTGTTTAGTGTAGGAAAGAAGTGAGGTCTAATGTTTAATGTCATACAACCTCGTCTGTACTCCTTATGGATCAACAAGAAGTACAATGGCTTTTTTTGGCAAACTAGTACCAGTATAGATCGTGTCATGTTCACTTAACTGTAAACCTTGCACTGAGGTAAAGTTGGATAACGACCTTCTCAAACTGGTGTAGGTGAAATCCCAGAAGGGGCATGGTAGTTCAGGATGCAGGGTTATCCAAAAATGTTATATTAAGCAGCTTGAATTATAATCGAAAGAAAGCTGTTTCAAGCAAGCAATAAAAATATGCCATATTTTATACGGCCATAATTTGAAGTACAGCAGCAGCAGCAATACACAAATTTTTAGTTATTTTTGTCTATAAAATTATTTTTTTATACTGCATCTTGTTTTTTAATTAAAAAATAATAATGAAACTTACAATTCTATATGTAATTATCAAAGTTACGTTAATACGAGAAAAACAAATACACACAGGAAATGGTCTCATACTTTTACTAATACTAATACTAATTCTATTTTCAGTATCGTTTGTTACACGTTTTTTTTAGCATTTCTTTTCCATTAGTTTTTTTCTAAATTATTTTAATAAAAAAAAAAAACGAATGGGAAAAATGATATAAAAATATTTGTACGAATTCATTTTTAATGTAACCTTATAAATATGTAGAAAAGATAAAACCATGACAAATATTCTGGGGGGAGGGGGGAATGATTTAGAGTAATCTCCCTTGGATTATAAGATTTATAGGTCTAATGATCAAAGGGAGAGCAGTCAAAAATCATAAATCAATTACAAAATTAAGATTGTAATACAACTAATTAAAATATTCACTAAGAACACATTTCTCGTTATTACTTATTATCAGATTTTCATAACAGTATATTTTTAATATGGAATATTTTTTACTTTAAAGTGGCAACATGCCATATTAAGGGAGGTAACTTACAGGGTTGAATGATAAAATTGTCGCCCTAGAAACGACGACATGATTCCATTTCCATGTAATGAAAACTGGTTTTCTTTTTCTGTTGCAGACTAGTTGGCCAATTGTGTACAAATTCCAAGAGTGATGAGCCTTTTATTGTGTCTGAAAGTAAAACAATGTTAGAGTGAGATCGGAGATGTGCCACTGTACAACTTATGCTCTCTACCAATCCAAGTTATGACAATACGGAAATGGCCAGCACCCTTAAAATTCAAATCCGAACGATTCAATGCTTGAGGGCACAGCTCAACAAAGTTTACGGCCACAATTATGGTCTTTGGTGTGATTTCAAGTGAGGGACATATCATGCCACCTCACATCTTCGAAGTCGGCTTTAAAGTCAACACTAAAAGTCTACCTGGATGTGTTAAAGAGTGTAGTGAACCCCTGGTGTAATCAGGTGGCCGCTGGCAGACCCTGGGTGTGGCAGCAGGACTCCGCCCTGACCCACAAGTCCAAATTGTACCTTTCTCTCACTGCTCCCCCCCTCTCCTGACCTAAACCTGCTGGACTACTTTGTCTGGTCAGACGTTGAGAAAATCACCAACAACACCAAAGCCAGCCTGATCGCCGCCATTCACCAAGTATTCGCCGAGCTTCCGTCGATGCTTGTGGAAAAGGCACGCTTCCACTCCCAGACTCGTATCGAGGTGGTGATAGAGGCTGAAGGCGGCTACATTGAATAGATGTCAACTCTACTACATAATCAAGTTACCTAAATTGTTTTTTTTTTTTTTACAATAAAAGTTTTAAAATAAAGCTGTAGTATTGTTTTCTTTAGGGCGACAAATTTATCACTCTACTCTCTATATTATTAAAAATATTTTTTTAACAATGAATTTTGACAAAGATTTTCCGTATTTCTTCAACGTTTATTTATCTTTTGTACCTCAACTCATTTTTATGTTTTTTGTTCGACAGAAAAAAGTAATTAGTTTGTATAAGCTATTCTTTTCCCGGCGCTATTTTACATTTTGTCATTGTTCTGAGGGAGACAACTCTCTTTTACTAAGAGATTCGTTCGTTTTCCATCTCATAATTTAGGACGCTAATAATGATGGCAGTAAGTTTACACGAGCGGTTTACAAAAACATACTTTTATGTTTTTCGTTCTTTTTTTCTTGTTGAGGGGGTTATTCAATTATAGAACTTATATAGTTTTTAACAGGTTCTTCTGCAGTTTAATTAACCGAATTAAACGATTCTTCTACTCGGTTAATTTCGGCGTGTTACTTACAGAAAACGGTTAATTAAACTGCAGAAGCACCTGTTAAAAAATATAAAAGTTCTATAATTAAATACATTCTATAAAAAACAAAAAACAAAAAAAAACCGAAAAATATAAAAGTATGTTTTTATAAACCGCTCGTGAAAACTTACTGACAGCGTCCTATTAATTTGCAATAAGTAGTTTAATGAAAACAGAGCTATTTATGAGTTGTTCCTCTTTATATGACAGAGAGTTGTTCCCCTTTAGGCACACTGCATAGTGAATTCAACCATAAAAAAACAAGCGGCGCTGCTGCTTGACCATACCCCCACTCCCTGGAAAAAGACAAAATTTTTTTGGCTTTTTTAACGAATTATTCTATGGTTTATTTTTCATACGTGAATTTGGGATGCTAAAACTTTAATTTAACAATGTAAAATGCGTTGATATTGTAATTTTTTTTTTTTTATTAAACAAAACTTTCGAGGAATTGTAACAAAAGAAAGATACGACTTTTTTCTAGCTTTGGGCAATTTAATTAGTACTTGCTTCGGTAGGGGGGCATGGTTTTTAACGCCAGTTAATCATAATAATTTTTTTAATTTTCGATTACTTTTTTTTATTGTATTTGAAAGATATAAAGTTAATTTCTCAAAGAAAAAAAGTGTGTGGAATAAAAAAATACATGGAAAAATTTTATCTCAAATCTGGAAAACCTTACATTTCACGTAAAAATTCATTTTGACAAAAATCGCGTTTACATTTTTCTGGCAAGAAAAATATAAGTTTTCTGGAATTATTTCCAAATTAAGTATTAAGTTAAAGTCTTAAGATAATGAATTAATACAATAAATGTACTTAACTTTTTCTAAAAAAAAAAAAAAAATAAAATAAATAATAATCCAAGAATGTGACACTCTTAGGAACGAGACTTGTTTATTGTATAAAAAAAAAAAAAAAAAAAAAAACAACTCTGGCGGCAAAATCAAATACGTATGGAAGGAGGACAAATTAGACATAATTTATTTCTTTATTTAACATTATTCCGGCATACCGAGCGACTTTTTTTTGAGTCACAGACGCCCCTTCCTTCATTTAAAAATGCATAAAAGTTAATTAAATTCATTAATTATACTACTGATGATTTATTCATCGAAAAATAGTTAGCACCATTATTTATTAATATTAATACAGAATTACAATTGGTTAAGAAAACAATTTATGATTATTGAAAAAATTACACACTAAAAAAGTACAGACTTACGTTGAAAGTTATCAGAATAAACATTAAATAAACGTGAAATTTAAAGTTGATAAACACAAAGAGGCGAGTAGTTGAAGAGAGGAGGAGGGTGGGCAAAACAGACTGGTTTTCTTTTCAACTCTGCGCATCCGTACATACCGACATGGAACGTTCGTATAATTTTTGCCATTTTTTAATTAAATTATTTTTCTATGTTCCTGTTTTTCAATTTAATTTTTTTACTTTATTTTTCAAGATTATATGAACATTATCTTACATTGATAAATATACGTTCTTATGTGCAATGGAAATATTAGAATCTTACATGTAAAGATTACATTAAAAACGTAAGCGTAAAAAAAGTATAAATAATTTTTGCAATTATAATTTTTTGTGTGAAAATATTAAATAAACAATGCTTAATTCAATGATAATATTGATAGTTCGAGAAATTAATTTTTCTTCGAGTTATATCGATTTCGTTAATACGGATTCAGGGGATTTTTTCGTAATGTTCCTGTAAAAATTAGTTTATTTTTGTTTTATTGTTACAAATTGCGATTTACATGAAAAAATTATTTTTATTTTTATTGTTACAAATTACGATTTACATAAAAAAGCAAAATTAAATTCTTGCGTTTTTTATTTACTACGAAAACCATAACTTTATAAATAATACATTTTCACTAAGATATAAATAAAAATAATTAGTTCATTATATTCTGCGATCATTATTTGATAAATACTGAAAATTTCACTAAAATTGGTTAATTTCCTGATTTTTGGTGAATTTTTAAGCAAAGGGAGGGGTCTTTTGCCCGTACCTATTTTTTTCAAACAAAATATGATCTTTTTTCTAACCATTTATGATGTTTATTTGATGCAACAAAGTTACAAAAAAATATAAGCTTTAACATTATTTTTTTCTTACAATTCCTCTGCAATTATCGTTGCATTTTCCTCCGATTTTTGTAATTTTAAGCTTATATTTTTCTTCATACATATTATAAAACTTTGTTACATTAAATAAAATAGTTAAAAAATCATTCTGCAATTATCATAAAACACAAAAAGGGTCAAGAATATTCGGTGCTTGTTAAGATAGGGTCGACAAATCGATTTTTTAAAAAATATATCGTTTTAATCAAAAGTATTTAATTGCCATGTCGAAAATAGTAATATATCCCAAAATTACGAAAATTCACCGAGTAGAACCACTGCTATGTGTTTTTAGTAAAATAAAGTTTATTGTTATCGATTAAAACAAATCGCCAGTCATTAAATTGTCGAAAAGGGAGATAAGTACTTGTCCTGCCTTGATAGAGTTCAAAATAGATTTCGTAGCCTCGTAGGAGATGTCCTTTTCTCCTCCTTGCAACCTCTATCTCACAGAAGAGATGTTGCGAGTTTGTCTCTGATGTATCGTTATTTTCATGGAAAGTGTTCGACTGAGCTTAAATCTATGGTCCCCCCCTCGCCAAACTTTCACAAGAAACACTCGTCTAGCTGTAAACACTATCAATAATTCCCCCCACTCTTTATCTGTGCCTAAACCTAAACGTAGATTCCATGAACAAAGCTTCTTTCTTAGAACTGCACGCCTGTGGAATTGTCTTCCGTTTTCCTGCTTTCCGGCTGACTACAATATGGTTGTGTTCAAGTCTAAAGTAAATAAGTTCTTGATGAGCCGTTCCATATAAGTTATCAAATTTACCAAATTTTCATTACTAATGATTACTATATTGTCCAATTGTTACTATATTGTCCAATTTCTACTGTACACTCTTTAACCCTTATCCTTGAGTGGCCTCTGGGCCTTGATAATGTGGTGATGCCTATGTAAAAAAAAAAGTATGTCCCCATGCATTCGCAATCTTCAAGGCAAAATGCAAATTCCCCTAATTTTCTGTAAAAATTACTTTAAACTATAAACAATTTTTTACTCGATGAATTTTTGTAATTTTTGAATATACTACAATTTTCGACATAACAATTTTTTTTAATTATTTGATCGTTTCAGCTTTAAAAAATGTTGAAATCTATTATCGACCTACGTTTATTTTGTTTAATTTTCGTAACATGAAATATAGGAGGATAGAACACCTAAAAAAATTTCTTCAAATAGATATAACAAAATCTATTTTTGTTATGTAAATTTATTTCATAATGAATAAATATCGAAAATTTCAGGAAGATATGACTATTATTTGATTTTTACTAGATTTTTAAAACATGAGTATGTCTACAGCTTCAAAAACATCCCGACACAGGAACGTTGTTTTAAAGCGTCGATAATGTAAACACGATTTTTGTCTCGCAGTTTTATTATTTTCGTTTGCTGTAAAATTAAAAAAAAATATTAGCAGTTTATTTGGAGCTTCTTCTTTTAAATGATAAAAAAGTTAGGATGATAATAATACATTAAATTACAGTTACATTGTGTTGCATGAAGGGGGTTAAAACTATGGCGCGAGATACCTATAGTACATGTCAGTGGAGGTTCCAAACTCTACAATAAGTCTGACAGAAACTGGGCCATTTCAAGGACCTTTTGATGTCAGACTGCTGCAAAATGTCTGTGAAGACCTAGGAGGTCCACTCTTCCAGGCCTTGCCTCCTGGATTTTGGGAGGAACAAGTTTATCGCTTGTCCGAGGCGCCCTTACAGAGAAATGTCGATGATCTGCTCAAATTTATTTTTGCAGAGCCAAAGTGCTCTTCCTGTTTAGGTGTTGGCTCATTGTTCCATCTTCCGACCTTGTGTCACATCTTGTGGTGGGAGAGTGGTAAATACTGGTCTGTGTACTTCGTAGTACGCCATCTTGGCAGTACGTGCTACGACTGTTGCTCTTTGTATATTCTGTTTTAGTTTCAATACATTTTAACATTCTAACTCATATCCGTGTTTGTGTTTTTCCTAAGTGACCCTTCCGAGCCATCACAACTTGGCGGAGAGAGATTCGAATTCATAAAGAGGATATCCACAACAATTTGACAAATGAGGATTTGAGAATCTATACAGAAATTTAAATTCAAAATACCCTAGTGTCCCAGAACAACTTGGCGACAAACACTCGAATTCACAAAAAAGATATTCACAGTAGCGGTGAATAACTCAAATAAGAAAACAGACGACCAACAAAAATATTCATGTTGAGAAAAAAGTCTTTTTGTTAGATACCGAAAAAAAAAGTATCAAAACTGTGCTTGAAGATATTTCTACTTAAAACTAAAGAGAATCAAACGGTAAGCACGTTTTTCTTCAATTAAATAGTTTTTTTTCTCTCAAAGAAAAACAAAACGTAAACTTTTAACATACAGCAGTAAAACTGTGATTCGTAACATTACAATGTTTTTTTTTCTCGTTTAAGTAAATTTCACTTGAAAAATAAAAAAAAATATACAAGATGAACGATTTTAAATAAATAAAAAGAGATAATTGTAAGGATGTTTCAGCAACAACAAGAACTTCAGAAACAACAGATACTACAGCTTAACCAATAAGCCTCACACCGACACTAACACAGCGTTTCTGCAAAACACGATATGGAACATCACGGAGACGTTTATTATCGAGCTAATTTTCTATTAATTCATATATTGTACCCATTATATAGTAGTGATTAAAAAATATATATGACTTCGATCATCTAGAATCGAAACCAAAACATATAGCTCTCTAGTGTTATTTGTTACTATCTGAATCAAGTCCATATGCATATATCTTTTTTAAATTACGTTGTCAAACGAATAAGTGTATATTTGTGCATTCGTAGAGCTTACACATTACGCCGAACTATGCCTGCAAAGTTCCATGTCTTCAATTCAAACTCATTAGCAGCTATTTTTCTGGCTAAAAATTAAAGCGATTTTGACCACGGGTTCGATTACCCCATATATCAAGTTTCAAGTACGTAGACCAAAAATTGGGAATGTAGTTTGGTAGAGACCGTTCTAAGATGGAGATAAGGATTCACTCCAAATGCTATGCCATTATGCACAATGTAGTAAATATTCACAAATAAAACTTTTTCGTAATAGTGAAATGAAACTAACCATTCAATAAGAAAACACACAAAAAGAACAATTAAGTAAAAAAAGTTCTTTTTTAAAAGAATATGAAAATTAGTACAAGTATAAATCTCTGTGAAAGGTGATAACTAGTGCTATGACCAGAGAATATTCTTAGCATTCTTTTGACTCTCGAGCATATATCCGACACAGTTAATAAATTGAGAACCACATCACTCTATACAAAAGCATATAAGATATTAATTAGTCAAAATAATGAAAAGAATATTCTCTTGTCATAGTCCTAGTGATAATGTACACACGAATATTAATGTATGTGAAAGGTGATAACGTATGTGAAAGGTGATAATGTATATACAAACAGAGATGTGTCGGATAGGCGATAACGTACGTACGATCAGAAATGTGTGTGAAAGGTGATAATGTATATACAAACAGAGATGTGTCGGATGGGCGATAACGTACGTACGATCAGAAATGTGTGTGAAAGGTGATAATGTATATACAAACAGAGATGTGTCGGATGGGCGATAACGTACGTACGATCAGAAATGTGTGTGAAAGGTGATAATGTATATACAAACAGAGATGTGTCGGATAGGCGATAACGTACGTACGATCAGAAATGTGTGTGAAAGGTGATAATGTATATACAAACAGAGATGTGTCGGATGGGCGATAACGTACGTACGATCAGAAATGTGTGTGAAAGGTGATAATGTATATACAAACAGAGATGTGTCGGATAGGCGATAACGTACGTACGATCAGAAATGTGTGTGAAAGGTAATAACGTACGTACAAATGTATGTGTGTTAAAGTTGATAACACACGTACGAACAAAAGGTGATAATTTGCATACAAACATAAAAGGTAGGTGAAAGGTGATAACGTACGTACAAACAAATGTGTTATAAAAGGGATAACGTATGTACGAAGTTTAAAATGTATGAAAGGTGATAACGTACGTACAAACAAATGTGTTATAAAAGGGATAACGTATGTACGAAGTTTAAAATGTATGAAAGGTGATAACGTACGTACAAACAAATGTGTTATAAAAGGGATAACGTATGTACGAAGTTTAAAATGTATGAAAGGTGATAACGTACGTACAAACAAATGTGTTATAAAAGGGATAACGTATGTACGAAGTTTAAAATGTATGAAAGGTGATAACGTACGTACAAATAAATGTGTTATAAAAGGGATAACGTATGTACGAAGTTTAAAAGGTAGGTGAAAGGTGATAACGTACGTGCCAACATACGTATATGTATGTGATCTCTTGTTTTGTGAGGAGTAAAAAATAAACTTTTGGAATACTACCTACTCTATCCAGGATATTACGCACTTTGGATTATGGCTCTCTCTTTTTTTTCATGGGGTTCACCACTTATCAAGGCCCGAGGGCCACTCAAGGATAAGGGTTATTGCGTGTACAGTAATCAATGAGATATTATTGTAGTAATCATTAGTATTGGGTGGTTAGATAGAGTGTCTTACTTAAGGGGGCGGTTTTTCAGGAGTTTGTTTTAATTATGAATGAGAAAGAATATGTCCGGTTTCGTCTCCTGTAATTGTGTTTCAACATCTGGAAGGTTGGAACGTAGACCCCCTGATGTTGGAGAAGGAGACCTGGTAGTAGGGGTCTACGTTGGAGGATGAGGTTCTAGGTTTATTCGTATTTCTTTTTTGGAGTTTTGTCATGATTGTTGAGGTTTTGGGGTTTGTGGAGCAGGTCGGTAGACTTGGTTGTAGCAGGACAGGGAGGGAAAATAAGAGAGAAAAAGACAAGAATTTTTTTTTGTGGCACATGATAAGGTAAAGCCTTATCTATGGTATTGAGCACTCCTGTAAGTAAGGTGACCACCGGAGTACTACTAAAACCAATTTTCTAATTCGCCTCCTCTCTAGAAGAGAAATTATTTAAGTGATTTAAAAAAAAAATTAATATTGAATAAGTTCAGTTCTAGTATAAATTGTGTTTCTCATTTTCTCTTTCCGATGCAAGTTTTTAATTAATTAGAATGTTTTTGTAAAAAGCGCTCATTCATTATGGACAATCTGACTGTTTGACAGATCTTGTTTGCTAGGACCTCAGGCATAACGTCATTTTTCAGTGACACAGCCTACAATTATGGAGGAAATTGTTAAACACAGCTGAGAGGGGAAAGATAACGAATTACCAATGTTTTATGTACGACATGAAAAGATAACGAATTACCAATGTTTTATGTACGACATGAAAAGAAAACGAATTACCAATGTTTTATGTACGACATGAAAAGAAACTGGAATTTTAGGAAAATCTTGATCATTCTAGTAATTATAGGAACAACTGAACCCATGAAAAAGAATTTCAAATAACTCCCTGGCAAATATACTCGGTAAACCAAGTGCAAGAGATATACAAACAATTGCACTTAAAGGGACAGTTAGAATGTTAAAATATCTCTTGGTTGTAATGTATACGATAGCGGGTGAATGCCTGGTATCCGTTAAGATGCTTTATCTCCAGTTAGAGCAAAATAAGAAATAAATAAGAATAGATAAGGAAATAAAAAGAAGAAAGTCATAAACACACATACACTCTGATACTAACGCTCACACACATACACAACAATTCTTTCACATTGTCGTCTGCTCATTAAAAACAAATGTGAAAGTAAATAATAATTGCATTAATATAAAAATTAAATATTTTGAACTTTTCTCACGGAACCTTCTTTCAACAACGAAAAGAAATGCACATTGGCTTTTATTAATAGCTTCTTTTTTTTAAACTCACGTTCGCTCTAACAAGGCATATCATCACTTAGATGTACTATTTGGGACCATGCCTAAGAAAGATTAACAGGATATTGGTTTACATTACATTTAAACCTACATATCAGTACAGTCAAAAAAGCAGGAAGGAAATTTCAAAGTTTAGATGTTCGAGGAAAGAAACTATTAGAGTAGAAAGCTTTTTGGCATTTAGGGACCTCAACAGTGAAGAAGTGAGATTTTGTTGCTAAGCAGGTTTGTCGGGGATATATACGTCAAGGGGGCACAAGTGCAACGAGTTCATCAGAACACATTTCCATGAAAATACTTGTAAAACAGGCACATGGATGCTACATTGCAGCGATGAGTCAGGAGTTGGAGCTTAGTTGACAAAGTGGGACCTATTAGATTGAAGACTCCTTTTTGGAGGGCCCTATACAAGAGGGAGAGACTAGTGATAGATACACCAGCCCAGAGGTGGCAACAATGCTCCATACATGGTGGCTTTGTAGAGATGTGTTTCATGGTTATTTCAGCATGCCTTTTTTAGCTGTGGTTATTTCTCTCTTAAAATGATTTCTAGCATTTATAAATTTTATTTAACGTATGATATATGAACCGGCGGAATGTATGCTATCTTTGTGCCAAGGCAGCTGCACAATCTGTTGGAATCATGGGGTGAGTGGAGTTTGCTATAATACTTCCATGTGGGGACATGTGATCCAATGTCTGCTTTGCACCATCCAGTTGTCTCATTTGCACACTGTTCAGCAGGAAGAGAGAAGATATTGGTCTATGGGGTATCTCTGATTTGTTCGCTGAAGGCTTCCCAGTCAGCCCTTTTGTAGTTCCTTATCGTTTTGAGCAACCCCCCCCAAAATCCCAAAAACAAATAAACAAACAAACAAACAAACAAACAAACAAACAAACAAAAAAACAAAAAACAAAACAAAACAAAAACAACAACCAAAAACAAAAACAAAAACAAAAACAAAACAAGACAAAACAAAAAACAAACAAAATATATGTTTATTATGTTTATGTTCTCAATACTTGTTGATACATGATATTTTGAGACTTGTTAATGGTTATTGCAAATGACAGCGAATTGTGTAGTGCAATATCTTTTAAAAAATGGCGCATCCATTGAAGTATTTCAATGCACGTTCGCTGCTCGTTATTCCTTAGGTTGACAGACGGGAAATAAATTGATGAAAAATTTGGAAAGAAAACTGTTCAGAGATTAAACCAACAAGATCAGTGGAAGACCGATGATAATTAAGACGGAAGAAAAAAAATGAGAAAACATTGTAAAAATGTTGTAGGATAAGTGTTAAAAAAAGGAATTAGTTTAGTAAACTGTTTTTGTTTTATTTAAAAAAATATATATGCTTGAGAGAAAATATTGCATTTAAATATAATTAATGAGAATGTTTGTAAACATGTTGGTTCCTCTTCGTTATTGTAGCGAATTTCGGAAATCGAAACAATGATATTGAAGTGTTATCAGAAGTATCTAATGAATTGCCATGTCGCATTAATGTAAATAGTGAAAACTCACGAAAAACGATAAGGTATGAATTGATAAATAAAGAAAATAGTTGTCGAAGAAATTAGAAATGTTAGCCATTTTCCTTGTGTTTAGGGCACGTAACCAAAACAAACATGGACGAAATCATATTTTCGTCAAATCTTTGAAAACATAACTAAATGTGCAATGACAATTACGTAGATAATATTTTGATACTTTTTTTTGCAATTTTTTATCAACGAAAAGCATTTTTGTTTTTATTTGAGACGCATGTTCAAACAAACATTCGGATACAACACACGCAAGGGAAATACGCGCAGGGAGATAGAAAGAAAGAAAGAGAGAGAGAGAGAGAGAGAGAGAGAGAGAGAGAGAGAGAGAAGAGAAAAGAATAACTTTTTTACAGGGTGTTGATTTCGTCGTGATACAGTCTTGTGTGTGTGCGTGCGTAGATACAAATCGCTATATGATCAACTAATAGAGTGATTTGCATCGTACGCACGCACACACACGTACGACTGTAATGACTTAAGCATAAAATAGACTTGACGGCAGGTGAAATAATATGTCTGTTAGTGACGCCATGTTTTAATTTTAGTAACCGTTCGTTTATTAAGGGAAGAATTGCATTCGGGAATATGCAAACTTGCAGAATGGGTAAACTTTTATGAATGGGAAATTAGAAAGATTATGTAAGGTCTATGTTATCTTGAGTCATTTATGGTCGGTGTAATAACAGAATCCGTGGAATGTGTAGAATTCGTTCTGGTGACAACTGGTAGCAGTGGTAGTACTAAATATTTCGAGAGAAAAATAGGGATTTCTTCCTCTATAGGTGCTGCGATTGTGATGGTGGTGATCGTAGGATCTAATGTAGTATTTTAATATCATATGAATGTGTCTAAAATTGTGTTCGATGTATTAAATTTGTACGTGACATCTACACTACTTTGGTCCAGAGGAGAATTTCTGTAGTAATTTTATTATATATGGAGATGAAAAAGAATTTGCAGAAGAAAAAATGTAGATACAAAAAATAGAGATATTTAAATTCTGCAAAAACAAATTAAAAATAAACATTTACTTATTGTTTGAGTGTGGTGATCCCTTGGGAAAATCAGGTGGCGCCAACCCACAAGTCCAAAGAGACCCAGGCTTCTCTCACCTCCTTCTCCTCCTCCAATCAAAACCTGCTGGACTACTTCATTTGGTTATACGTCGAAAACATTACCAAAGCCAGCCTGATCGCCACCACCCGCTGAGTATTCGCCGAGCTCCTGCAGAAGCTTGTGGAAAAGGCATGCTCCCAGTTCTGGCACATATCGATGCGGTGATCTTTTTTTTTTTACAAGGTGGTCACCACTTATCAAGGCCCGGAAGCCACTCAGGGATAAGGGTTATTGCATGTACAGTACGTGTGTGGAGATTTAATAAAGTGTCTACTTAAGGGGACGGTTCATCAGGAATTTGTTTACGTTGGACTTGAAGACATCCAGGTTGAAGTCGGGAGGGAAACAGGCAGACGGAACAGAGTTCCACAGGCGCACACTTCTAAAAAAGAAGCGTTGTTCATGGAACCTACGTTTTGATTAAGCACAGATAAGGAATGGGGAAAATTTTTGACAGTGGTTTCAGCTAGACGGGTGTTTTTCGTAAAAGATTGGCGAGGGGGGACCAGAGATTGGAGCTCAGACGAGCACCTACCATGGAAATAACGATAAAAAAAGATAGGCTCGCAACGTCTCTTTTGTGGGAGAGAGGTTGCAGGGAAGAGAAAAGGGCATCCCCCACTAAACCACAAAGTCTATTTTGTACTTTGTCAAGGCAGGATAAGCTTGATGTACGTGTTCCATTTCAGATCAGGAGTAAAGGTCAAGCCCAGAAGCTTGTCAAAACATGGGGCTTCTCCTAGAGCCATCGATTTCAATTGATGCCATGGGGGATAAATGCGTTGACGATGTAAAGATAGGAGTTTGGTTTTAGATGCATTAAAAGTAATCAGCCACGTCTTCCCCCACTGAACCACGCGCTCGAGATCAAAGGAGAGAGAATCAGAGAGAAGTTTGTCATTTACGGCCTTTGATGTGTTGCCGTAGATGGTCGTGTCATCAGCATAGATGTCAACGAATGATTTAAGTATGTGTTTAGGGAGATCATTGATGTAGATCAGGAAGAGTGTTGGGCCCAGGATCGACCCCTGAGGACTCCAGCATTAATACTGCAGGCCTCTGATTTTTGTCCATCAACCACTACTCTTATGAGCCTATCAGAAAGAAATGATTTAATGATAGAGAAAACATTTCCAGTTGCTGGAAATCTTGTGAAGTTGGCTCTTATGCCATACATTGTCGAGGGCCTTTGATATGTCAAGAGCAATTCCCCTAGAAAGGAAACCTTTGTCGAGAGATTCACTAATCCTATGAGATATAACCGTTAGCACATCTGCGGTAGATCTTGTAGAACGGAAACCATATTGCGTGTCACTAAGAAGGTTATTTCTGCTGAGGTGGTTGACTATTTTTCTATTTAATATGGATTCCAGCAACTTACTCATGACACACAGGAGACTTATTGGTCTGTACTGAGAGGGAGATGACTTATCACCTGAATTCTTAAATACAGGGCATACCGATGAAGTCTTCCAGGGTGTTGGAAAGCGCTTCTCCTTAAGGCAACGTTTAAACAGTTTCGTAAGTATGGGAGCAAGTTCTGGTTGAAGCTTTTTTAACACTATAATTGGGATGTCGTCAGGGCCAGTTGTTTTAATGGAATCAAGGTTCTTGATTAGCTTGGCGACCTCATGCACAGATATTTGTATGTTACCTAGCGTGTTCTGTGTTATAGGAGGAAATATGGGGAGTTGATGGCCTTCGTCGAATAGGGTAGAATTAGCTGCAAAGTTCTTGGCAAATAGTTTGGCCTCGTCTGATGCTGACGAGATGACCCCTGGTCCATTGATAATGGCTGGGATAGAATGCACGCTTCTGTTCAGGATCCTATTTGTTATTTGTCAAAACTGGTGGGAACCAAACTGGTGGGGACCAAGCCGCTGATCGAAGCTGAAGGCGACAACATTGAATAGATGTCAGCTCTACCATAAAATCAAGTTATCTGAATTGATTTTTTCAATAAAAGCTTTAATATAAAGCTGTAGTGTTGTTTTTTAGGGCGATAAATTTACCACACACACACACACACACACACACACACACACACACACACACACACACACACACACACACACACACACACACACACACACACACACACACACATATATATATATATTGTTTTAATGAAAACCAAGACTTCAAAGAATGGGTTGATAGCAACACATAGTGTATTTCATCGTTAGTTACAATTGTTTCAAACTACTCAGACAAATCCAAACATTATGTCTTTTAAAAACTTTCACAAGAACAGCCTTTCTTCAGACTTATTGAATAAAAAACACTTTAACAATAAAACATTATGGAAACCATTTCCCTTATAAGGAAAAGAAAACAAGCGAAAGTATTTTACCTATATCGCATCCTTGCAAAGTATTTTTTAAAGATTTATATATTTACCTATTTCGTATCTCTATTTAAAAAAAAATTCAAACAAAATATCATACATTGTTACGTCTAATTACCTATGTCTATTTGATATGCTTTAATAATACTATTCATTGATTTCTTAAATTAAACTTCTTTATTTCTTTATTTAATTTGAATTATTTTTTAATCCGAACTAGTCAACTAAATTAATTGTTGCGATTCTATGTTAGTTTCGTATCTGGACTTTGCTTTGTTTATTTACAAAAATATCGGCTAACCTATTTATTTGATTTAAGAAAAGTTTTTGTTTAAAACTTATTCAATAAGGAAAGAAAGTTTAACATTACTTTATACTTAGTTCATTCTCATTTTTCATTTAAAATTAAAGATCTCAATCTATTTTTTATTTATTTTTTATTTTCTTTCGTTCCTTCCTATTAAGATTTACGATTATCGGATATTTTAGAAGTAGAAAGGGAGATAACTCTATACGTTCGAAATTTTAACGTTTTAAGTGAAATTATAAGTTACCAAAATGCTATTATGTTGTAGCAGAAACAAATGGAACTTTTTCTTTCGCAAGTCAATGCCTCTCCCCTGTGTTATTTGGCCACATACTGACCAATCAGGGGTGCGGCAATTTGATCCTTTCTCTCCCCTAAGGAACTCGAACAGCTTCCGGTTTGAAAGAAAAAAACTCCTTACCGAGAGAGACGCTTTTCCTCGCTCTCTCTCCATCTCTGTGTTATTTCATCCAGCATCAACAATTCTCACTGGGAATAACTACCGTGACAGCACCAGGTGGCCAGAGTACAGTTTTTATGCAGGAATAATATCTCCCTGTGAATATTCGCCTGAATAAACCTTTTTTTTGTCACATTTATTGAAGTTGTTGTGTTCATTTTTTCAGTAGCTTGTGTTGAATTATTTATTTTTTTAGGTTGTGCCCCAAAAGTACAAACCCTAAAATGTCTTCATGAAAGGGAAGTAACTCAAGCCGTTCGAAGTTTCTTACCGAAAAATGTAGAAGAATAGGCTAACGTAAATAATTTGGCTAAATGAAGGATTGAGCATCCCCCCCCTAACGATTAACTAAAATAATTAACCCGAAAACGATTAACTAAAATAATTTATGTGACCAACATGCTTATAAATGAAGCGTTGACATGTACATATGAGAAGCATTATCGTAAAGCAGTGTTATATAAGGAAATCAAGCACATAATTGATTTTAAATGATAACTTAGATGGTTTATGTAAACGGGATGTTCTACATACATGTAAACGGTCTGGAAAACCTGTCTCTATAACGAAGAATATAAACTGACAAAATATATGATATATTCTAGTATTGAGGAAGAGGTAAGCAACCCAAATTAAAGAATGACAACCATCGAAATTAAGTTTATATATAAAAACAATAACTTTTGTCGGTTTAATTACTTCGGACACGTTAGAGCGAAAACTGTAACTCCCACAATACCACCCTTATTTAAATCATATAAATAAGCTTGTATATTTGGTCACAGATTATTAATTTGATCATGTAGACGTATATTATGTTGAAATAAATAAGCAAATAAATAAATAAGTAAAAAAGAGAAACAAACGAATTAATAAAATAATGAGAAATAAAAGGAATAAATAAATAAATAGAGCTTATCAATAAAGTAAATAGATAAGAGATGTGCTACCCGAATAAAAAACAACAATAATGAAGTTTTAAAATAGAGAAGCAGCGCTGACTTCAGATCAGATCAGGCAGAGAGAGAGAGAGAGAGAGAGAGAGAGAGAGAGAGAGAGAGAGAGAGAGAGAGAGAGAGAGAGAGAGAGAGAGAGAGAGAGAGAGAGAAAACGAACTTTCTATTTAAAATGAAACCGATACTTCCCACCTGTGATAGCCTGACCAGACCGGATCGTACTTCCCTCGTCTTCCCTACCTCTTCCACTCATACTCTCTTTATTTACCATACATCCCTCAAAAAAAAAAAACTCTGCTGTCCACATTCATAAACTATACACCCCCTTTTTCTTTCAAAGTATAATCCACACCCGGACATTTTTGTATACAAATCAAATTGAACTTCGATTCTCGTTTCAATAACTTGGCTTTTTAATAGGGACTCTACTAAAACAGGTATTTACATATGTAACCAATAATGTTTGTATAATAAACAGATCCCCCCCCCATATATATATATTAGGAGAGGTCGATTTTGGAACTGTACAAAATGGTATTTGAAGAAAGGTGCAAAATAATGTCAAAAGTTACCACAAGAAAGTTTTTTCTTTAAAATTTTGTATTTTGTTCAGCATTCCAACTTTAATACCAAATAAATTCAGATTTTTATTACGGTAACGGTAATGGTGTCACTCCAAGTACATATTTCTTAAATAAAATCAGAGTATTAACAAAAAACAAATACAATGCATTATAATAATACATATTTTAAAGTTTATTATTCCGTGTCTTTTAGAGATTAAACGAAAATATAAAAAATAAAAAGGAATTAAAACGTTATAATATTTGATTGAATATAGAAACACACACACACACACACACACACACACACACATACATACATATATATATATATATATATATATATATATATATATATATATATATATATATATATATATATATATGGAAGTTTTATTTATTGGGTAATTATACGGAATCATCGATTGAAGTTACAACCGCGTGTGTTATCGTATGTTTACTGTTTACATTTTTAATAAACTCTTGAATTATCTCTACACCTAATTTTCTCTTTAAATATCGCTAAGATTTTTCATTAAAATAGACTTAAATATAAAAAATACAACGTATATAATTATTCTGATTTGTTTCTGTTTTAAAAAGATAGTGTTTATTAAAAAAAAACCCAAAAAACTTTATGAGCCAAACTCAGATTTCTTTTTTAGGTAAGTAAACAGTACTTTAACTTATTGTATTTATTTAAAATTTTATCAAATTTCTTAAAAACAATTTTTGGTACTTATGCACTTATGTTACCGTGCTGAAATAATAATATTATTATTTAGAAAACTATTTTAACCTCGAATTTAACTTGAAAATATGATTTTTTTAAAATAGCACGGTAACATAAGTGCATAGGCACCAAATTTTTAAATCAAATTTATTTAAAAATTATTTGTGTAATTTAATATCTGAGTGTATTTTTTTTCAGATATTTTATTCAAAATGTCCTGAAAATCTACAATTTCAACTCGCAGTAAAAATGTAATGAAAATTTTCGGTTCATCTACAACATTAAATAAAACGGGGCCTCCAATTTACCTACAAATTATTGAATATAGGTACTATATAAGAAAATAAAATTATAAATACTTATCCTCACCTTTCAAATTTTGCTATTTCCAAATTAATAACAAAGGAAGTCATGGATATTTGGAAAGCAGTTAATCCATGTTTACCTCTTTTAAGTGAAATGACTATTTTTAAAAAAGGTGTTTCAAGAAGGCCAAAATCTCTTCCCGCTTCCCAAAAGAAATTCTGGTTAGAAAAACTGGATTCACTATTTGATATTTCGTCCTGTTCTTGCAACAGGCCAGTTTTAAGTTGTGACGACCCTCATGTAAAATGCAATAAAGAAAATTGCCAGATTGAGCACATTATTTGCACCTGTTCTCTTCAACAAAAGGTAAGTTATTTTCTATTTTTTCCAATGTCTTTGTGACTTTATATCCAAACCAATTTTCATATTTTAATGCAAACTAATTTTATATTAATCTGTTTAGATGTATTTTAATATAAATAAAATCTAATTTTTCAGGTTCCAGTTGAGGACCGTAAATACCAAAAGGGCCGAAAGGTTCCAGAGTAATATTCCCCCCTCCTCTTCTCAAAATGAAGAACCAGAAGAAGAATATTTGAAATCCTTCATTTAGCTAAATTATTTATGTTAGCCTATTCTTATATGTGCGTATTTATATTTGTGCATATATGAATTTATGGTTGTTTCCTTTTCTCTGTGTATATGTTTGAGAGTATATATGGATATAAACAGATATATGTGTATGTGTATATCTATATGTATTTATATATACGTATGTGTGAATATATGTAGATTCGTATGTGTGCACGTACATGTGTATAGTTATGAATTGAATTGATATATTGTCGATGTATATATGTATATGTATGTATATAATTTAAAATTTTATTTTGTTCCTTTATTTTTTGTAATGTTGAGATGTAAGAATCTATCTATCTATCTATCTATCTATCTATCTATCTATCTATCTATGCGTGTGCATTTTTCTAAGCATATCTTTTGTGTTAGTATTGTTGGCACGAGTGTATGTATATTTGTTCCTCTATGTTATTAATCTGTGTGCATTTAATTTTATTAGCCGCATATATGCATGAATAAATATGTGTATACATGTGTATGTGTGTATATATGTATGTGTATATGTACATGCGTGTGATTGTATATGTAAGTTTGTATACATTGTAGATATACACGCATGTGTATATATGTGTATGTGGCTATTCATCAGATAATACGACGGTCATTCTAAATGTAATGCCCTCTATTTTATTCCACCCGAATGGATCAGAGAGGATTTCAAATTGCAATTTTATAGTGACTGAACTACACTCATGACCTAAAAGTTTTATCTTTCTGCTGCAGATATTGATGGTGGGAGACTCTAAGACAGCAACTCTTATCATGGACATGCACCAGAGGCAGAGATACGTCATTGAATTCTTCCATACAGAAAAAATTGAACTAATTCACATTTAACGGCGCTTGTTGAATGTTTACGAAGTCGATGGAGTTGATGTCAGCACAGGTAGGAGATGGGTTCGTTGATTTCAGAGTGGTGACAGAAAAGTGAGTGACAAAACGCAATCAGGACGCCTATGCACAACCACCACCTCAGAAAACACTGTGCACCTCGACCACTCTGTTTGGCGTATAACGATGACTGAAATGCGTGTAGAGTTGAATGTGGGTGTCAGTGCACTGGAAACTAAAATACATCAAAGTGTATGCTAAGAAGTTTTCACAAATACTAAAGCAGGACCAGAATGACCATCGACGGGATGTCTGTCAGGATTTGTTGTACCAGTACAAAGCCAAAGTTGACGGATTCTTGGACCACGTCATTACTAGTGACAAGAGGTCATTAACACGAGCTTGAGTCCAAACGGCAGTCGATGGGATAATACTACTCAAGCTCCTCAGCAAAGAGAAAGTTCAACACATAGATACGAGGGGCGTGCAATAAGTAATGCCCCTGACCCACTTCCACTTTTCTGATCTAGCTGAAATTTTGCATGTGCAATGATTTATATCTCTACGGGTTATGTGGCAAATTACAGCTCTGAACTAATTGTGGTTTCTGTTTCACAGGTGTTTGAACTGAGTCAGGTGTGAAATGGAGCCTGTTGAATGTCGAGCAGTGATATGGTTTTTGAATTTGAAAAGACGCACACCACAGGAGACTTTTGATGAAATGAAAGAAACTTATGGTGATAATGCCCCATCATATGACCTTGTAAAACGCTGGCATCGTGAATTCAAACATGGCCGGAAGTCTGTGAAAACAGCTCCCAGACCTGGTCGCCCCCTTCTGCCATTGATGAGGCATCTGTCCGTCAAGTTGAGGCTGCCGTTTTGGAAGATCGGCGCATTACTATTCGCCAAATAGCCCAAGATGTCAAGATTAGTACAGGGTCTGTGGAAACTATCATCCATAACCATTTGCATATGCATAAGGTGTCTGCCAGATGGATTCCCAGGTTGCTCACACCATTCCAGAAGCGAGAACGCTTCGAGTGCTCGAGGATGAATTTGGAGATGTGCCAAGAAGATGAGTCAAAATTTTTCAAAAGTCTGATTACACAGGATGAAACCTGGGTCCATCACAATGATTCAGAGACCAAAGCCCAGTCAATGCAGTGGAAGAACTTGGACTCACCACCTCCAAAGAAGGCAATGGTTGAGTCTTCTGGGACCAGGACGGAGTAGTGATGACAAATTTTCTGGCAAAGGGTACCACAATTACAGGAGCCTATTATGCTCCACTTTTGAGGAAAAGGGAAGCTATCAAAATGAAGATCAAGGGCAAGATCAGCAAAAGTACCCTCCTCCTGCAGGACAACACTCCGGTCCACAACTCGCATGTCGCCAGATCAGAAGCACGGATGTGTGGTTATGAAATCCTTCCCCATCCTCCCTACTCTCCTGACCTTGCACTCTCTGACTTTCACCTCTTCCCATGAAGTTGTTTTTGAAAGGAAAGCGTTTCCCAACTGATGCAGCCTTGATTTTTGAAGTCACGTCGTGGTTGGAGAACCAACCTGGGGTGTTCTACAAAAACGGTCTCCAGAGCTGCATCAAACGATAGGAGAAATGCATAACTCTGAGTGGTTCCTATGTAGAGAAAGACTAATAACTGTGCCAAGTTTCGTTGCTCTACTCCTATGGGGAGTAGGCCAGGGGCATTACTTATTGCATGCCCCTCGTATCTGCAGATAAAGTGATGTGCACCGTTTTCTGGGACAAGAAGGGCGTCATCTTACTGGATTTCTTGGAACTAGGGCCCACTGTTAACTCTAACCGTTACATTGAATCGTTGACAAAGCCCAAATTGTCCGTGTAAGGATCGAGGAAAGACGTCAGGCCACACAAAATTTTGAAGACCACGGAATGCGTGACAAGGTTCGGCTGGACAATGTTGTCTCACCCACCGTATAGTATCGACCTGGCACCGTCCGATTCCACTTGAAGTCCAGTCAATTTAACGCTAAAAATACCCCCCCCCAATTGCAATATTTTATTTTTTTTGCAGTTTTATGTCAGGTTGGGTCTACTATATATCATACTAAAAATTGGACAAGATTCGAGCATGGGAAAGTTGTAAATTTTGAGGTTCAATATTTTCGATTACATTTAAAAGCATTAACTTCGCCAATTTTCATGATGAACCAATAAATCTTGCATTTTTACCCATGTTTTCAGAATCAATCTTTCACATGAAATGGTTGATTTTTGACCCATCCTGCATTGTTGCACTCAACCCGGCATATACTAATACATTGCATGCATATATTTTCAGAGTAAAACATGAATTCAGCCATGAAACCTGTCCTTTGTATGAACAAGATTTTAACGGTGGACCGGCCGTGGTGATTGGAGAAAAAGGCGCCAAAGGCATTAATTGTGCAAGTATCGAAAGAGGCGTGAAAGGTTGAAGCAAGAACACAAAACGTGTCGGGTAAACCACATCAACAAAAAAGACATTGCTATTGCCTCCAGCGAGGGTGATTCTATGCGAGCAGTGAAAAAGAGTGCTCGTGTTTCTCTTGGACCATATGACAATAGAACACATTGTTTGTTCTGTTGAACTTTTACTATGAAAAAACGAAAAAATGACAAAAGGGTTTTCTATGTGAAGGCAGATGCATTTGTTCAAACTATATTGGTCCATTACAAAACTAGAAGGGATGAGTGGGCCATTGCGTTTCAAAGCCGGATCGAATATTTTGGTGGCGATCTTCACGCAGCAAACTGTGTTTACCACAAGTCATGTAGCGTCAACTTTTGTACAATGCGGAATATCCCAAGACAATTCACGTCAGCTGAATCCACTAAACGACGAAAAAGTGGAAGATCAAAGGATAGCGATTAGGATGAGGCATTCGGACGTGTTCGTGAGTTCCTAGAGGAAAATGATGAAGAACAGCTAACGATATCAGACCTTGTCACTAATATGGGAGAATACTTGCATGGTAGTAAATCCACGGCGTACGGAAATCATTACCTCAAAGAAAAGCTGCTCAGTCGATATGGGAACTCAATATTCTTGACTGACAGCCATAGTGGTGTCAAAAACATTGTGACATTTAGGAAAAAACCCGTGACATTCTTCGTGAATGCTACAATTCACCTCAGGGGGACGATAAGGAAGCATAGAAACGAGCAATTCTCCAAACTGCAGTAAAACTCATCAAAGCTGATATCTAGACAACAGTTGTATCAAGGGAGGATATGTATCCAAAAACTGAAGAACTAAAACTAGCAGCTGCATTAGATTTTATCCCAGCAAGTTTGCGGTTCTTGTTGCAACATCTGTTTGTTGGGAAGGACATGTCTAGAAAGGTTGCTAACATTGGACAAGCTGTTGTTCAAGCAGTGCGCCCAAGACTGTTATTGCCCCTCTACAGCTTGGTATTGCGCTGCAAATACACCACTTGCATTCTTGATTGATAGTCTTTCAACCATGGGATTTGCTTCATCATATCAAGAGGTACAAAGGTTTGAATTGAACGCGGCCTGTTCACTTGCTCCAGATGTGTTAGGCAGTGACAGGGAATTCTTGGGCAGACTCTGTTGTTTGCATGAGACAACGTGGATCATAATATTATAACATTGGATGGAAAGGGTACCTTCCATGCGAAGGGAATGATTGCAGCCATTACACCCGGGAAGCAAGTCAGTCATACCACGACAAAAATGTCCGACTTGAAACTTCTCAAAATGATGAAGATCGATATTAAAGATTATCCCTTTTCAAAGCATGTCAATCGTTACTTAGAATTTATGTCGGTCCCATACACATCTGATATCTGTGATCGCAAAGTGGATATTTTTTGGGAAATGTCTTTTCGCTTCCACAAAAGTACGCCCAGTTGACAAGGCATGATGTACCTGCTGCATAAGGACTGCAAATATCCAGGGAAATCTTCGGTAAAATTTCTTCCAATGATAGACATGAACCCCGGAGATAAAACATGTATCCTGTTCACCTTAGATTACCTATGCAGTTTATCGTCAAAACACAATATGCCGACTATCATAACTTGTGATCAACTGCTATTTTGGAAGGCGTCTGAAATCAAGAACGCTGTTACAGATGATAGTCCAATTAGGAGTGTGATACTGTTGCTTGGCACCTTCCATACCTTCATGAATGTGTTGAGTGCCATGGGACGTTGATGGGTGGCACTGGACTCAAGGAGATTATGGAGACAGTATATAGTGACAATACTGTCGTGCACATGATGAGCGGAAAGGCAGTACAACGAGCATTTCATGGCCACCTGCTGGAGGATCAATGTCTCACACGTCAGATTGTTGCCAAGATCATGGAGGATCATTCTGTTTTTTAGTACTAAGTCGAGGAACTTGAGCGATTGTACATTTTGATGGGGACTGGCGAGTGTGATTTAGATTCATTAATGGAATCAGATTACATAAACATAGTTCACAACACTTTAACTGAGAAAAAGGGTGAACTGTCAAGGGCCTCCAAAAACCAGCAAGCTATGAATTAATTATCAACACATGCGAAGTTAGGGCACTTGTTTCAGCTCATAGAATGGGATCTTGGGAGATGCATCTAAATGCTGTCTCAGCTTGCTTGCCAATATTCGCTGTCACTGGCCATCTGAATTATTTGAAGTCGGCACTCTGTATCTTCAGAAGATGTATGCATTGAAAAATGACAATCCTGTAATGCATCAGAAGTTCCAATCTCGGTTTCAATAAATCCGACGCAGCAGTCAATACTGGGCTGGTCTTGGCTCAGATCTTGTGATCGAACAGACATTAATGCGCTCACTCAAAAGCCAAGGCGGGTTGACGCGAGGGAGTGGAACGTCCGCGCACCAGAGAACTGTTTGGGCTATGTCATCTACTGTGTCATCTCTTTACAACCTTGGCATGCAAGACCTTACTACAAGAACTTACATAACAAATGAAAAACCTAAGGAGTTGTCTGCTTCTTGGTTGAAAAGAGATGAGATAGACCTCAGAAAGGTTGCAGAAAAACTAAACAGTGTTACACCGTTTTCAACTGATGAATCATTACGAAATATCACCATAGGAATCAATGCCAGCGAAGACGTCAATGTGCTTAACCTCTTCAAAATGGAAAGAGACATTGTTAAAAAAATGGACGGAAAATCGGTGTTTTCCTACTCTCACAAGTGAAGTTTGAATGTAAAGACTCTAGCATCCAGAACATGAAAGTGTCTGCAAATCATAGCACTGAAACAGCGCTCCTGTTTCAGAGGTTTCTCGTAGTTTCTTAGACGGGAAATCAACAACTAGATGATGTCATTGTCTTATGAACTGTGTTTATACCCGATGTCTTTGTTTGAGGGAAAGGCCTCTTGCTTCAGGCGGACAAATCGCAACTTGCCGAAGCAATCAGAAACTATGTCAAAACAAAATCAGACATTGGTATGCAGCAAACTGTTCCAGTCATAGAACACAACATACTAGACGAAGGCTCTCTTTTCATCGTCTGAAATCGAAGGAGGGTAGAACCTACATTTTCATTGTAAACGATTATGCCTCATTCACTATCGAAAACTATGGAAGAACAACTGTGATGTTTGATGGCTATGATATTGGACCAAGTATAAAGGACTGTGCATAGCAGAAGCAGGTGCTGACGTTGAAATTGCAAAGGCAGCTATCAGTTTGTCTGTTTTCAGATCAACAAGCCTTATTGGAGAAGATACAGATGTTTCCAAATGTACTGCACTCTATTTCCGCTCTGACAAAGGGACAGCCTACGTCTATAACATCAACGTTCTCAAACAGGTGCTTGGTGAAGCAGTTTGCAAATACCTATTGTTTCTGCATGCCTTTACAGGATGTGATTCGGTGTCCAGGGTGTACGAGATTGGAAAGAAGTCGGGGTTACAACGAATCATCAAAAGAGAAAAAACGATGAAAGACTGTTCAAAAGTATTCTCTCAACCAAAGCAAACGCAAGATGTTGTGGAAACCAATGGTTCTAAGGTAATGATATTACTGTTCAATGGAGATCAGAAGGACTCGTTTGCGTCGGTTAGATACAATATGCTCTGCAAAATAGTTGCAAGGGCAAAGATCTTCATCAAGCCATAACGACTCCCTACAACTGCCTCTGGCTGTAGGTTTCATTCTCTGCGGACCTACTACCAGATTATGGAATGGATGCGGTGTAGTAATGAAATGGCACCATCTGAATGGGGATGGAAGGTAGAAAGAGACAAACTTTTCTTGTGATGACAGACAAAAGTGCTGCTCCAGATGAACTGATTCAGATGATTCATTGCAAAAGAAAGCATAAACTAGAATGCACCAGTGCATGCGGACATTGCCAAGATGGCAACAGTCACAATATGAAAAGTGCTCCAGTCATAGATGATGAGGGTGAGGAGGAAGAAGTGTGAAAAACTTTGAAGAAATACTGACTTATGTGAATGGGGGTGGGGGTTGTTGTAACCATAGATATGGTATAAAGTGGGAATCAACATCACTGGCAACCATTTCATGTGAAAGATTGACCCTGGAAACATGGGTAAAAATGCAAGATTTATTAAATCGGCGGAGTTAATGCTTTTAAATGTAATGGAAAATATTGAACCTCAAAATTTACAACTTTCCCATGGTCAAATCTTGTCCAACTTTTAGTAAGATATATAGTAGACCCAACCTTACATAAAGCCACAAAAAGAATAAAATATTGCAATCTTTTTGTATCATTTCGTATTTTGACTGGACTATTGTTAGAACCTCTGAAGGACGCGTTATATGAGCAGCATTTCTCCAACACCACCACCAACACTGCAAATGAACATCCTCTGCAAATGCTGTGTTTTTCGATTGAGGCATGACGGCTCTCCCTCATCGTTTGCAAAAGTGCATTGAGAATGGCGGTGACTATGTAAATAAATGCAGGAGCACAAAAGTCGCTCGTTTTAATGGTACCACTCTCGTCTTCATAGCTTCGCAATTAAAAGATAAGAAGCATTAGTTTTGAAACAACCCTCGTATATATATATATATATATATATATATATATATATATATATATATATATATATATATATATATATATAGAGTAAGTTCTCCAAATACAGTTATTTTGTTTACCCTTTCATAGTCGGAAAAATTACCCCCTTCTGCCGTTGGCTATTAGTTTATTGTGTTATCTATTCCTTGGTTTTTCTGAATACTTCCGATTTAAAAATCTACCAAATGGAAGCAAATGTTGGCTTCCAAATTTCAAAATGTTAGAGTTTATTTTGATATTTTCTTCTAAGTCTCTCTTACTGAATGTTGCAGTCACTTTTAAGGTTCTGCCCAATGAACCGTTTTCTATGTTAAACATTTGAATGGATCAAATCTTCTTTAAAGTCGAACATTCTCATTTCGCCATTTTATGATTTTGTGTTGTTTCCTTAAGACTTTTTGATGAAACTTCAATTTGATGATGCACGATTTTGAGTTGAAAGCTAGTTCGAATCCACTTTCACTTAGGATGTTGGCAACGTTCACGTAGTCCCTTCTGTAATTCTCGACGTCTTTCTAAAAATAATTCTGACTAGAAAAATGATCGGGAAACTAATGCCAACAATAGAATCTTCAGACGATGATAGTTTGAAAGCAATGAGAATCGAAGAAAGCAACTGAAATGATTTGACACTCCAAGATATGTTCTAATGCGCATAAATGACCTATTGATTTGTCGAATCATTAAACTTTTCTGTGAACATAAAATACATGGACCTCCTTCAACGGAACGGGTTGACATGATTTTCGACAAATATAAAATACATGGATAAAATCTTGCTATTCCTTCGAAATTTCTTGTTTCCGATCGAACCCACAAGAATAAATATAACGTCAGCGAACTCACATAGACGGTTTATTAAAACACAAGTGGCCAAGTGGGGATGTTTGAATTCACCCTCGAAACGAGTATTTGTTGATTTTCCATCAAAGCGTTTTCTTTCACACCAAGGCACTTAAATGATCAAGTCCGCCACTAAAACGAAAACAAGTTGCGTGCAATCATTTGGTTGGTGTAGGAGTGAAGAGTCCTGTTTTCATAGAGAATGATTGGTTAAATATGGATGCCCATCCTGAAGATGACGCAAGTCAGCAAATCCCACATTGGGACGAAATTCAATCAAGCAGACGGGAAGGCGGTTTATTCGAGTTGGCAAAATATTGTTATTAAACATTTACACATGGGATCCCATGGTTTGATTAAAAAAGAATCTATTAGAGCTATATCCGTTTTGGGTTGCTTCCGTTTCTTTAAATTAGTTCAGCAAGTGCCGAAAATAGAAAGAGAAACATGATATCATAATAAGCACACGCACACGCACGCGCACACAAACACACAAACACACACACACACGCGCGCACACACACACACACACACACACACACACACACACACACACACACACACACACACACACACACACACACACACACATTTATTATTGTACCAAAGCTGCTTTAATCAGCGTTCATTTCCCAAAATCTTTTTTTCCTACATATTTAATCTCATTTCTAAAACTGTCTGTCTGTCTCCATATCTCATTCGAAACAGTAGGTCACACAACGGTGCGAGATGACTCAGATAATTGCATTTTTGTGTTCCGTTTTTATGGGTGTTTACTTTGTTAAAATAATTTCTAAGGGATAAAGAAGGGTCAAAATTGAAAGAAATTAGAACTTGTTAATTGTTTTGTTAAGTCGACTTCAAGTGTCTTCAACACATGCGCAAACATTTATACGTTAAGTAAGATTTGTACAAGTTTGTGTAAGTTTATTTTCAGCTTTTCATTATTTGACCGACAGTGGTTCATGCGGAAATATCTCTGTTGGAGTCGCTTGAAGTTTTACTTTTAGTTTTGGTTTCTATTCAAGCGATTTTTTTTTGTTACTTTTGAAATAAAACTTTTTATACAGCGTTTCACATTTGGTAGGAATAAATGTTTAATTATCTATAATATAAATCCCACCTGTCTGTTTGAATGTATGTATGTATGTATGTATGTATGTATGTATGTTTGTATGTATGTATGTATGTTTTTATGTCTGCCTAACACTTTCGACAGAGGCAACAAATTTTCACGAGATCGAGATCGTTTTGAAGCTCGACCCTTCGGACGACAAATATCGAAAAATTGGCTAAAAATATTAATTCCTTCACCCGCAACTGGGCACTTTTCTACGGGGATGGATAGCTTTTTTCGCCGATATTTTTGAAAGTCATCCCCTCTTTTCGATAGTCTAACCTTAATTTAGACCTACGTAACTTCCGGTATGGCGATGGGCGCAACAGCAAAGACTTTAGGTTTTTTTTCACGTTTTTTCCCTCTTTCACGGCCCTCTTTCACGCTATGACTATATATATATATATATATATATATATATATATATATATAGTCATAGCGTCCAAAACTCAGGGACAACATTTTAAAACCTAATATTTGTTAGAAATAACAACTGAAATTTTGAAAACTGGTAGTCGTTATCATCCATAATAACATACTAAAATTTGAATCATTTGCAAAGGATAGAAAAAGAATTATAACAATTATTTATTTTCAAAATAGGAACGTCCAAAAATAAGGGACAAAATTGAGAAAAACAATGTAAACAGTATGCTATATTCAAATTTTTTATTTCCTCTAAAGAATAAGTCTTACTTAGTCATTTGTAAACGTTGCACCAGCCGGCACCATGGCGAAACGCCAAAAACTTGATTACTCTGTGAGACAAGCTAATGTGAAGCTACACAAGGAAAAGCACACCATTAGAGAGATTTCAGAGAAAGTGAAACATATTCGCAAAATAATTAGTGCATTTAAAACCGGCAGACCCCGCAAAACTTCGGCAAGAGACGATCGAACAATGTAGCGTATATCATTAAAGGACCGTTTTAAGTCTTGCACAGAAATTAAAAGGATTATGAATAGTACCTCATGTGTTAATGTTTCAAGACAGACTGTTTCTAGACGACTGCAAGAAATAGGACTGTTTAATCGAACTCCAGGGAAGAAACCACTTGTTAGTTCGAAGAATAAGAAGAGATTAGAGTTTGAAAACAAGTATGCAATTTGGACATATGAAAATTGGGCAAAAGTATTTTTCAATGATGAAAGCAAGTTTAATTTATTTGGAAATGATGGGGGAAAAAACAATGTAAAGTGACATATTCGTGAAAGATTAGGTGCAAAGTGTACTAAGAAAACTGTCAAGTTTGAGGGCGGAAGTGTCATCGTATATGGAATGTTTTCTAGCCAAGGTACAACACCTCTTGTCCGGTTACAAACTCATGTAAACGAGCAGATCTATATAAACATTGTTCAAGATCATGTTGTGCCAATCATACAGAATTCAGGTTTCGATAGGACTACCTTTATGCAAGATAATGCCCCATGTCACAAGGAAAAGGTGGTAATGAGTTACCTTAGCGAGCAAGATTTCGAAATTATGGATTGGCCACCGCAAAGTCCTGACTTAAATCCAATAGAAAATCTTTGGAAGACCTTAGGAGTGAAAGTTATGGAAAGAAATCCCACTAACATGGATGATTTGTGGGTGAAGCTTCAAGAAGAATGGTCTAAAATTAGTATCAAGGATTGTCAAGAACTGATTCGTTCTTGTAGTAGAGCAAGGGTTCATTTACTAAATATTAATTGTACATGTATTTTTATTGTTTTTTGGCTGTTTACATTGTTTTTCTCAATTTTGTCCCTTACTTTTGGACGTTCCTTTTTTGAAAATAAATAAATGTTATAATTCTTTTTCTATCCTTTGCAAATGATTCAAATTTTAATATGTTATTATGGATGATAACGACTGCCAGTTGTCAAAATTTCAGTTTTTCACAGTTGCTATTTCTAACAAATATTAGGTTTTAAAATTTTGTCCCTTAGTTTTGGACGCTACTGTATATAGTAATAATAATTATTAATATTTAGTGATGAATGGAAAATTTGTCTCAAAATCTATTCGGAAAATCCATACATATTTTTCATTTTTTTTTAAACTGAAACCAGTGGGGCAACACTTTGTTTCTTCCAAATCTTTCAAACTCATAATAATATCTGCTAAAAGAAAATTAGGTAGTTCATTGTCTTGGTAATTTCGATCCTTTGGGGCTTTTCTCATTGTGTTTGATGTCGGTAGAAGAGATGGCTTAATATTTACTAACGGTGAATGAATTGTTGGTATTGGATGTAAGGACCAATTTAACTTATTTCTTTTCCCTTTTAAAATAAATTTTTCCTCAAAATGTTTTATAAATAAAACTGATTTTTTTGTTGCAATCCAATCAGCACGATTTACAAATTTTGTCCATTTTTCAAACAGGTCGGGTTTGCCATGTGGAAAATGAAAAGTTGATAGATTTTCATGGTTTTTATAACCAGTTTTGCAGCCAAATGCAACGTATTTTGTTCACCATTTTGTTAAGCAAATTATAACAAAACTTAAACAATATTTTAAAAAAGATAATATATATTTTTTACAATATTTAAAACGGGTAGAAAAAATTCAACAAGTAGAGATCGCAAAAATGGTTGTAAACATAAAGATCGCTTACGTGTTTGAAAAAAATCAAGGGAGGTTACTCTATTGTACTTTTGTTCTGTAAATTAACATGAATAAAAGCGGTGAAAAACATTTTATATGGATAAAAACATGTATTTTAAGAATGAAATAATATAAAAATATTTGAACAAAAGTTTATTATTCATTATTTCAAGAGTTAATATAAACTACTTTTAAGTTACTTCCCTTTGAAATTTTCAACGTTGTATGCGGCTCGAACTTACACAGTTTTCCATAATAAAAACAATGGCCTCTTAGAAACGTGGCCTCTCATGTAACATACGCGGCCGTATGCATAGTAGGTCATGTTTTATCCTAATGTTGACCCCTTACCATTTATTGTTTTGGGCTCAAATCAAATCAAAATGTCAAATTCATATCCAAGTAACCTACATCTAAAATTTCAAGTGTTTAGACCCAAAACCGGCGGAGGAGTTTGGTAGAATCTGCAAATTTGACCTCTTGGCACCCAAATTTTCGCCCCAAAACTGATTAAAAAGCTTGCTGAAAATCTGCATACCCTTTATGTAAAATTTCAAATGTTTGAACCTAAAATTGGCTTAATAGTTTGCTAGAGACAGCAAAGGTAAAATCTTTTGTAACCTAACCCCTTGGAAGCCAAATTTTCAGCCAAAAAAAAAAAAAAAAAAAAAAAAAAGAAACGATTAAAAAGCTTGCCCTATGTCTGAATCACTTTTATGTTAAATTTAAAATATTAAGACCAAAAATTGGCTGAGTACTTTGTTAGAGATAATAGAGTTAATTTTTTTTTAACCTTGACCCCAATATTGACCCCTTAACATTTACTGTTTTGGGCTCAAATAAAATTATAAAGTTAGATCAATGTACAAATAACCTATATAAAAAATTCAAGTATTTAAACCAAAAATTG
The DNA here is from genome assembly GCF_053919585.1 of Euprymna scolopes. Taxonomy (NCBI): domain Eukaryota; kingdom Metazoa; phylum Mollusca; class Cephalopoda; order Sepiida; family Sepiolidae; genus Euprymna; species Euprymna scolopes. The sequence goes on along the minus strand of NC_136496.1, from coordinate 44,233,976 downwards.
GCGGAGGAGTTTGGTAGAGTTCTCAAAGGTCAATTCGTTGAACTTTGACCCCTTAACAGCAATATTTCTGGCCGAAACCCGATTAAAAAGATTTTCCCAAATCTTAATACCCCATATGTCAAATTTCGAGTCTGTAGATCGAAAATTAACAAAATTATTTGGTAGGGAAATGTACACAGACAGACAGACAGACAGACAGACAGACAGACAGATACACACACACACATATTTTTACTTTTATAGATATACTAGCATGGGTATCCGGCGTTGCCCGGGTGTTTGGAGGTGTATGCTGAGAAAAAAAATAAATAAAAAGGTCAATTTTTTAAACTTTGGCCCCTATTATGACCCCTTAACATTTATTGTTTTGGGCTCAAATCGAGTTATTAAGTTAGATCCATGTCCAAGGAACCTATATCTAAAATTTCAAGTGTTTAGACACCAAATTATCGGGGGAGTTTGGTAGAGTTCTCAAAGGGCAAATCGTAAAACTTTGACCCCTTAACAGCGAAATTTCTGGGCGAAAACCGATCACATAGATTTTCCCAAATCTCAACACCCTGTATATCAAATTTCGAGTCTGCAGACTAAAAATTGACAGAGCTATTGCGTAGGGAAATGTATACAGGCAGACAATCAGACAGACACACAGACACGTTCACTTTTATAGATATACTAGCATTTCAGCCCGGCATTGCCCGGGTGTTTGTAAGTGTATCCTGAGCAAAAAAGAACAAAAAAACAGAAAAACGGTCATTGCTTTAAAATTTGACCCCTATTATAACCCGTTAAAATTTATTGTTTTGGGCTCAAATCAAGTTAAGTTAGATCCATGTCCAAGGAACCTATGTCTAAAATTTCAAGTGTTTAGACCCCAAATTGTTGGAGAAGTTTGGTAGAGTTCTCAAAGGTCAATTCGTTGAAATTGACCCCCTTAACAACGATATTTCTGGCCGAAACCCGATTAAATAGATTGTCCCAAATCTTAATAGCCCATATGACAAATTTCGAGTCTGTAGACCGAAAATTAACAGAATTATTTGGTAGATAAATGTACACACACACACACACACACACACACACACACACACACACACACACACACACACACACACACACACACATTTTCACTTTTATAGATATACTAGCATGGGTACCCGGCGTTGCCCGGGTGTTTGGAGGTTATGCTGAGCAAAAAAACAAAACAAAACAAAAAAAGGTCAATTTTTTAAACTTTGACCCCTATTATGACCTCTTCACATTTATTGTTTTGGGCTCAAATCGAGTTATTAAGCTAGATCCATGTCCAAGGAACCTATATCTAAAATTTTTGGAGGAGTTTGGTAGAGTTCTAAAAAGTCAAATCGTTGAACCTATTAACAGCTAAATTTCTGGCCGAAAACCGATCACATAGATTTTCCCAAATCTCAGTACACTGTATATAAAATTTCGAGTCTGTAAACTAAAAATTGACAGAGCTATTGCGTAGGGAAATGTACACACACAGACATACAGACACACACAGACATACAGACACACACAGACAGACACTTTCACTTTTATAGATATACAAGCATTTCAACCCAGCGTTGCCCGAGTATTTGGAGGTGTATGTTGAGCAAAAAAAAAAAAAAAGCGGTCAATTTTTTAAAAATTTGACCTCTAGTATGACTCCTTAAAATATATTGTTTTGGGCTCAAATCAAGTTATTAAGTTACTTTTAAGACACCCAACAATACCTACACTTTAAAAGTCACCACCCTAAAAGCTGCATAAAATCAATTCCCTACACCCTAGCACGTAGAATCTGCACCATAATCACGGACAATAACCTTCGGAAAACCCGACTCAAGGAACTACGAACAAATTTAAGAAAAAGAAAATACCCATCACAACTTATAGACAAAGGGATCCAACTTGCGACAAATATATCAGTAGAAGACTTGAGAACCCCTAAAGAACGAAACAAAGAACAAATCCTAACATACGTCTCCACACACAACACAAACAACCCAGAGCTTTTCACAGAGATAACGAAAAACCTCGTCCTACTTAACCAAAACAGCAAACTAAACAACTTCCTTAAAACAACAAAAATAATAAAAAGCAAACGCCAACCCAAAAACCTAAAACGCATTCTTACCTCATCCAAACTCAATCAAGACGCAACAAAAGGAGTCACAAAATGCAACAAACAACGATGTGGAGTCTGCAACATAATATTAGAGGGAAACACATACACATTTACGAACCCCATACAAACATTCAAAATTAAAAAAAAACCTAGATTGCAGCTCAAAAAAACGTGATCTATGTAATAAAATGTCCAGCATGCGATAAATCCTACATAGAAAAAACCTTAGTAATAGAGTAGCCCTACACCAATCCAACATCAAAATCGCGGAAAATAGACACCTGCATGTATCACAACATATACACACATGCAGTGGAGGCAGATTCGAGATAATGCCCATCTTCCAAACTGACAACTACTTCTACTTGCTAACACAAGAAAAAAAACTTCATAGCAAAGTTTAACCCCGCCTTAAACATCTCTCCTTAATTATACACATAAATAGGCAAAACACGAAATACACTTACACGCATGCATACTGGGGTAAATGTGCACCCTCACACACGAAACAAAAAAAGCACAATAAAGCACACGCACATTTTCACGGGCGCGCGCGTCCATACCCCCTACAGTACCATTTCTCTAAACTAAACAAACAATTAGAAATTGTACGTATGTATGTGTATGTACGCGCGTGTGTGCATGTATATATGTGTGTGTGTGTGAGTGTGTACATATGATTGTGTGTGTGTGGGCGTGTACATATGATTGTGTATGCGTGTGTGTATATATATATATATCATCTGTTATCTATGCTACATCTTGTTTGTGTGTATATGTGCACTTATGTTTGGGTGACCGAATCCATGTATGCATATGTGCTTGGATGAGAAAAGAAAGGAAACTTCAACCAATATATACATAAGGTGGGATATATAAATATGTATGTGTATGTGTGATTGTGAGTGCATGTGCCCATATATATATGGGTGGATGAATGTATACGCATCCGTATGTGTGTGTGTATATGTATTACATATGTATGCACATGTATGAGTGGGTAAGTGTGTTCGTGTGGATATGGATATACACGTATGTGTGAGCCCCTACATATGTCTGTGTGTGTGCATGTGTGTGTGTATGTGTATGTGCCTACATAGTATGTGGATGTTTGTGAGTGTATATGCACATACATGTATGTGTGTGTATATATATGTGTGTATGTGCGTGTATATGTGTGTATATATATCTTCTCCTACCTATTCTCCATCTTACTTGTGTGTGTGTGGGTGCGTGTACTTATGTCTGAATGATTAAGCGCATATATACATGCGTGTTTTGGTTGGGGAAAAAGTATATATATATATATATATATATATATATATATAAAAATAAAAAAATAAAAAGATAAAAATAATTGACGTGTTAGTGGTGGATGTGTGTGAGTACGTGTGTGAGTGTGTAGGTGGGTATGTATATATGTATGCTCCTACATATATTTCTATGTATGTGCGTGTGTGTATGTGTGTGTGGGCCTGCGTGCGTGTGCGTATGCATGTGTACATGTACATGAATGTATATGTATGCGTGTGTTATTGTGTGTGAGTGTATGCTATACATGGGGAAAGAAAGTCTTTAAAAAGAACCCTAAAAAAACCATAAAAACCTTCACCAAATGGACCAAAAACCCTTCTTTGAATCTAACTTTGACCGGACACTTTGGACACTTACAGTTGGAGTCAGAATGTCTGAGACCACACATCACTCTGAAAACCACATTTAGTATCAGCGGAGGTAAAAATAACTCTACAGACTCCCATTTTAAAGAAAAAACTTTTTACGAAAACATCTGAAGAGAGCACACCCTAAGCTCGAAACGCGTTATAAAAATATTTTAAAATAAAAATAGGATGAAAACCCTTAAAAAAAACCCACAATTGTTGATGGCTACACCCTTTTAAATATATATATATATATATATATATATATATATATATAGATTATGTGCGTTATTTCAGTACAAAAAAAATTAGTTCCTTTTTCATCTAGTATTACTGATCCTGATGATGAAAAGTGAAACTATCAGCTCCCAAGTTTTCTGTTAAAAGAGCACCCCCCAATTTCCAAAAGGGAAAGAACAAATATTATAAATAGTATTTTAAAATATAGAAACTATACGATTTTCCTGGTCTGTAATTTTTCATTGAGTATTCCTCCTAGACTGAATTAACGATATGTTCGAATTAAGTAATTAAGTAATTTTAAATACCAAAAGTATTTAGTTTTCGTTATCTCTAACATTTCCTTGTTTGAGAATTCCTTCTAGACCAAGGTAATTATAAATCAATTGTAAATAAGTATTTTAAAATGCTGAAAATTTGTTTTTCTATAATCTTTCCTTGTTTGAGACCCTCATAAATTTTCTTTCAGTGCACGAAAATAATAAAAATGCGAAACTAATATCCTGTTTACATTATGGATGCATTAAAGCAACCTTAATATGGCGTAGCTATTTATAACGTTCATATGTTAATAAAATTCGTAAAAATGAACTAATGATCAGAATTTCATAAAATTTTCAACACTTCTTCACATTTGGATGAATTTATTTATAAAATGGAGTTTTCGTGAAAAATGCAGGTTTTCTAAAATATATTACAAACTGCGAAAAATAGTATATTATAATTGAAATGTTAACATTTTAGCAAGCTAAAGTAAGTAATCAGTTCCTTTGTCGTCTACCGTGGATTTGTAAAAATATAAGAATACAAGTTTATCAATTGTTTGTGAAGGAAATAAAAAGGTTCTCATGCACTAATCAGTTTAGTGGCAAAAAATAAAATCTCAAAAAAAAAAAATTTTTAATTGAAAAATAACATCAAATCAAGTTCTGTCTTTGTTGTTTACACTTACGTCAGCTGTTGTTTGCGCTTTACGATGAATGCGCTGGAAAAGTCACTTCTGATTAATACTTACCAGTTTTAAAATATAACTGCAATTGTAGACTGTCGCAAAACACAACAAATAAAGATGCTTCTGAAACAGTTTCGTAAAAGTCACAGAGAAATGATATCGTTAAGGATCGCATGGTTAATACTTAATCTTATTGAAATCACCCCCTCCCCCCACACACTGAAAGAATAATAGGAAACATGATTATTGTGTTCGTTATTCAAAAAAATCACGATGTTTATGTCTTTGCTGCGATATGACTAAGAAAGTTTAGAAAAGAATGGTTCCAATGTAAATAACCGAGAGAGAAAAACAGACAGTGAAATTGTTAAGCTGGTATTTCTGTGAAGACGCTTTAAAACACTCCCAAAAATGGTTAAAGAAAATTTTTTATATAAATAAAGTGTTTCAGTTGAATGAAATGTGATCAAAACGCATACGTTAAGTATTACGTGTCGAAGTCAAAGCCATACTTGAAACTGGCTGGCGGTCAGTTCTCCTTTATTATTTATTTACGGGCATTACAAAATGAGTAAATCTGATCAATGTGGAAAGTTATGTATTCACTGGAAATGAACAGCTTTGTAATGTATTATTATTATTATTATTATTATTATTATTATTATTATTATTATTATTATTGTTATTGTTGTTGTTGTTGTTGTTGTTTATTTATTTATTATACTAACGCAAATCAATCAATCCGACCAAATATTTATAATTATGAGAAAAAAAAAATCAACATTTCTTCATAGAGGGAAGGCAGAGAATAGTTAACAGATATCCGTCACAATGTTAAGAATGGTTTTCTAAACAATAACATTATTATGTAGAAACTCATTCTTGACATGGGACAGGTTTTGTTAACTATTCTGTTCATAAACGGTATCAATCGTTGGTTCTTTTTAATCGTTTATGAAAATTGCATTAACGAAGATCAAATATAAATGAGCTTTGTTTTAAAGAAAAACAAATCTTGTCTCAAAATTTTCAACCAATTACAAGGAAAAATATTCAGAAAGATCTACTCTTATAATATACGCCTCACTCGTTTTGCAAAATATACGCGGAAATTACACGGGGAGGGGCAGTCATTTGAACATTTTTAAAAAGCATCGAATCTTTAATTAAATGTGAAGAAACTTTTAAAAATCGTTACTTTATATCAGAATCGGGAATTTAGAACAGAATCGGTAATTGTATCGGAATCGGGGAAAATTTTGGAGTCGTTCCATCACTAATACATAGAGGAGACAGAGAAAGAAATTAAAAAGGATACATATGTATAAAAATGAAGATACATTCAAATGCCTGAGTTGTACTATTACACCTGGTGAATCAAAAAAAGAATCTCGATGGTAAAATCCACCTTTAACAGTATGAAGTGCATCTTTACAAACAAAAACATAAAACTGAGCACAAAAAGTCAAAATCTTGAAGACACATGTATGGCCAATTCCCCTCTATGACTACAAATGTTGGAAACTAACAAAGGTTAGTGAAAGTTGTTTGGAAGTAGCAGAGATATGGTTTATAAGGAGAATTCTACGAGTGTCATGGGAAGAAAGAAAGAAGACAAATGAAGAAACCATGCGTAAGCCAGAGTACAACAGATCACTTCATGTTGAAGTTCTTTGAACATATAATGCGGGCAGACGACATGAAAAAAATATTTGCTGTTAGGAAAAATCGTCGGCAAGAAAAGCAGGAGAAAACAGAACAAAGTTCACGGATGGTCTCAACATGATTACGAGATGCACAACCATAAATCTCATTAGAAGGACCGAAAGCAGAGGGGGCTAGAGAGCCATGATCATCGATCTCTGTGAAAACAGACCTGATAAATGAAGAAGAAAAGAATGATAACATAAACTTGGTTACTGCATGTATGACACAAGGTTGAGCATGCAACACCGATATTAATATTTTTGATTTGGTATTTTTTTTAATTACCAAAAATCAAACAATTGTCAACTTTTAATTACCAAAACCAAACAACATTTTAATATAACTCTATTAAATCCATCACATATTTTATAAGCACTATAAGAATAGCCGCCCAAGAAATTCCCCGAATGTTGCTTTATGAAGATTAACATCAATATTCAATGATACAAAACCTTGTCAATAATTCTTGTTCTAATTTTGATAAATATGCATTAAATGATTTTAATTGTAGGAAATGTCTTAAATTTAAGGCTTAAATGCAAGTGTAATTGAAATTCGGGAAATATTGCTTGATTGGCGATGAGGTTTTTCAAAATGAGAGTTTTTGCCTATATTATGCACCCTAAAAGCTTTTAAGACTCCAAAATAGATCGAAATTTGAGAAATATTTATTAATTGATATTTGATATCGGAAGTGTCTGAATTTTGTCAGGGGGCTTCTTCCCTTTTTACTTCTTTTGTATAAAATTAAATGAAACTAAATATAGTCAACATTTGGACCCTTCAAACCTGGCAAATGCTTTGCAAAATTCATAATGATATGTTAATTAGTTTAGGCGTAAATCAAATATATAAATAAACTGAATAAAGATAGAGATATAAGATTTTAAATTTCATATTTCAGTGATTTTCAAAACGAATTTAAGTTTGGGGCGGATTAGCAGACATATGCAGTAACTCTAAAAGTATTGTTACTTATAAAACGAGAGCTTATATGTATTTCTTTCAAAAAAAAGTGGGAAAATAATGATAAGCGTCTCTTAAACTATCATTTCTGTAGCTCACAGCTACCCCCTTCTCGGGATGGAGGGCTAGAGAATAGGTAGAATGTCCCATCGTAATGAATAATTGAAAGCCCCATAATAAATTCCCTCAACTAATATCATTTAATTGTGATAATGACCACGACATTAATCGCTTATATATATATATATATATATATATATATATATATATATATATATATATAATGTTTGTTCTTTTTATACGACCACGTATAGCTGATTGTCTGTTACTTGGATAAGGCGCCTATACAAACGGTGTCAAATTTGTCATATTACTTGGACGTAATTAAAATGATTTGTCCTGGGATTTGTTTTTGCTTTGTGAATGGACTAAGCCGAACAGTGATACTGATAGAACGTACACGTCAATAGTGGAGCGAACAATGAAACGAATATTATTTGTCTTCCATAAACAAGCGCTTATCACTACAAATACAAACGAGGCCAGCCATTTTACGAAGGTCGAACGCCATTTTGTATCATTAGTTGATTTCTGTAACTCATACTCGTTGGCGTTTCATCGCGATAAGACTCGTGCTTAATTCACTCATAGCCTTTAGCACTTTATGTCTTCTCCCTCGTGTCAAGCATGCAAAAATAAATGCGCACACCCACACTTATACAAACACTACCCCTTCCTTACATTCTACTCACACATAAATTCTTGCAACTTTTAATTATTTTGGTTTTGGATTCAGAATAATTCTTTCTTAGGAATTCCATTGTCTCTTTACAACGAATGGTTTTAGACGAGGTTTAATATATGCCATACTAATCATGTGATTGACTAGGCTCAAACCAAAAGCAAGGGCCGATGCAACCTTTTTTTTCTATATTTTAGTGTTAATGTTAACACTATGGATGGGGAGCTGGATTTTTTCCCACATTAAAAACCGATCTTATACGTAACTCTGTCCTTGTTGAGAGGCAAGTAAACAGGGGCAGCGGTTGAATATCATTTGATCGATACTGAGATTTAAAAATCATTAAAATCAATATGTTTCGTAAACTTCAAGTTCGATTGAATAATATTGGAATATTACAAATGTGTTAACTTTGCCATAAAACCATTCTTCCGATTTCTAGACATAATTTCTGTCTTCAAATATATATGTTCCTTTTACTCACACCTGTTTATAGCTATTTTCTCTTGAGCAAAATCATACTCTCATTGGCTGGTCTAAATATACGATGTTTTACGTGAAATCAAAATTTGACCGTTGGGAAAATGATTTCCGGTTGAGTAAATATCATACCAGATAGGAATAATACGTTGATATTGACGGGATAGGTTTGATAGAAAATAATAAAAAGGTAGCGGCATAACAAGACACGAGAAGGATGAGAGGACAATCTAACAAAAACGATTTGTATCTGGGGATGGGGATGGATAGAGATGGTTTCGCTCTCTGTTTCACCTTCACTCTTTCGTTTTATATGAAAGATGCATGTGTATGTAGAATAAAATAAAAACTATATTCGCTTAAATTGAATATGTCATGACTTATTTTAATCAGCAGACGTAAACGAAACAGAAACACAACAATTCAAGAAGAAAGCAATACTTTCCACAACATAATACTTCTAACACGGGAAAGAAGTAATCGAAACATCTCCTTTTTATCCTCTCTTTTATACACTTATTATGTAACCTTATATAAAACGTATATGATCATTTGGAAATTGCTGAGAAAATTCAACTACAAATTGTAATTAACTGAAAAGCTGTTCAACATGTATGGCGTGGGAACAGCATAATCCTCGGAATGTATCGTACCAAAGAGAAGCATTCTCAAACATATAACGGTGAATCGTAATTCCAACGATAAGTTTATACTAATAATGGCTAATTACATTCACGCCACACTTCTTCAAATAATCTAAACATTCGTTTGTTGGTGCAAAAATAATGTCGTTTTTTTTAACGTTCAACTTCAAAAGATAATAACTCCTTTCATAATAAACTTTATTAATCGAAATTAGAACCATTAGAATCGACACATTTTTTTCCAACGAGAAATAAGTTTATTTATTCCATTAGCATAGAAATCCGGAGTTCTGGAAGCGATGAAATCATTGAAAGCTGATTTGGCATCATCTCGGCTTTTGAAGCATTTTTCGCGCAGGAAGTTGTCAAGATGCTTGAAAAAGTAATAATCGGTGGGCGATAGGTCAGTTGAACAACATGCGGGCGAGCGTTGTCATGGAGAACAATTAGTCCCATCATATTGACCAATCTCAGGCACATACGTTGGAGCTTCTGGTGCATTTCGTCAATTTGTTGGCAATACTTATCCGCCGTAATCGTTCTGCCCGAATTCAAGAAATTGTGATGAATGAGATCGGCCGCAGACTACCAAACATTCACCATAACATTTTTTGGGTGCAATTTCGGCATCGAAAAGTCTTTTGGAGCTTCTCCGGCATCCTGCTACTGTGCCGAACGTCGCCGGTTGTCATAGAGGATCCACTTCACATCACATGTCACAAACCGCTCTAGAAATGGGTCGTTTTTGTTGCGCAGAAGGAGCGTAGAAATCACCCCAAAACGACGATTTTTTGATTATCGTCCAATTTATGTGGCATCCATTTATCCAACTTTTTTGGCTTCCATATGGCGAACGACTATTGAGTTGTCGATCTTGAGTTCAACAACAACTTCACGTGTGGTTTTGCGAGGATCAGCTTCAATTAAGGTTTTCAAATGTTCGTTATCAACCGCAGTCGGCCGGCCGCGATCATCTTCATCTTCATCTTCGAGGCTCTCGTTACCGTTGCGAAATTTCTTGAACCACCGTTGTGCCACACGTTTGTTAGTGGTTCCTGAGCCAAACGCATCATTGATATTTTCGGCCTTGTTTGAACTGGAACAAAAAATCGTGCGGATTTGAATTTTGTCCATGCTGTCGAAAAGCTTTAAAAAATGAACGAAGTGATTGAGAACAGAAACGAATAGCACGATTCGATAGAGCAAAAAAAAAAAAAAAAGTGATTGAGAACAGAAACGAATAGCACGATTCGATAGAGCAAAAAAAAAAAACAAAAAAAAAACGCACTCAAGATATATATAACATGGCTATATATATATATATATATATATATATATATATATATATATATATAGTCATCCACATACAGTACTGTTTCGCTGTTTCACAGCTCATCAGTGCGGCTAGACAGGCAACTACCTCAAGCCAGGATCGAAACCCGACCGTTTGTACGGCAGTCAAGGCTCCTAACCATTACGCTATTGGCGGCTGCTTGAACGAGTAGTGAGTTTAACGATGTTTTGATATCGTCTGAAATACCTCCGCTCGATTTGTTTACACAAAGAGCGTCGCTTATATGCTAATGGTAATTCGTGTTTCACTTCTCAATATGCTCAACTCAAGGTGAGGAGCACTATAGTCATCCACATACAGTACTGTTTCGCTGTTTCACAGCTCATCAGTGCGGCTAGACAGGCAACTACCTCAAGCCAGGATCGAAACCCGACCGTTTGTACGGCAGTCAAGGCTCCTAACCATTACGCTATTGGCGGCTGCTTGAACGAGTAGTGAGTTTAACGATGTTTTGATATCGTCTGAAATACCTCCGCTCGATTTGTTTACACAAAGAGCGTCGCTTATATGCTAATGGTAATTCGTGTTTCACTTCTCAATATGCTCAACTCAAGGTGAGGAGCACTATAGTCATCCACATACAGTACTGTTTCGCTGTTTCACAGCTCATCAGTGCGGCTATATATATATATATATATATATATATATATATATATATATATATATATAAGCCTGACGAATCATAGAGTGGATGAAACGCCGAATATTCAGTGTAGCTTAATCGCCATATATATTTTATAAATTACTAATTAGCTCTACCTACGTATTGAGCACTTTTGAAGTAAATACTTAAAGTTTATGTGTAAATCTATACTTTCGTATATTAATTTTATGTGAGTAAATGAAGTAGTTATACTTAGCTCTTGAAACAGTCGAGCACTCTCAAAAGAATTTATTTCACCACATTAAAAATAGATATGGAAAGAGTTAATTTCAAAACATCGCTAAAAAACATCCCCACACCCAGCAAGCATAGCTATATTATTAAATTAATCCCAAAAAGCAGATGAACTAATACGCCGAATGCGATGGCGAGCAAATTTCTTCCTTAAAAATGAAAACGTAAACAAAAAAGAATCCTATAGTTTTAAAACCCTTAAAAATGCGAAAACAGTAGACCTTTTAATAAACTTTGAAAATGACCTTTTAAACGTAATTAAAAACTTAGAATTCCACAATCAACCTAACAATTTCCAACGGAAATTACACAAAATCGTTAGAAACATAAATAAATCTAATAAAATCTTTGTAAAAGCAGATAAAACCAGAAACTTTTATAAAATAGATAAGCAAGAATATAACAAACTAATCACAGAAAACATTACAAAAAAACTACAAAAAACTAGACACAAACAAATGCGATTACATAGATATAATAAATACTGAAAGTAAACAAATTACCGATAAACTAAAAATTAGCGATAAAGTTGGCAAATTGAAACCTAGAAAGGCATACATTCTGCTTAAAGACCACAAATGGGACTTTAATAATAATCCCAGCACCCGCATGATAAATCCAACTAAACCAGAAATAGGTAGAATTAGCAAAACTATACTTTCTAGAGTAAACAAACAAATCAAACAAGACCTAGAACTAAACCAGTGGGCAAATACTACCGAAGCAATCACCTGGTTTAAAAATATAGAAAACAAAGATAAATGTACGTTTATACAGTTTGACATCATAGACTTTTATCCCTCGATATCCGAAGAACTTTTTAACATTGCCGTAGAATTTGCCGAGGCATACACTGATATATCCTCGGAAGAAATCAGTATAATTTAAAAAAATGTAGAAAATCAGTTCTAATAAATAACAATAACCAATGGATAAAAACTAAAATGAAAAATTCGTTTGATTTGGGGATGGGTGCCAGAGATTCTGCAGAGGCATCAAATCTTGTGGGATTATTCATTCTATATACCCTCACAAGCATATTTGATACTACGGATATCGGCCTATATAGAGATGACGGACTAGCTATAATAAAAAATTCCAACAAAGTCAAGGGAGATAACTTTAAGAAAATCATACACAAGGAAATGAAAAAATTAGGCCTAAAAGCAGACGTATCAACTAACATAAAAATAACAAACTTCCTGGACGTCATGTTAAACTTAGATAAAAACACATATGAACCATACTAAAAAGATAACGCTACTCCAATTTACGTAAACCCTAAGTCCAATCACACACCGTCAATTATAAAACACATTCCTAACTCGATCGTAAGTAGACTCAGTAATAACTCAAGCGATGAAAATGCATTTAACAGGTCAACCAATATCTACGAAACAGCCCTAAAAAATAGTGGATACAAAAATATCGATATCAAATATAAGCAACAAAACACCAACAACTATGATAAAATTAAAAATAGAAGAAAAAGAACTATAATTTGGTATACGGCCCCATACAATCAAATGTTAAAAACAAAACTTGGCAAGAAATTTCTAGATCTTATTGAAAAACACTTTCCCGCAACCAATCCCTTACACAAAATCTTCAATAAAAATACCTTAAAATTATCCTATAGTTGTTGCTAAAATTTAGAGATTATAATTAAAGCACATAATAACACAATACTAAATAAAAACAATGTAAACAACAACAAAATAAACAATAAAAAAGTAGACACCATGACAAAAATAAAACCAACACTAGCAGAAATAATAATAATAATAATAATAATAATAATAATAATAATAATAATAATAATAATAATAATAATAACAAACCAACCCCGGACAAGAACAACCATATCATAAATAAAAATACTAATAACGAACAAGATAAATGCAATTGTAGACACCGCACACTTTGCCAACTTCACAATAAATGCCTAACAAAAAGCGTAGTTTATCAAGCAACAATATTTGCGAAAGAAAACCCGAATAACAAGAGATATTACGTTGGCATGACTTCCTTAGATTTCAAAACCCGATACTATGACCACAAAAGTACATTCAACAATAAAAAAACACCGTATAAAAACAACACTAGCGAATAAATACTGGGAACCCAAAGAAAGCGGACATTCGCCGGTAGTCGAATGGAAAATAATAAGACAAGCTACCAGACGACCCATGTAAATTATGCCTTCATGAAAAATTTGCTATCATGTACTTTAAAGAACCCCAACATCTATTAAACTGTAGAAAAGTAATAGCAAATAACTGTGTTCACAAAATGAAACTTACTCTAGGATAGTGATACAAAATAGCTTTAAAATTAACAAAAACAATAGAAAATAAACAAATAAATAAATTAAATAAACATGAATATACATAAACGATCACACATATATGTATGTATATATATATATGTATATATATATATGTGCATATATGTATGTACACATATGTATATTTATATATATAAAAAAAAGGAGGAAAAGGTCTGCCTTAAACCACTAACCTAGCTCTAAAACAGATCCTTTGTTCGATAAAATGCATGCCCATTGGCTGATAGGAAGGGGCGCGGTGGATACTAGAAAGCTGATTGGCTAACTAAAATCCTCAACAGAAGAGGACCATATAAAAACGAGAAACAACCACAGAATTCGCGCATAAGCCTGACGAATCCTAGAGTGGATGAAACGCCGAATATTCAGTGTAGCTTAATCGCCATATATTATATATATATATATATATATATATATATATATATATATATATATATATATATATATATATATATATCAATCAATGAATTTATTCAGAAATCATATATAAAAGTAACATATGTGAGAAAACAATATTGTTTTTGCATCAACCTGATATGTATATACTTTTAAGACGTGTAAGATCGTGACCTCCAGTCATTCGATTACTGTTGATCGACATTTAACAACGTTTTGCCTTTATAAATGTTTAACTATTGTTGCAGTTGATGGTGGCCCTTCAGTTATGTTCCTTACAAATGGAGACAGCTTCGTTGCGGAGTTTGAATTCCATGACGAGTGGCAATTGTAACTTCATGCACTATCTATATATATAAAAATGTAATTTTTGGTTCGTTAAAAGTGAATAAAACCATATTTCTACGTTACCAATTTAATTGAAATTTTCAGAAAATCTATTTTTAAAGTCAAAGAATGTTTGCATGTTATTAAAATAATTTAACATTGCGAATTATAAAAATATTAAATTATAAATGAAAATATTTTTCGTAACTGCCAGATTGTCCCCATTTCATTTCCGGTAGAAATGCACCTTTCACTTATTGAGATAAGTATTATTTGTATTAATTTTTATGATACTCATGCAGAGAGTGATCCGTGCTGAAATAATAACGTTATTATTTAAAAAGCCATTCTTAACATGGGGAGGGGAGGGTGTTTTGTACCTATTCTGTACTTTAACCTTACAATTGAATAAAAAAACATATCGTAAAACTTTAATTCGGAAATACGATTTAAAAAATAGCGCGGATCACTCTCTGCATTTTTTCTTTTTATTATTCTTAAAGAGTAAAACTTTTCTTATTCATGAAAAGAGTAAAGCCTACGTAAATAAATAAATAAATAAATAAATAAATAAATGTTTGTACACGTGACAAATTATCAATAAATGAGAAACATTAAGTATTTTTGAAAAAAATTTGGTAATTCTGTAGGAGAGGATCACGGGGCGAGTTATCGCCTTCTGTTCTTTGAATAATCTATCGGTTATTCTGTGAACCTCAAATATAAACAAATGTCTCCGAGAAAATAAATAAATAAAAACGCAACAAGTAACACAAAAACATGAAAATTAAAACATTTATTCTATAAAAAAAGGTGTATCAAAATGTAATTTTGTTTTAATATTATTTCTTTTCAATGAGTGATTTATAACTTAAAATAAAATAATAAATATGTCCAAAACCTGAAATGTTTATAAATTTAAAAAAATTATTTGTGTCTTTTTTTCACAGTAGGATTGTATAAAAATATATTAGAATGTCATTTTAGTTTGACGATGTAGCAAAATATAATTTAAAAACATGAAACATTTATAGATATTGTAAAATTATTTGTTTTTCTTTCACAGTAGGATTGTATAAAAATATATCAAAATTGACAATGTAGCAAAATATAATTTTAAACTATAAAAATGTATCGACATTTACTTTCAATTTTTTAATAATATTTTTTTCCTTCAGCAAGTTATTTTCATTAAAACATTGTTGGAATATAGTGTTTATTACAGTGTTTATATAGTGTTTATTACAGTTATAAGAAAAATATGTGTTATCGACCCTTGCGCCACAGAGGACAAATTCAAGAAAACAGTTCTTAATTGAAAAGCTTACTTCGGTATATATTTTATTATTTCCTTTTTATTGTTTTATCCTTTGGATAAACGAATTTTAATTCAATGACACTTATAAATATTTAGCTACTCTAACTAAAATACTGTGAGATTTTTTCTCAGAAGGTTTTTGTCCCTGCCAGAATGGAAGAAAACCAAACAGAAAATTACAACAAGCTCACCTTAAAACTTCAACGTAAATTTTATTAAAGTAAAAAAAGGTCCATGTTGCAAAAGATGCGTCATCTTCAGCTATCTGCCACTTTGGGCTGGTAACGACCCCGAAGGGAATAATAGTTCGTCTTCGATAAAGGCTGGGTAGAATTCCCGCTGACGAAGAAGTGCACAGGTTGGAGATGTTGAGGCGTCTTCTAAGATGGATGCTGCTAGCCGGCCATACACGATGAATCCTTTGAATCAATCCAATGGCGGACAAGGCAGGTCAAACCGTAGACCTTAATTTCGTCTTGACAGACTTTAAATTGTAGCGCAAGCGTGCAAATATAATTCGCCCTACTTAAGGGCATTGGTAATACTAATGATAAAGTTCCGCTTCACGTTTAAGCATTCAAACGTCTCGAAGCAACAAGTAATTTTCGCTGCATCGATACTAGTGAGAAATCCACGTCTGTCCTTCCCTGCGTCTTTTCGGATTCTGATCTGAAAAGGGAATTTGGCGCCGAGAACATTCTCGGCAGTTAGTTATAACATGCAATTTGATTGGTTAAAATAATTCCGTGGGCGGAGAAACCGCTCAATAAAAAGCTTGTTTATTTCTGCAGAATTTCTTACAATACAAAATATTCGGAATATTTTCCGATATTATCAATAAATATAGGATCCATTTGGATTTTGTTTTCTCTAAATATAACTTTCGTTAAATAGTGACATTGTCACAAGCTTTTTCTTTGAATAAAATAATTATTATTTGGGTTTTCTTCAAATAATGACTTTTCGACAGAAATTGCTTTTCAAATCCTTGGATCTTTCCAAGAAAAATAGATACAATAAATTGTCTTTATTTTTTCAAAATTAAACATTGGCTCTCTGTCAACATTTCATTTCTTTTTAATTCTGGGATTTTTTTCCAAGAAAAGTAAATTTGTATTCTCAAAATTGTTTAAAGCTCCCAAAATGACTTAAATATTATATTTACTTAACTAAGCGATCAATCGTTTAAACTTCTCTATAGTTTGAAAGTTAATAGTTAAAATAACGTTTATTTAAATTTCTTCTCGGCATTCTTATATCGAGTCATCACAAAACAGAATAATTAAATAATTTACGTGAACACAATTTTCATATACTGTTGTTAATTTTGACTTTAAAAATATGTCTTGTTCGTTTTGATTTTAAAAAATATATATTGTTGTTCGTTTTAATTTAAAAAAATATATTGTCCTTCGTTTTGATTTAAAAAAATATATTGTCCTTCGTTTTGATTTAAATATATATATTGTTCGTTTTGATTAAAAATATATTGTTGTCCGTTTTGATTTGATATATATATATATATATATATATATATATATGTATATATATGTTGAGTTAAAAGAATATATATATATATTATTGTTCGTTTTGATTAAAAAAATAGATATTGTTATTCGTTTTGATTAAAAACATATATTGTTGTTCGTTTTGATTTAAAAAATAGATATTGTTATTCGTTTTGATTAAAAAAATATATTGTTCGTTTTGATTTAAAAAAATTATTGTTAATTTTAATAAAAAAATATTCATCGCTTGATTTTAAGTTGATTGTTTGATAATTGTTTATTGCCTAAATTCATATTTCATGTTTTGCAACGTTTGATTGCCGTCTGCTTCAAACATACGTAATTTTATTTATGTATTTTATTTCTGGAAATCAAATCGTGTTCCTTTCTTTTATTCTTTTTAAATGTAATTTATAAATAAATAATGAACGTATTTTAGTCTAAAATCCATGAAACAATGAAATGTTCAATTACTTTTAACGCATAAACACAAAACTTTTCCGTTTTTAATTTTCTTTTAAATATTGAATGTTTCAGTAAAAATCATCATGTTTATTTATTTTTCTCTTTTTTAATGCAATTTTAAAGTTTTCTAATGCTTTTTGTAATTTTTTTTTTTATCTATTACCAACAGTTACTATTTGCAAATCTTGCCAGCGATGATGTCATTTTCAGTTCAGGTGCATTAATGACATATTACGAAGATCGTGGTTTTATCCGCTTTTTAATTGTTTGGGAGTTCCATCTACACCTGATAATACTTCATCCTACAAGTAAACCCTTCCTAAATATTCAAATTGACAGAGTTTTCAAAGCTTAAGCAAGATTCTCTTGGAATATATGCACATTGATTCATACAAGAAATAGTGCACCTTGTGACGCTATCGCTTGAGCGGTGGGGCTTATCGGTGTGGCTAACATCATGAGATTCAACCCCTAGGCCAAGTGATGTGGGATTGGAACCGTCTGCTAATTGCTAAACTTAATAGAAGTATTACTATAATTCTTACGGATCCTGATTACACCAGTTATACATCCACCAGTAAATATCAAGATGTATGCATGTATGTATGTATGTATGTATGTATGTCACTCTCTCTCTCTCTCCCCTCTCTCTCTCTCTCTCTCTCTCTCTCTCTCTCTCTATATATATATATATATATATATATATATATAGTCTTGGAAGTTTTTTTAACCCTTAAAACTATATAAAAACTTATTTAATTTTTATATTTTTTAGCATTCGTTATAAAACTATTTAGTCAGTAAGTCATTAAATCACCTGCAATCAATGCATCAACTTGCTCTCTCGAATTCACTATAGTACTAATGTTAATTTAAGGAATCATCAGTTGTTTAGCATGAAACACTGTTTCGGGGATTTAAAAACAAAGCAGTATATTAAATCATGGCTCCCCAGCAGTGTTGATCAAACACCACCTCCCTTAATCTCAAGAACAAAAAAATGTTACAGATATTAGATCTAGTTTTTACTCTTAATTAATTTGGCTAGCTTATTCATGTTATAAAAATGTCTTCCTTATCTGTGAGATCCGTCTGTTTCCAAATTCAAAATGGATATATTTTTTTAATTTACCAGTGTTGTATTTATAAGATTAGGATTAATCCATTTGACCACTTATCACCCCCACACTATGATTAGTACTTTACATATTTAATATATATATATATATTTAATATATATATATATATATATATATATATATATATATATATATATATTATCTAACAATCAACTGGTATGGAAACCTGTGATTTTCTTTCCTTTCTTTTACTTTATTTTAACAATTTGAAGTTATTTTGGAGTGGAATTTGAAGCTCATGTTCTATAATTATAAAAAATATTAAATTATCAACTTATATGTTTATTAATAAACAGATCCACCGGGCATATAAAAAACATTTTTTTTTTACCGGACCCATTATATAAACAAAGAAAATTGCTCCAGGAAAATGCCTACTTCCGACCATTACCTTGTGATGTGGATTACTCAAAGTACAGTGTGGACCATTTTACCACACTGCTCTCAAAGACTTCGGATTTTATCATGCAATTTGGATGCGAATTTTTATATCCTTTTCATTAACTTCCCTTACTCCATGACATTTAAATACTTAAACATATTTGAATTGTGATTTTCCAGGTCTCATTGACTTTTGCAAATAAGGTGTAAACCATTATAACTATTTGCTAATATTTTCGTAGACATCGAAATCCTATAGGATGAGTTATATTTCAAATGTATTCTTTGTCTTACATAGAATAATCTTTTGATTTGAAATTTAAACATTTCACGTCATGAATTTTTAAATTCATTGAATGACTAAAATTTTATATATATATATATATATATATATATATATATATATATATATATATATATATATATATATATATATATATATATATAGTCTGGGTATGTTTATCCATTAAAGGCGTTGAGTGAAATTTGAAAATCAAATAAGAGACGTGTTACATTTAACACTTTAAAGCCAAATAACAACGCGAATTTTTTAACCTTTATAAAATAAGCGAATGTTTATTTTTTTAAAGAGAGAGATATATTTCGGAGATATACACTCCTTTTTCACTCTGTATATATATATATATATATATATATATATATATATATATATATATATATATATATATATATATATATATATATGCATATATATATTCCTCTTATTCTTCGTCATGATGTTTAATGGAAGAATTTTTAGTTAAGTCCACTTGATGTTAGCTGTGGTTTTTCTGTAGCCGGATAATTACGCGTGATCGCGCGTGATTTGAAAGTCTGGGTAGGTTTATCCATTAAAGGCGTTGAGTGAAATTTGAAAATCAAATATATATATATGTTGTTGTGTCGTGGAACAACAGTGAAAATAAGAACAATCAAGTCGAGGTTCGGTTAAGGAACAAGTGTATTAACAATAATGTACAAAGATAGGAAAGCGTGTATATGTGCTGGGCACTCGGCTAGCAGTTGAAGCGCAGTCGTATCTCTCTCACCGGTGTTGGAATTACTAGCGCTATTTATAGTGCTAATCGGTGTAAATTTCTCTGTTCAACGAAGGCCGGTATAACACACACACACACACACACACACACACACACACACACACACACACACACACACACACATATATATATACACATTTTTTAAAATATAATTTTAGTATCCACCTAATAAACTCATTAACGCTTATCCTTGAGTGGCCGTTGGATCTTGACAAAATGTTACTCTTTAGTAAAAATTCACAAATACACTTTGAGTTTATATGCATACTAGCATGGCGCACGAAGTTGCCCGGTCTTAAAATAAGCTTAAATATGATATTTTAATTCATGCAGGTTAGGTATTTATTATTATAGAGACAATTCTCTATCGATTATTATATTGAACAAATTGTATAGTAGTAAGATCAAAATTAAAAAAATATATATGCATATAACTTGAGTGCCATCAGCTAGAATCGAAACCAAAACATACAACTTTCCACCCTCATTTCTTGGACTCTAAAACACGCCAACACACACACACACACACACACACACACACACACACACACACATATATATATATATTAGTGTAGATCATGATGTTATAATCATTAGATCACTATGGCTGGATGTTACGACATTTAAAAAATGAATGTTAAAATTTCAACGATATTTCTCGTCGTTGAGATTGGGTTTGTTCTTTGCTAATGGAGCCAGAGATGGCTTCATGGTCTGGTCGAATCTACTGACTGGTAATAATCGTTTTACCCTGCAGTGATGATTCTCAAAAGGATTAAATACTAGTGTTGTGGGTATTAAAAAAATTATTATTGTAATATATATATATATATATATATATATATATATATATATGACTATATAGTAGTCAATATATATATGTATATATATATATGTGTGTGTGTGTGTGTGTGTGTGCCTACTTACTTGAATCTTGTCTTTGCCGATCAGGCCATTTCATCTTAAAAAAAGAATTTCAGGTATATATATATATATATATATATATATATATATATATATATATATATATATATATATATATATATATATATATTAACCTGGAATTCTTTTTTAATTTTTCAACATTGTTTTGATTTTCTTGTATATAATAAAAGAGACGCAATTTTTCTCCTCTGGACGAAACTACCTTAGATTTATAACAACAGATGGAACATAAAAAATACTATGTTTACGTCATTAGGCATTGCGTGATCTAGCTATTATAACGAAATAATGTGTAATTGCAGTCTATATTAAAAAATTACATTTAGTCCGAGGAGCACCATGACCATCATCGTCCTAACCTAAAGAGGAAGGTGCTAAAATTTTACCCTCACTTTACCAACCACTCTTACAACACCATTATACACCGAGTTTTCCTTCTTTTCACAAGTAATGATTTCTCCCTTTGAAATATCCGGCGCAGATGAGAAAAAAAACATAAATCATTGACGATACATGATGACCGAAACTACTGTTTATAGTCACTCGGATGGAGGTAAAGTTAGAGATAGAGAGATGCAGAGAGTAGGAGTGACAGAGACAGAGAGAAATAAGCCGATTTACAGTATTATTTGGTCAATCAGGCGTTATAACTGTTACTTCACAACATTTTTCGTTTCTTTCCTGTGAGGGAGAGGGTTCATTATTTACACCGAGTTGCTTATTTTCGTTTTTGAAAACATTCCATTCAGCGAATACTCATGCGCGTTTAGCCGTCTTCCTTGAATTGTTTAAAATAGAATAATGCATATCTTATACCATAGCGTATAAGAGCGTTCGCATCGGAAGATACGGTTGAACGTTCGCTCCCAGTCACCGGATCATACTCTCTTTTCTTTTGGAATGTTGTAAAATTTACGCAGTTTTGTTTTATTATTTTGTTAACATATTTTTACTTGTTTTTCCTTTATTTTTTTATGTTCCATTTCCTTTCATTTGCACATATTTATAAGATCATCCTTGAAAGCTGTAGGAAGGGGCAGAGGAACCTAAACATGGCTTGGATTGATTACCAAAAGGCATATGATAACATGCCCAACATATGACTATTACGGTGGATTGATTTTTATAAGATCCATCCAATAAGCAAAGAGATCATGTCTGCACATATACAGATATGGCAAACTACCATAGCATTAAGCTACATAAATGGAACAATAAAAATTCATGACGTCAAGATCCAAAGAGGTATCTTCCAAGGTGATAGCTTATCTCCTTTACTCCTATTCTTGGCGATAGATCTGCTCAATAAATACTAAATAAAAGCCAGAGGTCCTACAACCTGAGCCAGGGTCACCAACAAGACCCAAACAAAAGATTCAACTACCTACTCTTAATGGATGGCCACAAGTTGTATACCAATTCAGACACTGACTTAATTCGACTCTTGTAGGTCGTACATAACTTTTCCAAATATATTGGAATGAAGTTTGGATAAATGTGCCAAATGCTCCATCAGATCTGGGAATCAAATCCAAGCAGAAAAAAATACAGCTTAATGAAGATATTGACATCAAAGACCCATAGAAGCATGAACAATGCAAATACCTACGGAAAAATGAGAACGGTTTGATTCAGTATGCCAAGATTGCCAGAGAATATGTACGCCATGTTAAAATAAATTGTAAAACACAGCTTACAAATAAAAATAAGGTATATATTATTAACCCACTTGTAATAACATACAGCATTAACATTATTGACTCGACACAAATAGATATAAACAAACAAATAAACAAGCAAACTATATACTAACACCAGGAAAATGTTGATACTCTACAGAGTAACATACAGAAACCAGTGTCTGCCTAGGCTATAATTGCCCAAATGAGTAGGAAGCATGAGATGTTCAAAAACTGGCCATTAACATCGTGCCACTACTGTGAGCATCGGGCAGTATCTGACATCCCAGAATCCAAAACTTATGATGTTACATCAAAATCAAGAAATAAGATCCAGAAGAACAACCTCTATCATGAAACTAGCAAGATATTTTGGACAATACTATTTTACAAATAAGACAGAATCAAAAAACAAGTCTGAACCCCCCCCCAAAAAAAAGCGCCAAAATACACTAAGACCTTTCATTGCAAAAAATGGAAGAATGGGCCAACCAACAGTGGGCCAAGTATTTTATGGATGAATTAACCTAATACTATATAGATAAGGAAGGCTCTATAGACTGGCTAAATAGACGATCGTTCTACTATGATCATCAGAGAATTATAATGGCTGACCAATAACAAATCTTGGTTACCAATGCTTTTAAGAAGATCAATGGTCTCAGCAATGACAAGTTCAGGTTCTGCCACACAGAAATATGAATCACCTGACATATAGCTGTAAGGTTCTGCTGGAAGACGGCTACTATTCGATGCGACACAACGGAGAGTGTAAATATTTTCATTGGAGCATCTGCAAAATGTTGAATACCAAATGTAACAGCAAAACTTCGGAACATATACCAGAAAGAACTGTTGAAAATACACCATCCACTATGATTATACAATTTCTACGTATCTTAAAAACGAATCTATTAAACCTGATATAGTGATATGGGAAGAGAAAAGAAAGAAGCAACCCTAGTAGGAGTTTGTCCCCAATGATGCTAGATTAAACAGAGCTGATAGGAAAAAAGGAAAGATTAAGGTCTTATGCATGAAATGAAAAGAAACTAGAATCTTAGAAAGATATAATTTCAGGAACTATAGAAGCAACCGGAAAAGCATGAAAAAGAATGTCAAAAACTATGTTGTGAACAAAGTGCAAGAGAGATACAAACAATTGCACTTAAAGGTTAGAATCTTTAAAAAGATCATTCGGTTGGAATGTATGAGATAATGGATGAATGCCTCGCATAAGATGTTCCATTCCTAGCTGAAAAAATATGATGAGAAAATTTTAAAAGCATAAACCTAAAAGAATTAGTGTAGATGGCGGAATTGCTGATTTTGAGGAACTCAAGACTTCTCTTATGGTGCTCTTTCAACGGCTAAAATATTCTGTAGTTTTTATTTGTTAGATTTGAATCCAAGATCATTAATTATGCGTGACAAATCAGTTTGGAAAGAATCCAATAGATTAAGAACACGTTCTGGAAAGCAACAATCGCATCCATTGTCACCTTACAGAACCATGACTGCTGGACAAATGATTTTAGCATGTTTAAAAAAATCCAACAGATTACAAGTAGATCTAACAGAAGATCAACCAACCATCAATAAACAAAGTGAAATTTACTCAACAAATTTGGTTACTAAAATGCTTTTGATTAATACAAACAATAATTATTTTTGTCAATTCATCACTAATGGTTATTTGCATAATTCAAACAGTCATCGTGACTTTTCTAATTGTTTATTATTAGCAGTACTCGCTAACCGGCGTTACCCGTGTTTCCCATCTCGACAAAAAGTGCAGTACGGTTGTTGTTGTTGTTGTTGCTGCTGCTGCTACCCACAGGTATGAAAAAAACAAAAAAACAAAAACAAAAACAGCTGTGGTAATGTTGACTGGTTACTTACCGGCGTCTGCCACTAAAAATAGTTCGTCTCAAAGCTTCTTCTGTGTATTTATCATTTATTATGTATTTCATTAATTGCTGCAACAGTTGGTTGCAATTATGCCACTTATCACAGTAATGCAAGAAAAAAACAAACAAAATCTAAAATAAAAATCCCCCCCCCAAACAGAAAACAAATGAAGGTTTTCAAATAAATAAATAAATAAATAAATAAAAAAACAACAAAAAACAAAACGGTAAGACATCAAGAAAGTGGACCCTGCACATACTGATTCTTTCATTTTTTTTTAGCCCTTTACGACCCGCGTTAATTTTTCTATAAAACGTAACGAAATACTAAAAGCACAATGTTTGTTTTCTTTCATTTTGTTCGTGCGCGTTGTTTTTTACGCACCATTCACCAGTTTAAATTTATGTAATCACAAACTAAATTATTTTTTTTTAAATATGTTTATTACAATAAATTAAAGGGTTTAAAACAAAGTTGCTGCATGAATTTTCCTCGTAAAAAATGTCAATAAGTTTATTACAATAAATTAAAGGTTTTAAAACAGTGAAAAAAATATTACAGCAAAAAACATTCGTTCAGCAAAATTTTTTTATCCTGCAAAATATTTGAACCCAGTCAACTGTGACTGACAACAGGCCATCTCCTTCCACTTTCTCTATGGTATTACTCATCAAAACCTGTTGGTTGGATTAAATATACAAAGATTAATACAAATTTGTCAGAACACAAAAAAATATGTGCACTATTTTACATTGCTTAAAGATTTTTTATACACCTTTTTTATTGAGCTATACTGGTCAATCAAGCAGGTGACATCTCATTTTACTTTATAGTAAGTATTAATATGTATTAATAATAGTATTAATAATTGAAAGTATTAATATGTCATTTTCATAAAAAAGGACATATTAATACTTTCAAAGAAAACGAAAGGACAGTTTTCTCTTTAAAGTGCCCATTAGAATGTCTTTTCTGAATATCTTTGATTTTCTCGAATCTCTCAAAAATCCCAAGATTTCTTTGTTTTGAAACATTTTTTACCCATCGAAACAACCCATCGAATTGAACAACTCAAATACTCCTTTGTTTATACAAGTTGAATGTTGTCCGTATTCTTACTTGTTGGTTATCTAAAATGTTAACACTAATCTTTCTTGTCAAACATATTATTCTACCCTGTCCTCTTATTCAGCGCGTACAACGTTAGTTGCAAACATTTGTCGGATTCCATTTACATTCTTAAAATATTGCATTAATTCACGACAGAGTATGGATACAAGCAGATATATGAGATATTGTACAGATGTGTAAGTAAGTGTATGTGTATGTGCGTAACAGAGTACGGACGGCTATATGCAAATAACGAGCCGTAAAGTAAATGAGGTCACGGTAAGGAAAACGAAGACTATAAAAAGGAGAGAGCACGTCCGAGAAGACGATCACGTGAGCGACGTTACAGCGTGGCGGAAGAATGAGGAAATAAATGTTACTACAACGGGAAAACGTTATTTTCTATTCTTTGTCTACTTTGCGACTGAGGCTACAACGTGTTAGGTAACGTTACATATGTACATATGTATGTATATATATATATATGTGTGTGTGTGTGTGTGCGTATATATATATATATATATATATATATATATATATATATATATATATGACTATAGGTTAGCGGATATATGTGCTTATTCATATATGTGGTTTAACCTATATTCATTGGACAATAAATATGTGGGGTTTGAATACTGACCTAGGCTTCAGAATAAACAGAACGTTTAATAAAGCCCGCTGTGATGAAGATGGACAATAAAGATGAATGAAAAGATAAAACTCTAACTGGGAAGTAAATACTGATGAGAGAATGAGAGTGTGTGATTATATACGCATATATACGCACGATTGTAGGGAGTTTTAGCTATATGAATAAGTAATTGGATCTGAGCGGATACACAATTTTGTAACAGTTTTGTTTTCAACCAGCAACATATTTACACACGGGCAACGCCGGATGAATGCTGCTACTTTAAAATATAAACTATTAGGAGACTTATAGGACATGGCACTACTACACAACGTCTATATTTTTAAGTACGCGCTTTTTATTACCGTACCGAAGAAGCGGCGCTCACCCTATGCGGACTGAACCGGCTTCCTTCAAAGGAAGAAGTTTCATGGGGATATGAAATAAACAAGTGGTTCCCAGTTGTATGTATATCTCCACCTCAAGGAAGATAGCGATGTTAAGATTTTTGCAGCTCTTGCAGAAAGGTATCTCCTACATACAGCATTTAGTATTCCCAAATGGTCACTCATCACCAGGCTCAACGTTGCTTAACTTCAGTAATCTAACTAGAACCAGTATATCAATGTGATTATGCCATATATATATGTTTTCTATTGGCTGACATAAAATTATTGTTCAATCAACAGTTTATATTTTTACAAAATAAATCACAATTGCTGCTAATTAAACAAGGCGCACAAGTTATTTTATGTTAAAATGTTTATGTTTATATTTATTCAACATAAAACGAACGTTTGAAATAGTCTGGAAACAGAATCTGAAGACTTTTAGTACACGTTTCACGCACAGCTCATCATAGATCAACACATCTGATAACGCATGCCGATATCTTTTGCTTTTTGAGCGGAAGTATCGCATCGGGTTACAAACTAAATTTCCGAGCACCAAGGATTTGTTTGACTTAACAAGGGCGGCTTTACGGTGTATTTAGAACCTCATGCACGTTTATTTACATTTCTAAACGAATTGCTGTGAAATAAAAATGTTGAATCTCAGTGCAGAAAGCAGCGGCCATTACTTTTAATGTAGAATGATCTCTTCCCTTCTTTCTTACAGGAGAAACGTTGTATACTCTATCGTTATTTTCACAGTTTCACTGATGAACTGAGCTCTAATCTGTAAGAGCGTTCATAGCAAAATTCACAGCAAACTACAGCCATTGCAAAGAATTTTCTTTTCTTTCTTATGTGCGCTTAAAACAAAACGGACATTTAACTCGCAGTTTTTTTCCAACACATCTCTGAAACTCAATATCATAAGGATGCTTCGCAGTTGACTACATTATGGTAGTTTTCAAGTCGAATATTAACAAATTCTTGTTGAGGCATTCACGTAAATATTTTGACTACTTCGCCCATCGTTTTCAATCATTTAAAAGTGTTGTTCATCGTTAACCCACAAACCCTTTCAACCCTTATCTTCGACTTGGTTTTTGGAACTTGATAAGCAGTGAGATATTTATAAAAAACGTTTCAGATCTGAAGAAGTAAACTTTTGTAAAGAGAAAAAGAAAAATGGCTGGAAATAGTTTTCAGTTTCAATCATATTATTTCAGCGTTCTGTTTTTTGAAGCATGAACATTGTGAATTTTACATAAATTTTGAATAAAAAGTCGAGTAGAAAAACATGATTTTATTATTCTATTTTGGAATTAAGATTTTATTCTCCAAAAGTGATTTTTGGGGAAAATGTTTGTTTATTAATTACAGGGGATTATGCATTCTGATTTGGACCATTTTAACTACAAATTCGGAATATACAGATGTAAACCGGAAAAAAACAATGAAAAAAAAAAAAAAGAAAGGTATGTGAAATGTTTTTTGTTTGAGAAAATGTAGGTTGGATTTTTAATCCAATTCGCTGCCTTCCATCCATATTGCTACCTTTATTTATATCAAGTGAAGCATGTGTATATGTTAATAGATTTGTATTGTATAGGATTCACTACTAAATAAATTAATCGAGCATTATGAATTTCGGAATACTGTTGCTAAACATAAGGAGTCGTAATGTGGGTTATATTTAGTTTTTTATGTAAAAGGAGAATGGAAGCATTCACTGTAATTCAGATACATCGGATTTTTTTTTGTAAATTTGAACAATAGATATTAGACATCAATACATATTCTCCAAATTTCAATATCTTTTAAATATTTAAAAAGATTTTATGGCGAAACCTCCATTTTGAAACTTTCAGATTTTCATTATAAATTTTTCATATTTATTTGGTACTAATTAATCAAGATTCCTTTAATTTCTATTTAAAATAAAAATCACATAAGTGATTTTTATTTTAAATACGAATAAAGATTATAGACATAAGGCTCATCATTAGCATATTTTGATCTTAATCTTCGTAAGAGGACATGAAAGTGTTGCAATTTTACCTCTCCTGGGATGAGTCAATTTATTATTGAATTGTAAGGAACAATCTATCTTCTATACTCCTATAAATTCGGTTTTCTTTTGTGCGTATTGATATTCATATTAAAAAAACCTCTTTTCTATTTATTGTATTTATTTGCTTCCCCACCAAAGAAAATTAGGCACAAGGCCGTTTTTAATGTGGGGTAAAAACCAGCTCCCCTAAAAGTAGGCAAAAAGGGGGAACTCTTGTAACCAAAAATAATAATTATCCCAGTATAGAGGGTTTCCCCTCCATTGACTGGTACAAATTAGTAGGTGAGCTGAAGAGTGACAATTGGCATGAAGTATTGCCCCTACATTGACCAAGGTCTTATATGTGGGGTTGCCCTTACATATGGTCTTTGCTTGCGGTATCTGCCGGAACAGATACTACACTTTGATCCCGACTCGAAGGCCAAGGTATTTATTTGCTCCTCCACCAAGCAAATTAGGCACAAGGCCGATTTTTAATGTGAGGAGTGAAGGGGAAATGGGGACCAACTCCCCGGGGAGAAGGGGAGCTGGATAGTGACAATTGGTATGAAGGGTTGCCCCTACATTGACCACGGTCTTATATGTGGGGTTACCCCCACATATGGTCTTTGCTTGCAGTATCTGCCGGAACAGATACTACACTTTGATCCCGGCCCGAAGGCCAAGAACAAAAGAAAAAAGGCAAGGTATTTATTTGCTCCGCCACCGAGAAAATTAGGCACAAGACCGATTTTTAATGTGAGGAGTGAAGGGAAAATGGGGACCAGCTCCCCGGGGAGTAGGGGAGCTGGATAGTAACAATTGGTATGAAGGGTTGCCCCTACATTGACCAAGGTCTTATATGTGAGGTTGGTATTTATTTGCTTCCCCACTGAGCAAATTAGGCACAAGGCCGTTTTTTAATGTGGAGAGAGAGAGAGAGAGAGAGAGAGAGAGAGAGAGAGAGAGAGAGAGGGAGGGAAAAGGGGACCAGCTCCTGATAGGTGGGAAATGGGAGCTGGACAGTGACAATTGGTATGTAGGGTTGCCCCTACATTGACCAAGGTCTTATATGTGGGGGTGCCCTCACATATGGTCTTTGCTTGCAGTATCTGCCGGACAGATACTACATTTTGATCCCGGCCCGAAGACCAAGACCAACAGGGTGTTTATTTGCTCCCCCACCGAGCAAATTAGGCACAGGGCCGATTTTTAATGTGAGGGGTGAAGGGGAAATGGGGACCAACTCCTCGGTGAGTAGGGGAGCTGGATAATGACATTTGGTATGAAGGGTTGCCCCTACATTGACCAAGGTCTTATAATGGTCTTTGCTTGCAGTATCTGCCGGAACAGATACTACACCCTGATCCCGGCCCGAAGGCCAAGAACAATAGAAAAAAAAGGCAAGCCTCTTTTCTGTTTATTTAAAAAGAAAATACAATTTTCTTATATATGGGTCATGGAATTGAATTCATCTGCAAATAATTTAGCTAATTTGCAAATTCTTTTAAACATTCATTTTAATTAATTCCCTATTAGTTTTTTTCGGTTTTCTTATAGGATGATCATCTTTAGTTAACTATTACGTGTAATTATATTCATGCAGATATTCTACATGATTTATACTTCCATATTATTTGCGTAAAAAGTTTACAGGACACACAATATTGTTTCCATATATATTTATGTATACGTATATATTTTTGTTTAATCTATCTATCTATCTATATATCTATCTATCTATCTATCTATCTATCTATCTATCTATCTATCTATCTGTGTACATTTCCCTACGCAATAACTCTGTCAATTTTAGGTTTACAGACTCAGAATTTGATATACAGGGTACTGAGATTTGGAAAAATCAATGTGATCGGTTTTCGATCAGAAATTTGGCGATTAAGGGGTCAAAGTTCAACGATTTGACCTTTGAGAACTATACTAAACTCCTCCGACAATTTTGGGTCTAGATACTTGAAATTTAAGATATAGATTCCTTGGACATGGATTTAACTTAATAACTTGATTTGAGTCCAAAACTATAAATTTTAAGGGATCATAATAGGGGTCAAAGTTAAAAAAATTGACCGCTTTTTTTTGGCTCAACATACACCTCCAAATACCCGGGCAACGGCGGGCATCCATGCTAGTATATCTATAAAAGTGAAAGTTTCTGTGCATGTGTCTGTCTGTGTACATTTCCCTGCGCAATAATTATGTCAATTTTAAGTCTACATACTCAAAACTTGATATACAGGGTATTGAGATTTGGGAAAATTTTTGTGATCGGTTTTCGGTCGGAAATTTGGCTGTTAAGGGGTTAAAGTTCAACGATTTGACCTTTAAGAACTCTACCAAACTCCTCCGACAATTTGGTGTCTAAACACGTGAAACTTTAGATATAGGTTCCTTGGACATGGATCTAACTTAACTTGATTTGAGCCTAAAACAATAAATTTTAAGGGGTCATAATAGGGGTCAAAGTTTAAAAAAATTGATCTCTGCGGTCTCTACCAAATTACTCAGACAATTTCTGGTCTAAATATTTGAAATTTTACATAAAAGGTATTCAGAGATAGGACAAGCTTTTTAATCGGTTTGGGTCGAAAATTTTTAGTTACCAATATATAAATGTACGTATGTATGTTTGCATGCCTTCCCAACACTTTCAACAGAGGCAACAGACGACAAATATCGAAAAGTTGGATAAAAACATTAATATCTTCATCTTAAACTGGGCACTTTTCTACAGGGGGAGGGGAAAGCTTTTTTTCGCCGATATTTTTTAAAGTCATCCTCTCCTTTCGATT
Source organism: Euprymna scolopes (assembly GCF_053919585.1). NCBI lineage: Eukaryota > Metazoa > Mollusca > Cephalopoda > Sepiida > Sepiolidae > Euprymna > Euprymna scolopes. The sequence continues at coordinate 44,201,728 of NC_136496.1, read as the reverse complement.
GTCTAGCCTAAATGAAAAAAAAATGTCACTTCCGGTTTGGCGGTGGTCGTAACAGCATAGACGTCAGGTTTTTACCCCGTTCTTTTCCTTCTTTGCGGTACGGGTTCGAGCCTGCCTACTATCACTTTTTTTATTGCTCAACATACACATCCAAACATCCGGGCAATGCCGGGCTGAAGTGCTAGTTGGTGATATTTATGAGAGTAACTATTTTTGCTATTTACTTTATTTACATCTTTCGGACTGTCATCCCCATCATAATTTTTATTGTTTCTCTCGTCGTTGTACTATCTGGCTTACGAGTCGAAAATCCATCCTTACTGATTAATCTAACAGATACTGGGCTATTGTGATGGCGGTGGCTTTTTCGCTGTCGACCTGCAGTATTTATTCCATTTAGTAGTAAGAGGTGAACCCACCCAGGACCGACCTTTCCACTTAGAAAACGGGTTACTTTCTAGATAACTGCCTGGGGCGCCCTCACCGGAGAATGTCGATGGGATTGCTCAAGCATTTTTTAAGGTATCAGAGTGCACCAGCACCACCTCTTGTGCGCTGGCGCAGTCTTCCAACGTTCTGGCGTTGAGTCACATCTTCTTGCGGGAAGACGGAATTAAATATACTCACTAGATTTCGTCAGGTGATTTTTGTAATGGTAACATTCCATGAGTTTTGAACCAAATTCTTTTTGGCATCCACTGAAAAGACTCTTCCTATGTGGTTAGAACATTTAGTATTTATTAATGTGCGTATATTCCGAATATATAAGCAATGCCAGGTAGTTTTTCTCGTAATAATTAAATGCCAAACACCATATCCTAATACCCAATATGCACACACATACATACACATAGTTTTTGAAGGTTTTTAACCCTTAAAACCTTTAAAACTATATGGAAAAAACACCTTTAATATCAAATCTCTCGTTTGGTAATTTCTTTGTTTGATATATTTACAAGAAGGAAGTTCCAAAAATTAATGGCCCCTGCCTTATATTCAGATCGAATGGATCAGAGGGGATTGCAAATTGCATTGTTATGACGACTGAACTTATTCATTCATGACCTAAAAGTTTATGTTGCAGATATTGACGGTGTGAGACTCTAAGAAAGCAACCCCTGTCATGAACGTGTCTCAGAAGCAGAGAAATGTCATTAAATTCGTCCATGCAGGAAAAAATGAATTTATCAACATTCATCGGACCGTGTATAAAGTTTATGAAACCGATGCCGTTGATACTAGCACAGTTCGGAAATGAGTTCGTCGACATAAGAGTAGTGACAGAGGTGAGTACCAAAATGCACTCCGGACTTTTACGACCGATGCATCAAAAGAAACTAGCCATAATGCATTGAGAATGGTGGTGACTATGTAGAAAAATAAACTTTGGAGCACAAAATGTCCTTCGTTTTAATGGTACCACTCTTGTCTTTGAAACTCTTCAACGTTTTAGATTTTGAATTAAAAAACAAGAGTCCTTACTTTTGGAACTACTTTTGGAGACTACTTGAGTTTATCAACTATTAATATTTGGACATAAAAATGACTGACAATGAGGCCCATCATCTGTAGTAAACATAAGTTTTGCAAAGTTTTAAACGGTTCGCATTCATGGAATGTCGTATCTAAAAATATATAATTATTTAAAAGAGTCCAGTCAATTTTTGAACGGTCTCTTCACTCAACTAAATATTTTTCCTATTGCAGGCTTGTCATTTTAAGAATGCATCTATACACCTAATAAACACGTAAAATTGCACACCTTTACAACAATAGATAAAAAAATCTTATCGATTCTAACAGTTTTTGCAATCGTCGATCATTCAAAGAATCCATAACTTCACAAAATTTAAAAATGACGCAGTTCATGAGTTATGTAATATCTAAGTAGGGGCGAAAATTTCTATTCACTAAGTACTGGCAAAAATGGCCGAATAAAGATGGGGTGACAGTTTAGAAAGCCATATTTATCATAATTTTTTGTACGTTTCCAACTACTTTTTGATTGTATTTGAAAGATTAGAGATTAAAGTTAATATTTAAAAGAAAAAGATATTTGTACGCGTGAAAAAAAGTTATGAAAAATTCACCTAAATTTTGAAGTTAAATAAATTCATTGTAAATATCCTTTGAAAGATAAATATTAGTTTTCTGCGTCTATTTCAAAGATGATTAGTAAAGTAAAACCCAAATATATTAAATTAAAAAAACACCTTGCATATTCAGCCCCCCCCCTCCCCAAATCGAGGGATTCTGCCCTTCGCAAAATCACAACAAACGGAAGTTTTGTAAGCATCGATTATACGGAAGCTACGAATCTGAGACAGTCGAAAGGTTGTCTGAAAATGACGTCATGTGATTAAAAGGAGGTATGGGATGCTGGTTTTCTTTTTTCCCCCAGACGTGCATCCGTACATTCCTATCCTTAACGTTTGTATAATTTTTACCATCAATTATTTTTCTATGTTCCTGGTTTTTAATTAATTTTTTTATTTTTATTTTTAAGATTATGTAAAAATTACGTCACGCCGAATGTTTAACATTCATTCAAGCGAGGAAAATATTAGAATCTTTCTTATAAAAATTATGCGAAACCTGTAATTAAAAAAAAAACAAAACATTTGCAATTATAATGTTTTGTATGAAAATATTAAAATGAAAATTTTGTATGAAAATATTTGGTAAATGCCTAATTCAATGAATAATGGTTGTTCGAGCAATTAATTTTTATTCGAATTATATCGAATTCATTAATACGGACATTAGGGGATTTTTTTTCGTAATGTTCCTGTAAGAATTAAATAATTTTAAAAAATTGTTATAATTTACAATGTTTTATTTTTATACAAAAGCAAAAAATAAATTCGTGCAATTTTTTTACTACTGAAAACCATAACTTTAGTGAAGGTATTTTTGTTTTGCCAAAAAGAATACATTTTCACTAAGATTTAAAAGATATTCCAGGATTATTATTTGATAAATACTGAAAATTTCATTAAAATTGGTTAATTTCATGATTTTTGCTGAATTTTTAAGTAAAGGGCGGGGTCAAAATGTTTTAAGTAAAAGGAGGGGTCAAAACGTTTTAAGTAAAGGGAGGGGTCAAAATGTTTTAAGTAAAAGGAGGGGTCAAAACGTTTTAAGTAAAGGGAGGGGTCAAAATGTTTTAAGTAAAAGGAGGGGTCAAAACGTTTTAAGTAAAAGGAGGGGTCAAAATGTTTTAAGTAAAAGGAGGGGTCAAAACGTTTTAAGTAAAGGGAGGGGTCAAAATGTTTTAAGTAAAAGGAGGGGTCAAAACGTTTTAAGTAAAGGGAGGGGTCAAAATGTTTTAAGTAAAAGGAGGGGTCAAAACGTTTTAAGTAAAAGGAGGGGTCAAAATGTTTTAAGTAAAAGGAGGGGTCAAAACGTTTTAAGTAAAGGGAGGGGTCAAAATGTTTTAAGTAAAAGGAGGGGTCAAAACGTTTTAAGTAAAAGGAGGGGTCAAAACGTTTTAAGTAAAGGGAGGGGTCAAAATGTTTTAAGTAAAGGGAGGGGTCAAAATGTATAAACATTTTGAGCATCGACATTCATTTTGCACGTACCTACTATTCACACGTAAATGTCGCAATAGCAACATGTTTTGCTAACTTTGATTTACTTTTGGATCTGATCTCTTTCACTTATTAAATGTGTCTTATTGTTATGAACTCATCCTAGGACGAGTAATATACTTCGAGTCAATCAATTTAAGAATTCCTAAACATAACTTCATAAAATTAAAAAATCTCAAAGCTTAATACCCGAGTTTTTATTTACTAGCCTTTTCCACGAAGAAATATAGTATAAAAGCAGTGCAAAAGGCATATTGTATTTATTTACACATAAATGTTACTATAGCAACATTGTTTTATTGCTATGATAAATTTTCGGATATGATCGCTGATACATATTAAAGTTTCCAAAGATGTCACATTGTTATAAATCCACCCTAGGACGTAAACTTCTGCTGGTAAAATTTATATGCAAAACGCCCCCGTTTTAAACGCATTATTTGAACTCCTTGAAAACGTCGTTTAAGAAGATAGTCTTTTTTTTTCTTTGTATCATCTCGTAATACAAATATATTCAGGGCAAAAAGGTGAGGCAAATAATGAGCAGTATAGCTCTCGTGTTTGCGTTAACTAGAAAGACTAGATTAAGAAAGACACTGTTGAGAAAACATGGCGTATGTCGAAAGAGGAACGCTTATAGCAAGCTACAATAAAAAAAGGAACGTAATTGGGAAAGACGCAAAGCTTCAAAACATTTTAAAAGCTTTCACGATTTCTTTTTTAGTTTTTAATTATTTTCTTATCTTCATATTCAATTTGTTTTTATTTACTGTAACAGCCGTTCGTTATTATCTATCCTTCATCAGTTTTATCATTGTGAACAATCTACAAACGTCTGAAAATGCCAGCAGTTGGTTTCTTATTCTTTATAACTTTCTATTTTTTCTTCAATGCTAATGAATATCATTATGCGTGATTAAAAATACAAAGAAAACCTAACAAAACTGTAGAAATATCACCTTACGCGTCAACACTTTACCGCGTGTACGAAGAAATCATGTTTTATCATTCCATTGCAGCAGTCGAAAATTTCTAAACGAATCCTTGGCAAAACGTTTTTAGATGGATGTGCGGCAGTCGACATTTGGTAAAATAAGATGAGTCTTCGCAGAGTCAAGGGCGTGTAACTAATGGACTGCGTGATATAAACTGACAAAGTGCGTAGAACAATGAAAAAGATTAATTCTTAGATTTGTCTGAACAAGGATTGGCAACCGTTTTTTTTTTGTTTTGAAGGTCAAATCGTGAGTTTAGGGATGGTTTGGCAAAATTTGTTTAAGAACTTTTGCATAAATAGAATTTTTATTTATTTTTGTTATTATTTATTTATCAAGTTCAATTACTCGTCGCGAGTTTCTTATGAACGGGGGTGTAGGCATATCATAGACATTAATGCAGTGCAAAAGTTTATGCGTGTGTGTGTGTGGCACATGAATTACAGAAAATAGTGGAGAAATGGGGATACTCACAGTTGACTTGGCTTAGATATTTTATTTACAAAGAGGCAACACATAGAATGATACAAATTATATCTATCTTTTCCTACCAACGTTTGCCTCGCCCAGTTCTCGCGTCTTCACTACGCGAGAACTCACATAGCAGACTTGAAAATGAGGAGATAACTCCACTTAAATCAGGAAAGGAATTAGTTCCACTTGATCGTTAATCTATTGTCTTAACAATCTAGTTTAGAGAAACGCTGATTTTATTATTTAACGTATAAAATTTCAGAGGAGATAAAGATACAGTTTACTTAGGGTTACCCGTAAATACATTGAAACGAATGTGTTTCATTATATAATTAAGGAGATAAGGAAAAAAAAAAAACTCCGCGTTGCTCAGGAATACATTAAAACAGAATTCATTATATGGTTGAAAGAAGAGACCATGGTAAAAAAAAACAAAACAAAAAAAAACTGGCGTTGCTCAAGAATATGTCAAAACAAATATTTATTTCATTATATTATTGAGGGGTTGAGTGGAGGAACAAGAACTCTGGCGTTGCTCGATAGGCAATAATTTAAAAACTGAAAGCTTAAACGAATTTCTTACATGAGGAGGAGGAGGAGGAGGAGAAGAAGAAGAAAGAGTGAAAGAGTGCGTAGAAGTACGGCCCTCAGTAATATTAAGATGGCCTAAGCACTAAAGTCATAGAACTTGCTGACGTTATTGAGTTTGGTCTGTGAATCTAGTCACGTGTTCAAAGAAACAACCGGAAGTAGATAAAGTCTAATGACAAAGCCGTTTTCGAGCGGAGAAGCCAACAAACGAACAAAAGGTCAATAATTAAAATATATAACAAATGAATGTCAACAAAAGCAAGATAAGTTACTATTCTATCCACCTAGATAAGTTTTTTGTGTGTTTTAACGGAACATAAAGCTTTATTTGATTAAAAAAGAACTTGTGTCGAGCTGCTAAAGTAAACAGGCAATTCGAAACGATGGGTACAGGCACAAATAACTAAAAAAACAAAAAACAAAACAAAACAAAAAAACCACACATACACACATACAAAACAACACAAAACAAAACAAAAAAACCGGGATCCCTATGCTTTTTAAAGAGGCTTATCATAATTATATTTTTAGTTTACGTCTAAATGTAATTTTTTTTAAAATTAGATTTTCACCCTAAATAAGGTACATTGCCACTTTGGTGTAGGGGGCTGCTATCAGGGGCAGCAACTACTGGGTTACTATGTAGGGATTTGGGCAGCAAGATGTCGGTTCACGTTACACTTGAACTTCTGCATGTCAGTACAGTTGGGGAAGCAGGGACCTGGAATGGAATTCCAGAGTCTAGCGGTTCTGGTGAAGAAACTACGGGAGTAGAAAGATCTTTTACATCTAGGGATCTCTACTGCGTGGGAGTGGGATTTAGCTGCCTGTCGGGTTTGTCGAGGGTGTCTACGTCGTGGGGGCACAAGTGTCTGCAGTTCGTCAGAGCATTCACCATTAAAATACTTGTAGAAAAGGCGGAGGGATGCAACGTTTCGTCGATGGGACAGAGGCTGAAGATTAGATGCCAGTTCAGGGCCTATCAGATTGGCGACTCTCTTTTGAACCTTGTCTAGGAGCGAGAGACTAGCAGCAGATGCACCAGCCCAAATGTGACAGCAATACTCCATACATGGGCGAATGGTGGCCTTATAGAGGTACAGGATACTTTCAGGTGCTAGTAGTTTTCTAGCACGGTAGAGAGAGCCTACCTTCTTCGAAGCGGCCCTGACAATGTTTTCAATGTAATTGTTCCAACTCATGTTTCCTCTGAACGTTAGGCCAAGCAGTTTGAAAGATGTACTCTCAGATAGGGAGTCACTGGCCATTGCTATTGGTGGCAGAGAAGGTTTCTTGTAGTTATTGAAGGAAACCAGTTTAGTCTTGGCAGCATTGAATGTGACGATCCATTTTTGTCCCCATTCCACTACAGATTGGAGGTCATCCTCTAGTGTTTTGCCATTTTTTAGTTATGTGTTCATTGGTTTTCCTGTCATGCCTGCTATAGAGTGTGGTGTCATCAGCATATATACCCATCTCAGAGGCAGTTTTGTCGGGGAGGTCATTAATGAATATTAGGAACAATAGAGGTCCAAGGATAGACCCCTGAGGCACTCCCACATTTATATCATATTGTTTAGATGTACGACCGTCGAGGGCAACTTGGATTTTTCTCTTATCTAAGAAGGATTTAATTATGTTAAGTATTCTACCAGTGATACCGTATGATTTAATTTTCCTGAGGAGACCCTCATGCCATACCCTGTTAAAAGCCTTAGATATATCTAGAGCTACCGCTCTGCCCTCCCCCGCTTTGTCCAGTACGTTCAGAGATTACAGTGAGGATGTCTGCGGTGGAACGGGCTTGTTTAAATTCATATTGTTGGTCAGTCAGAAGTTTAGCATCTGTAAGGTGATGAACTAGAGCATGGTTAATTATGGTCTCAAATATTTTGGCGAAAAGTGAGAGGAGGCTAATGGGGCGATAATTTGATGGGTCAGTTCTTTCGCCAGAATTTTTTGAACACTGGTACCACAGAAGCAGTTTTCCATCAGCCCGGAAAGCATGATTCATTAAGGCATTTGTTGTAAAGTTTGGAGAGAACTGGAGCTACTTCGGCTGAGCACTTTTTTAATAGCACAGCTGGGATGAGATCAGGTCCACATGCTTTTGAGGTGTCAAGGTTTTTATGATAGCATGCACTTGAGCAGGGGTGATTTTTAGATCGTCTAGTGTGGCGTCTGTCCGCAAAGCAAAGTCAGGCAGGGGTTGGTTGGAAGGGTCCAGTGTGGAGTTGGAGGCAAACCGGCTGGCAAGCATATTAGCCTTGTCGGTTGCTGAGCAAACAACCTTGTGATTGTTGGTTAGTTGGGGAATTGTTGATTGTCCATTATTTACTACACTGTTGTAGATTTTCCAGAAGTCACGAGTTCCTAATTTTTGTGCTTCGATGCGTTTTTTAGTGGTTTCAGTAAATTCTCTTTAGCTGTCGCTATTTCCTTCCTAACATTACTTCTAGCTTCTATATACTTCTGTCTGTTTGAACTGGACTTTTGTCGGTTAAATCTACGGTATGTATGCTGCCTTTGAGCAATGGCAGTTGCGCAAGTAGAAGAAAACCATTGGGGAGAGTGGGGCTTGCTATAAAATTTCCGCATGGGAACATGTGCTTCAATTGCTGTTTTGAACCATTCAGTGGTCTCATTTGCGCACTGTTCAGCAGGAAGAGAAAAAATATTTCCCCATGGGGCATCTCTGATAAGATCTCTGATGGCTTTCCAGTCAGCCTTTTTATAATATCTCGTTGTTTTGAGCACTGGCTCTCCAGTTTTGGGTCTAGAGTTTTGGGAGATTTCGACCATTATCACTGCATGATTAGCATTCCCGAGTGGGCTGTCAGCATTTGTTATACAATCCTCGGGAACTGTGGTCAGAAACAGATCAAGAAGTGATGCGTGTTGTTCTTGCTGGTCAGGGAAACGGGCTGGAAACGTAACCGTTTCTGATAGGGAGTGAGATATAGCGAAGCTATGTGTTGTGCTGCCCGCTGCATCTGTGTGAGTAGAGAATCCAGGCCAGTTTCTGTGGTGAACATTAAAGTCACCAAAATACATGTACTTGTGCGCTAGTGTCGAGGGAGAGTGCTGTGTCTATGTTATCAGAGACTTTGTTTATTATGGTGCAGTCCTGGGTCGAGGGAGAGCGGTAGAGAAAATAAAAGTAGCTAATGTTATGTTGTATGTTTAGTCTAAAGCACATAAAGAGTTGATCGTCCGTTTGTTTCTCTAGTCAGGGGAAGGGTGTTACGAATGTAGACTCCAAGTCCGTGCATATGTCTGTCTGTCAGAGTCCTTACGGCAGAGTAGGAGATAGTCAGGCATGTTAAAGTAGTTAGAGAGGATTGAGGAGTGTAGGTTAGTCTTGCTTAGTGCTAAGATATCCGGGGTATTTGTTAGGAGAAATGCTTCAACATCAGCTAAATTAGTTCTAAGCCCACTGATGTTAGTGAATGCAAGCCTCAAGGGAGGAGGCAAGTTGGATTTGTTTGTCCCTAGGCCTGGTTTAAGCTTATTTTTTTATTGTACTGTTATCATGTTTTTAAAGAGTTTCAGTTAGGTAAGGGGGAGCTGAACAAGAGGTTATGCAGGGTATCAGACATGCAGCACAAGTAGACCATTAGTTGACCTTTCTTCAACTAGGACTGTGGCCTCAGGAAAGCCCATCGAGGATGAATGCAGGGTCCCTTTCCATGCGCGACATGGCACTACAAACATCCCGATATTATACAACTGTTGATGGAGCAGCCGCTCTAAGCGCTACTAAAGAGTTAGGGCACCTATACTACCAGTTGGAAACAGCAGCCAGGAACTGTCAATCCGGTATCCTCAACCCATCAGAAGAAGGTCACCCTAATCTAATTTCACAGGCATGTGTGGTACTCAAGCACTCCCAAGTGCCCAGTTTTGAGGGGTGGGATGTATCGGGAGTGGGAAAACGGCATTCATTGCCCTAGAAAGAAACGATCTACCACTAAGTGTTTTGTCGATTCACTGTCATAGTGTCTCTGCGCCTGACTTATAGGCAAAGAAGGAGTATGGAAGCCGGGCGATAGACAGAGCCTATTTATTCCTTAAGCAATTTAGGTTTGCAGACCAGTAATTTGTTTGAGTCACCAGCTCTAGGAAGGTTGTCATCCAAGACTGGAGAGGCCTCCCTCCCCTTTGGTTTAGTTTCAGATTTTTTCTTCCCCTAGACGAGTGATCTGGGAAGATCTACTGGGTCCATCAGCCCTGAGAGGGTTAGCTCCGCGCCTGGGTCCTAATCCAGGTATTTCTGCGACCCCGCGTGGTTAGTTAATGTTACAGGGTTAGTTTATAGAGGTTATATACCTAATGAATAGTTACACTCCTCAAAGTGATTTAGGTACATGCAGTGGAAGCAGTTATGTGAGCAGGCTTGTTAGAAAGACGTTTGTGTTAATAACAAACCAAAGTTAATCTCTAAAAAAAAAATGTATATTTACGTGTTAAAAATACAGTGAAAAATGTTCATGCGTGCAAGGAAAGTATTGAAATATTACATGTAAAACTTACACTAAAATGTTATCTTTTTTGCAATTTTTTTTGGTAAAAATATTGAATAAACTGTAACGTAATCCCCCATTGAGGAGCGTTAGAACTACGCTGAGGTAGCTTTGTATTCCCGGGTGACGCCAGATAACCCAAGGATTTAAAATAGAGAAGATAAATATACATATTTTATTTCATGTCAAAATAGATATTGTTTGAAAACCAGAGAAATATATTTTTACGGATAAAAGTTGACGATAGGAAATTTCACGTAGAACCTTGTCTGGCCTTAAATGAACCCAGGGTCGGATGTCAGAATTGACGTCTGTCCTTGAAAATGGTGAGAGAATTTCAGGTGTGGGAACGGTGCCCACCCAGGGACTTGGGGCTTAGGATTTCGTGGGGAAATCTTATTGGCTGGGGAGAATTTCCACCCCCATCCACTTACCTTACTATATATAAAAGAACATTTTGTTTTGAAAAAAAAAAAAAAACGGTTGAACATTTTGAAAAAGAAAAGGAAAAAAGAGAGAGAAAAGAGACACTTTTTAACATTCAGCAAGTGCGCTCCGCGAAGCGACGAGAAGAAAGAAAAGAGACACTTTTTTAACATTCAACAAGTGCGCGCCGCGAAGCGACGAGAGAGAAAGATAGACAGAGAGGAAGAGGAGAACAAGACAGGCAAGTAAGCGAACCTTTTTCCTTCCTGTTGTCTGTGCAATTTGGCCTAGAGAGAGAAAGAGAGTAAGAAGGATCAATTTTTTTTGTTACTGTCGCTGTGAAATTAACGGTTGGTCGTGCATACTTCCAACCCCATAGCAGTAATATCAATGAATTAATGAAAGGAAGGGGTGATTTTGCAGGTACAAGCGAGTTGTTTTAGAAGAGTAGACTTTTCCTTTCTGGGATTGAGTTATATATATTTTTTTGTTGTTGAATTAAATGGCCTGAGAAAGAGAGAGAGAGAGAGAGAGAGAGAGAGAGAGAGAGAGAGAGAGAAAGAAGAAAAGCGTGTTGTTTTTAATGCTAAGACAATTGATTGTGGGCCAATTGATGCTGAATGAGGCTTGTAATTTTTTTCTTTATTGAATTAAAAGCTTGAAAGAAAAGAAAAAAAAGAGAGAAAGTGGAAAAAGTTTTTATTGCTTTTGCTTGAATTTTTTGTTGGTGATTGAATAATTGTTTTTTTTATTATTCTGTTGCTGATGTAATTTTTCTCTCTTGCGAAGTAATTGATATTGCGTATATTTGAATATTTTAATATCATGGGGGCGTAAATAAATCCTTGCGAGAATGTCTAGTTAAGGCGTAAGAAGGGATTCCGAGATGCAGGCATTATAACAGCAAGTAGGGTCCCGTCTGGAACGGTGGTGATGGTGACAGAGATCAGGGTGAAATTAACTTTGTACGATGAAGGAGAGAAGGCCTTAGCAGTCCTCTCGGCGATGCCAATATGAAGAGACAACCCGGCAGCTCAGAGAAATCTCTGGAGGGCCGGAGGACTGACTTGATTCTGGTTGATGCCACCAGGGGCCAACAGCAAAAGGTTCGAATGACCTTGAGTGACATGCGGTCAAGATTAAATGAGAATTGTGGGAGAATATCTGTCTCCTGTGGAACGAGAAGTCGGAAATGGGATGATGTATGGCCCCATGACCCACCCGATGTGAGATTGGAAGGAAAAATGAGCCTGTGACAAAAAGGTGCTTAACTTTTTGTAAATAGTTGTGTACTGACAGACGGAATTTTCCTCGCTTTGTTCCGAACGTGGACGTGATCAAGCTGGTGTATCTGTGGAGACAAGGAAGGATGGTCTGTTAGCAGAGCAGCGAGCGGTAGCTGGCAGAAGGAGGGAACTGTGTAACGCGACGTGGACAGAATCGCGAATTGTTGACCCTCGGTGGCCCTGAGCACCCCGTTCGCTCTGCTTGTGGTTATGAAAAAATAGCATTGATGAGGGCTCGGACTGGAGGACGGTTGGGGGAGATCGATGGCTGTCAGTCATAGCTGCGTTACTAAATACAAGGTTTAGGAGTATGATAATATATCCGAATATTAAACTCTTGGGGGATAAAACATTAGTGTTTGTGTTTGAATTATCGAAGAGGATTCGATAGAGCGAGGAACCAAATATAAGGTTTATCAAGTTGTACCTTATTCGCTGGACACACGCAAGTTAGGGTTGGTAGCTAGTTACAGAGTGGAGTCAGAGCATGTAGCATTCAATATGGTCAGAGATAAATTGATGCTGTTAAATCAGCGAGAGGCAGGGATATGCCGAAATAATGGTCTTGGAATTTGCCGGTCACAGAGTCCGTTGTATGTCAGTGGAGATCATGAGTTGTGTGTGTTGGGATTATTTCAGGGGAATGAGAGAGTGATAAATAGCGTCTGCAAGGTTGAAGTGGAAAGTGAAGGTCTTTTGCCATTGGCTATACGAGTAGCTAAAGGCACCTGGTTGGTATCCACGCAACAGAAGATGGAATTGTCTAAGGTATGCGGTAACACGGCTGCTGGGATAATCGAGGTGGGACCACCTTTAACTATGGTAGAACTGGACAGGGGTTGTGAAACCCGAGGAAAGGGCATAGGATTACCTGCATATTATCAGGTTGAAGAACGATATCTGTTAAAAGCACCTGAGGTAGAGTGGACGAATGACCAAGTGACTAACCTCACTGACCTCTGGGATCCCCTGATCCATCGTTCACCGCCACATACCCGACTAAGGCTACCAAAAGCTATGGGAGGAGTAAGACGAATAGATAGGAGTGAGCATGCTAGTAACGATAATTGTGCTGTTGTTGGTGATTGTATGGTGCGTGACGAGAGTGAAGATGAGAGGAAAGCAGGGTGATGAGCATCTCGAAGGCAATTGCATAGGTGGCAGGAGAGGGAGAGATCCTGGTTCGAGACCGCCTGTGGTTCTGGAAGATGCAGCTTCTGGTGATGACGAAAACGAGATGCAACCTGAAGACCTCCCTGGTGCTGAAATCCAGAGGAACTGAAGACGACTTGAAGATCTTTTCTTTTCTTTCTTTTCTTTTCTTTTCTCTCTGTTTTATCGAAGATTCTTGCAGGGCGCTGAGCTGAGAACCGTCGAAAGGAAAGTCCCAACGATACCTTGAATGACCGTCTATTGAGGTGAGAAGAAGTCCTCAGCGAAAGAAAATCTTACAAGATGCTTATGAAAGAAGACTTGAACTGTGAAATAAAAGGTGAAGGTTCAAGTATAACTGCTTAAGGTGAGAAGATTTCCCTAGCTCAATAAAAAGCGGGTTCTTTGAGAACCCTGATTAGGGCTGCATACCATGTGTTACGAGACTGTACTGTTGACAGCAGCGAAGTGAAAAAGGAACAAAAAAACCTTGAAAAACTCTTGAAAATCGTGACTGTGACTCTGTGGGGGGAAAAATTGAACTATGATAAAATTGATGAAAAGAAATTGGAAAAAGGGGAATAACTCTTATAAAGACTTGAAAAAAAAAGTCGAGTAATGTTATTTGAAAAAAAAAGGGGACAAAACTTTTAAACAAGGGAAGTAACTCTTATGAGATACTTGATGAACTTAATGCATTTTATGGAGAAACAATTTTTGATGATTATTGTATCTTTGAATTATTAATGTGAATTGAAAAAAAAAAAGAATACATAACCAAAGGAAAAAAATTTTGGATGTGAAAAAACAAAAAAATTATATTAGCCCTGATGAACTTTGAACTTTTTACATTTTTGATGATTTTACGAACTTTTTTGAATTAACTTTCTTACGAACTTTTGCATGAAAAAGAGGGAGAACCCTGCATGAAAAAGGGTGGATATGGGATTGTGTGTATGTTGTCTTGTTGACGGATAATTTGAGGATGGAGAGAGGGGTCTGTGGTAAAAAAATCTGACGGCGTACTAAAAAAAAAGGATGGAGTGGTGTGTTAAGGAATTAGACTCCATTGGTTCTACGAAGCGATATAGTCTAATGGGTGCGAATATAACGTAATCCCCCATTGAGGAGCGTTAGAACTACGCTGAGGTAGCTTTGTATTTCCGGATGACGCCAGATAACCCAAGAATTTAAGATAGAGAAGATAAATATACATATTTTATTTCATGTCAAAATAGATATTGTTTGAAAACCAGAGAAATATATTTTTACGGATAAAAGTTGACGACAGGAAATTTCACTTAGAACCTTGTCTGGCCTTAAATGAACCCAGGGTCGTATGTTAGAATTGACATCTGTCCTTGAAAATGGTGAGAGAATTTCAGGCGTGGGAACGGTGCCCACCCAGGGACTTGGGGCTTAGGATTTCGTGGAGATTTCGTGGCGAAATCTTATTGGCTGGGGAGAATTTCCACCCCATCCATTTACCTTACTATCTATACGACTGTCGTGCTAAAATCAGATCAAAGAGTTTCAGAGAGGAGTTGAGTCGCAGAAAGTTTCAGATCAGAGTAGAGCATAGATGTTACCCCTCCCCACCTCATCCATCCTTCGGTCGCTGTCTGTGAAGAGAGTTGAGACTCTGAAAAGAACTTACAAAATTTGAATGAGAATTGTAAAAACATTTTGTACATAATTTTATGAGAATTAATGTTTTGTAGATAGACTACAATCGTTTGTCTTTCTTCCTGCCTGTCGCTTCGATATTCGCTTTCAGCATGTCAGATTTTATGTAACAACCTCAGAGGAGTCAAGGCGACACGTGCCGAGAATCCAGAGAGATAAGAGTCCTAACCACCTCCTCGAGGGAGGCGTTTCAAAACAATACTTAATTCGATAATAATATCGTTAGTTCGAGTAAATTAATTTTTCTTTGAGTTATAACGATAATATTAACAGGCTTTAGGGGATTTTTCATAATGTTCCTGAAAAAATGAAATAATCTTTTGTTACAATCTACGAATCTTTATTTTGATAACAAAAGCAAAATGAAATTTATGCGTTTTTGTTTTAGTATTTAAAAGAATAACTTTAGTAAAGGTGTTTTTGTTTATACAAAATAATAAATTTCCAGTTATATTAAAAAAAAAAAAAAAGAATGGGTTCATTATATTCCGTGATCATTACTTTATAAATACTGAAAAAATTGGTTGATTTCCTGAAAAATATTATTGTTAGTTTTGATTAAAAAATATTGTTAGTTTTGCTTTAAAAATATGGTGGACTAGTAGACCAACTGAAGACTCAGCATTAAAAAGTTGAGTTTTAAGGTTATTCTGGTTTGCTTTGAACGAATATCATATTTAAAATTGTTGCCAGCAATTAATTTTTATGATATTAAGATCATCATTTTCCGTTATTTATATAATACTGTGAAGTGGCCACCATTTTTTCTTGTTACATAAAATACTTGACGTATGAGCCAAGCAATACAAAACACCTCCCAATGTTAAGAATGGCGACCAGTAAAAACAATAGGAAATAATTTGGATAATGAAGGTCTTAATATCATAAGAGCTATTTGCTGGCGACAATTTTGAAGGCGATATTCTTACTTGAACATCCCCAAAACTGAACTTTTTATGGTAAGTCTTCATTTGGTCCATCAAATTTAATTTAGAATAAATATTCATCGTTTAATTTTAAGTTGATTGTTTGATACTTGTTTAAATTTGTATATAGATAGAAAAAAAGGAGCTAATAAATCCATAAAAAGAAACCTTTAAAGAAGAATACAAAATGAAAAAGAAATGAGTTTTTAGAATATTTAACTTTAACACCAAATAAAATCTAATTAGGAGTTATATCTTTTAGTAGTTTTCACATCAGAAATTACCATTTTCTTTCGGTTCGGAATGTTCTTTTGTACTATAAGTAGATCTCACTTATTGTCAAAATATAACCATTCTTCTATCATGATGAAATAAAGTCACCCGAATTACAGAGGAAGAAACGTAAAGAAAATATTAAAAAAAAAAATGAAATGAATAATTTTAATCGGAAAAGTATCAAATGTGATTAAAAAAATCATTTTGAATTGAAACATTTATTCAGTAAAAATAACGGTGATTATTAGGGTTGTGTTTTCTTAGTATCTTCTGGAAGAACTCGGTTAAACAGGAAAACTAATACTTTACACGAGTGGTAAACTAATAAACTGGCAGAAGACAATGAAATGATATCTGGCATAACAAAAAGTCCTCTAGTTGAACGTGGAGGACATACCCACCGAAAATGGCATAAAACAATAAAAAAAAGCAAACAAACAAACAAAAAAATGAAATCATCTCACAATAGTCTCAGTCTCCGCGAAGAAACGCATTCTATATTTATCCATCAACTACCTCATCAAATAGCGGCAACGTGGTCTCACTATATACGCCATTAATACTGGCTTAATCTCTATCTTTTCGTGCAAAGAGTTTTCAGCAATGGCATTACAGTCGTTTACTTCAAAACACCCAGCTGTGACTGGTCAACTCTATTAGCACCGTTCAAAGGCCGAATAGTCTATTGTGGTCATTTGAACTTGCACCGTACAGAGTGGAGCTGCAACACACGTGATAATAATGATATGTCACAGTGGATCTCCTTTTTCAACATCACGTGCCGGTTCAATTTAAAACAGGCAAACACTTTCGAAACAATACCCTCCCTCAGCTAAACTTATGACAGACGAAATTGAAGACGCAAAATCACCAATTAATTGCAATTGTATGCTTCTTGCACAACATTGACTCATACTCAACAAAGTTTGCGCGATTATTGAAGCGATAAACATCTTCATTACGCATTGAACTTTCTCAAAGCTGAAAACACAGTTAGCCAATTGATCTTTGGACTAGGAACAACCTGTACTATCTGACAGAATTGTGCCCAATTTATTTTTATATTTCCTGTAAATAAATAATGCAATGTGTACTATCTGTTCTAATGTTACACTTAGTTTTTTTTGTCTTCGGTCAATGAAGGAGAAGAACTTCTAGACTAAGGCAAGTTTAATTTTGCTTCGATCTAGAGTGTCCATTTTCAGGAAATGAGTTTTTCACATTCAAAATCGATCTTGTGTCTAAGTTCAGGCTTGTGGTACGGCGAGTAAATAGGAACATCGGGAAAACTTAGATCCCTGGTGTCTATAGACGTCGACATATAAACGGTTATTTTATACTCTTTCATATTTTGCATCCACACTGCATATTTCAGCGACATAAACCATTTCATGTAGACGATATTTGCCTCCTTTTCAAGTTGATCAATCTGCAACATATCAGCAACATTCTCAAAAGCCACATTAAAGATGTTATTTCAACTGAAATGAATTAAAAGCGTTACATGTAAAGTTATTTCAACTGATGAAGTTTGAAACTGATTGAAGCAAAGACCGTGCTTTCAAGATTTTGCATCGCAAATATAGAGTTCAATGTTTACATAGGAGATCGAAGATTAAAACATTGTAAAAATTGATTCACAACAGAAGTTCATCAGAGAAACTTGCAGGTAGAGAATCAAGAGTAGATATATAGATAAACTCCGAATTGCAACTTTCGCGCTTGTATTATTCGAAGTAGTAGCAGCAGCGAATATTTTTTTACACGTCGTCTCTCAATTTGTATAAAATCCCCACCAGCAGTTTCTTTCAGCCAACCAGAGAAGCAAGAATATGCAATACTGAAAATTCATGTACGCTATAAAAAACCCAATCATACAGTGATAAAAAAGTGATTTCTTACTGCTGTTATACACGCACTAAAACTTAGTATACTATCCGAAATAACTAACCAGGATAAAACTTGAAAAAGAAAAAAGAAAAAACAAAGCAAATAAAAAAAAAAAAAAGAAAAGCAAAAAACAAAAAACAAAATAAAAACAAAAACAACAATAAATGACAAACAAACAAACAAACAGAAATAAAACAAAAACAAAGCAAAAAACAAAAACAAAAAAAAAAAACAATAAATACGGAAATTATATTTTCCTATTTGTTGCGCAAAACAAACATGTGCACACTACACAATCTTGGCTAGGCCTTCAACAAATAACACACATATGACGAGAGATACACAAACTATTATACATAGTGAAAACATATACACGACTAAACGAACGCATCAACACAGTTTATGCACCTACTTTCTGGCTAACAAATGGGGTACACTAATATACACACATGTATATCCCGTCTGCACACACCGTAATAAGTAAACGAACGCTGCACAGGCCGAAATAAACATATATATTCAATTTCTACTTACAGACAAAGCAACTTTTCTTTTCAACTAAATTGTATTTGTACTCTTTCAACTCTTATTCATTGTCATCCGTTTATTTGGCTTTGTTTTAGCAACTCAACAATAAAAGAAAATTATTTTGTACCGATAGACTGTGCCGTTATTTCTTTTTATGTTGCTTTTCTCTAGATGGTTGGTTGGTTGTTTTTGTTTTACGGCATATCAACCCTTTTCAGGTTATTAATGCCGAATACAAAGATTTTGAAGAAAAATTTTAAATAGAATATTTGTTGTTTTCAAGTCGGTTTCTATTTAACCCATAGTTGGGACCCTAACAGGTACTAACACTTCGGGTCAGAGTGGACCTGGGAGCAATAGTAATTAAAGGGTGGCTCCACACTCCCCAAAGCCCGCGAGCTGGGGCCTCACCACTGGATATAGTTTAAGGTCATATCCAGGACCACATATATAGTCTAGAAGAATACTCTCCTGCCATGTAGTAATGGAATAAACACGGGAACAAGATTGACACTTGAATTAACGATTCACTCAATACTGTTAACAATACCAAATTATTACTTTTATTCCGATACAAGATAACATCCTAACGGCGGCATGTACAGAGTGAGGCATAAGTCCTGTTACAAAATTTCGGAACTATTTTTTTTGTGATAATGCTAAAATAAATTGAATAATTTATTGTCAGTATATTATAATGTTATATATGATTTCTTGCTTTTCAGAAACAAAAGATACTAATTTTTAACAATATCTGTTTAACTGAAAAGAAGATTTATCATGAATCAGCATGAGGAGAGCCTGCATCCACCAGAAATATTCAAGTTACAGAAAAACCTCCAAATCCAAAACAATGTTCATAAAAAGGATGATCGTTACCCGGAAACTTAGCCAATCAAAGATAGACAACGATCAGGCCGTCTCCGAATCTTCATAAACTCATAAAAAATAGTAGAGAAAAGATCAAGCGAAATCCATGAGACAAATGGCAAAAGAAGCACAAACATCACCAAGCACTACCCGAAGACTATGTCGAAGTGACCTGCAGATGTCATACTATAAGCTTCAAAAGCGACAGCTTTTCTCTGCATCCACAATTGCAAAGAGACTCATCAGAAGTCGACTCTTGTTAAACCGTATCAGGCAGGGTACGCTCAATATTATCATCACCATGGATGTAAAGTTATTCTCACTTCAACAGTTCCACAATCATCAAAACGATAGAGTCATTGCGAGAAATTGTGAGGCAATACCTGGTAATACAGGAAAGATGTTGAGAACGCAAAAACCAGCATCAGTGATGATCTGGGTGGTCATTTCTAAGATAGGAAAATCTCCACTTGTTTTTCCCTTTAAGGGATAAAGATTAACAAAGAACGTTACATTGAGGACATTGTTGAAGGTGGAATGACTCCATAGTGTATTTTTGTGTACGATGATGACGCTTGACTCTCCAACAAAATGATGCGACAGGCCACACTGATCGTATAACACAACAGTGGTGTAGAGACAACTGTTCGTCCTGGATCAGCAAAGAAAAATGGCTTCCTTCATCACCTGATCTTAACGCTCTTGATTATTCTTTTTGGTTAATCCTGGAAAGTGGAGCCTGCTCTACTCTATATCAAAATATTGAAGCTTTAAAGACAAAATTGAATAAATGCTGGGAGAGAAAACCCTTAGATACTATGTGCTGCTGCTATAAATGATTTCCGCATAAAACTTCGTAGTGTAGTAAAAGCTTAAGAAAATCATTTTGAAAAATACTTATGCCATATTGTTCCTTCAGTGTGTGTTTATCATTTATTTTCTGTAATTGGGTTTTATAATAAATTATCTTGTTGTGATAAATCCGAGTTTTATTTTGTAACAGCAATCATGCCCCACCCTGCATATCCCAGTTTATGTGGGAAAATTAATTTAAACGTTTAATTCATATACTTATGAATTACATCCGCAAATACATAAGTTTAATAGGAGATGGGTTCTCACAAAAACATGTAACTATAATGTTTCATTTCCTCTCATACGGATGGTAGACATTACAGTTTGGGGAAATTGCTTAGAAACCACTGCTAACACTAATTCACTAATTAACCCAATTAAAAAAACAAACAAGCAAAAAACAAAAAACAAAACAAAAAAACATAATTTGAAACATGACCTACTTTATTATTTTTTCTTTTTGTGAGGAGTGGCATTTTTATATGCCTCATTATCCGTGTCAATGTATAAAAAATGTCATGTTTGAAAAAAGAAAAAAAAAAGATAATAAAGTAAAAAACATGTTTGTCATTCCTGAATTCGTAGTTTGTTGTCAAATTTGCGGTACTCGGAAATTACCGAAATCTAACGCCTTTTGACTTCGTGATTTTCCGGGGATTATACTCTGGAAAAATCTCTTTAAGAAATTTCAAATAAAACAAACAAACAAAAATTAGCCTAGATATTTCCAGATAATAAGAAAATATAAAGAATTAAAATAATAATTAAAAGAAAAAAGTAATTTTAGTCAGGAAGTACTACACACCAGGAAATCCACCAACTGAACTAAGTGCGTTTTAGATGTACATGTAAAATTGGGATGAATAAAGATATCATTTTCGTTTGAAACTAGCAGGATTACGTGGCGTTCTCCGGGTAAGTACTAATATAAATATTTTATCACTAACAAGTGATTTCTTACTGCTGTTACAGACGAACTAAAACTTAGTATACAATCCGAAATAACCAGGGTAAAACTTGGAAAAAACAACAACAACAACAACAACAGCAACAACAACAACAACAACAACAACAACAACAACAACAAAACAAAAGAAAGTACCCCCCCCAAAAAAATAACAACAGTAACAACAGCAAAATAAAACCAAAGCAAAAAACAAAACAATAAATACGCTAGTTATATTTTCTCTTAAGAAAAATTATGCTAGTAAAATAAGATACGCAAGACAAGTTTTAGTTTACACCTGTCTATCCCTTTCTTTATCGCCTCTGAATGTAGCTTTGCGCAAAAACGAAATAGTTGAGTTTAATCATTTATGAGGTATGTGTGGCACATTTACATTTACCAAAGAAAAAAGTTAAAATGACGAAGTAAAAATAAATCCATTTAATTATTTTTACGAAAAACTAATTTAGGATACACGACTTTTTTTTTTAAATATAGTTAAAAGCGGAAATGACGGTGAAGGTAAGTAAAAAAAGATAAGTAAAAAAGCCTCATAATCTCCTCATGTTAAGAATATTTTTAGAAATCCATTCTTAACATGAGAATGTGGAATTTGTTAAATATTCTGTTCTTATACTGAAGTGTCAGTCATTTGGTAAAACGCAAATCATTTTCTAAAAAAAACTGATTTTATTTTAACTTTGTTTGAAATAATTGCAACGATTACATCATTCTGATATCATTTCCAACTAAAACTTATGTTTGGTTTGCATTTATAAGGTGAAATAATATTCAACCGACGTTTATTGCATATAGATGTTATTAATCCACGATTGCATATATATATATATATATATATATATATATATATATATATATATATATATATATATATATATATATATATATATAACGATTAATGATCTTATAATATTATAATAACATTTACGCTTGATGAACAAAGAAATGTGACATTTATTTTATATAATATATTTTATTCAACACGAAATGATTACAATTATTCGACATGGAATGATTTAAATTAAAAAAAATACGAAAATAAACTCATAAAATGAATCAAATTTTATATTCACGACTTATCCAAGCCTAGGGGGCACTCGAGGATAAGGCTTAAACAGTCAGTTGGACGATGATTAGAAATAATGAGTGTGATGTGCTTAAGACAAACTGATTATCCAAGAGGACGGCCCAACAAGTATTTGTTCACATTAGACTTGAAGACGACCATACTGTAATCGGTTGGAAAGAAGGCTTGTGGCATCTTATTCCACAAGCGGGAATTCTAGAAAAGAAACTTTGTTCATAGAACTTTCGTTAGTTTTTTGTAAGGATATATATACTGTCATTTGGGTGGTCGGATTTCGATCCTGGCTTGAGGCAGTTGCCTGTCTAGCCGCACTGATGAGCTGTGAAACAGCGAAACAGTACTGTATGTGAATGACTATATATATATATATATATATATATATATATATATATATATGTGTGTGTGTGTGTGTGTGTGCGTGTGATGTAATGGCAACATTCTGTCTCTTGAAACAATGGCATTCTGCACCTAGTTTGGTTTACTACAGCGTCTGCTGTGTCCAACCAGGTGAAGGCCTGGGTAGGTAATAAAAGAACTTTGGTTTGTCCATTTGTCAGGGCTCCCCTCTCAGCGTTGCGTACAGACTCCAACGGAAAGGCAAGCCAATACAGTTGGTGTCAGCATGGCTGCAGGAACTGGCGGAAAGATGTTACAGAGCTTCACCATCCGCATATCGGAACTCCAGACCTGATTTTTTTGTCTTGGTTTACTTCCTTAGTCTTTGCCTTTCCCGTATATATATATATATATATATATATATATATATATATATATATATATATATATATATATATATGGTTAAAAAACAAATTGATTTATGTGGATAAATCTTTTGCATAAACAAAACAAAAGACAAAAGACAAAAAGGCATTGCCCGGGTGTTTCGAGGTGTGTGTGGTTTTGGGTAAATCAAAACAAAAGAATAATAAAAAATTGTTGCTCGGGTGTTTGTTTGCGGGGTGGTGGTGGGTGGGGGGAGTTAAAAAAAATGCAATTGGCCAAAAAAGAAAAGAAAAGAAGAAAAAAACAAAAAAAGAAGAAAAAGAAAGAAAAGAAGAAAAAAAGAAGAAAAAGAAGAAGAAAAAAGAAGGAAAAAAGAAGAAAAAGAAGAAGCAAAGAAAAAGAAGGAAAAAAAGGAAACAAGAAGAAAAAAAGAAAAAAGACAAACAGAAAGAAAGCTAGCGTCTGAAATAAAAATATTTTTATTTTATGCTAGTATTTAATGTATATTTATTTGTCTTTTGTTTTGTTTATGCAAAAGATTTATCCACATAAATCACTTTGTTTTTTAACCATATAAATGTTAGGTGTAAGTATACCGGTTTTTTATTTCTTGTTGTTAATTAAACATGTGTGTATGCATCGCTGTCATAGTGGCTTTCTTCCAAATCCAATGTCGTCTGCCTCAATTTACGTAGCGTTTTTTTAATTGGGCTAATGAAACTTCGAGAAATTCAATGTACAAAAATCAATAATGAATAAGTAAGTAAGTAGAAAAGAAGTCACCTCTTCCCCGTAATATCACCTTAAAAAGCACAATAAACATAAGGAAAAACATAATAAAAGGAATAAATAGGCGAGTAATCGGTTGAAAAAGGAAGAAGTCCATATACTTGGAAATCGGCTGCATATAAAACTGTATTTACCTGAATGTTGTCTGGGAATTGTTAATCGATGAGGCTAGGTCGATAAAGGAATGAACGTGACATAAATACAGTTGGATATGCAATTAATAGTTGCAGACGGATAGAGTTAGATGTAAAATCTGGAATACAATGTTAGTTCGTTTCGTGTTTTTGTGTATTTAATAAATGTGATTGTTTCTGTGTAAACTGTAGAATGCGGCGGAGAACAGATTTCTGTAAGAGAACTGACTGTATTCACCTGAATGTTGGCTGGGTAGTGTTAATTGATGAGGCTATGTCGAAAAAGAAAGGAACGTGGCATAAATACAGTTGGAAATCCAGAGGTAGTTGGTTTCGTTTGTTTGTTTATTTATGTAATAAACGCAATTTTCTCTGTGTAAACTGTATTTTTAATGCGGAGGAGAACGGATCTCAGTAAGAGAGCGTTGTGATACACTGCTATTAAATTAAGCAAGGCAAAAGTGAACGTGGCTAAGAATGCGTGATAAAAAAACGAAAATAAAGTAAAAAAAAAGTAAATAAAGACGACATCAGCAACCCTTTGGTACATTACCCCCCTCCCAATGTAAATGAAATAACCCCCCCCAAAAAGTAAAGAACGAAAAAAGAAACTAAAAAAAAAAAGATGGCATCGGTAACCCTTTCTGTTCGTTAATTCCACCCCCTTATATAAATAAAATAAAAAAGAAAAAGATGACAGGAAGAAATGGTATAAGTAAACACTGGATTCGATGTAATCAAAATTTGCGTTTCAAACGACAGAAAAATGCCAATCCGTTTTTTTTTAAGCAACTACGAACTCAAACCGGTGTTTCCTCGTAGTGTCCCTATTACATTCATTCTCCTCCCGCGCCCACTTATCACCGGTGGTAGTAAGTGGGCGCGGGAGGAGTATGAATGTAATAGAGGGAAAAGATTTTACTACTTCCATTGATTGTAACAGAATTTAGCCTTGGAGTGTCAGCAGAAAATATATAGGGATCTACGTTTATCGAGTAAGTGGATAGGTGATAAGCCTATAACACACCAAAGGTAATGTGCTGCAGTTCATGCACGTTACATTTGCATGAAATGTCTTGATTTTCAATCCTATTAAGGTCAAAATCGCAGGGAGAAAATGAGTTCATTTTATATATATATATATATATATATATATATATATATATATATATTAGAAATGGTAATTAATAAAAACCTGAAGAAAATGCTCAATACTGTTGTAGAGCAAATATGCGTTTTATTTTTTATTACCGTATTTTTCTGTTGAGTTAACAGAAAAATACGGTAATAAAAAATAAAACACACACATATATATATATATACACACACACATATATATATATAGATAGATAGATAGACAGAAGATAGAAGAGAGAGAAGATAGAAGATATAGATAGATAGAAGGAAGATAGAAGATAGATAGATAGAAGATATAGATAGATAGAATAGATAGATAGATAGAAGATAAGTAGAAGAAGAATAGATAGAGAAGATAGATAGAATAGAATAGAATAGAATAGAATAGAAGAAAGATTGAGAGAAGATAGACAGAAGATAGAAGAAGATAGATAGAAGATAGAGAGTAGATAGATAGATAGAAGAAGAAGAAGAAGAAGAAGACAGATAGATAGATAGATAGATAGAAGATACATAGAAGGAAGATAGAAGAAATAGATAGATAGAAGATAGAAGACGATAGAAGAAATAGAATAGAATATAGATAGAAGAGAAGAATGAGTAGAAGAAAGAAATATAGATAGATAGAAGAATAGATAGAAGAGAAGATATATATATATATATATATATATATAGAGAGAGAGAGAGAGAGACAGAGAGAGAGAGAGAGAGACAGAAATATATATATATATATATATATATATATATATATATATAGAGAGAGAGAGAGAGAGAGAGAGAGAGAGAATGGAAAGTTCTTTGCTGTGGGTGTAAGTAGACATTTTTGCTGCGAATTATTTATCTGGTTTTAACATACTCGTAAAATTGAAAATAAAAACGTTGGGAAGACCGATGAGAGAAAGCACTAGCCAGACCTCCGCTGGACGAGTGCAAAGAGGACTGTGAACATGGGAAGGCTTGTTGCCACCCAAATTCCAGTAAAGACCAATGGTTGCCGCCAACGAGAAATCAATGATAAGCGGCTGCTACGATAACGCGAGAAACAATGTAATGTGTATTTACTTTAACGCAGCAATAAAAACTTATTGATTTTGAATTCGTGTTTTTTCTTTAATTCATACTAAATGAATTTCAGTTTCAGTATGAATAGAATTGTTTCTTTTCTTTGCTTTTTAATTCAACAATCTGATTTTTCGACAAATCTTGCTTGAATAAATCATTAACATGACGTCACTTAAACAGTAAATAGGCCTTAATTTTTACGAAGGTCACTATGAAGACCATCATCACCTGAAAAATGATGTTGAATTTAAAAAATAGAAAGAGGTAAGAATGAGATTGGATCTATCCATTTTTAAGGAGTGTGTAGTAGACTTTAGAAATGCCTCTGTCAAGGACAGAATCCGATATGACGAGTTCAAATCACCACTTTTTTTTTTACAAATGGGGTCACCACTTATGAAGGTCCGAAGGCCACTCGAGGATATGAGTGGATCGTAGCATAGTGGAAATGTTGTATACTTTGATTATTTAAGGAGATGGCTCAACAAGAACTTGTTTATCTTGAACTTGAAGATGACCATATTGTAGTCAGCTGGAAAGTAGATCCGCGGAATAGAGTTCTACATGTGAGTAGTTCTGGGAAAGAAGTTTTGTTAATGAAATCCACGTTTAGGTTTAAGCACAGATAGAGAGTCGGGGAAATTATTGATAGTGGTTTTAGCTCGAGTGTTTTTGTGAAAATCTGGCAAGGGAGGGGGACCATTGATTGGACCTCGGATGAGAACTTGCCATGAAAATAACGATAGAGCAGTGAGAGGCTAGCAACGCTTTTTCTGCGGGGAAAAGGTTGTAGGAAAGAGAAAAGGGCAACCCCTATCAAGTTTTGAAGCCGGTTTTAAACTGTCGAGGCAGGATAGGTATCACCGAGCAGATCCTGCAAATATATGGCAATAGTACTCCATCCTATAACGCACTTTGGCTAGGGACGGCTAGAATCCTGAAAAGATCTCTTGGTTGGACTCACTAAAATAGGGGTAAATGTCAGACATCTGGTTGGATGTCCCATCCCCTAGAAGAAAAAGTTTAAGAAAAATGAAAAAAAAAAGAGGTAGAGAAATGCATCGGCAGTAAGCTATCTTCTAAAGCGGTCGAATGATCTCACCATTTTCCCATCACTTTTGGCAATGGATTTAATGTACGTGTTCCATTATAGATCAGGAGTGAAGGTCAAAATCAGAAGCTTATCAAAACACGGTGCTTCCACAAGACGAGATCCATTCATGTCAATTGGGGTCGAATGGGGATCAGAGTGTTGCTGATGGAAAGAGAAAAACTTGGTTTTAAATGCATGACAATTAACCAGCCACCCTTTTTATATATTGTACAACGTGCTCAAGATCATAGGAGAGAGAATCAGATAGATCTTTATATCAAAATCTGACTCTAAGATCGCCATTGGTGGCTTTTGAAATGTTGCGATAGATGGTAGTGTCGTTTGCATAAATGTCTACAAATCATCTAAGAATGTGATTTTGGGAGATCATTGATGGAGACCAGGAAGAGGGTTGGAACTCTGAGGGACGCCAGCGTCTAATACTGTGAGCTTCTAGTTTCTGCCTATCAACTACTACTTTTATAAACCTATAGAAAGAAACCATTTAATAATTGAGAGGACATTCCCAGCTATTCGATAGTTTGAGATCATGTGAAGTAAACTTTATACCATACTCTATCAAAAGCCTTTGATATGTCAAGAGCAATTACCTGTCGAGTGATTCGCTAATCCTGTGAGATATTAGTTAGCATATCAGTTTTAGATCTAGCAGAACGAAAACCATATTGCATGTCACTGAGTAGGTTATTTTTGTTGGGATGGTTGACCCTTCTCTATTTATGATAGATTTTAGCAACTTACTCATGACGCACAGGAGACTGATTGATTTGTACTGAGAAGGAGATGACTGGTCACCTGGATTTTTAAATACGGTGCAGACTGATGAAGTTTTCTAGGATGTTAGGAAGCATTTCTCCTTAAGGCAAGATTTCAGTAGCTTTATAAGTATGGGGGCTAATTCTGGTTGAAGCTTTTTGAGTACTATAATTGGAATGTCGTCAAGCCCAGTTGCTTTACTGGAATTGATATTTTTTAATTAGCTTGACAACATCACGCACATATAACTGTATGTCGCATAGCGTGTTTCCAGACACAGGAGGAAATACGAGGGGTAGGCAGCTCTGATCACTAAGGGTATAATTTGCTGCAAAGTTTTTATCAAAGAGTTTGGCTTTGTTAAATGCTGACAAGATAACCATTGGGATAGAAGACATGCTTCTGTTCAGAACCTTGTTTGTTATTCGTCAAAACTCCTAGAAACCAAGTCCCTACTCAGCAACTTTAAACTTGATGGACTGAGCATACAACTCTCTCGCGTTTTTTGTTACTTTTTTACAGTGGTTGCTAGCGGTCCTAAAAGCGGCCTTAGTCTCAGCACATCTATTGCGTTGAATGGAAAAAGTGGTTCCTATGCGCAACGGCAGCGACACTTTCTGGAGAGAACCACGGCTGGCTGTTAAATTTTTTCTGGAATTTCTTGGAGGGTATGAAGCGGTCTATACCGACAATTAAACGGTCAGTCAGGTCTGATATTATAGAGGACACGTTCATTTTGAACACAGAGCGCAGATATATATCTGTAAAGGCATATAAATGCACACAAGCCAGAGAGTGTCGGTATACTGTACCATAGAGAGGTGCATCTTAGGACTTATTACATTTTGTTTTTATCTTAAGTGAGACAAGCGCGTGGTCAGAAGATCCCAGTGCGACAGAACAGAGGAATGAGCATAGCTCTGGGCAAGTTATAAGAAAAGGGCCTAGAAGACTTGCATACTGACAGTCAGTGTCGAGCAGGCGGGTGGGTTGTAAACAATCTGCATTAGGCCATAAGCATCAGAGAAATTATGATAGAACCTCCCTCATCATCCGTTTTGTTTGAGTGGTCTAGTCATTCCACATTGTGAACATTGAAGTCACCATATATGTGAATGTTAGCCGAGGAATGAACAGACAGGATGTGGTTAATTTTCTTCGAGATGCTCTTACCGTTGTGGGGCGATAGAGAGCAAACGCAGTGATGTGAGAAAGTGCTACCCTGAATGATATATAAGGAAAATTTAGGTCTTCTCTAGAGAGATGTACCTACCACATGGAAAGCCACATCTAATGTAAGCACATTTCATGCCCATGGCGATCTTGGGGGTTAAATTTTGATGTAAAGTTAGAGTATCCTTTAATCACGAAGTCATTGAGGGAAACAGTCGGTCCAATGCCATTTTTGCAGGGGAATAGTAGGTCTTGTTTGATCTCCTGTAATTAGATTTAAACCTCTGGAAGATTGAAATGTAAACTCTTGATGCTGGAGAAGGATACCTGGTATTGAGGGTCTACATTGGAAGCTGAAGTTCTGGGTTTAATCTTGTATTGTTCTTTAAGACTTTTTCTATTGGAGTATTGAGATATATGAAAGAGGTTGGTGGAGTTGTTAGAGAAGGGCAGCGAGGGAAAGAAAAGGAGAAAATGTGACCAGATGGGGCTCGGAAAACGCCGAGAGGACCTTGCTAGTGGATTGAGAGACAGCCTGTCTCCTGGGTGGTCCCTTTAACAAGAATTCAGAAGATTTCACATGGTTGAATCTAATGATGAAAATGATAATAATGGTGATGATGATGGAAAAAAGGAATGTGTTTTTAACATCTAATACAAAATGATATCTCCCCACACAAGATTAGATAGTCGAAGGGTGCCTACGCATGAAATAGAAGTCATAAAAATAATTCCCTAGCTGGAGAGGTTGGCACTTATGTTAATTAACAGACCACCAAGGAAGAGAAGATAATCGCCTGTCAAGTGGCTAGAGTAAATGGAAATTGACCATGAAAACCACTTGAAGAACGAAGGCAAGAAAATTGGTTATTGCAGGACAGACTGGTGATCATAAAAACCAACTTAAGGATACGACAGCTGATAGTGAAACTATAAAAGTCGCCAATCCACGGAGCATGGATATTCATTGCTTTTACCCAAATAATAATTTAGTTTTGCAATGGCCACCGGCGAATTCAAATAAGGAGAGGAAAACATTTTTTCTTTCCCTTTCATAATTTTAGAGGTTGTTTTTTTATTTCTTTTTTTTTCTTCTGCGTCAGGAGGTTCAGATGTCGATGGGAAATACTTGGACTTACCCCCATCACCTTTGGGAAGCAAACGTTACTGGACCCAGTAAAAGGACGGATACTGATTGGTGCACGACCATTTAGGAACGTATCGAGGGGGCGGAGTTACAGCTGACCGATTCTAATATAATGTTAAGCGAAGACATCTAAACGACACTCTGCCACGTGTCTTCGGCGACCCCCCCAATTGCCCCCTTGGTTAAGAAGCGCTTCTGTTTTCTTTTTCTAAGTTGAACTTTTTTCCCAAGTGTAAACTAACGATAACAGACGAAGAACTTTGTTAGTGAACGCCAGCCCCTAAAAATTGTATGGGTGATTAACGCATTTGTGTATATTCTATTTGTAACGTTGAAGGCAATGATTATTTTGCGTTATGAAAAACAAGTTAATCCTTCACTTCTTTTCGTTGTTTTGAAAACACAGTTGTTTGGTAGTGCAGTCTATTATCAGACCGGCCCTGTTGACAGTTTGTGAAGCCGGATCAAGATTGGAAACAAGTGAGCGGACCACGGCGACGGAGACAAAGGTGATGCCACATTGCCACAGGAATTAGCGCCAGTTGCACCTTTCTTTCAAGCCTGTGTATCTGTGCCGGCCCTGTAGGAGTTACAACTTGGTGCCGAAAATCCAGGAGATCTCATTTCGTTAAGAGACGTGCGAACAAATGTCCACGGGCACATAATTTTTTTCTTCTCTCTCGAAAACACATAATCTCCCTATGAGAGAAGAGAAGGAGAAAAACGAACAAAAAGAAATTTGAAAAAAAGAGAGAAAACAGAAAAAAAGAAAGAATATTAAAAAAGAAGAAGAAGAAAACAAACAAAAAGTACACCGTTTCTATACTTTTTAAGAGACTCTGAGAGCATAGCAAGACCACGGACTTTAGTCAATGAAATATAAGGTCTGGACCAGCTCGCTGAAACAGTCACCTAGCAGCAGAAGACTGCAAAAGTTGCAGACAGCAAAAGACAGGGTAAATCACTTTTTTAGTCCCCTTTTTATACTTTGCTCAGTTTTGTGCTCTTTCTGTGTTCGAGAATTTTAAGTTACAACTTTGCACAGAGTTGACGATAGTTTTGTTGTTGGGTGGTAGAAAGAGTGTGAGTGGAGAAAGGCGATGTGTTGCCAGGGAGAAAGAGAAGCAAACCAGTCAATTGGGGAGGGATAAGAAGAGACTTTAGAGGTAGATATGACCGTGGAGCGGCCACTATGGGGAATAAGTATACCCTCCTATGGGAGAGACTCCAAGGGAGTAGGGGAATGGTTAGTGACGGCGGAGAAGAAAAAAATAAGAATATGGCCTGACAAATAGGGAGATTGTTTTGTTAGCCTGCGATCGGGCAATGGGGGTGGCCTCGGAGTTTATATGCGGGTGTATAGAAGGCAATCCGGGCATACCATGGACCGATTTTCACGAACGGGTGAAAAGAAAATTTGCCGGCGAAACGGCAATGGTACAAGAGCTATCCCGGATAAAGATGGCCGTCGGGGAGGATGTAGATGGGTTGGTCGACCGCGTGCAGGCACTGGCAATCCTTGCATATGAGGTCGCGGAGCACCGTAGCATGGCCACCACGCAGACAATGCTAATCGACGCTATGGTCGATTAGCATTGCGAGACGAGACGGCCAAGATGGAGGTGCTGAAGAGTTGCCCGCACACCCTGGCACGCAGAGTGGCGAAAAATCATGCTTTGTTGCAAGCACGAATAATGGGTGGGGGGAGGCCTCGAGGTGGAAGTAGAGAGGCGGAAGGCAGAGTGCGTCCAGAGGTCAGACCTAGGGTCAGAGGCATGGGGTATTGGGGAATGGAGACGGAGCCCAGCAAAAGGACAGAGGACCCCCGATGTAGGTCCTATGAGCCCACCCAAGGCAAGGATAGACTTATATGCTGGACCTGTAAAGGTGAGGGACATCGAGCAAGAGTGTACCCCACTATCTATGAGAAAACACCCCGGCAGAAGGGAAGAGTCAGAGTGGGCATCGTAAAGACCAAACCGAACGCGTGTCAGAGGAATGGCAAAAGTGATCACTTCTCCCACAGTCACCAGTCCCACAGATGCTGGCAGTGTGGAGAGATTGGACATATTAGGAGGGACTGTCCTAACCGGAGAAAAAGTCACTTGAGGGCAAAAGGTACTCTGAGGAGAAGGACTCCGACCCCCCCCCCGGCAACCTGTAGAGAAAGAGAGGTAGGGCAGACATGTAGGGTTGAAAGGAAACTGCTGTCACAGGTTACGATGCTCACGGGAGCGAGATACCATGAGAGAACCCCGAAGAATAGGAGAGCCCAGGTGTTCCCTCCGCTCACCAAAGAGGGAGAACCCACCTGTAATGTGACGATAGGAGCCACACAGGTGAAGGCTCTGGTTGACACCGGGGTACTAATATCTTTGATAGACGTGGAAGTCAGTCGGACGGTAGCGGGGAGGAGAAAGCTGTACCCGTCAGATCTGGAGGTCAGTCAGGTCGACGGTAGCCGGATGTCGGTGGCCGGGAAGGTATGGTTACCTGTGCGAGTGGCCGGAGAAAAAGGGAATTTTCCCCTGTATGTAGTATCCGGGCTGTGTAGCGAAATGATTCTGGGAGAAGATTGGCTCCGAGCGAGGGGAGCCACACTGAGTTTTAATCCAGATACGTTAACGGTGAGAGGGGTAGAGATACCACTAGAGGACAGAGAGTGTGTTCCTCTTCCTGCGAGAGCTGAGGGCAACGTGAAGCAATCCCCCAAGGACAGTCATGTCCTGTATGAGCAAGGTGAATAGTACCAAGGAACTTGAAGGGAAATTATCCCAAATCGGCCCGGTAGCGAGATATAATAAGAAGGGAGTAACCCTTACAGATTCAGTGGTTCGAGAGTCAGAGGCGGTCCCTATGGTAATGGCCGATAGGACGAATAGGACCAGGAAAGTCAAGAAAAGAGAGAAGTTAGCGCTTACTAGACAGTTTAGACAAGGTGATCATGCCTGGATGAAGGAGGCAGTAAAAAAGATAAAAGATCCTGGGGATAGTCAGACGCGAGATGAGGACAGAGATCCGGGCAAATATAGGGACGATGCCAAGCGACTGTTTGGGACAAGAAAAACGACCCTCGTACAGTCTGGAAGTATAGAAACGAGTAGAAAGTTGGAATGGGTGTAAATTTCACGAAGAGTAGTAGCCACAACTCCCGAAAAAAAGAAAGTTGAGCTGAGGAGTCGAGCGAATGGGAAAAGAATCCGATACCTATCTCCTAGCTCCCGCAAATGGGGTAAGTGAACCGAGGTTGCAGTTGAGGGGAGCAAGAGACTCCCCGTCCCAAGAGTAGTGTGACGTCCTTCCACCAAGGGTTAGTGGGGTTGGGTAGGATAAAGGCTAGAGTTTGAAGCGATATCTCCGGGTTGAAATGCGGTGCAATTGCTTTCTCTGTGGGTGCATGGAGGGCCCCCATGTGTGCACACTGTTGGCAGATTGTGTCGTGGACTGACCTTCGGAGGTTGCTAAGAACTAAAACTGGAAGCTCTAAAAACCCGCCTTGAATAACAGAGAAAGGTAGTAGGTAATTTGGAAGTATTTAAACTGGCAAACGGGGAGATTAATTTTGCATAAGAAAGTTGCATATTGAGAGAAAGTGTCTTTGAAATATTTAAACTGTCGAATAAGACGGGTGATTTGTCCGAAGACTTGTTTTAGAAAGAGGCGAGTTAACCAAATGTATTGTTTTGAAAGAAGCGTTAAGGTGTTTAAACTGTCGAATAAGAAAGGTGTGGCCTGAGATTTTTCCAAATTGAAAGAAAAATGAAATAAATAAATTGTGTGGAAGTAGCTGTCAAGGAAACAACTTGATGTTGTCTGCACTTTTGTTTTTGGAGAAAGATTAAGTAATTAAATCGCTGGAAGGCGATATGAAGCATTTAAACTACCGAATAAATGGCCTGCAAATGTTAAAAAGGATGGTAAATAAAGATGGGAAAGATATGTAAGTTTCATCGATCCTCCAGGAATAAGAACTGTCGGCACGATGATGCTATGATTTATGGTAGAAAAAAAAAAAAAAAAAAAAAAAAAAAAAAAAGAAAGACGGTTACCGAACGTTAAACAATGGTCGATAGTATATGAGGATGCCGGGAGGGTTATGGCCTGTGCCGCCTGTACCGATCCGGGGAGAAATAGAAATTGACAGTGACGTTGTTTTGATTTTTGAAAGAATCGTTGTTTTGAGTTTTTAGTAGGATCGGGGAAGCAAAACTGTCCCCAAGATGAATTATAAATGCGAGAGCGTTAAACAAAAACTAGTTGGAGGCAGGAAGAGGTATATAATCTACGCTGATCCCCCGTGGCAAGCGAAACGGGCGGTCTGGAGGTTGTTCTGATTTGAACAAAAAAAAGAAGGGAATTTTGCGTGTTACACATAGACGAAAGGATTACGTTTTCGAGATTGTTTTAATTAAGCACTCCGATGGATTTATAGCTGATGGTCTCGGCGCCTCGGTCGATTTTGAACCGGCGGTAGTGATGGGATAGAGCAAATCTTTACACGACAGATGAATAAGCGGTCACCAAATGGTCTGGAAATGAATAGTGGTTGCGAACATGCGATATGACTACGCAAAGTCTGGATCGAAGCATGGCAGTCGCCAGAATACCACATTCACTCCGTTTTCGCTTTGTCGATTTCGATCGTTGCAATATGGGTTGGGATAGATTTTCTTAAAGAAATAAATTGAAGAGAATTTTGGAGCAAATAAACTGTCGAGTGGGAAGTTGTTTGGGCCAAAGTGCTATCGATTGATAAAGTAAGGAGGGAGAGAGGTATAAAAATTATACCCAGCCTGAGGGAAAGTCGAAACTGACGGTACCGGTGTTGTACCGATTTTTATAAGGCGGATACAAAAGAAATAGAAATATTGTGTTCTCAATTTTATCTTTTTTCTTATCAATCACTCTGCTGGAGGGTAGCTATTGACGTGGATGTTTTCAGCTCATCAGTCGGATTCGAAACCGATGGTATTGATAGCAATTTGAATTTTGTCTTCGTAACAGTTAAGTAGACTGTCATCAAAGCACTTGGAGATAGGTGAATAACTGTGGAAATTGACCACGACATGCTTGGTTCGGATCCTTGCAGTCACCAGAGTACCACATTTACTCAGTTTTCGATGGGCTTGATTTCGGACGTCCAGGGAAGGGAGCCAAAATTGTCAAATTCTCCTCCATCTCATTGCAGAAGAGATCAGTGCTACCAACAGAAGGAAAAGCACTCGGTGTATTGTTTGGGAGAGTGTCCGATGGGGATATAAAAGTAATTAGGAGAAAATTAGAAACGATAGAGACGGATCCGAAAGTACTTGCGTATTTGGCGAGATGAGATAGTGAGTGTGTACTAAATGTCACCAAGGTGGAGATAACCACGGACAGGGCTAATTTGAGAGAATTATTTTTCCAAGTGGAGATATTTAGAGAAGATGTCATTATGATGTCAGTTATACTGACATCATAATGACAGAACTGCAAGAACTGGACGATTTTGTGTAGACATATTTTAAATTGTTTGCCGTTGCTGACGGGACAGTCGCTGATATTACTCTTGAAACGTGTACGTGCGCAGTTAGATGTCTCGTCATTAGAACACCTGTCACATAGTATAGTTGCCCTGGGAAGGCTGAGAGAAGTATTACCGAAAATACAGGTTGAACTACTGCATAATTTAAGGTTGCCTGTGGACCCCATCGAATATGTGTTGAAGTACTATAGTGCGTTGGTGGTGCGTCATGTTGTTAGAAGAGAAGAGACTCATGGAACTAAGTCTTGTAGGTAAACAGAACCTAAGGAGGAGTGAGGATATGGTTAGTACAATAGCTTGGCCGATGGCATACGTCGTTGCAATCATAATAGTATTGATGATAATAGTACGGTTGGTATGGATAAGATGTAAAAAAAAGGTTGGGTAAAGCTAAAACATGAACAATAGAGCACATGAGTGAATAGGGGATACCAATGAGTGCACCATGCCAAGATCAAGATAGAGTGCAAGAGCTACAGTCTCCGATAGAAGGGACCGATGTCCAGGTGGGAACGCCACCTGCAGAAGAGATATCCAAGCTAGTAGCCGGAATATTAAAACCTGCTGTTAAGTTGAAAATTGTCAGGAAATGAAAAAAAAAAAAAAAACAGAACAAAAAGACAAGGAGAATGACAAGTAACTGTAAAGAGTGTTGAGAGCCCTCATTATTGTAGTAAACTGAAAGACATTTCATTGCATGCTTAATCCCTGATCGCAATTGTCATTTTCTCCTTTCACCTGATCTATAATCCACATACGTGCACATATAAAAAAAAGGAAAAAAAGACGAGAGGAAAAACAATTGTTGATTTTCTTTTTAGACATCTCTATGAAAAACTATTGGACTCTCAAGTGAACAATTATTCTTTTTTTTTGGGGTTTTCTAAATTCTCATTTATTTCATTCTTTTTTTAGGAGTGTGAGAGCTGGTTGGCAAGTTGTATTTTTTGTTTTGTTACTATTTTCTCGCTCTCTCTTTCTCACTAGAAAGACAATTAATCTGAGAACTTATGAAGATTTCCTGTTATTGATTGTCCGAGCACGGAGGATGGAGTGCTTGGGTGTCATTTACGAAGTAAAAGACAAAAAAGGTGGGAGCGATATAGGACCAGATAACCCGGACAACGCCGGGAGGACCTTGCTAGTGGATTGAAAGACAGACTGTTTCCTAGGTGGTCCCTTTAACAAGAATTCAGGAGATTTCACATGGTTGAATCTAATGATGAATATGATAATAATGGTGATGATGATGGAAAAAGGAATGTGTTTTTAACATATAATACAAAATGATCTCCCCCCACACAAGATTAGATAGTCGAAGGGTGCCTGCGCATGATATAGAAGTCATAAAAATAATTCCCTAGCTGGAGAGGTTGGCACTTATGTTAATTAACAGACAACCAAGGAAGAGAAGATAATCGCCTGTCAAGTGGCTAGAGTAAATGGAAATTGACCATGAAAACCACTTGAACGAAGGCAAGAAAATTGGTTATTGCAGGACAGATTGGTGATCATAAAAACCAACTTAAGGATACGACAGCTGATAGTGAAACTATAAAAGTTGCCAATCTACGGAGCATGGATATTTATTGCTTTTATCGAAATAATAATTCAGTTTTGTGATGGCCATCTGTGTCGGCCCTTTAGGGGTTACAAAAGGAAATGAACAATGACTTTAGCAGACTATGAGACAGCAAAGTCGTAACATTACAAACTAATATAGCATCGAGAGGCTCCACAAGAAGCTAATGCAAGGTTCAGAATGCATTCAATAAATGGCCATACAGAAGCCGCGGTACTTTGTATCTGCTAATAGGATAGCCTCCAAGGTTCGGATTCATGACTATCATGCAGATAACGGCAGTCCACTTAAAACATTTACCTCCAGCGCCCTTGTTGCTAACATGGGCAGAAAGGTAGAAATAGAAAGAGAAAAATTCGGACATCTCAAGCGACTGCTCACGGAAAAATACTACCGACCTAATATACACCTTTTTTTTTCTCTCTTTGTCAGAAACATCACACATTCTAAACGAGGACTGAGAAACAAATCAGGAGAAGCTAGAGCTACGGATCTGTCAAGAACGCACACGCACTATTGCTACCGAGAAAGGTATGACACCGTAACATTCAACATTTATATTTTGTGTTCTTCGTGTCCTTTTATAAATATTGTGTCCGTATATCATATTTTCTAATGTCTGTTAGTATGTTTTTTTTTTTTAATTTTTGTCCGTAATTTTTTCTATTTAGTGTTTTTATGTTTTTTCTATTTTCTGTTAATATGTTTTTTTTTCTATTTCCTGTTCGTATGTCTTTTTTCTATTTATATGCTTTTTCTATTTTCTATTGATGTTTTTCTATTTTGTGTTCGTATTTTTTCTATTTTCTGTTTGTAGTTTTTTTTTTACTTTCTGTGTATTTTCTATTTTGTGTTCACATGTTTTTTCTATTTTGTGTTCGCATGTTTTTTCAAGTTTATGTTCGTATGCTTTTTATATTTTTCTGTTTGTATGCTTTTTCTATTTTCTGTTTGTACGAGTTTTTTCTATTTTCTGTGGGAATGTATTTTCTATTTTGTGTTCGTATGTTTTTCTATTTTCTGCTCATATGTTTTTCTATTTTGTGTTCGTACGTATTTACTAATTTGTCTCTGTATACATTTTTCTATTTTCATTTTGTATGTTCGCATGCTTTTTCTTTTTGCCGTTTGTATTATTTCTATTTTCTGTTGTATTTTTTTTTCTTTTTTCTATTTTCTATGTATGTTTTTTTTTCCTTGTGTCCGTACGTTTTTTTATTTTGTGTTTGTATATTTTTTTCTATTTACAATTTATATTCTTTTCTATTTCTTGTGTGTATGCATTTTTTTTTCTGTGTCTGTATTAAAAAAAAAGTTTTCTGCTCATATGTTTTTCTATTTTTTTTCGTATGTTATTTTCTATTTTGTATCAGTATATTTTTCTATTTTGTGGTCGTATATGTTTAGTATTTTTTGTTTGTATGTATGTACTATTTCCTGTTTGTATATATTTAATATTTTTGTATATATTTACTATTTTTTGTTTATATGTATTTACTATTTTTTGTTTGCATGTACTTACTATTTTCGTTTGTATGTATTATGACCTTCACCGAGGTGCACGACTTATATGACCTTCACCTTCACCCAGGTGCGC
Organism: Euprymna scolopes; assembly: GCF_053919585.1. Classification (NCBI taxonomy): domain Eukaryota; kingdom Metazoa; phylum Mollusca; class Cephalopoda; order Sepiida; family Sepiolidae; genus Euprymna; species Euprymna scolopes. The sequence continues at coordinate 44,162,868 of NC_136496.1, read as the reverse complement.
GACTTGACACAAAAAAACAACTTCTTAATCAACTGTTAACGCACGCGTCACTGTAACGTCCAATGGCAACAACAAAAACCTTCTCACTCGACCTGCCTTTTATACCACTCTCTCAATCCCTCCTCTTGCGCATGCGCCCGGAGATTCCTGACAACCTCAAGACTTCCGCTTATAAAAACCCAAGTGTTGTTGTTGTGCATGCCTACACAAGGCACAAACACGTGGGCGTTTGTTTTGTTGGTAAGTACTACACTCCCCCCTGATCTGATGATCACATAGAGTGCACTCCGGCGGTAGCCTCTTAGTTCGCTGGCTTCTGCGAAGGGTGGTAATTACAATCTCGGATTCAGGTTCTGGTTCTGGTTCTGGGTGTGGTTCTGGTTCTGGTTCTGATCCTGCCTGATCAGACGAACTACAACTACCATTCTCTTGTTCGGTGATCTCACTTATCAGCAGCTCATCATCTGATGATTCATCGCTCTCTGTAGTTGTGGGATGTACTTCACTAGCTGGGCGAAGATCGCGCACATGGCGTGGGGTTTCATCAACAAGGACCGACTGCTGGCTGACCACTCCAGAAATTCGTCCTTGCTTGAACTTGGTGGCGCACCGGTTTCCAGGGGGTCTTACCCAAACTGGATCCCCTACCTTGTATTTGTCATGACTCTCCTCGTCGATTGGCTGGACAGTGTCAATGTCCTTTATCCTAACACGGTATGTGTGTATGGCATTGGCCGGTGCTGTTGTTAGTGTCTTCCCATCCTTTGGTGTGATGTTATACCAATACGTGGCCTCCGTAATGGTGCATTGCTTTCTGGCAGCAATTCTCTTGATGCTGCGATGGCTCCTCTCAGCAATGCCATTCTCTGATGGCATATGAGCACATCGCAGTCGTAGTCGGACACCCTACTCATTCAACAACTGCCGAACTTGGTGGCTACAAAAAGCAGCATCGTTGTCCGTCAATATCTCTTCCGGCGCACCTCGCTCAGAAAAGATAGATGACAGTTGGCGGACAACATTCGCTGAGTCCTGCCTGGTCATTTGCCGCCACACCGCAAAACGAGTGGGTCCACAGTCAATAAGGGTTAGAAAGGGCTTACCACTGTAATGGGTAATATCCATCGCTACTCGTTGCCACACATGCTCAACCTCCAATCGCCCCTTCTGCCATTGCTCAGGTGCAGGATCGATAGACTGGCATGCCTCACAGTGCTTGATGATCTGCCTGACATCTGTCTTTGTCACTGCCGGGTCCACACGCCTCGCAAAATACAGAGTTCTTTTGATACCTGGATGTCCACTCTGCACATGAATTCTTTGTATTTGGCATGAGCTAATCGCGCCAACTGCGCAAGATCGAGCAGCGAACTCCACGCCTGTCTTCACAGCTTCATACCATTTGTGAGGCACACGGGTTAGTTGGTCTGCACGATTACAGTGTGATGCCACGAGCGTTACACTCACCGACAGGTCATACTCTGATACCAGACTCTTCATGGTGTTTAGCCTCCGCCGGATTAATATCTCACTGGCTGCCTTAGTGCGGACTCTCGTTCGTCCCGAAAGAGTGTCGGACACCCAGTGGTAGACGCAGAGAGAATCCGTGTACAAGTGCAACTTCTTTGACTGCCATTGCAGTGCCAGATTTAAACCCTTCACAACAGCCAGGTTGATGTGTTGAGCATCATTCACGGGTCGCAGCCAGCACGCGTCTTCAATTACGTTTCCATGTTGCTCCAATAACACTCCCAATGCCAAAGAACTAGCGTCAACCCACACATTCACAGTGTCCCCATCGACACACCATTCTCCACGGGCAGGGTCCTCCTTGTCAACTCTCTCTAGGGGTTCCGTCGTCAGAGTTAGAAGAGAATCATCAGATACATCATCCCAACCTGTAGTTACTAAACTCGCCCTGCGTTTGATGACGCCCACAGATGCTCGGAGCCAGCCACACGCTGGTAAGTGACCAATAAGTTTCCCACACAAGGAAAAAATAGTCCGCCGCGTAATAACATCAGGGATGTTTGGAATCTCACTGCCACGCGTCCATCGTGAGGTACCGTCTTTCCCGCAGACGTCCAATCCCGTGCTCCATCCCTCAGACGTTCGGGATCCTTGCACTCCAACCCGAATTGAGCTAACTAACGTGCGACGCAGATTATAAATCTTCATTGAAGTACACATCGTCAATATAGGCCGTCTTTTCCTGGGACAACACTGCATTTACAATGGTCTTCATGATTTGCGGTGCCACATTCAGCCCAAAGCCAAGTCGAGTAAGGCAGTATCTCTGACCCCGGAACCACACTGTCTGGAACGGCCACAATGTCTCATCCACTCGCACCTGCAAATAAGCCTTCCGCAAGTCTACTATAGACACATTGGAGCCCTTCTGGCGCCATTCTCTCAGCTTGCTGGCGCACACGTCAGCATCGGCAGTGTACGTCTCAATGTATCTATTGAGTTCACGATAGTCCAGCACCGGACGAACTTTTGATTTGTTATGCTGGACTACCGCCATTAAGGGAATCAGACCCTTGGGTGGTCCCAGCTTGTTGGGGTGGGTGATTAGCCATCCATCCTGGATCCATGCCTCAAGCTCCTTCTCGTATTCATTACGGGCCTTGTCGGGTATCGAGTACTCTTCTATTGTCTGTTGGTATGTTTTTATTTTGTGTTTATATATTTTTTATTTTAGTTCGTATGTTTTTCTATTTTGTGTTTATGTATCTTTCTTTTTTCTATTAGTATGTTTTCAATTTTGTGTGCGTATGTATTTTTCCTATTTTGTGTTCGTATGTGATTTCTATTTTCTGTTCATATTTTTCCTATTTTGTTCGTATATTTTTATTTAGTATTTGTACGTTTTTTCTATTTTGTGTTCGTATCGTATTTTCTGTTTTGTGTATATGTTTTTTTCTATTTTCTGTTAATATTTGTTTCTATTTTCTGTGTATAAGCTTTTTTATTTTCTATGTGTATGTATTTTCTCTTTTCTATTCGTAGAATTTTTTTTATCTCTGTATACATTTTTCTATTTTCTATATTGGTATGTGTTTCCTATTTTGATTTGGTATGATTTTCTATTATATGTGCGTGTGTTTTTGTATTTTATGTTTATATTCTTTTCTTTTTTCTATCCAAATGTTTTTTAATTTTGTGTTCGTATATTTTTTATTTTGTGTTCATGTTTTTTATTTTGTGTACATATGTTTTTTTTATATTGTGTCGTATGTTTTTAATTTTGTGTTTGTACGTTTTTTAATTTTATGTTGATATGTTTTTTTAATTTTGTTTTGTTAATTTTTTGTCCGTATGTTTTTCTATATTGTGTTCGCATGTTGTTTAATTTTTTGTTCACATGTTATTTTCTATTTTGTGTTCTATTTGGTGTTCGCGTGTTTTTTAATTTTGTGTTCGTATGTTTTTTAATTTCGTGTTCGTATGTCTTTTTAAATTTTGTGTTTGTATGGTTTTCTATTTTGTGTTCGCATTGTTTTTGATTTTGTGTTCTCGTGTTTTTTTAAATTTTGTGTTCCTATGTTTTTTCTATTTTGTGTTCGTATGTTTTTTTTATTTTGTATTCATATGTTTTCTATTTTGTGTTTGCATTATTTAAAAATTTTGTATTCGTATAATTTTTTTCTATTTTATATTCGAATTTTTTCTATTTTCTAACGCATGTTTTTTTATTTGTGTTCATATGTTTTTATTTTCTATTCGTAAGTTTTTTCTCTTTTGCATTCGTGTGGTTTCTATTATTTGTTCGTATATTTTTTATTTTGTGTTCGTATCTAATTTTTATTTTTGTTCGTATGTTTTTGTAATTTTTGTCCCTATAATTTTTCTATTATTTATTCGTATGTTTTTTTTAAAAATTAAATTTCATTCGTATGTTTTTTTCTATTTTGTTTTCGTATGTTTTTGTTATTTTTCTTTCTATAAATTTTCTATTATCTGTTTGTATGCTTTTTTCTTTTCTCTCTGTATGTTCTGCATGCTTTTCTATTTTGTCTTCGTGTATTTTTTTCCTATATTTTTGCTATTTTCTGTTAGAATGTTTTTCTAGTTTGCATTTGCATGTCTGTTCTATTTTGTATTCGTATTTTTCTATTTTGTATTCGTATTTTTCTATTTTGTGTTCGTATGCTTTTTTTCTATTTTGTGTTCGTATTTTTTCTATTTTGTGTTTGTATTTTTTTTCTATCTTGTGTTCATATGTTTTTTCTATGTTGTGTTCGTATTTTTCTATTTTCAATTTATATGCTTTTCTATTTTATATTGATATGTTTTTTTTCTATTTTGTGTTCGTATGTTTTCTCTATTTTGTATTCGTATGTTTTTTGTCTTGTTTTGTGGTCGTATGTTTTCTCTATTTTGTGTTCGTATGTTTTTTTCTATTTTGTGTTTATATGTAATTTCTATTTTCTGTTGTTTTTTTCTATTTTCTGGGCGTATGTTTTTCTCTATTTTGCGTTTTTATATCCGTTTATCTATTTTTGTTCGTATTTTTTTTATAAATTTTATGTTCGTATTTTTTTATATATATTTTGTGTTCGTATTTTTTTATATATTTTGTATACGTATTTTTTTTTTTATATATTTTGTGTTCGTATTTTTTATACATTTTGTGTTCGTATTTTTTTTTATATATTTTGTGTTCGTATTTTTTATACATTTTGTGTTCGTATTTTTTATACATTTTGTGTTCGTATGTTCTTTTATCTATTTCCGTTCATGTGTATTCTTCTATCTTACGTTCGTTTGTATATCATTTTTCTCATTTTTGATTCGTATATTCTTTCGCATACTTTGTATGTCCGTTTGTGAATTTTGAGTTTTCTGCGTATTTTTATCTAGAACGTTGGGAAAGTAAGTTGATAAGATAAACCGTCTACATTGTGGATAACGGTTGATATGCCGTAAAGGAGAAATCAAACAAGCATCCTTTGTTATATTTATCTTAACCTGATCTCCCTTCCAAAGCAGTCTTCGAGATAAGGCGATGAATCCGACCTCGCTTGCTCATTAACGTTGAAACATTGATTTTTTTGTTGATTTATTAGAATGCCCGAATCGTCGCAATGTTTATTTACTTTGTACGCGCCTTATCAGATGCAAAATAAAAATAGAAGAAAGATATAAAACTATAGGACTCGAAACATTGATAATAACTGAAAGAAAAAATATCATTTTAGAAATTGGATTATTATCAAAACAAAACGGTTGAAGATTAAATGGCAGCGATATGATTGCCTGGAGATAGAGAGAGATAGAGAGGCGGATTGTAGAATGTTTGTTTAGTTTGACTGCCAAAGAAATATAAAATGACTAACTTAACATATTTAAACAATCAAGGGATTCTTCCAAAATACGTAAAAACCATATTCTTCAAAGACATTGCTGAATCAATTCATGTCATTACATGTTTGAAGCGACCCTTTTTTATATTTCATTTTTATTAAGAAATCGCTTTAAATAAAAATGTTTGAAATTGATCTTTGTTTACATAAAAGTACATTTTTTGATAAAATGGGAAGATAAAACATTTTAAAGATTGAAGTCCCCATTAAAAAAAACTCATGAAAAATATAGCCCGCATTTAAAAACAGTCCTCATTAAAAATAGTCCTTATTTAAAATAATCCTTATTTAAAAATAGTCCCCATTAAAAATAGTCCCCATTTAAAATATAGTCCTCATTAAAAATAGTCCCCATTTAAAAATATAGTCGTCATAAAAATAGTCTTCATTTAAAAAATAGTCCTCATTAAAAATAGTCCCTATTTAAAAATATAGTCCTCATTAAAAATAGTCCCCCATTTAAAAATATAGTCCTCATTAAAAATAGTCCCCATTTAAAATTATAGTCCTCATTTAAAAATAGTTCCATATTTATAAAATAAATAGCCCTTAATTAAAAAATAGCCCTCGTGTAAAATAATTAGTCCCTAGATATTTTTAAACAATAGTCGAATTTACTTACCATCATATTTTTAACGTGGGATTAATCCAGCTTCTTAAAAAGGAGATCTCTTTTTTAGTACAGAAATAAGAATTGCCTCACTCTAGAAGGATTTCCTCTCTGACCGAGAAGATATGATAATACACGCTGATTCAGGTCGTCAGTTTTTTCCATATCCGCCGAATGGTTCATCTTAGCATCATTCTGACACCTGAATGCCATCAGATCTTTCTTTGTAAGGTTTAGATTATTCCTTGAAGATGCACCCTCGCAGGCATAACTCCCTCCTCCGGGAGAGGGTTAGTTGTTATTTACTTCCTTCCCAACTTATAAAAGTGTAATACAAGGCCAGGAAGATAGAAAAGTGAAGCCAGCACTCTTTGGCCATTTAAAAATTGTCTGGACAACCCGTCCGTATTTCCCGGTAAGAGAACTTCAGGCAGTAAGCACTGAACTTACACTTCTCGAAAGACGGGAGGCAAAACCCTCGGGGTACACCCCCAAGAACTTCAGAGGGCATTTCAGCACCACCTACATGGCTCGTACCAAAGTCATGTAACCTAATAGCCAGCCATGGTTCTCCCCAGAATGTGCTGCTGCCATCGCACACAGAAATCACTTTTTCCATAGCTACCAACGTAATAGATGTACTGTGACTGGAGCTGCTTTTAGGACTGTCAGCAACCATTGTAAAAGAGTAATAAAAAATGCAAGAGAGCTATATGCTCAGTCCGTTAAATCCAAAGTAGCTGCAGCTAATTCTACTCTATGCGACGAAGACTATCAACTCGCCGTATTTCCTCCTATAGCAGACAACACGCTATGCAACATATAAATATCCGTGAGTGAGGTCGCTAAGCTAATCAAGAACCTTAATTCCAGCAAAGCAACTGGCCCTGACGGCATTCCAATTATAGTGCTGAAAAAGCTTCAACCAGAACTTTCCCTAATACTTACAAAACTCTTTAAGCGTTGCCTTAAAGAGAAATGCTTCCCAACACCCTGGGAAACCTCATCAGTATGCCCTGTATTTAAGAATTCAGGTGATTAGTCGTCTCCCTCTCAGTACAGACCAATAAATCTTCTGTGTGCATGAGTAAGCTGCTGGAATTCATATTAAATAGAGAAGTAGTCAACCATCTCAACAAAAATAACCTTCTTAGTGACATGCAATATGGTTTCCGTTCTGCCAGATCTACAGCAGATGTGCTAACGGTTATATCTCATATGATTAGTGAATCTCTTGACAAAGGCTTCCTCTCTGGGGTAATTGCTCTTGACATATTAAAAGCCTTCGATAAAGTATGGCATAAGGGCCTACTTCACAAGATTTCCAGCTACGGTATAACTGGAAATGTTTTCTCAATCATTAAATCATTTCTCTCTGATAGACCCATAAGAGTAGTGGTTGATGGGCAGAAATCAGAGACTCGCAGTATTAATGCTGGAGTCCCTCAGGGGTCCATCCTGGGCCCAACTCTCTTCCTGATCTACATCAATGATCTCCCAAAACACATACTTAAATCATTCGTTGACATCTATGCTGATGACACGACTATCTATAGCAACATATCAAAGGCCGTAAATGACAAAGTTCTCTCTGATTCTCTCTCATCTAATCTCGAGCGCGTGGTACAGTGGGGAAAGAGGTGGCTGGTTACTTTTAATGCATCTAAGACCAAGCTCCCATCTTTACATCATCAACGCTCAGATCCTCATCTGGCATCAATTGAAATGGATGGCTCTCGACTAGAGGAAGCTCGATGTTTTGATAAGCTTCTGGGCTTGACCTTTACTCTGACCTGGAATGGAACACGTACATTAAGTCTATTGCCAAGGCCGCTGGAAAAATGGTAGGATCCTTCTGCCGCTCCAGAATATATCTCACTGCTGATGCAATTCTCTATCTATATAAAAGCCAAGTACGTCCAAGGATGGAGTACTGCTGCCACATCTGGGCAGGAACTGCTAAAAACAGCCTATCCTGCCTTGACAGCGTACAAAATAGACTTCGTGGCTTAGTGGGGGATGCCCTTTTCTCTTTCCTGCAACCTCTCTCCCACAGAAGAGACGTTGCGAGCCTATCTTTGTTTTATCGTTACTTCCATGGCAAGTGCTCGCCTGAGCTCCAATCTCTGCCCCCCCTCGCCAATCTTTCACGAGGAGCACCCGTCTAGCCAAAACCAAAACATAGATTCCATGAACAAAGTTTCTTTCTTAGAAGTGCTCGCCTGACTACAACCTGGATGTCTTCAAGTCCAACATAAACAAATTCCAGATGAATCGCCCCTTAAGTAAGACACTTTATCAAATCTCAACACTAACATACTAACCCTTATCCCCGAGTGGCTTCCGGGCCTTGATAAGTGGTGACCACCTTGTAAAAAAAAAATTAAAATAAAACCCGGCTGATATCACGGAATAAAGTTTGAAGATACGACCGGTAGTTTTTTTTTCCGTTGTATCGAATTGCGGCGAGAAATTACGAAAATTGTCCATAGGTGACTTACTTTTTCCCTAAAGACAATTATTATTTCCTCTTTGGACACGTGCAATTGAAAGAGAAAATTTATTGCCGGGGAAATATAGTAAAGTAAGAAATATTTATATTTAAAAAAAATATTTATTCATTATAGAAATATAAAAAACGGTACGTGTTTTTTCTTTAAAACAGATATTTATTTATCTTAAAAGATAAATAAATATTTATTTATTTTTCAAATAAATTTTTAATATTATTATTATTATTATTATTGTGAATTACTTTTCTTTTAACTTTATTAATTTTTAACGCTTCAGGGCAATATACATTGTTTGACGTGAACAAAAGTAAAAAAAAAAAAAAGTTTATTTCCGAACCCACATGTTTTCTGTGATGTGTCAAAGAATATTTTGATCTTTTTATTTATAATGTATGCCTATCAACAACTAACTGTTCTTAAAAAAAAAACGTATAAGTTACTTCACAATCATGGATTTATGTTTGAACCATGTTTAATTCATTATTATAGTTCATTTAAACAATGTCTAAGTGAAAACATCTCTTGGACGTACACGTGAAAAACATGTGTAAATTCAAAATACACCGGAAAAAAAAATAGCCGTACTTATAAACAAATAGACGCTAGTTATAAAAAAGCAAACAAACAAAAAACAAACAAATAAACAAAAAGTTATAGCATAAGTTCAAAAAGATGGCGACTATGTTTTTTCAACAGTTTCTATGGTAATTGCCTTTGACATATCAAAGGCCTTTAATAGAGTATGGCATAAAGGTCTACTCCATAAAATCTCCAGTTAGTTGATTCCAGTAAAGCAACTGGCCCTGACGGTATTCCAATTATAGTATTAAAAAACTTCAACCTGAACTAGCGCCCATACTTACAAAACTGTTTAAACGTTGTCTTAAGGAGAATAGTTTCCCATCTCCCTGGAAAATTTCATCAGTATGCCCTGTATTTAAGAATTCAGGTGATCGCTCATCCCCCCTCTCAGTACAGGCCAATAAGTCTCCTGTGCGTCATGAGTAAGTTGCTGGAATCTGTGTTAAATACAGAAGTAATCAACCATCTCAACAAACATAACCTTCTTAGTGACACTCAATATGGTTTCCGTTGTGCTAGATCTACAGCAGATGTGCTTACAGTTATATCTCATAGGATTAGCAAATCTCTCGACGGAGGCAACCTTTCTAGGGCAATTGCTCTTGACATATCTAAGGCCTTTGATAGGGTATGGCATAATGGTTTACTTCATAAGATCTCTAGCTATGGTATAGCTGGAAATGTCTTCTCAATTATTAAATCATTTCTTTCTGATATGTTCATAAGAGTAGTAGTTGAGGGGCAAAAATCAGAAGCTCACAGTATTAATGTCGATGTCCCTCAGGGGTCCATCCTGGGCCCAACTCTTTTCCTGATCTACATTAATGATCTTCCAAATCACATCCTTACATCATTTGTAGACATTTATGCTGACGACACTACCATTTATGGTAGCACATCTAAGACCATAAACGACCAAGTTCTCTCCAATTCTATCTCCTCTGATCTTGAGCACGTAGTACAATGGGGAAAGGAGTGGCTGGTTACTTTTAATGCATCAAAAACCAAGCTTCTCTCTTTACATCATCAACATTCTGATCCACATCTGGCATCAATTGAAATGAATGGCTCTCGTCTTCAGGAGGCCTCAAGTTTTGACAAGCTTCTTGGCTTGACCATTACTCCTGATCTTAAATGGAACATGTACATCAAATCTGTTGCCAAGGCCGCTGGAAAAATGGTGGGATCTTTCTACCAATCCGGTAGATATCTCACTGCTGATGCAATTCTCTATCTATATAAGAGCCAGGTACGTCCAAGGATGGAATACTGTTGCCACATCTGGGCAGGAGCTGCTAGAAAGGACTTGTCCTGCCTTGATAGAGTTCAAAATAGACTTCGTAGCCTCGTAGGAGATGTCCTTTTCTCTTCCCTGCAACCTCTATCTCACAGAAGAGATGTTGCGACTTTGTCTCTGCTGTATCGTTATTTTCATGGAAAGTGTTCGACTGAGCTTCAGTCTATGGTCCCCTGTCGCCTAACTTTCACAAAAACACTCGTCTAGCTGTAAACACTATCAATAATTCCCCCACTCTTTATCTGTGCCTAAACCTAAACGTAGATTCCATGAACAAAGCTTCTTTCTTAGAACTGCACGCCTGTGGAATTGTCTTCCGTTTTCCTGCTTTCCGGCTGACTACAATATGGTTGTGTTCAAGTCTAACGTAAATAAGTTCTTGATGAGCCGTTCCATATAAGTTATCAAATTTACCAAATTTTCATTACTAATGATTACTATATTGTCCAATTTCTACTGTACACTCTTTAACCCTTATCCTTGAGTGGCCTCTTGGTCTTGATAATGTGGTGATGCCTATGTAAAAAAAAAAGTTACAATATAGCTGGAAATGTCTTCTCAGTTATCAAATCATTTCTCTCTGATAGATTCATAAGAGTAGTGGTTAATGGGCAAAAAATCAGAAGCTCACAGTATTAATGCTGGAGCCCCTCAGGGATCCATCCTGGGTCGGATTCTTTTTCTGATTTACATCAATGGTCTCCCAAATCACATTTTTTTTACAAGGTGGTAACCACTTATCAAGGCCCGAAAACCACTCAGGGATAAGGGTTATTGTAAGTACAGTACGTTAGTGTGGATATTTAAAGTGTCTACTTAAGGGGGCGGTTCATCAGGAATTTGTTTACGTTGGACTTGAAGACATCGAAGTTGTAGTCAGGAGGGAAGCAGGCAGACGTAACAGAGTTCCACAGGCGTGCAGTTCTAAGAAAGAAGCTTTCTTCATGGAATCTACGTTTTGATTTAGGCATAGATAAACAATGGGGAAAGTTTTTGACAGTGGATTCAGCTAAAATCCTGCTTTCCAACTGGCCACACAATGGTTGTCTTGAAGTCCAACGTAAACAAATTCTTAATGAGCCAGTCCCTTCAGTAATCCAATTTACCAGACTCACACTACTAACGATTACTACAACATACTCCCTTTGACCATTGTACACTTATTAACCATTATCCTCGAGTGGCCTCCGGGCTTTGCACACACACAAAAAAGTTTTACAAATTTTTAATTAAATTATCCTTTTTGTTAAAATTTGTCTACCGATAAAGTAACTGTTACAACGGCTATTCTATTCGCGTGTATTATTTAATTCATATAAATTAATTTATTTCTATTCTAGTAATAGTTATTAAATAATAACATTTACTATACAAGGACTTTGTTAACATTTGACAAAATCTGATTATTAGATTAAATATAAAATTTAGTGTAAACATTTACTCTGTTGTCGTACAATTCTGAACAATCTACTAAAATCTGTATTCGGAACATCAGAAAGTTTCGTCGGGTGTCCGGCTGGTTTGTCAGACCAAGAGAACGTTTTGAACACCAGAAGTTCATTACTCAGACATATACACAGACAAATCCTTAGAAACAATCCCTGAAAGACCAAGCTGTAGCGAAATGCAGATAGCAGTCATAAAGGGACCGCGTCTATTCTTAAAAGAGTTTTAGGATATAAATTCAAAACATAATGGAATCAGGAATTAGCTGCAGGGGAGAGCCCCTTGATATCTTAAAATTAATTGAAGTAAAAAACAACAAAACAAAATAAAAACAAAGATAAATACAGACACATTCACACACACACACACACACACACACACACACACACACACACACACACACACACACACACACATATACAATCACATGTTGTTTCTTGACGTTGCCAATCCTTTTTAATGGGATTATCACATCAGGTCATGAACTAAACTTCAGATCTTAAGAATTATGATTTTACTTGATATGGCAAACTTTACAAGTCATCTCTGATACAAAACAAACATTCCTATTTCCCAAAATACACTGAAACAAAAAGCGATTTCTTAACAAAAATTACACAGAAAAAATGAAAATGAAAGAGAAAAAATTACTTCTAATTTCAATCTTTCGAATCTTAAAAAGTAAATTTTAAAATAAAAATTCTTTTTGAAGAAGCAAAACATCATCATCATCATCATCATCATCATCATCATCATCATCATCATCATCATCATCATCATCATCATCAACTTTACTTCCAAACGAATCTATTTCTGACCAGGTCATTATTTATCCCGCTTTCTCTCAAATCCCTCCTGATCATTTTCTCCTACGTTTTCCGTAGTCTGCCAACTTCCCATACATATACATATCTATGTCTATTAGTATGAGTGATGAGAGTGTTTATAAAAATGTCGTTTTCTTAACAGATGAAACGACAGAGAAAAGGGTTAAACTAGCACACAACAAATTAGAGATTATAAGAGTGATATAACACGTAATCATGGAATAATAGGAACTAAATTAAAGTAGGATAAAAATTAAGTAAATGTAAAATTTAAGGATTAAAATACGGTCACATTAAAGTGACATTAGAGAATTGATGACATAAAATATCAAATATTAAACAGCAAAATATATAAAGACACAATTTAACAAATTTTATAACCCACAAGCCAATAACATTTTCCTCCTAATCGATATCAATAAACACTCTTTACAAGGGCCCAACAATATTTTCGGACATTTTAGCATTCGATTTTCCGAGTACCATAGAGTGGCGAAATGCCTTCAATAGAATAGCATAAACATATAAAGAAAATACCTGTAATAAAAATGGAAGAAAATCGATTAGGCAAGGAAAAATATTTAATTTTCATCATTTTTTTACAAAACACATCCGACATTATTTTTCGGACATCGTTGAAAAACTGTTGATAGCCCGTAATACCACTGTTCGTCTCAATAACTTTTATCAATCTCTCTCCATAATGATCAAACATCTCTACGTGTTTCGATTAGTTCTTTTTTTTTGCATCTAGTATTCGTTCCTATAGTTGAGCCTCTTTCGTTATTTCAGGTGCATCATAGACAAGTTGCGCAAGCATTTCCCAAACATTTTCCATTAAATTTAGATCTGGGCTTTTTGCAGGCCATTCTAAAGTAGTCATATTCACTTTAGCCATCCATTCTTTCATGAGTTTTGACACATGGATGCTGCTGTAGAACAAAATCATTCCGCATCTCTCTTCTTATCCTTGGTAGAGCTTTCTCATTCAGCAACTGTTTGTAGCTTATGGTTTTCTGTCGTCCTTTCAGCAACTCCAACCATATATTTCCATTAGCAAAGATCATACCCCAAACCATAACTCCTCCTCCCATCTGTCGCTGGTTCAGTACAACAGGCTCATCCTTTCTCAACCAAGTACACCATCCATCGAGCCCATCAAACTTAAAACGCTTCTCATCAGTAAATATAACCTTCTTAAAGTCAACACACTTTGTTAATCACCTTTTAGCACTCTTCAGTCTTGCGCCTTTGTGTTTCTTTGTTAGTGCAGTTTTTTTCTTAGCCTTTGCATACTTCAAACCAATCCTATGCAGCGTTCTTTGTACTGTTCGGACGTTTACATCTAATTCACATTTCTCCTTCACTTTTCTTGTTGTAATTTTTTCTCTAGATGTCAAAAGCCGTGTCACAGTCATGTTCATTCTCCTTTCAGTCATCTTGCCAATTGATCTTTTCCGTCCTCTCTTCTTTTTCCGCTCAGAGTTTGTCTTCAGTATGTATTCGACCGTTGATTTCGACAGCTTCAAATCTATGGCGATCTTTCTGATGCTGATGCCATCTTCCCACTTCTTCCGTGCCAAATAAACGACTTCTTTTTTGAATGCCTTTTACCTCATTAAACTTAATTGTTTTGCCAGTAGAATAGAACAGATAATTGATTCTAATGATGACAGCTCGGGCCCCTGTATTTGTGCCTAAAACTAAATGTAGATTTCATGAACAAAGCTTCTTTCTTAGAACTGCACGCTTGTGGAACTCTCTTCCGATTACCTGCTTTGCAGCTGACTACAATCTGATTGTCTTCAAGTCCAACGTAAACAAGTTCTTAATGAACCGTATCCCTAAGTAATCCAATTTACAAAACTCCTACTAATTATGTTTACTACGCGATAATCGCATTGATTTATATATACTCACTAACTCTTATTCTCGAGTGGCCTCGGGGCCTTGATATGTGGTGATTCCTGAGTAAAAAAAAGGAAGTCCCATAGAGTTGCACGTTTTTCATTTTCCAATACCTTTTCCGGTTTATGCTTGTGCCGTTTATCTACTTGTTAGAGTTCATTTATTTGCATACATTTGTCAGTGAACAACTTCCCAAACTCGGTTATATCTGATTGTGCATTCTTTTTTTGTTGCAGTTTCATGTGGTTTGCAGTTTTGTCCTTTTGCCAACATAATCTAAATTTATTTTTCTCGTGTTTTTTTTTATATTTGCTTCTTTGTAGTTTTTTTTTCCTGATCAGTTGTTCTGTGCAACTGTCAGTAACGAATCCGTTTCTCTATTTACTTATTCTTTACCTAACTATGTCTATGTTTTTTAGTGTATTATTTATTTAGTCAGTCTTATAACTATTCTAATATAGTTACATTTCATCCTGCTTTGTATTTTCGCTGCGTTTTACGTTTTGGCAGTGATTTTTGCAGTATTTCTTTGGATTTTTTCTAGGTTTATTTTCTGCACCATTTATACAGTCCTCAAGAGTTATCAGCCCCCTCTTACTTTTCATTTTTTTCACAAAGTCTTCAGGGTCTCGGGTAGGGATATTTATCTTTGGCCCCTAAAATCAAGAGATTAAGTATTCCTGTAATGATCTGGTCCTTGTTGATTGCGATGTGATACTGTTCCTGTGAAGTTATAGGAGGTCTATCCTTCCAGGCTTTGCCTTCTCTTATTGAAAAGAGATTAGTTTATTGCTAATCGCTTAAGGCACCCTTACCAAGAAATACCGACGCTTTTTGCAGGTCATAATGCCCCTCCTCGAGGGGTCTGACTTTTTAATCCCATTTTCCGACCCTAGTTAGACAACTAACTAACTAACTAACTAACTAACTATATATATATATATATATATATATATATATATATATATATATATATATATATATATATATAATTGTACAGAAGGTCAGAAAAACATTGGTACCCTCGGTGTCAAGCCTAACATAAGAGGGGACTAGTTAATGGTAAATAATGCTAGGCTCTCGTCAGCCATATTGTTTTTCTTTCTGGGGGAAAACTGGGACTGCACACATTATCTCTAATAATGTCCATTTTTATTTAATTATAGTTTGTCTATGCCCATTTCTATATATTTTATTTTAATATTAATTTTTCAATTATTTATTTAATATATTTTAGTAAATATATGTTTAAATTATTTTATTTTATTTATTTTGTCCTATTTTATTCTTTACTGCACCAGTGCCTTTTGTTGTTTCGTGAACACAAAAAGTGTTAAAACTAAATTAATTTAAAAAAATATTTGTTTTATCATTTGATAATACAAAAAGTGTTTTCTTTTTTTGTTTGTTTCGTAAGAAGTGTTAAAAACTAATTAATTTTTTAAATAAATATATGGTTTCGTTTTTCATGTCTTCCGTTCGGTTTCGTTACATAATCAATCGTATTCACTTCCGATAGCTTGATTTTTTTCCGAGCAGTGATCTTGGACATAACTTAAAACTATACAAATTTATTTCTTTTGGAGGGGGAGGGCTCATTTTAAAATATTATATTCCTTAATATTTTCTTAATTTTCTATTTTTTAGTGATTATCGAGACTCCTAAGATGTGATCTTCATATGTTGGACATTTTTTGTTCAAAAGTTACACTCGACATTACTTATTTTATTTTTAACTAAATAAACTCTTTAAAATAAGCTGAACCACTAAAAACTTACAAAGTTAGGTAGAAAAAAACACACTTAAAACAACAGTAAACAAGTAAAAAACATTTTTTTTTAAATATTATGGATGTGTATTCTCTTTTAAGAACAATATCTCCTTCAATAACGGTCATAAAATGTCTTTTCAATCGCTATTTATTCAATAATGGACCAGTTTTCCTATCTAGCAAAAATGAATGAGTTTTCCAGGTACGAGTTTTCCGTGTACGAGTTTTCCGGGGACGAATTTTCCTAAATTCATATTGATGCTGGTATTCATGGCGTATAAAGTTGCAATTTTTTAAAAAAGTTGTATCTGCTAGCAGGATACAAGTTTATAAGAAATCTCATAAACATGTAACACTTCTGATATATCTGTGCAAACGTGATTATAGTGGATTTTTATGTTTATGTTAATGCATGTGAGCTTATGTATGCGTAGTTCAGTGTATTTATTAGAACGTAAGTGGCAACACCGTAAAGAGCAATATATATATATATATATATATATATATATATATATATATATATATATATATATATACATATATACTAGCTGTTCCCTGCCATGCGTTGCTGTGGCTCAATTTGGTGTAATGGAAAATTCTAATAAAAAGAGAAAATGCATGTTTCTTATATTCTTAGTACAGCAATTCACTCCAAAAAGTAAAGAAAAAAGGCGAAAAAAAAAGGTACTCTTGCAGAATTGGATCCGGCTTGACCAACATTCAGTGGATTAAGCCGAACGTTGCTAAAACGTTGAAATGCTAAATAGAGTTTTTTTTTCATTGTATTAAAAAATGTGAGTTTTTAATTAATATTTGGGTGAGGGGGGGGTATTATACACAGATTCGAAAAAGTTGTCCAAAAACGAATACATGAAAGGTAAGGTAAATTACGTTTCTACCTAACTGGATCATTTTTTTAGTGTTTTTTTATTTAATGTAAAATGTTTAATCGGCTCGAAAAACTCAGTGTTTATCGATGTATTTGAAAAAGACGAATGGTCGCGGACTCTGTTGAAAACGTTAAGTTTCGTAAAATCAGTTAAAAACTAAAAAAAAACTATACAAAACAGTGTCAGACACCCACTGATTATATGTTATAGTGACATAGGCTTACATATTCGGTGGGGTTCTGACAGCATTTTGTATAGTTTTTTTTAGTTTTAAATCATTTTCCCAAACTTAACATCATCAACAGTGTCCGCCACCATTTGTATTTTTCAAATACACTGATAAACACCGTTTTTCGAGGCGACTAAACGCTACAGTAAATAAAACGGGTTTGTATTACTAAACACAAAAACGAAAAAGTTGTCAAAAAACAAATATATAACAAATAAATGTTATCAAAGGCAAGATAAGTTACTTTTCTAACTGGATAAGATTTTAGTGTTTTTATTTAGTGTAAAATGTTTAATCGGTCTGTAAACATGCAGTGTTTATCTGTATATTTGAAAAATACAAATGGCAGCAGAGTGTGTTGAACATGTTAAATTTGGGAAAATGACTTAAAAGTTAAAAACCTATACAAAATACTGTCAGGAACTTACTCAATATATGTTACCGTGACATAGGCAGATATGTATTCGGTGGTTTTTAACAGTGTTTTGTACAGTTTTTTAGTTTTAACTCATTTTCCCAAATTTAACGTGTTTAACACAGTCTTCTGCCATTTGTAATTTTCAAATATAGCAGTAAACGCTGTGTTTTTCGAGCCGAATAAACATTTTACATTAAAAAAAACTAACAAAATTATCCATTTTGGTAATAAAGTAACATGCCTTTGATAATACATTTGTTATACATTTATTTTTTTGACAACTTTTTCGAATCTATATGTACAGAAATACAAACCCAATAAAAACCCAAAGGGGGGTATTTTCTGTCTAATTTTATTTTTGGTACCGCGTTTAAATTTAAATTTCACAATATCTTTTTTTGGAGGTATTTTTTTTACATTAGGTCCACCTCCACAATTTTCGACTATGCTGAATAACAAAATCTCATTTAAAATTTGCAGAGGCAAGTCGTTTCCGATATATAAAGACCTGTACTATGCACTATAATTCATTGGCGGCCATGAATAAACACACCCAACCTCGTCATATTAAGAATGGCTTTCGGAAAAAACAACGCTCATGCCTAACCACTTGTTTTAAGCTTTTACCCATCTTTCGTCTGTTAAAAACAGCTTTTGGAATAAATACCACCATTCTCCCCATCTTAAGAACGGCTTTCGGAATAAACACCCTCAACCTACCCATGTTAAAAATTGTGGAGGTGGACCTAATGTGAAAATTTACCTTTTGTTTTTTTAATAAATTGTTAGTTGAAAGAACAGAATAGTGACAAAACACCATCCCTACCCTTGGTAAGAATGGCTGAAAAAATAACGGTTTTCTTGGTAGAAACTTCTCTGTATTTCACCTAACAATTTCTGGTGCTAATGTACTTACTGATCCGCGCTAGTTTTTAAATCGTATTTCCAAGTTTAATTAAAGTTTTATATGTGTTTTATTCAATTGTAAGGTTAAAGTACAGAATATGTACAAAACACCCACCCCTCCCCATAATAAGAATGGCTTTTTAAATAATAACGTTATTATTTCAGCACGGGTCACTCTCTGCATGAGTACCTAATATTTTTATTTATTCTTTTTTTTTCAGACATTCTTACCATAGAGAGGGGATGGTGTTTTGTAACTATTCTGTGCCTTAAATTATTTATTAAAAAAAGATATCGTGAAAAAAAAAGAAAGATATTGTGAAAGTTGAATTTAATTTGAAAAACAAAAAAACAAAACAAAAAAAAAAACAAAAAAAAAAACAAAAACGTGAACGGCGCGTTCAACATTGTAGCCGGAGCTTATTTGGCAATAAGGTCACGTTAGTCGATTAACGGGTGCTAATGCACTTACTGATCCACGCTATTTTTTAAATCGTATTTCCAAATTTAATTAAAGTTTTTAAATGTTTTTTTTTTTGGTATTTTTTTAGATAAGGTTCACCTCCACAATTTTCTTTTAAATGACGACTTATATAGGTTTCCGACTATGCTGAATACGGAAATCGCATTGAAATTTTGCAGAAGTAAGTAGTTATTGAGATATAAATAATTGTTTTATGAATTGTATTCTTTGACGGCCATCTTTGTTACGCGCATAGATTTGTTTATGACGTGCGCGCAGGCGCGTAAAAAGATGGCCGCCAGATATTAAAATGCATTATACAACTTTTTATATCTCGATAACTACTTATTTCTGCAAAATTTCAATGCAATTTCCGTATTCAACATAGTCGAAAACCCATAAAAGTCGTCATTTAAAAGAAAATTATGGAGGTGGACCTAATCTAAAAATTTACCGTTTTTTAATTCAATTGTAAGCTTAAAGTACATAATAGGTACAAAACACCATCTTCTTCCCATGTTAAGAATAGCTTTTTAAATATTAACGTTATTATTTCAGCACGGATCAATAAGTGTATGAGTACCCAATTTCTTTAATAAAGAAAAATCATTCATATTTTCTTATATAAAAATAACTTCTGTAAAAAAAAAGAAAAAAGAAAGAAAAAAGTGTACTTTCAATTTTTGTTAAAAAGGTTTTCTTAAAAAAAACCGGTAAAAAAGCTAAAAGCAAAACATTAATCGGTACTCATGCAGAGAGTGATCCGTGCTGAAATAATAACGTTATTATTTAAAAAAGCCATTCTTAACATGGGGAGGGGAGGGTGTTTTGTACCTATTCTGTACTTTAACCTTACAATTGAATAAAAAACATATCATTAAACTTTAATTAAACGTGGAAATACGATTCAAAAATAGCGCGGATCAGTAAGTGCATTAGCACCGAAAGTACAGAATAGTTAGAAAACATCCTCCCTCCCCATGTTAAGAATGACTTTCTAAATAATAATGTTAATAATGTTAATGTTTCAGTACTGTTCCTTGTCTGCTTGTTTATTAAATTGTTAGGTGAAAGTACAGAATAGTTACAAAACACCCCCTTCCCATGTTAAGAATGGCTTTCTAAATAATAACGTCATTTTTCAGCACGGTAGCTTCTCTGCATAAGTACCATGTTTTGTTTATTAAATTGTTAGGTGAAAGTACAGTATAGTTACAAAATACCGTCCCCATGTTAAGAATGTCTTTCTAAATAACATTATTTCAGCACGGTATTTTCTATGCATAAGTACTATCTATTTTTGTTTATTAAATTGTTAGGTGAAAGTATAGAATAGATGCAAAACTCCCTCCTCATGTTAAGAATAGCTTTCTAAATAATAACGGTATTATTTCAACACGGTACAAGTACCATCTTTTGTTTATTAAATTGTTAGGTGAAAGTATAGAATAGTTACAGAACACCCTCCCCCTTCCCATGTTAAGAATGGCGTTCTTAATAAAATACCTTCTCTGCATAAGTACCATCTTTTGTTTATTAAATTGTTAGGTGAAAGTATAGAATAGTTACTAAACGCCCTACACATTTTAAGAATGGCTTTCTAAATAATGTTATTATTTTAGCACGGTACTTTCTCTACATAAATACCGTGTTTTGTTTGTTAAATTGTTAGGTGAAAGTACGGTACTCATGCAGAGAGTGATCCGTGCTGAAATAATAACGTTATTATTTAAAAAGTCATTTTTAACATGGGGAGGGGAGGGTGTTTTGTACCTAATCTGTACTTTAACCTTACAATTGAATAAAAAACATATAATAAAACTTTAATTAAACGTGGAAATACGATTTAAAAAATAGCGCAGACCACTCTCTGCATTAGCACCAAATATTATTTAAGCACGTTACAAATGCGTAAATTTTCTTCGAAAAAACCCCTCTACTTTCACCTACCAATTTGTAGTTTTAATAATAAAAAAGTTCATATTTTCTTATATCGAAACAACTGTTTAAAAAAAAAACACTTCGTCTTTATGCTTGAACTCAACTTTTTTTTGCCTATGTTTTTTTTTTTTTTTTTTTTTTTTTTACTTATCGAGTAAACAGAAAAACGTCAAATTGTAGTGTATGAAATGAATTGACACGGAAGTTCAGTTTTACTAACAAGGCAGGCCTACGAAAAATATTTTTTATTTTATTTAATATTTTTTAATTGGCGATGTTAATTTATTTTAATAACACGGAAACATCCCTCGACTCTAAAGATGGTTTGTCTGAAAATTTAAAATAAATTGGTAATGTAGAAATATGGTTTTATCGATTTTGAACGAACCAAGAATTACATTTATATATATATATATATATATATATATATATATATATATAAAGCTGAACGTCTGTCTGTGTGTGTATCTGGTCACGAATAGGCTCCTATATGGTTGACTATTTTTGAAAACTTATCACATATAATGATAGAAGATGTATAGAGACACAGGAATGGGTATGTTTGATCTGGCATAATGATGATTCATTAAAATTGTGGGGTCTGCGTACGAGCCTGGTCCACAAAGTATGGAAATAAAAAATTAAAAAAAAACCGTTTACAAGTGTTTTTGATATAGATGTACATAAGAATACTTTGATAAGTATGTTTTAACTAAAATAGGGGTGGTACAATAACATTGTGGGGTCTGCGTTCGCGCGTAGTCTCCATAGAATGGAAAAAGGCACAAACTTTAATAAAGACTTTTCATATCTATCTGTGTAAGTATACTTTGATAATTATGTTTCAGTTTGAAGAAATATGGTATAATAAAATTATGGGGTGTTCGTTAGCACCTGACCCCCATAGAATGGAAATATGTCACAAAGTTTAACAAGGTTTTTCAATATAGATTCACAGAATATTGTGATAAGTGTTTCGGTGTGAACAGGTATGGTATAATAAATTATGGGGTTTATCTATTTTATTTTTACTTTCACCATATTTTGCTTTGGTTTTGATACCCCCAAATTCAACCCAAATTTACAACCCTTCCTTTTCATAACCTATCATACTTTCATAAATCAGAGTCCATTTTCTGTAGGCTGTTTTTGAACCCAGTCAACGACGGGTACTTTTGCTAGTATATATATATATATGCTTCCTTCAGCCTTGACAGACTATGCATACCCACTGTAAGGGTGCCTGCGCGTGAAATTTTTGTGGCAAGAGTTGCGCAATCTCTAATCACACTTCTCCTGAGTCGACATTGTTGAATACCAGTGGCAAGTGGATGTTCAGGAAGACTGGAAACAATGCCGAGATAAGCGGAAAGCACATACAGCGCCTATGGTCACACATCTGGTACTAGCCAGGCTCAACGTTGCTTAACTTCGGTGATCTGACGGAAACCGGTGTATCAACGTGATTATGCTGTAACACACACACACACACACACACACACACACACACACACATATATATTATGTCGGACGCATATATATATGTGATTATGCCGTACACACACACGCACCCCCCACACATATATATATTACGCCGTAAACATATATATATATATATCATATATATATATATGTATATGTACTTATATATGTGTATAATTATTAGATTATGCCGTGCACACATATGTATGTATGTGTGTGTGTGAATACAAGAGTGAGTAACATAAGCAACTGATAATGTATATATATATATATAATTTACACACACATACACGCACACATATTCACACATATATAAACGTAGGAACGACGACTTGTGTAGATTATGTCTGAATGAGAAATTAATTATCCTAAGTTTTAAATAACCCCCAAATTTATTAAACTGCAGAAGTGAAATAGCAACCGTATGCATACAAAAATAAATTTTACCTTAGGAAATAATAATAATAACAATAATAATAATAATAATAATAATAATAATAATAATAATTAACAACTAAATAAATGAGTATGAACGAAAATGTAAAACTAAGTCGATTTCTTATATAAAAAGGAAGAAACTATCCGATCCAAAAACAAACAAAGAAACGGGCGAATTATCTATTATATGAACATCTGCTTGATAAACGCGCGACTTTTGGCTGCGATAAATGGGTATATTAATAACAAAGAATCTGATTGACTAACTAGCATACTCAGCATCATGAGAATATATACAGGGTGAACCAAAAAACGGCCCCCAACTCTAATTAGGCCCCGTTTCTTAGTGTTTTGTCCGAATGAAATAAACTTTGGTCATAACTAGTTTATTATATTCCAAACATCACATCAAAACGCTAGGGTCTTTGGCCTTTTTTTCTCCATTCTACAGCATATGTTCTAGATGGCCTCCATTTAGCACCGTGCATTTTTTGAGGCTCAGCACGAAGTTGTCCATTACGTTCTTACAGACCGAATTGGTAATGGCTCTCATCACCTCCCTGATGGCTTCCTTGAGTTCCGTGATGGTTCTGGGTTTCCCTGCGTAGACTCTGTCCTTAGAATAGCCCCAAAGAAAAAAATCTGGGGGGGACTTAAGTCCGGGCTATGGGGTGCCCACTCAAAATCAGTCTTGAGACTGATGACTCGGCCTCCGAAGTTCTCTTTCAGCCAATCTCGGGACAGGTTTGAGGTGTGAGAATATGCTCCATCCTGCTGGAACCAGAACTTGTTCATAAGCGATGGTCTGGAGTTCACTCTTGAGGACCTCCACATATCGCTGCTTGGTGACTGTCACTACTGCGCCAGATTCTTCGATGAAGATTGGTCCAATGATAACTCTGGCCGTGATTGCAGCCCACACGTTGCACTTAGGAGAGTGCAGGGGCTTGGTGGCTACTTCATTGTGTCATGAGGACCCCCAGAAGAGATTTGTCTTGGAGTTCGCCTTTCCATCAAGATGGAAGTTGGCTTAATCTGAGGTCCAAACGAGTTTAAAGAAACTTGGTGTCTCCTCGATCTTCTCGAGCATCTTGACTGCCATAGCCCTCCTCTGCTTCTTGCCTGAGACTGTAAGTGTCTGCAGCGTCTGTATTCTGTATGGGTAAGCCCTGATATTGTTCACCAGCACTCTCCTGCAAGTCTCACGGGACATACCGAGGGACTGACTTGCTTACGCACAGAGCGTTTCGGACTCTGCTGGAGAGACTCTCTCATTCTTTCGACCAGCTCGGCTATTCGCTTCTTGGGACGTCCCGAGTGGCTTGGACGGTTCTCTCTGGCAGCGTGGAGGTTCTCCACGGTCCCATACTTCTCGAAGTGGTCCACTCAGTTCTGAATTCTGCTTTTGGATGGATCCTTTTCACATTCGAACTGACGCATGAAAATGTCCTGGATTTTCTTAAACGATCCTGTCTTGTAGTAAAATTTAATACAGTGTATTCTTTGTCCCAGCTCCCACTGGGGTCTTATAGTACTCACGGTCGTTGATTCTGCCATGTCCTGTAAATAAGGGAAATCGGTGAATAAATAACGGAGATATCACATAAAGTGTACACAAGGCCCGGTTTTTTTGGTCACCTCCTAAAAGCAGGCAGCAATCCCCACGAGAATGAAACGCAGAAAATTTTGTGTAGCTTACTTGCTATATATATTTTCAAAACACTATGCTGCCCTAATGATCACTGTTGAAGTAAATACTGAAAACACCTATATAAGATTTTATGTAGCTATATGAAATAGTACACACACACACACACACACACACACACACACACACACACACACACACACACATACACATATATATATATATTAGTGATGGGACGATTCCAAAATTTTTCCCGATTCCGATCCAATTACCGATTCCGTTCTAAATTTCCGATTCCGATTCGATTTCCGATTCTGATTCCGATTCTTGTAATATTTATAAATATTTAATTAGAGATTTTTTTCCCTAAATTTTCAAATTTGTACATAAACCCCGGGTAATTTCCGGGTATATTTTCTCAAATGTTTTCCTTGTAATATATTGCAAACTGAAAGACAACAAAAGTTTTACTTGGATTTTAAACAAAGCAAAATTGTATCATTTCATCGTTAGTGTACAACATGCTACTTGAAAGTTTTCATAAACAGTTGAAAATAGTCGACGATTGGTAGGTCAAATGAGAAAACAATGTAAGAACAAAATATTAACAACGTCCCCCTCCCATTGTTACGAACGAATTTCTAAATAATAATGTTACGATTTAGAAAAACATTTTCACGTGTACAGGGCGTTGGGCTTCGTTAACTATTATGTGCCTTCCTTCTATGAATGTATAAATTTTATTTTAATTATATAACTTTGGTGGGTTATTAAATTGATTTGCTTTGCTGTAAAAAAAAAAAACAAAAACAAAAATGAGATGCAAATAATAATAACAACAACTAGCGAGACATGTGAAAATTCCACAGGGGACTCATTCATATGTAATACATCGATGGATGCCCGGAAAACTCATCCCCGGAAAACTCGTACCCAAAAAACTCGTCCATTTTTGCTAGGCAGGAAAACTGGTCCATTATTGAATAAATATCGATTGAAAACACATTTTATTTCTTGAAGGAGATATTTTTTAAAGTCGAAGACGCACCCTCATAAAAATTTTAAAATTATTTTTACTTGTTTACTGTTGTTTTAAAAAATAAACTTGACC
>NC_136496.1:44114518-44132018 GCF_053919585.1 Euprymna scolopes | reverse complement strand
TTATCAAGGCCCAGAGGCCACTCAAGGATAAGGGTTAAAGAGTGTACAGTAGAAATTGGTCAATATAGTAATCATTAGTAATGAAAATTTGGTAAATTTAATAACTTATATGGAACGGCTCATCAAGAACTTATTTACTTTAGACTTGAACACAACCATATTGTAGTCAGCCGGAAAGCAGGAAAACGGAAGACAATTCCACAGGCGTGCAGTTCTAAGAAAGAAGCTTTGTTCATGGAATCTACGTTTAGGTTTAGCCACAGATAAAGAGTGGGGGAAATTATTGATAGTGTTTACAGCTAGACGAGTGTTTCTTGTGAAAGTTTGGCGAGGGGGGACCAAAGATTGAAGCTCAGTTGAACACTTTCCATGAAAATAACGATACATCAGAGACAAACTCGCAACATCTCTTCTGTGAGATAGAGGTTGCAAGGAGGAGAAAAGGACATCTCCTACGAGGCTACGAAGTCTATTTTGAACTCTATCAAGGCAGGACAAGTCCTTTCTAGCAGCTCCTGCCCAGATGTGGCAACAGTATTCCATCCTTGGACGTACCTGGCTCTTATATAGGTAGAGAATAGCATCAGCAGTGAGATATCTACTGGATCGATAGAAAGATCCCACCATTTTTCCAGCGGCCTTGGCAACAGATTTGATATACGTGTTCCATTTAAGATCAGGAGTAATGGTCAAGCCCAGAAGCTTGTCAAAACTTGAGGCCTCCTGAAGACGAGAGCCATTCATTTCAATTGATGACAAATGTGGATTAGAATGTTGATGATGTAAAGAGAGAAGCTTGGTTTTAGATGCATTAAAAGTAACCAGCCACTCCTTTCCCCATTGTACTACGTGCTCAAGATCAGAGGAGAGAGAATTGGAGAGAACTTGGTCGTTTACTGTCTTAGATGTGGTACCATAAATGGTAGTGTCGTCAGCATAAATGTCTACAAATGATGTAAGGATATGATTTGGAAGATCATTAATGTAGATCAGGAAAAGAGTTGGGCCCAGGATGGATCCCTGAGGGACACCGGCATTAATACTGTGAGCTTCTGATTTTTGCCCCTCAACTACTACTCTTATGAACCTATCAGAAAGAAATGATTTAATAATTGAGAAGACTTTTCCAGCTATACCATAGCTAGCGATCTTATGAAGTAAACCTTTATGCCATACCCTATCAAAGGCTTTAGATATGTCAAGAGCAATTGCTCTAGAAAGATTGCCACCGTCGAGAGATTTGCTAATCCTATGCGATATAACTGTAATGACATCTGCTGTAGATCTAGCAGAACGGAAACCATATTGAGTGTCACTAAGAAGGTTATTTTTGTTGAGATGTTTGATTACTTCTGTATTTAACACAGATTCTAGCAACTTACTCATGACGCACAGGAGACTTATTGGCCTGTACTGAGAGGGGGATGAGCGATCACCTGAATTCTTAAATACAGGGCATACTGATGAGGTTTTCCAGGGAGATGGGAAACTATTCTCCTTAAGACAACGTTTAAACAGTTTTGTAAGTATGGGCGCTAATTCAGGTTGAAGTTTTTTGAGTACTATAATTGGAATACCATCAGGGCCAGTTGCTTTACTCGAATCAAGGTTTTTGATTAGCTTCGCAACATCACGTACAGATATACGTATATCACATAGCGTGTTTTCTGATACAGGAGGAAATATTGGGGGTTGGCGGTCTTGGTCGCAAAGGGTAGAATTTGCTGCAAAGTTCTTGATAAAGAGTTTGGCTTTGTCTGATGCTGACGAGATTACCTCAGGTCCATTGATAATAGTTGGGATGGAGCACACGCTTCTGTTCAGGATTCTGTTTGCTATTTGCCAAAACTGGTGGGAACCAAGCCGCTGCTCAGCTACTTTGGACTTAACAGATTGAGCATACAACTCTCTTGCGTTCCTTATTACTTTCTTCCAATGGTTGCTGGCAGTCCTGAAAACGGCTTTAGTTTCCATACATCTATTACGTTTGAAGCAGTGGAAAAAGTGATTTCTGTGCACAATGGCAGCAGCACATTCTGGAGAGAACCATGGCTGGCTGTTAGGTTTTTTCTGAAACTTTTTAGAGGGTATGAAATGGTCAATACCTACAATTAACCATTCAGTTAGGTCTAATACTATAGAGGACACATCCTTTTTAAACATGGAATGCAGAGGTAGATCAGATATAAATGTACGGAAGCTATCCCAGTCAGCCTTAGTGTATCGATATACTGTACGATGAAGAGGTACATCTGGGGACTTATTACATTTCATTTTTATCTTAATTGATACAACAGAGTGGTCGGAAGATCCAAGAGGCGACAGAACAGAAACTGAACATAGTTCAGGGCAAGTTGTGAGAAAAAGGTCTAGTAGGCTCGCATACTGGCCATCATTATCGGGCACACGGGTAGGTTCCTGAACAATCTGAGTGAGGTCATAGGCAATGGAGAAATCATGACAGAACCTCCCCTCATCATCGGTCTTGTTTGAGTGGGTCAACCATTCAACGTTGTGAACATTGAAGTCTCCACATACGTGAATGTTAGCTGAAGGATAAGTAGAAAGGACTTGGTCAATTTTCTCAGATATGCTTTGAAAGATAGTAACTCCACTGTTGTGGGGGAATTGTTTTTTAAAAAAAAATCAACAAAGAAAAAACAAAAACAAACATGTTTTTTCCAAATTTAAAAAGCAATTTGTATCAATTTACATATAAAAAAAAATATTTGGTATTTTTTACGACCTAACCCGACATTGTTTTTATCCTAAAAAGAAATCAAAATATACGTTTCGATGGCTTTTAAAGATAATATGAAAGAAAATTTGAAAAAAAAAAAAAATGATAATTAAGCATTTTAGAGAGGGGAATCACTTTCCTATATAAATTTAACGTAAAATTAGCACCGCTTTTTGGCCACGCAGCGGTAAACGAGACATGTAATCGTTAGCACTTATTTTTCAAGTTTGGTGGGGGGCATGAGGCAAAAAGAGGGTGGGGTGGAGTCATAAGTTTCCCACATTTTAAAAATACGTAGAAACACTTCAAAACGTGTGTGAGAAAGACTTTTTCTTTTTTCTTCAGATTTGCATTGAAAAGATCTTACCGTTAAATATTACTTAGTTAATTATTTTTATTAAGGTTGTTAACGCACAAAAAAACTAGGGTGGACACTCCCTCCTTGTTTTTTTTTTCTTCTTTTTCTTTTTCAATTTTTTTCAATAGATTACACTCCTCTTACATAAAGGATTTTTCATTTAATCTAAGTGCAATGAGCTTAAGACCTTTATTATTCAATGCATTCTGTATTGTTTTCATTGGTCGCCACGTTTGTTTTCGTGCGCGTATGCCTTCAGTATTTGCGCGTTTATACATTAATTCTGTATAGTTACTTGCACTTTTATGCATTACTCCTGTATACTCACTATTCCATAGCTAGCAATAACAAATACTGACCCAAGGGGCCAAGAATAATCAAATATATATATATATATATATATATATATATATATATATATATATATATATATATATATATATATATATATATATATATACTAGCTGTACCCGGCCACGCGTTGCTGTGGCTCAGTTTGTTAAAATGGATCACATGTGAAAGTAGAGAAAAGTTTGATTCTTTTTTCAAGAGAATATACAAATTATTTTTTTTTAACAGATGTTAAGAAAATAAACAGAAAAATACTTCCATCATTAATTATGCAAAAAATAAATAAAATGTTGATTTAGTGTTTCAATATGCTTATAAATTACGATAAAACTTGCTGAGTATGCACTGTTTTACGGTTGTTGTAAAAATGGAACGGAAACTTAAATTTCGTTTCATTCTAATCTTTCTTAATTTTTTAATTGTGCCCCCCCCAAACGAATATAATCAAAACAGTAACATTCAACAGTTGTACTTTATGTATATAAAACACAAAATGGGTGTTTGTATTACTGTACACATAGATTCGAAAAAGTTGTCAAAAAACAAATATATAACAAATAAATGTTATCAAAGGCAAGATAAGTTACTTTGCTACCAAACTGGATATATTTTTTGTGTTTTTATTCAATGTAACATATTTATTAAGCTCGAAAAACATACAGTGTTTACCGATGTATTCGAAAATTCAAGATGGCGTCTCACACCCTCTTTAACACCGTAAGTATGGAAAAAGGTGTTATAAATAAAAAACTATACAAAATACTATTAAAAACCCGCCGAATATATGTCAACCTATGTCACGGTAACATATATTGAGCGAGTTTTTAACAGTATTTTATCCGGTTTTTTATTTATAACATCTTTTCCCACACTTACCGTGTTAAAGAGAGAATCAGACGCCATCTTGAATGTTCAAATACATCGGTAAACACTGTATGGTTTTCGAGCTGAATAAACATGTTACAATGAATAAAAACACGAAAAATATATCCAGTTTTGTAGAAAAGTAACTTATCTTGCCTTTGATAACATTTATTTGTTATATATTTCTTTTTGGACAACTTTTTCGAATCTATGTGTACAGTAATACAAACCCCACAAAATATTTATTAAAAAAAAAAATTCTTTTAAAAAAAGTTAATAACGAAAGGGAAATAATTCCATTTTTAAACGAAAAAGTCAGTTTACTTAACTTACTGTATTAATGCTATTTTTTTTAAGCAAGAAAAAAAAAAAAAAAGGTAAATATCCAGATACGCTACTACAGAACACCGACCACTCTAATTTGTTTTTTTTTTTATAGGTAATTGAGGTCGCTGACAACGAATCTGATAGTCAAACTTGGGGCAAATTTACCGTTTGCATGGTATTTATCCCTGAACCCACGAACTTCTTTCCATCATTTTGCAGCTTCCGTTTATGCTACGCGCATGCACGCTGTAGCATAAACGACGGCTTCACCAAGCAAACTACGTTGGGGGAGGGGATTTTTTTTTTTCCAGGACATAGAATTTTCTAATTTTCAAAAATACATTATAGCGCTTTTTGGGTGGAAAATTTAAAATTAGCTGAAAAAGAAATAAAATAAGAAAAGGAAAGCACACCAAGTTGGAGTAGGGGGGGGTAATTTATATGTTTTTTTTTTTACCTGGAACATCGAATTTTCAAATTTTCCGTAAGTAACGCACCGACATTTACCAATTAGAACACCATTTAACATTTTCCGAAGATTTTACTTTGTACATTGGGGGCGCGAGCGGGGGGGGGATGTGATGTTGGCGCGCGCGCGCCCCAAACAAATTAGAGTGGTCGGTGTTCTGTAGTAGCGTATCTGGATATTTACCAAAAAAAAATATTTAGGTTTGGCTATAAATTCCTAAACTCATTTCACCCTAAATAATTTAGGTGACTGAAATAGGAATCTAATTGAATCTTTAATTTTTTGAATAGTATGTGAGAAATTCATTTTTCTTCGAGTTATATTGAATTCATTAATACGGACTTTAGGGGCTTTTTTCGTAATGTTACTGTAAAAAATATTTTTTATTGTTACAAATTACGATGCTTTAAAAAAAGCAAAAATAAATTCTTGCGTTTTTTATTTACTACTGAAAACCATAACTTTAGTAAAGGTATTTTTTGTTTAAACAAAATAAAACATTTTCACTAAGAGTTAATTAAAAATTATTAGTTCATTATATTCTGCGATCATTATTTGAAAAATACTGCAATTTTCATTAAATGCGGGAGTGTGGGTGCCAAATACCTCCAGATTTTCTAGAATTTCCCCGCTAGATTGTAAACGAAATCTCCAGATCTAGCAGGAAAACCGCTAAATTGTAACACTGGTCACGTGACAGGAAGCGGTAATAAATAATTGTCCCTAAATAAAAAAATGGCCTCTCGGTACAAAGAAATCCACCTATTTATCATAGAAAAATTAAGTATAATGTTATAATTAAAAAGAAATATATAAAAACACACATGGATATAGTAAACATATTATACCAAAACGTGGAAGCCATCCGTCCAGTGGTTTTTTAGACAATTAATTCCGAACGAACCAACAGTTACATTTTATATATATATATATATATATATATATATATATATATATATATATATATATATATATATATATATATATAAAATTTTGCATCGGAATGCTCCCGAGAAGTATTGTGGTATCGTGAATCAATAATCGATTTAGAAGGACTATCCAATTTAATCCTATTTTATACTGTCGAATATCACGAGTGCATTTAAGAAGTTTTATCACTGCACAAGCAGAAGGGCTCGGCGTATAAAATCAACAGTAGGTTCTTTGAGAAGAGATAGGTGGGTTCAGTAATAATAAGTAAAATTATAATGGGCCCGATGTCAATAAACAATATGTGTGTGTGTGTGTGTGTGTGTGTGTGTGTGTGTGTGTGTGTGTGCGTGCGTGTGTGGCAAACCTTACTATTGATGACATAAATTATTTTAAATGAAATACACCTATGGTATTTATTTTAGTTTACCTATCATTTGTGACGTATTTGCGTTAAAAAAAAAAGATAAAAAATAATGTTCAAAGTTTGATAGAAGTTCTAAATATTTAAAGTTCCGCAATTATTTTTTAATAAGCAAAATTATAATGGGCCTGGTATCAATAAACAATTTCTATGCACCTTATGACTTTGCTCACAACTTTAAATACTCATGATTTCTATTAATTGTTAATATATTTTAAATACGCCACAAATGAGTTTTCCCTCAAAATCATTTCTGTTGCCAATAGTAACGTTTATCACACACACACACACACACACACACACACACACACACACACACACACACACACACACACACACACACACATTAGAGAAAGTGAAAGCAAATGGACATAGAGAGAAAAAGTGCCTGTCTGCGCACACATGCACATACGCATGAGTATTCGCATTCACAAGATATTTTAAGAGTAGGAAGTAGAAGAAAAGGGGGGGGGCTAATTAAATATTCATGTTTCCATGTGCTGTTCCTTCTACATAGCTGCAGTGCTTTAAATCGTCAGAGTCCCGTTACAAATTTCCACCACTCCCCTTGTTTTCGTGTTAGTCCACTGAAGGAATGTATTTCCCCAAGTTAACATCTATTACAGCAGAACGCTAACAAAGTGGTAAGTTACTATTTCAATATATCCTATGTTCGACTTTCTGACTGTACTTCACGTGGCTGTTGAAATGCTATATGCTTCTATGTTTTATTACTTGGGAAAGTATTTTAAATATACAAACAAATAATACAAAGTCCTTTTTTTAGAAAGCTCAATAGTACAATACTAGAGCTATAAATATTTCTTATAATTTATCGTTTACAAAGAATAGGCACTCATTTTATTGTTCATTTCAAAATGTTAGGTTTTATTCATAACACATACAATTGTTTCGGTCCATAGCGGGTATATAGGAATATAATTATAATGGTATATCAGAATATAATTAATAAACTATTATATTTCTATATACCAGCTATGGGCCGAAACAATTATATACAGGTGTTGCAAATAAAACCGAATGTTTATATATTTCGCAGTTTGTTTGTAAACAAGCGGTTTGAGCATTATAAAAGTAGTGGACGAATGTTTGTTTAAAATAGACATTTGTGGAGGTTCTTTGCGGTCGCCTCTCCCGTGGGTCAACATGATGGTTCTAGGTTCAATCCTCGACTTGGGACACGTGCTAATCTAGCGGCACTGATGAGTTTTGATACAACGAAACACTGCTGTAGGTCGATGACTAAAAAGATATATATATATAGTGTTCACATTCATCAGTGTTTCACAGCTCATCAGTGCGGCGAGACAAGCAACTACCTCAAGTCAGGGTCGAAACCCGACCGCAAAAATGGCAGTCGGAGCTTCTAACTGTTGCGCTATTCGGCTGCTGCTATGCGGTCAGTGAATTAACAATGTTTTGACATATAGATAAAAGCATTATATTTTATTTGCAACACCTGCATATATATATATATATATATATATATATATATATATATATATATATGTATATATATGCATCATATATATAATCTGGGTGAGAACTCCTAGCGAGTAATAATATATATATATATATATATATATATATATATATATAGTAACTAGACTATCCGTGACCCGTTGGGTCAGTATGTTATATTAGCTATGGAATTCATCTATGTGCATGACACTTGTGGCGTAAAGAAAATAGGTTTGTTTTGGCATAACAGAAACATTTCTATGGAAGTATATTAAAATGAAAAAAGAATGTAGATAGATTTCTATGAGCCGTTCTGTTTATTATATTGGATTATTTTTGAAAATTTTTTTTTACAGTTACTGAATTATAAGTGGTTGGCCATACTTATAGGTAAATATGCACTGAACAGATACTATAATACTTATTATAGTTAAATTCAAATTTTGATATATCTGATTTTGTTTTTTACATCGTTCATTTCTGTATTACGTTTAAGTTATTTTAAACCCCACTCTTCCGATGTTAAATAATAATTTCGAAATAATAACGTTAATATTTCAGTGCGCAGGTCATGCGCGCATGCGCAACCGGACGTCGTAAACCGGAAAGCGGGTTACATACATCGTTACAAGGTCATTTTTTGAGTTTTATAATTATATAGATAATATAAGCATTATATATATATATATATATATATATATATATATATATATATATAATACTTATATTATTACTCATATACGTATATATATAATACTAAAATATATAAGTATTATATATATATATATTATACTTATATTATTGCTCATATACTTATATATATATTATTACTTTATATATATATATATATGTGTGTGTGTGTGTGTGTATATATATATATATATATATATATATATAAGTGAAAAATCTTATTGAAAATTTAGTCGCTACACTGAACAAGCTTATGTTTCGGACAATTGGTTGGCAAGAACCAAAAGTCCCCGTAAGGCGACGCAATAGAGCTAATGTGTCAATGGAGGCACCTGGTTCTCAAATGGAAGAAATTAATTATATTTTTTATTTATAAAAAATATCATGTAAAAATGCTAAATTTAAACGGGGTTGGTGGTAGGTTGTTAAAAGCGATAGGGAGAAAGAGATGGTCAAGACTGAACAGGATAAAGAGGAGGACTAAAAAAAGGAAACATAAGGAAAACAAAAAGTAAAAAGGGAAAAAAAAAAGAAAGAGCATAGAAATGGAAGAAGGAAAACTGGTCAACATGATTACACTGCCAAAGGGATGGGAGGATTGTAAAAACATTTGAAATTATTACTGAATATATATATATATATATATATATATATATATATATATATATATATATATATATATATACGTATATTATTACTCACACAGATTATCATTAGATATTACTCACAAATAATAACCGGTGATGTTCGTTAGAGTCTGAGTGACAAGTCTCCCCAGAGTTCCAGTACTTTCCACCCCTCTCGATAACCTTTGCAAATGACTTTGCATTATTGCAACAACCGCTTACCATTGTTTTCTCACTGGCATGGACCGTTGCTCTTCGTTGATATTTGAATGCCAAAGGCTTCAATACTCTTCGCACTCATTCAGACTACTCGATCCTTCCATCCTCCTTTGCAGTTTTTATGTTTTACTGCAGCTTCAGTTTTCTTTTCTTCGCGTTATGTTCCTTCCGCTTAATCGGTTTTTACTTCTGTTACAGTTTATATACAACTGGGTGGTGTTTGTAGTCTATGTGCTTTAGCTTCTGCATTCAAGGGGGTTTAAATACTTCAGCTGTTTTCATTATTACCGTTCGCTCTAGAGTCTTGATTCCAATTTCTCACATTCTTTTTTTCCAGGTTTTTCAAGACTCTTCCTCATATTCCTACAATTTTTATTATTCATATCATTCTTTATATCATTCTGTTTTTGCTGACTTTCCCTGAAGTCTGATTGACATCAAGCCTACTTACATTTCCACTACTCTCCATTTGCCTTTTCCTTATTGTAGCAATTTACATCAGCCGTTTACCATCGTGTTCTCGTTTATAACGGCAAGTGGCCTTTTCTAGAATCTCAAGTAACAACCGTACCTTATAAGGCGAAGTTTATATTCTGTTCTCTGCATCTAGGATTTTTTTTCAACTGATTTCATCAGTGTTGTCGTTTATATAATATCAGATCTTTCTGCATTTTCCCGATTTCTTTTTGGAAAAGTTCCGAGTGTTCTCATAATTATTGGTATTATGATACTTTCATGTCGCATAACCACTTTAATTTCATATCTTTCCTTACTTTTTCTGTTGTTATTTCACTCGTTAACTGATAACAACAGGTGGTATTCATTGGAATCTTCGTGATAAGTTTTCTTCTTCTTCTTCTTCTTCTTCTTCTTCTTCTCATTCTTCTTCTTCTTCTTCTTCTTCTTATTATTATTATTATTATTATTATTATTATT
The DNA here is from genome assembly GCF_053919585.1 of Euprymna scolopes. Taxonomy (NCBI): domain Eukaryota; kingdom Metazoa; phylum Mollusca; class Cephalopoda; order Sepiida; family Sepiolidae; genus Euprymna; species Euprymna scolopes. Next base: position 44,121,602 of record NC_136496.1, on the reverse strand, counting down.
ATTAGTAGTAGTAGTAGTAGTAGTAGTAATATTAGTTTTATGGCCAGACAACATCACCATCATGTGTAAAAATATTATTACACATCATCATTTTAAGTCCGATCTCAATCATTAATATAATAATGTAGGACAATTTGCATTATTCAGTTTCAGCTGAAAAGTGATTTTTTCTGTCTGGCTAAAGTATACTTCTTTTTACTCCTAAGAGGTTCAGCTTTTGAGATTATACGTTCTCTCTGTGGTAAGGTATTGGTTTATTGTTAATCGCCTGAAACGTTCTTATCGGAGAATGCTGACGGTTCTGCTTAAGTATTTTTAGTGGGCCAGTGCACTTCGAATGGGCTGACTTTCCAAAACCTCACCTGACCTGTTTGACATGAGTGGCAGGAAGTAAAGAAACCCATCGTGAGTGTTATTTTCACATTGTTTCGGCCGATGTAATTCCCGACCTTCTTCACATGTATCTTTTTGAACTTGAATTTTTTTTGTTGAACTTGAGCACCTTTAAGGAATTTCGAGCGGAACGCTTTATTAAATCAATCGGATTAGATTGATCTTCCGTTAACCAATGACCTGGCAATCGTGTTCATTAAATATTGTTATTCTTGGTTATTATAGCATGTACTAAGAATTCAATCTTCATTTTTTACAATATTGTCACTGATTGTTGATCAATGCATTTATCCATTACGCCACGGACACATGTAGCCAATTATAGGGTGACTTTTAGAAACTTTAAACCTTATCTTTTTTTATTTACATTTGTAGTATTACTACTTATTACACACGTACGTATATACATTTTTTGTGGTGTTTGAATGCATATATGCAATACTAGCAGGATCTGTTAACTGGCGTTGCTCAGTTGAAGCATGGCACAGATTCAGAACAGAATCGTTAAAGGACCCCCCCCCTCGAAAACAAATTAAACTACGGTTGTTGTAGGGGGCGACTGCCGTCCCTGGAAAATAGCGGACACTGGCGGCCATGATCAAAATGAAATAATCTGGCTTCCATTGTCGGCCATTGTTTTCCCGTGGCAACTAGTGGAAGCCACTGTCTGTGATTGCCAGCACTGTTGGTTACTGGCGATTAGTGCTGGTTTGGGGCGATAATCTACAGGTATTGGCGGATTCTAAAAAAGCATTTAAGGGAAAAACATTGTTGCGTACTTATTTGTCATGCCTAAATCAGTATAACTTCCAAAACTTACGAACAATTGTTCATTAGAATAATAATTCGTAAAAACAAGTTTTCGAATTTAGTGATTCTCACTGTATATTTACTCATTAGATTGATCGAAATAAGTGGTAGATAACTTCTACTGATTACAGTATCTTTCAAGTCAGCCATCGTTGTTCTTCTCCGTATACTGCACGCATTTTTTTTTTCTGAAAGTAGCTGTAGCACATCTTCTACTGGTCAATTTTTAGGACGTTCATTGTAAGACCAAGAAGGTAAAAGTAGTCCTGGCTGTTTCCGTTTGTTGTTCAAATCTTTCTCTTCTTTTTTTGTGGTTAGGGAGGGGATCAAATCTTCCACAAATAGTATTCCCTTCCCTTCCGAGATAGTACTTTCTAGCGCCCCTATATAGGTTTCTATCTACTCGTATATGTGTGCATTTGTATCTGTGTGCATGCATGAATTTATTGTATATATATATATATATATATATATATATATATATATATATATATATATATATATATATATATATATATATATATCTGCTCGTTTATGTATGTACGCATATACTTGGATATCCTTGCGTTCTGTTTTGTTTTCAATAGCATATGATTTTTCCCTACGCGTCTTGATGCGTTTTTGATTGTTCTGTTAATGCAATATATACTAATCTTACACTCTAATATTTCTGGTGTTTGTGATTATACGCATGTCTGTGTATCTATTAGTACATTTAGGTTAAGAAGAAAGTTTTTGCGAAATTTTTAATTTTGATTTCGAATGATGTATTTTCAAATAAGCTTTCGTTATAATACCTTTACTTTATATATCATTTTAAAAAGTGTTTTTCGCTCTATCTAATCGTTTAAATTACAATCGTTTAAAACAATTATGACTTCTTTCCAAAACGTTGAATACAAGATAGAAAAAGCAAATGCACACAAGTTTCTTATTTCAATTTAAGCTAGGTCGAAAAGCTGCTGAATCAGCTCACGATATCAACGAAGTTTAGTCCCAAAGTCACCACTGAACGCGCAGCAGATTGGTGGTTTAAGAAATTTCATGGCGGTGACGAGAGTCTTGAAGATGATGAGCGTAATGGTCGTTCATCGGATGTTGACAACGATCAATTAAGAGCCTTTGTCGAAGCCAATCCATGCACAACTGCCCGAGAACTTGCTTTTGAATTAGATACAACGTATATGGCTACTTGATAAAGATCGGAAAGACAAAAATCATTGATAAATGCGTGCCTCACGAATTAAACAAAAACCAAAGGAAACGCCGTTATGAAGTGTCATCCTCCCTTGTTTTACACAACAAGAATGATCCGTTTCTCGACCGGGTTGTGACTTGCGACAAAAAGTGGCTTCTTTACAACCGGCAACGCTCAGCTTAGTAGTTACACGCCGACGAAGTTCCACAACACATATCGAAGCCAGAGTTGCAGCAAAAGAAGGTTATGCTGACGGTCTCATCCATTATAGTTTTTGAATGCAGGCGAAACCATTATGGCGAAGAAGTACTATCAACAAATGGATAAAATGCATCAAAAACTTCGACAACAAAATCCAGCATTAATCAATACAAAAGGCTTGATTCTCCTCGACAATGACAGATCACACGTTGCTAAACCGACATTGTAGAATTTGAATGAATGGGGCTACGAAACACTGTCTCATCCGCCATACTCTCTAGATCTTTTATCTACCGACTACCTCTTTTTCAAGCATCCCGACAACGTTCTGTGTTAGAAACGCTCCAAAAACCTAAACGATATTAAAAACACCTTAATCGTCACAAAACCGCAAGTTTTTTTTTTTACGTTACTGGTATGAATACACTTGTTTTGCGTTGACAAATGTGTGCTGATTTTGATGGCGCTCATTTCGACCAATAAATTTTTGTTTAAACCGAGATATGTTGCTCTAAATGCAAACATTAAAAACCGCAAGAACTTTCTTGTCAACCTGATATACTGTATGTTTATCTTCTGTGTGTTGGCCTTACACCGTGTATTTTTGACGCCAGATATGGCATGCTTCTTCTTTTTGACACCCTCTCCCTACTCTAATATTTTACTAATCTTTCTTTTCAGTTTTTGCCTTTTTATTATTGTTATCAATTCATTTCCTGTTTTTCTTTTCCTCTTTCCTCTTTTGTGTCCTCTTGCTTTCTGCAATGTTTTCGCCCCTCCTTTCTCTCCATCTCATTTTATCTTCCCTTTTTCTTTTACTTTCTTGAATTCTTTTTCTATCTAGTTTTATTCATTGTTTATTTTATTTTTATGTCTATATTTTCTTTCTTTACATTTTTAAATGTTTTTTTATTGCTTGCTTTTTGTATATTTTCTTTAGTTTTATCGTCTCCCTTCTTTATAGATTTGTGTTTTGAAATTTTTAAATCATTCGGTTTATTTGTTATTCTGCTTCCGATTGGGCCGCGTGACTGACGTTTTATTCGATATTTCATGCACGGATTTTCTACACTATGTAGGAGTGCTTTTAGCATTGCTGCAGTGATTAAAGAGGTTGAGGCTCAGCCTGTTAATGTTCAGACCATACGCCGCACACTACATCAAATTGGTGTGCATGGTTGTCACCACAGGAGGAAACCTCTTCTGAAGGCAATATACAAGAAAGCTCACAAACAGTTTGCTGAAGACATGTCAAAAAAGCCCATAGATTACTGGAACCATGTCCTATAGTTTGATTAGACGAAATTTAATTTATTTGTTTCTGATGGGCTTAAGCATGTGCTGTGGCGACCAGGTGAAGAGTACGAAGATAAACGTGTCATGCCTACACTTAAGCATGGTGCAGTCTGGGGTTGCATGAGTGCTGCAGGTATTGGAGAATTACATTTCATTGAGAGAAACAAACTCCAACATGTACTGTCAAATACTGCAGCTGAGCAAGATCGCCTCCCTTCAGAAACTGGGTCGCGGAGAAGTGTCCCAGCATGACAATGATCCAAAACACACACCCAAGATAACCACTGCTTTACTGAAGAGACTTAAGGTAAAGGTGATGGACTGGCCACGCATGTCTCCAGACCTGAACCCAATAGAATATCTTTGGGGTATCTTCAAGTAGAAGGTGAAGGTGCACAAAACTCAAATATCCGCCAGGTCAATGACGTCGTAATTGAAGTGTGGAAGAGCATTCCAGCGGCTACATGTGAAGCTCTGGTAAACTCCATGCTCAGGAGAGTAAAGGCAGTTTTGGGTAATTATGGTGGTCACACAATATTGAGAGTTGTATGTTAATATTGACAACTTTTCATGAGAGGTGTACTCACTTTTGTTGCCAGGGCTATGTTTTGAGTTATTTTGCGGGGGAAATAAATTAACTCTGTTTTATATGCTTTCATTGTGTCAAAAAAATTTTTTTTCGGTGTGGTCCCATGAAGAGATATACTTAAATATTTGAAGAAATGTGAGTGGTGTACTCACTTTTGTGATACACTGTATATAAATGTATTAATATGAACAAATTTACATGGTCGCGACACTGGAATGCTAATGTTTCGGACCAATGTTCGGCTAAAACTTGAGGTCCTCGTCAGGCGACTTAATAAATGGTTGCTTTCTACTGAAGAAAACAGTCCTCAAATGAACAAAAAAGAAATAGTTCAGTTTACTTCAATTTTATAAAATAAAAAAGAAAGTAAGGGGGGCCATATGACATATATACTCATATATACTAAATACATTAAAAAAAGATAGGGGGAAAGTAAGTAGAAAAAAAAAGAAGGAAAAAGAAAGGGGGAAAAAGGAACTGCCAAGGGTAGTAAAGATTATCAGTGGGGGGGGGGTACTAGGAAATCATTATACGAACATGTGAAAGGGAATAAGTGGCTCCCAGAGAGGACTTACTATAAAAATTTAATGAAGCAAAACCTAGCACCAGTTGTGAATATAATATAATATACTTATATATTGTGAGCCGGATTAAATTGGATGCATACCTGGTTTGTTCTTATGACGATTGTTTATTACCCTATATCTATAACCGTGTCTATTTTCATTTCTGAATGTTAAATATGTTACAATAAAATCATTATCCCACATATTTCATTCTCTCTTCATTATTTAATCTAAGCACCATATATGTTTTCTCCTATCCTTTATTCTTAGTTGCAAGTTCTCCTCGCACCTTGTAGTTCTCCGACCCCCCCTTCAGCTTTATCATTCTTGACATGCAATTAATTTTTACTGTTCATCTCTACTATTATTATTTTATACATTTTTTTATACTCACTTTAATTTTCCTTTCTTTAATTTTAATTTTTACTCTTATTGCAATATTACTCTGCTTTTATTAGATGTCATTTGCATTTAAGTTCTATATGCATGCGTGATGTTATCATTATACCGGTAACCATTATTACTTATTTTATATTTATTCACCAATATTCTGCTTATAACTCTATATTTTTATTTTTATTTTATTTTAATTATTTTTGTATATTATTATTACTTTTATTATTCTTGTATATTATTTTATTATTACTTTTACATTCTAATACATTATATATTAGATTATTATTATTATTATTATTATTATTATTATTATTATTATTATTATTTTATTACTTTAGTATTTATCATACACAATTCTTAACTTTTTAATCTTGATTTTTATTTTATTTTAATTTTATTTTTAAGGATTTATTAAGGATGTCACTATCATTGTTATATCTACATTTATTATTATTATTATTATTATTATTATTATTATTATTATTATTATTTTGATTATTATTATTATTTTGATTATTATTATGTTTATTATTATTATTATTTTGATTATTATTATTACTATTATTATTATTTTGATTATTACTATTATTATTATTATTTTTATTATTATTATTTTGATTATTATTATTATTATTATTATTTTGATTATTATTATTATTATTATTATTATTATTTTGATTATTATTATTATTATAATTATTTTGATTATTATTATTATTATTATTATTTTTAATATTATTATTACTATTATTATTATTTTGATTATTATTTTGATTATTATTATCATTATAATTATTATTTTGATTATTATTATTATTTTCATTATTATTATTACTATTATAATCATTTTGATCATTATTATTATGATTTTGATTATTATTATTATTTTGATTATTATTATTATTATTATTATTTTGATTATTATTATTATTATTTTGATTATTATTATAATTATTTTGATTATAATTATCATTATTATTTTGATTATAATTATTATTATTGTGATTATTATTATTATTATTATTAAAATTATTATTATTATTTTGATTATTATTATCATTATTATTATTATGTTGATTATTATTATTATTTTGATTATTATTATTATTATGTTGATTATTATTATTATTATTTTGATTATTAATATTTTGATTATTATTATTATTATTATTTTTATTATTATTATTATTATTTGGATTATTATTATTATTATTTGGATTATTATTATTATTTTGATTATTATTATTATTATTATTTGAATTATTATTATTATTATCTTGATTATTATTATTATTATTTGAATTATTATTATTATTTTTTTTTTGATTATTATTATTATTATTATTTTTATTATTATTATTATTATTATTTAGATTATTATTACTATTATTAATAATTTGATTATTATTATTATTATTTTGATTATTATTATTATTATTATTATTTTAATTATTATTATTATTTTTATTATTATTAATATTATTATTATTATTTTGATTATTATTATTATTATTAGTAGTATTTTTTTATTATTATTATTATTATTTTGATTATTATTATCATTATTTTTATTATTATTATTATTATTATTATTACTTTGATTATTATTATTATTATTATTTTGATTATTATTAT
>NC_136496.1:43984518-44112018 GCF_053919585.1 Euprymna scolopes | reverse complement strand
GCAAGGTGTTTTCCGGTGTGCAATGGAGTCCTTCTTGGTCTTCTTCCTTTCAGACCATTTTCATGCAGAGTCCTTTGCAATGTTTGCCTTGATATTTTTATGCCAGAAGACTCCAGATTTTCTAAAATGTCCTTATTAGTGGTGGTTGGATTTGCATTAACACTTCTTACAATATTCCTGGTGGCTCTAGCAGACAGTTTCCTTTTCCTTCCTCTACCAATCAAGTTGTTTGTTGTGTGGTGGCTCTGGAATTTTTTGATGATGCTCTGTACTGTTGCTGTAGGGACCTCAAATTTCTTGGAAATTGACTTGTAACCTAAACCATCCTTATGTGAATTCACAATTTTAGTCCTAAGATCATTACTAAGCTCTTTTTTCTTCCTCATTCTAATAATTTTTATTCTTTTATTGGTTTTCAGTTGATATCATTTTAATTTCTGAAAAATGCAAAAAACGAAATGAAATTAATCAAAGGTTGTATAAAAGCATTCAAAATAAGAATCAAACAGAAAACAAACAGTCAGAAACTCGATTAATACTGAAAAAATAAGGGGGTATGATTATTTTTTAACATTGCAGATTTTATAAATAGCTGTATATTTCTTTTATTACAAGTATCCCGAGATTTTAAAATGACGAAAATGATCAGAAGAGGTTTATTAAGAATATGTATCAATATGGACGTAAACAATAAATTCTTACAAAAGTTACACCTAATAAACTCAATTTTCAAGGGGGGTATGAATAATATCGGGCACAAGTGTATATATATATATATTCACTTATATATATATATATATATATATATATATATATATATATATATATATATATATATATATATATATATATATATATATATAACCACAAAAGTGAGTACACCTCTAACATTTCTTCAAATATTTAAGTATATCTCTTCATGGAACAACACTGAAAAAATTATTTTTTGACACTGGTATGCTCTTCTACACTTCAATTACGACGTCATTGACCTGGCGGATATTTGAGTCTTTGTGCACCTTCACCTTCTACTTGAAGATGCCCAAAAGATATTCTATTGGGTTCAGGTCTTGAGACATGCGTGGCCAGTCCATCACCTTTACCTTAAGCCACTTTAGTAAAGCAGTGGTTGGCTTGGGTGTGTGTTTTGGATCATTGTCATGCTGGAACACTTCTCCGCGACCCAGTTTCTGAAGGGAGGCGATTTTGCTCAGCCGCAATATTTGACAGTACATGTTTGTTTCCCTCAATGAAATGTAATTCTCCAATACCTGCAGCACTCATGCAGCCCCAGACTATGACATTTCTACCACCATGCTTGACGGTAGGCATGCCACGCTTATCTTTGTACTCCTCAAATTGGTGTGTACGGCTGTCACCCAAAAGAAAGCCTCTTATGGGGGCAATACACAGGAAAGCCAAACAGTTTGCTGAAGACATTTCAACAAATCCCATAGATTACTGGAATCATGTCTTATAGTCGGATGAGACGAAATTTAATTTGTTTGGTTCTGATGGATTAAGTATGTGTGGCGGCGACCAGGTGTTCACATTACATTTGAACTTCTGTATGTCAGTACAGTTGGGAATTGTAATATTCCTAACGATTGAGTTGGAGCAAAGTCTTTTTTTAACATCAAAAGACGCATGACAGGTATAATAAGATTAGGCTTACTTATCTGGATCCAAATATTTTACTCTATCGAAGTTGATGATTTGACAATACAAATCGAATTCGTACTTTACTTTAATTAAATTAACGCCACATGAATCTACTAAGTCATATAATATTTGCTTGGAAATATCAATGTTAATTACATATTTTACTCAACAAATTATAATGAATATTTTTAACACCTTTACACTGTTGTTTATTATATTTGAAATTGATTCGCTTCTGCACTATATTCTAAACAAGCGGGACCCGTGCACGTTCGGCTAAAAAGAGAATGAATTACTACTCCTTTAAGGTGTTACGCGTGAGCATAAAAAAAAAAGTTTGAAAAAGTTTGTGCTAAAATTAAAAGATACATATAAAAACTTATCACCAACAACTAAACAATACCAGATACATAACACCCTCTATAAACTACCCAAACTCGAAGATTTTCCCCTAACACGTTTTATCTTATTTTATTTAGCACTAAATATATTGATTTGGAATTTTCCTTAAAGGTTTATCTACTCCTATCCCTCAACATATAATAAATATAAAAAATTGAAATAATTTAATTTAGGTTCTTAAAATAAAACACTATAAAACTTTTAGCAACGACTTTAAAATAATAGAGATTACAAAGAGTTCTCAACTGTAAGATCTTCGAGAAAACCTTTAAAAATAATCTCGATACGGGACTATAATAATAATAAAAATATTAATAGACAATAATGCACATAAATATTCATAGTAATTATGAGTAATAATAATAATAATAATAATAATAATAATAATAATAATAATAATAATAATAATAATAATAATAATAAAAAAAGAATATAAAATGATAACATATACACAGATGTAAAGGTAGATTAATGTTTTTTATAACACGTGATATATATATATATATATATATATATATATATATATAGGTAGATATTTATGTTATTGTAGATATCTAAGCATACTAAAAGCTATAATTACCAATATTTTACAATATTTTATTTTATAAGCTTTAATATTTTAACTTATTAAAATACAAATTAAAATAAAAATCAATAATTGATTTAGTTCAACCAGTAATATATAAAAAATCCATAACTTTAAGAAGACGATAAAATGCCTGTATGTCATACTTGTGTGTATTTCCGTGTACATATCTATCTATCTATCTATCTATCTATCTATCTATCTATCTATCTATCTCTTTCTCTCTCTCTCTCTCTCTCTCTCTATATATATATATATATATATATATATATATGTTTGTCTGCGCATATATAAGTTTATACTTTATCAATGTATGTATATGCTTGTCATATGGGCTGATATTTGTATATGTTTGCATGTGTATATAATGTTCGATTGTATGTGGGTAAACACATGTACGTGTATATACATGTTCATTCGACTTGCATTTATATATATATATATATATATGTAATTATGGAAAATTGGCATTTTAGGCTTATTAAGTTGTTAGTGATGGATTTAAACAAATGGGTTGCCTACTTTATGTGTGTACTGGGTATATTGTTCATACATATGCATATATACACATAGGAACATACATGGGATACTGGTCCAATATACATATATACATGCATATATATATATATATATATATATATATATATATATATATATATATATATATATATATATATGCATGTATATATGTACATTGGACCAGTATCCCATGTATGTTCCTATGTGTATATATGCATATGTATGAACAATATACCCAGTACACACATAAAGTAGGCAACCCATTTGTTTAAATCCATCACTAACAACTTAATAAGCCTAAAATGCCAATTTTCCATAATTACACCCAAATTACCTATATTACCAGAACACCGTTAATAAAATTTACACCCTAGGTCTAATCTTCATTTCTCTAATTCACCCTCTACAGTACTAATCATTATTCGTATTTTGCATATCGTTTTAAATAATTCAACTCTACCCATTCTTTAGCATATGTTTGTATTTATCTTCGACTAAAGAGTCCCAATAATATAATTTAAATTACATACTTCCTAAGATACATAAAATATTTAGAAAAAAAAAATGCTTTTAAAAGGACAAATTAAGTTCTTAAAGCATACACCATATAATTTTTGAAAGAAACTATTAAAATACAGAATTCAAAGGTATACCTAGGTGAATTTTTAAATTCTTTTGAAAATCGTCCCAAAATTACTTAGATTAACACCCTTTATATACCAAAACTTTATTAATAAGGCTAAATAAAAAAATAAAAAATAAATAAAAAATTGAAAAAAATGACGTCAAATTTTTATTGACAGACTAGTTGACCCAATTTACAGACTAGTTGACCCAATTTAATTTAACTTTTTCAATAGTTGAAACAACTTTAAATGACCTGAATTGAATGTTCCCTATCGCTCCGTCAGAACTATGACAACTGGGTTCACTCCGCTTCCATCCCCCCCTCCCCGCTACTGTTTTCACATACTCTCTCTCCATATTATTATATTACCCCCTCCTCCCTACTACTTTCTCTAACCTTAAACTACCCTTTCAAATAATCCTCCTTCTTTTAATCCCTCCCCCTTCTTTTAACTGCAACTTGATCTTCGGAATCAATTTACACCCATAAAATTTACACCCATAAAAACCTTAATTTTTGCCCATTGCCAGTCATGGCGAGTTCTCTTTCCTCAAAATTGAAAAGGTCTGGAACCTTTTTAATTTTTGTACCTTAATTTTTCTTGCCTGATGATATCTAATATGATTGAAACGTTCTGCGCAAGATATGACTGTATTTACACACGCACACACACACACACACACACACACACACACACACACACACACACACACACACACACACACACATATATATATATTTCCGATCGGAAAATAGACTTAAAGATTGATGCAAATTTCGTATTCATAATTTCGTATTATATTGGACCCAAAATATAGTAATGTGTTAAAAAATAAAAAATAAAATGACTCGTGCGCCACCACCGAGAATCGAAACCAATACGTTTAGCTTACGATTTACTTTTTTCTTTAACGTTAATACCTGAGCTATGAAGACATGATTGCCGCAAGGCTAAAAATTAAAACATGAGCCAATAGCTATTACGTTGCGTATGCATAATCGTAATGCCGTCGTTAAACCTTAATCTGGCAAATTCCATTTCTTTAATTTTCACAGTTTGCACCAATTTTCCCCGGCTGAAACACAAATATAAAGTTTTGTATGGGTTCGAATACCCAGTATATAAAGATTCATGTCTGTAGATCAAAAACTGACAGAGGAGTTTGGTAGACAATATTTTAAAACAAATATATATACGCATACATAAATATATATAGAAAGAGGTTTGTGTTTACTATAACCTTTTTACGCAGATATTAAGCAAGTATAAAGCATGTAGAATATCTGCATGGAAACCCTATACGCTAATTTGTCTTTATCCCCCCCCTTACGTCGATCTCTTTCTTCCTTTGATACGTAATCTCTTAACCCTTAATGTTTTCACCTCCTCCCATTTCTTATAGTAATGTAATGTAACCAGGCTTACTTTTTCGTCCTTCCGGTTCTTTCTTTTTTCTTCTTTCTTTTTCCTTTTCCTTTTCTTTTTCCTTGCCTCTTCCTTTACCTCTTTACCTTTTTTACTCTTTCCATTTAGGTCTTGACATTCTCTTTCCCCTTATCGCCTCCTATTTTAAGACTAAGATGTCACTTAATGTCACCCCTCCCATTAAAATTTTAGCGTTTTAATATTTTATATTTATGAATGAAAAAAAAAATCACTTCTTCCATTTTTGAACCAGCTGCCTTCGGTGTAAAATAAGCTTTTTTACGTCGCCTGACTTTTGGTTTCTTGCAAACCAATTTGTCCGAAATATTAGCATGCTCAGTGTAGTGACTATGTAATATTTTTCTATATAAATAAAATATTATATATATATATATATGTTTTTTCTCACTACTCTATATTAGGTTCAATATAATAATCTATACAGAATTGTCTGTATAACTGTATAATAATAAGTACGCAATTTGCATGAATTAAAATATCATATTTAAGCGTACCTTACGACTGGGAAACTCTTGGTAGCCGTTCTTCAGGATGTTAACTGGACAGTTTTAAATTCTTCAAGTGCAAGGACTACTACCAAGTGAGATTTTTACTTCTCCAAGAAAAAAATGATAAACAAAAGGAAATAGATTGAAAAGGACTCGTTCGAGCCGAAAGCATATTTCATGATAAAAAGATATCGTTTTGGCTTCCCATAAAAAATTTAAATAGCCAATTAACGATATTTCAAACGTGCCACCATATTCTTATTTACATTATCACGTGAGCCGCGTGTTGCACTTGAAGACTTTAAAACTGTCCAGTTAACATCCTGACGGACTACCAATAAGAGAGATTTTTACATCTCCACGAAAAGAAATGATAAACGAAAATGAAATCGCTTGAAAGGAGCTTGGTCGAACCGAAAGCATGCTTAATATCTTTACATGTTTATTTAAAGAAAAAAAATATCGTTTTGGCTATCTGTAAAATTTTTTTATATATCTATATCTATCTATCTATCTATCTATCTATCTATCTATATATATATATATATATATATATATATATATATATATATATTCCACTCATAAAACATTAGACGATCATTCTGAAGTTTGAAAACCAGTTCCAATGTATAAGACGTCAAAACATGTTTAATTTACTTTTATGCAATATGCAAGCTCTTTGTGAAAATCCCAATATCTTAAATTTTTGCGAGATGTGAACAAAAATTGTTATCATTTGATAAATTTCTTAAAATTTCAGATTATTTGGAATATTTTAAAGAGCCTTTAAGTAGCATGATATTAGAAAATTGAAATATTCCGGATTTGCATGTAATTTGATCCATAGTCACTAGACATGAATTAAGCAAGTGTCCTCTTATTACTTATCAAGGTCCCTTAAGCTAATACTTCAGGTTTTAGAGATATTCTAGAATCAAAAGCATATAATGGATTCTGATAAAAATTAATGCAGTTATTTATTTCTAATTTCAGTGCAGAATCCGGATTTGACTCAAGTAACTTTCCGGTTCTAATTTAATCGCGACAAAACGAAACACAAATGATTCGGCAAGATACAAATCAATGGTGGATAGAAATAGTTGTCGTCCTTTTAATTTCAACTGTATCTATTGCAAATTACACGGATTTATTTGTTCAAGATAATTCAACGATGTTCAGTAACCTTCCAGACTCCGAGCTGCCCAGACCAAGAATGCCGGACGTTGATTGCAGTAGCTACTGGTCTTGTTCCATCAACACTTATAGGTGGTGCTATTGTGACGACGTTTGTTTCTTATTTAATGATTGTTGTGAAGACAAAAGATTTTTACAGAATACCACAGCGAGTATAACGAGAGAAAATGATAAAAATCAAATAATCAATAATGAGAAAAAATTCGCTGTGGAGCAACAAATAAGCAAGCCATTTTCAAAGCAGTTGTATACGTGTCGTTATGACGACACAGTCGAGACCAACATTTACACAGTGGTTGGTTGTCCGGACGAGTATCCTGATAATTATGTCCGAAAGAATTGTGAACAACCAAATGAGGCGGACAAATTGATGCATGTGCCGGTGTCAGGCGTTTTTCCCAATCGAATAAGTCACCATGTCAAGTTTTACAATTTATATTGCGCCATTTGTCATGGAATTAAGGAGTACAGTTTCTGGCGTTTGATTTTGACGTGTATCGATGAACCTATTCCAGCGTATCCTGAAAAGCAAAAGATTGAAATTGATAATTCATTCTCCAATCTAAAAAATCATTGCAAGCCTTCTTTTGCCCTGCCTATAAAGACCAGCATGCGTAGTTGTCAACCTATTGTCGATGTGTGTCCTGCTAATACAAACGATTCCCAGAAATCTCTCTGTACAAAGGGTCCATTAGAACCGATTATATCAATTGCCACAAAATATAGAAATATAGAATGTGCCATCTGTAACAATGTTCACCGTATGGCAATGGGGTGTTTCTCCACTGTATCATATAGCGTAATTATCTCGGAGCTATACAATTTTTATAGGAAAGAAGAATTTACTATAAAAAAATGTGATAATGCATCAATACTAGATCCGTACACGGACACCTGCAGACGAATATACACTCCACGTTTTTGCAATGAGAGCAATATAACAATTGAAGATCCAACGGTTTTTTGTCCTGACTGTAAACTTATTCGTTTACATAAAAACGAATATATCAGTTTTGAAAATTATATTCGTTTAAATAAGACGAACCTAATAATTAATGAATCCCTTTTATATTATATAGACAATAAGGTTTATATTTGTTCAAAAGACTACGTTACGAAACCCGCTTCTACAGAAACTGATCGGTTGGATGAAATTGAACATTATATAACAGTGATTGGTTTATCACTGTCGATTTTGGCACTGTTTATAACATTCTGTGTCTATGCTGCTTTCCGCTCGCTTCGCAATGTTCCAGGTAAGATGTCAATGAATCTCGTGGCATCCATGTTTATCGCTAATTTGTTGTTTGCAATAAAACATCTCAGTGTCATCTGCATTGTGGTTGCCGTCTGTATGCATTATATTTATTTGGTATCGTTTTTCTGGATGAACGCACTTTCGTTTGATGCCTGGAATACCTTTTCGAAAAGCACGATTAGAGGACGAGGTAAACACCGTTATAAATATTATTTGATCTACTGTTGGATATCTCCTCTTCTTATTGTGTCCGTCAGCATTTTTGTACAGTTTACACCAGTTGACGTATTTCCTTCTTGGATGTCTCCAAAATATGGACCGCCTCTCTGTTGGATAACAAATAAATGGGGTCTTTTGATTTTCTTTGCAGTGCCGTTGTTTCTGCTCATTTTGTGTAACGTCGTATTTTACATACTCACCATACGCGCCATCTATCGGACAGAAAAGTTTTCCGATCGTATGTTGTCAAAAAAGAACAAAGGAATGTTTCTGATTTATTTGAAACTTTGTTTCATAATGGGAATCAATTGGATTTTCGCTCTCCTCCACACATTGACAGGGATTACAATTATACGTTTCATTTCTGTTTTTCTCAATTCATTTCAGGGATTTTTTGTTGGCTGTTCTTATCTCTTTTCAAAACAAATATGGCGTCAAGTGAAAAGTAAAACAATTCTCTCACGTCTATTTAAGAGATACACAGAAAGTGGTGGCACAGAAAGTAAGCAAACATCGGCTGTATTTCTCAGCAACTCAAAAAGTCATTCTTAAAAGACAGAGACCGTGAAATGTTTGCATGTCAACGTCTCGTTCTAATATTAAGATGAACACATATTCTTTTACCGAGGAGATGCAACCTTTAGCTTGACAGACCGACGAGTGGACAGAAGTTCTTATAAAGATACCTGCACGGCAATTCAAATAATGTTTATCTGAAATATGAAAGTTCTTGCTTTATATAAATGTTTTTTTTTTAGTTCATGTATAATATATGTTGCACATATATTTTTCTAGTTGTACTAAACTGCTGAAATTACTGGGGAGAAAAGATAAAAATGATTGATTTGTTCATGGCGAAAAAGAAATGCACTGTGTATAATTTAACATCGTAATTACATTATTTTTATATAGAAATGTGTAAAAGGTTAGTTTTTGTACTTCTGCTATTGTGTTTCTGATTAAAAAACTGCTTTGTAATAAAACTAGTAATGGCGCGAAAGTCATGTTGGAGCAATAAACATACACACGTACATGGTTGACGTTTGACCATTTTATTAATATATATATATTTATTTATTAACTGTACATGAGGTTTTTTGCTGACATTAATTTACACAAAGTAATTTTACTTGCTCATCATTACTTCCCTTTAATCTTCAAATATATACCAATAAAAATATATACCAATAAAAATATATACGGATAAAAAATATATACCGATAAAAAATATATATCAATAAAAACGCCTTTTTCTGTCTCCGATAAAAGATGTTAATATAGACAGAAAAGATGTTTACGTAACATTCATAGACACACATACATTTTTAAATTGCATAAAGTTTGCATATTTTCAAGAAAATAAATTTTATTGTTAGATAGTAATGTTTTTCATCAAGCGATAATAAATGTAATTTATTTACGTGTTTTAATAAATGTATTTTTACGTTTAACACGAATTTTACGAAATTTATTCTTAAAGTAATAATAAGTCAACAACTCACCAGAAGAGAAAGAAAAAAAATAATGAAAAAATATTAAAACAATATTGCCATACTTCTTATTTGTCTCTTTAGAATGGTTTCGTCAAATGATTATATCGTACATATAGTAGAAATACTGTTAACAAAGTAAAGGGATTACCACATGGAAACTTTGTCAATCTGAAAAAGAAACCATTTAATTTTGATTAGAAAAACTTGGTTTTATATTTGTTATATAAAAAAAGATGAAATGAATATATATTTACTTACATTTTGAATTAGAATGCAAGATGTCGACGATTATTCGATCTTCGTGCATAATAAAATCTCCATGTATCATTAAAAGCACCAAAATTTTCACCCTGTTGCATGTGATAAAAAGAAGAATTTAAGTATATGATAGAAGGAAACTATTTTAATAAGTATGAATATGATACAATTTATTTTACAAAATGATAGTTGAACTTTTATTGCAAACGAATGTATATGCATATTTGGTTGCCAAACAAGATAAGCAAGTCCTTATTAATATCACGTACGGGCTAAGATTTTCAGATTATTAGTGAAAAATATATCCATTGTAGTGATATTTAAAGCTGGAAATATATTTAGTGAAAAGAACATGATGCCAGGATAAAGAGAAAGAAAACGCCAGGCAGAATAAAATAAAACTTGTCAGATGCAATGTACTAGCGGTCTAATTTTGAGAATCCAACTGAATTAATTTTACATATTAGATTTCAACGTGTGCATCTAATTTGTTGCAAAGAAATTGTATTTGAATGTATTTATTATTGTAAATAAACATTATTTTAATATCTAACTTTTGCCATGTTACATAAATATATGTTTTTCTATCATTATACATAGATGTTTTTGTTGTGTTCAAGTCCAATCACTGTTTTGCAAAAATCAAGTATAAACCAAATATATTTATAATAAAAAGAGACAAGAGTGTAAGATCGCATACATTGTTGGGATTGGACACATGTTTTCGTCTCGCTTGTTATTAAGCATTTTTAATCAAGATGTAAATGTTGGGATTTAAAATTTTTTTTAAGTGGCTACTTTTAATTAGAGAACATACGTACAGAAATAAACTAAGTTGTGAGAGGAGCAGCGAGATATCTGTTTCATATTACAATTGTATTTCTGGATGTTTGTATGGTTGGGAAAGAAAGATACAGATAGAATATTCCAAAGTATAGTATCTGAAACTTTCAATGTAGAAAGCTCTCCGGTATCAGATAACTTCTACAGTGAAGACGTATGATTTTTTGTTTGTCAGGTTAGTCGAAGGTATTTACGTTGAGAGACACCAGTGGTACGAATCCTTCAGAGAACATTCAATTAAATTACTTGTAAAATAAGCGCAGGGATACACTATTGCGGCGATAGGACAGGGGGTGGGGCTGTTGCGACAGTTTAAGGTTAGAGACTCTTTTTTTCGATTCTGTCCAATAGAGAATGACTAGTTCTCGAATCACTGACTCATGTGTAGCAACAGTATTCCATGCATGGACGAATTGTGGTTTTATAGATATATAGAATACTGTCAGATATTAGAAATTTTTCTAGCACGGTATAGCGATCCCACTTTCTTTAAAGCAACCTTGATAATGTACTTTATTGTTTTTTCCAAGTCATGATACAATGTTGCGTTAGTATGGTCGCAAAAAATAAATAAAATAAATAAATCCAGGTCAGTTTTTCTTTTTTAACAAAAGTTTTTTTAACCAAAGATTTTTTTCTCCCGTTTCGACATCACTTTAAAAGTCTCTCGCTTCACCAACCTCATACTTGCCACAGCTGACCTATTCTCATCCTCGCCTTTACACGTCCATTTTCTTCAACGTCACACTTTGCTTCTTTCAACCACGTGGTGCATTTTTTCTCCTCTTTTTCTTTTTTCTTCCGGTGCTCACTTCCTAATTTGCATATCCGCATTTTCCGGCCAGTGCTGCTGCTAATCTCTTCGCAAGCAACCCGTCATTCGCTGCTAATGATATTTTCTCACAATCTCATACGAAGAGTATGTTATTTATATTCCAATAAAATATTTACAAAAAATTAATTAAAACTGTCTGATGTAATAAAAGAAAACAAGAAAATAAAGCTTAAAAATTCACACAATAAAACATAAACAATTAAATCCAAATGGAAATGTTTTAGTATATAATCTGCTGGAAATTTCCATTTTATATTTTTTCTCGTCAGAAATTCCTTTCCTCGTTTATTCTTTTTTCATTTGTAAAAATAAAGGAATTCTAAAGTATTCTACCAAATATATAAAGGTAATGTTTTAATACGCTGAAAGAAAGTGAACTGTTCAAATACTGAGAATTTTCTGGGAGGAGATTTTTACAAATTTAATCGAAGCAGTGTTGAAGTGTTTCAGCTTGGTTGTGCAAGAATAAAGTTTCAAATGTAAAAAAAAAAAAAAAAACATTATACAAAGTCATTCAAATCATTGCAAGACCAAATCAATGTTTGTACAGTCTTTGATTTTTGTTAGTTCCGAGTCTGTAAATTCATCAAATTGAAACGGGATATTTTTATTTTAGTAATAAAACCAGTTTATTGCTTCTTTACAATATTCATAACATATTTTTGTGATTATGTTAAATGGGTTTCAAGATAGATTTATACTTTTTTTATATTTTTTCTTGTGAGTTTTTTTTTCGAGCAGCTTTTTTCTTATTCTCTTACATCAACCCTCGATTTTCTCTCAATATCAGTCATAACATTCAAATCTCTTCCTTGTCCATTGATAGATTTTTACGCCAACTGCCAAATAGTTTTCTTTGGGTAAAAACCTCCTCTTTGAAACCCTTTGACTAAACTAGTTATCATAACATTGTTTCCTAGTCCTATGACGCATTTATCTCTTTATTGCTCAGTTACTTTCAACAAGATTATTTGAGAGAACACTAGTTAATCTACCCTTTATTTAATCCACAATCCGTTTTTGTCTCTTAACAGCTCAACCCCTGTTTGATGAGATTATTCAATTGCATCATATCTTTTTCTGAGTGCTCAGTCATTTTTGACGAGATTATTCGAGACAATTACGGTTGACACCTGACCCAACGGACCAGAGGCATCGTCCGTGCTCCCAACTTAACATATACAACAATTGTGGCATTTTCCCCTTTTTGTGTCACAATACTGTTTAACCTTATCATTAAGCATCGGCAGATCTATCTAATTGGAGCACGATTTATTCACTCACTACTCTCTAATTTCTGCTATCTTCGAAGCCTCTTTGTTAGTAAACCGACCCACCAAAGTCCAGTCACTAACTTCCGATGGCTAGGTTACGTGCATACTCTGGAAATTTGATCCGTAGTTCGAATTCTGTCGACAACTTTCGGACTGTCTACAGAGAAAAACGTCGCTATTTACATCCACCCTCTATAACAAGAACTGTGAGCACCCCCAAATGTAGTAGGCGCTTATCTTTCTTACATAGTGGCAATGCAAGCTGCTGCGCTTTATCGTCATAATAAATTTCAGTTACAAAGAATAATTTCCTTCAAGTGTCTTACCTGATTGTCACGCAATCTTGCATTTATTTCAAAATTAAAACTACTTAACATTTTAATATTTCAGTGTTCCGTATTTATCTGAACCCATGTAGCAAAATACTGACAATCAAAAGCACCAGGTGAAAAACCTCGTAAATAAAACAAAATTATTTATAGATTGTTGAGCATAGCTCCTGCTAAAAATTAGCGTGTTTTTCTTTTTCAGTTTCATATTAAAAAATAGTAACAAAAAATACAATATGTTCATATTTCATAATCATTTTTCACAATGACAGGATTAATAGTCAATTTTGAACGACTCATAAGCTTAGAACAAAATTACT
Source organism: Euprymna scolopes (assembly GCF_053919585.1). Taxonomy (NCBI): domain Eukaryota; kingdom Metazoa; phylum Mollusca; class Cephalopoda; order Sepiida; family Sepiolidae; genus Euprymna; species Euprymna scolopes. The sequence continues at coordinate 44,098,263 of NC_136496.1, read as the reverse complement.
ACTCTTTATAGAAATAAAGTCAGACTTATTTTTATTTTTAGTACTTACTTTTTTCTTTCTTTGTTATTTAGTACTTACATAGTAACTATATTTACTTTTTCACGCGTTAGAATTGTTCAAACATTTATTCCGGTTTTGCAAAACATCCAGCCAAGTTTTTTCCTCAAATTTTAAACTTTTAGAAATCCATAACAATAAAACTGCAGATACTACTTAAACAGTCCAAACACAAACTTATAAACATGTTCAAGTCAAATGGTTTATTCCAAATGCCTCTCTAAAACAAACAAGTCCGTGCATATGCCTTTCTAAGCCCTTACGGCAAAATGAGAGATATCCAGTCACATCAATCCTATTGGAAGGTATTGAGGAGTGTAGGTTAGTTCACTTAGTGCTAAGATATCCAGGGAGTTTACGAGGAGAAATTTTACTTCATCCAATCTTAAGCTCTCATATATTTGAATATGCAGTACTCAGAGAAGAAACGAATTGATCGTGTTTAGGTAGGTGTTTGGTTTTAATTTTAATTTTTTGCTTTCGTTTCATATAATTGTTTCTGTTTTAGTGTAGAATGAGCAGGACAAATTTCGTGTTTGCTTGATGCCAGAATGTTCACAAGTAAACCATTAGTTCAGTCTTTATAAAGCTATGGCATCAGATTAGTGCACCAGAGATAAGTGCACTATCCCTTTTCATGTACAGCATGACGCTATAATTATCTCAATATTATACAGCTGATAATAGAGCAGCAGCTCTCAGCTCTGTCTACGAGTAACGTTTAACAAGTAAAGCTCCTGATCCACCTCATAGTAGCAGAACAACTAAACTTGGCACAGTTATTAGTATTAGTATGCATAGGAATTACGTAAATTTGCGTATTTCTCCTATCATCTATTGCAGCTCTGTAAATCGTTTTTGTAGAACACCTCAGGTTTGTCCTTCTACCGCAACTTGACTTTGGAAATCAAGGCCGCATCAGCTGGGAAACGCGTTTTTTGCAAAAAGAACTTCATAGCCGGAGAGAGATGGAAGCCAGAGGGTGCAAAGTCAGGAGAGTATGAGGGATAGATAAGAACTTCACAGCCACACGCCAGTGATTCTAATTGAGCGACATTCGCGTTATAGACCGAAGCGTTTTCTTGCAGGAGGATGATACCTTTGATGATCTATTTCGCTTCTTGTTTTTTATAAGTTCTCTTTATTTCCTCAAAAGTGTGGCATAATAGGTCTCTATAATTTTGGTACATTTGCCAGGAAATCTGTCATCACTACTTTGTCCTGGACTGTGAACATGATCATCTCAGCATATTGTTGCACGCTTTCTTTCTTTGGGGACGTTTAGCCCAAGTACTTTCTCTGAATTGACCCTGCTTTTGTCTCTAGATCATAATAATAGACCCAAGTTCAATTCTGTATAATCAGTGTTTTGAAAAAGTTTGACTCATATTCTTGGCACCTCCAAATTCAACGTTGAGCATTCAACACGTTTTCGCTTCAGGAAAGATTTCAATAACCTAGGAATTCATCTGTTTAACGAATAGTCACGCATTGATCTTGAAAATGGCAATCTCAACATGACTGAGATATACAACATCAATGGCAGAAGGTGAGTGACCATGCCTGGGAACTGTTCTAACAGATTTCAGGCCATGTTTGAAGACACGATGCTAGCGTTTTACAAGGTCATATGATAGGACATCATTACCCTACGTTTCTTTTTCATTTTATCAAAAGTCTCCTGTTGTGCGCATCTTTTCAAATACAAAAATCGAATTAATGTGTGACATTCAACAGCACATTCAAAATTTCAACTAGATCAGACACCTGGAAGTAGGTCAAGGCTATTACATATTAAACGCCTCTCGTAAGTGTTAAGGTTTTCGTACTGGCAGTTGAAAACAGCAGTCAGAAAAACTGTCAAATCTGTACCATCAACCTGCCATGCAAGTCTAGTCATGTGACGATAAGTCGCTAGCAACATTGCCAATTGGTCCAGTTTGAGAGAAAGAGAGATGGTGGAGTAACGTTTATTATCATAACCAGGAAACAAGGCCAAGCACGAGGGAGTCTCTGTGATAGTATCACTGCGCTTTATTAATAGACAAAGAAAGCGTGCAAAACCCGAGCTTCTTAAGCAATTTTAAATTTTCAAACTGGATAATTTGTTCGAGTCTTCAACTGTAGGCAGGTTGATTAGGTCTATGAAGGCTTCGGGAGGTTTGGTACAGGTTTTACATCAGTTTTCCTTTTTCTAGATGGATGAGCTGACAAGATCTATTAGTGCATTTCACTATGACTATTTGAAAAAAAAATGTGGGGCACGCGAGAAAGAAGTTAATTGAGAAGGAAAAAGATGGAAAAAAAACGAAGAAAACGAAACATTAATGATTACCACAAAGAGTAAAATTTTCGAAACAGGAGTTTTTTTTTTTAATGCAGTGGCGATTTATATTATTTTAATTGGAATTCATTCAGACGTTGACTCTCTACGGTTCCAGGCGAGAATTGTCTGAAGATAGCGGTTTCAATCCTACCCAAAGCCGGCCAGAGGCTTACTTGGCCAAAGGCGTGGTGAGACGACAACAACTACTGAAGGCAGTAATTGCAGTGAATGAAGTCAGGAGATTCAGAATTCCTATCCGTCGCGCTGACCAGAGGGATCGTTGGCCGAAACGTCGTGAAACTAATAAAAGATGAGGATGAGTCAGCAATAAATAAAATTAATCAGTGGTGATTTGTATTGCATTGTTTGCGTTTTTGCCAGATGCTCGCTAAATAAATGTGAGTAAAGCTAACATTACATGGTAGAGAGAGAAGGGTTATAGCACTCTCTGTCCATTTGCGGCATGATAAAGAGAGAATTCAGTTTTGAGCAGGGTGCAGTTTGTAAACTCCAAATTAAAGGTAAAAGTATTTTTGTGTATGACAAGTGCGTTAATGTGATTATGTCCGTAAATGCAGGATTTTATTTTCTCTGCATTTCGCTGATATAAAATATCGAACACGAGGTTCACCTTGTAAATGCCAGGAAAAGTCTATTTAGAAGGAGTGGGCCGGGGTTTGGTGTTGAGAACTGAAGGAAGTGAGGAGATAAAGAGTATGTCATTAACATATCTAGAGTAAAGTTTTTTGTCGACTATTGTTTTTTTTTTACTCTCATTTTTTTTCCGTTATCGTTTTAATTGTAATAACAATATGAACTATTGAATTTGCTTTTAAATACAACGTTTGAAATACAAATCACGGCTTACATCTTTTGTTATGATAGCGAGTGTCACTTTTGTTGCTTTGTTTTCTTCCTTCTTTTCCTCTTACTGCTAATTCCTTCTGATTGATGACATATCAGCCCGTTAACTGAACCCATTGCATTTTACAGCTATAGAAATTTTCTATATTCCTATATTATACTTGTAATGTTGCGTGGCTGAATGTCCGTTTGAGACCACGGCCCCGTCACTCGTTGGAGAGTGGCAACCGAGAAAGAACTTGCACAAACTATATATATAATTTCATAGAATAGGAATATAGAGAGAAAATTCTCTTAAATATTTCATAAGATAGACATCCACAATTTTCTTGGAAATTCATTTTTGCAAATTCATTCTGACCATTAATTACAAATTCATCAAATCGAAGCCATCGAAGGTTGTTTTTAAGGATCGACTCTCGACTGGACAATATCATCAATCAGCAGTTTCATTTAAACAATCACAGGTAAGATAATATTCACCTCCAAATTCCGCGCGTAATATAAAAACAAAACGCAGCTTTATTTCTTTTTCTTTGATTTTCTTACACAGTACTGCACGTAAGAATAGCGGACCTAAGAAAAATTTGCACTGATCCTTGCGGTCGAGAGCATAGAGGTAGATACAAAAAATATATTCCTGATCTACGTAGAAGGACAGCATATCTCTATAAATATCCTATACGTCACCATTGGCATAGAGTATTGTTGTCATATCTGCACCAACTACTAGCCTCTACTACTAACTTCCCGACATAACTCTCGACTTAGGATGCCCTGTAAGTATGGTCTATAATTTACAGTAACATCACACATCTAAGCAGTCCCATTTAATCAATCAAAGCAAGGGCAAACCAATATAAAATGCCTGCAGATATTTTACGAAAGCAAATTCGTAGGATGAGAATCGAAATAGAAATGTATGGTCCACATCTTATTTGTTAAACAACTCTTTCACTCGGAACGTTCATTGGACACTCTGAATCATTAAGCATTTATTATTTATTTCTGGTTGTCTTAACAAGTTGTTGCTAAAATTTAATTATTTTCTATGGATCGACCTAAACGCTTTTTTTCATATCGCATTTCCTTCCACCCATTCCACTCATTGTTAATGTTATATAGGGGTTTCATTATTATTATTATTATTATTATTATTATTATTATTATTATTATTATTATTATTATTATTGTTGTTGTTGTTATTGTTCGTTGTTAGGAAGTCTTATTAAAAGTGAGTCTTAGAGAGTCTTATTAAGAGAGATGTTGCGTTCTGTGTTCGTGTTATGAAGAGATTCATATATATAAAATGTTCATACTTAGAAGTGTAGTAGAAGCTCTTAGAGTGAGGAGACAGTGTTGAGACAGTCTTAGTGTTCACATTGTAGATATGAGATGTAGAGACATTGTGTATGTGAAGACATTTTAAAATACAGGATATATAAGACATATAATGACAATTTCACGTTACCTTTTGGTAGAATTACAACACAAAGACGACGTTTATAAAAACACATGATTATATGTTTATTTCCATGGACCGGTCGGTGGTTTTCTTAGTCAGGAATTCAAAGTTTTACATTCTATGTTTCAAAGGTGACCATCTCGCTTCCAGACGTTCGATTGTCCATCTCTGGACTCCAGACTGTCGTCTGTCGTCCTCAGACTCTCTCTGCTTAACTCTAAAGTTTCTAACTATATCGAGAACTTCCCATTTTCCATGACGTCATACCCATGTTAAAAAATGTGTCTTCTTTCACATGTTCTGAAAATGCGTGTCCAAAACATTTTCCTTTGTTTATATTTCCAGTAACCTATATTTCCAATATGTTAAAAACATGTTCATTAAATTATCCTACAGTTGCATTCCTCAATTCAATTTCATAACAGAATTGGCAAATGCACATTCCTTTTCTTAAAACTATTTTATCTCTAAGCTAAACAATGGTTTGTTTTTACATTCCATTTTCTAATTCTCTCTCGTAATCTATTTCTAAACCTAAATTACGAGGTTCGAATTTCGTCTATTCTATTTCATATTTACATTTAACTAATTCCCTATTTTTATACTTACATGAAAAGGGGACAGCCCTTATCATGTAACATTAAAACGTGTCTATACTAGTGTTATTTATAACATTATTGAGTATTTATTTTAACAAAAATAAATTAAATTATTAAAAGATGGTAAATGTATTTATTAAAATATTAGTTTTAAAGATAAATATAAATATCAAATTTCGAATAAATATCAAATGCAAGAAGAAATGCTAAAAGACTGTATTTTACATTCTTAAATTTCAATTAAATCTACCAATTCTTCTTTCATCTAAACTTAAGTATTCTAAACTATTTTCATAATGGTCAATGTATATATATTACTCTAATTCTCATATTCTCGATTCCGGTGCCCATCAATAATTAAAATATTATACATGATGTCTTATTTAATTCTCACGTTATCTTTTAAAATAACTTTGAAAAAATGTATAATCTATCTATATATATAAAAAAGTGAAAGTGTCTGTCTGTCTGTCTGTCTGTGTACATTTCCCTACACAATATCTCTGTCAATTTTCAGTCTACAGACTCAAAATTAAATATACAGAATACTGAGATTTGGGAAAATCTTTTTGGAATCGGTTCCTGGCCAGAAACTTGGCTGTTAAGGGGCCAAAGTTCAACAATTTGACCTTTGAGAATTCTACAAAACTCCTCCGACAATTTTGGGTCTAAACACTTGAAATTTTAGATATAGGTTCCTTTGACATGGATCTAACTTAATAAATTAATTTGAGCTAAAAACAATAAATGTTAAGGGGTCATAATAGGGGTTAATCGGTTTGGGGCGAAAATTTGAGCTATCAATATATAAATGTATGTATATATGTATGTATGTTTGCATGTCTGCCTAAAAATTTAGACAGAGGCGGGGGATTTTCACAAGATTAGTATTGTTTTAAAACTCGGCCTGTCAGGCGACAAATATCAAAATATTGGCTAAAAACATGAATTTCTTCACCTTGAACTGGGCACTTTTCTACAGGGAGGGGTCGTTTTTTTCGCCGATATTTTCGAAAGTCATCCCCTCTTTTCGATTGTCTAGCCTTAATTGAAACTTACGTCACTCCCGGTGTGGCGGTGGTTGTAACAGCAAAGACGTCATGTTTTTTTTCTTCTTCTTTTCCCCGCTCTGCGGTACGGGATCGAGCCTGCCTTCCTATTACCACTTTTTTTGTGCTCAATATACACCCTCAAACACCCGGGCAATGCCGGGCTCCCAAGCTAGTAATTTAATAAATTAATTTATTGTTACTTGGTTCAATTCACAAAACATAATTTTAAAAGAATTTTAAATTAATATATGATTAATAAAGCATTAATTTGTATTCATATTTTTCTAAATCAAGAACGTACACCTTTTAATTGTGATTTCAATTTTCGTGAATGTTCCTAATATGATCTATTATGAGATCTATTTGCAAAATATTTTGAGATGGCGAGAAAAAATCGGATGTATATTTTCAATAGAAATATCGAACTTATATTTTATACTGATATGAATTATTGACTTTACTTTTAAGTAAAACGTTTGAAATACAAAACACGGCATACCAATACAAAATACAAATATCCATTACAGCACTTTTCTGTACACGCTATATTGTGTTTTGTATTTCGGTATTTCATTGTTATTTCTAACAATGATCACAACTTTCAAAAATACCTATGCAACAATTACACGTTGTTGAATGATTAGCCACAATCAAAGCAAGAGTATATATTAATAAAGAACGTTAACAATTACAAGAAACCTTCTCTACCACCAATAGCAATGGCCAATGAATCTTTATCTGAAAGTACATCTTTTAGGCTACTCGGCCTAACGTTCACAGGAAACATGAGTTGGAACAATTACATTGAGAGTATTGCCAGGACCACTGCGAAGATGGTAGGTTCTCTCTACCGCACTAGAAAGCTAATAACGCCCGAAAGTATCCTGTACCTCTATAAGGTCATCATTCACTCATGTATGGAGTATTGTTGTCATATTTTGGTTGGTGCATCTGCCACTAGTCTATCGCTCCTAGACAAGGTTCAAAAGAGAGTCGCCAATCTGATAGGTCTTGAACTTTCATCTAAGCTTCAGCCTCTGTCCCATCGACAAAATGTTGCATCCTTCTCCCTGTTATACAAGTACTTTAACGGTGAATGCTCTAACGAACTGCAAGCACTTGTACCCCCTTGACGTAAATGCCCCCGACCAACCCGACAAGCAGCTAAATCCCACCCCTTCACAGTAGAGATCCCTAGATGTAAGAGAGCCTTCTACTCCAGTAGCTTCTTCCCTAGAACCGCTAGACTTTTGAATTCCTTTCCGGGTCCCTGCTTCCCCAACTGTACTGACATACAGAAGTTCAAGTGTAACGTGAACCGACATCTAGCTGCCCAACTCCCTACATAGTACCCCTGATGCTTATGTCCCTGATAGTAGCCCCCTACATCAAAGTGGTTATGTGCCTTGTTTGGGGTAAAAATGTAATAAAAAAAAACACGTTTAATGATGGACTTATGCGCCGAGGCAAATTTTCTCCATATATTTTTTACTTGAAACCCCCAATGTACGAGCGAATGAAATGATATACTTAAATTAATAGTCAGGTTTCTAATATGATAATCAGACATGCTTAACACACTTGTTAAATGATTCTGCTGAATGCAATCTTCATTTATAGCAAACAATAACGTAAAGTTTTAAACGGGAACCCTTTATTAAGTCTTATATAAATATTGTTTATTTATTTGTAACTAAATGCGGTTATTTATTTCTAATTTCAGTGAAGAAGCTGGATTTGACTCAAGCAACTTTCCTACTTAAAATTATTCTGGACAAGACGATACAGAAATGATTCCAAAAAATATAAATCAATGGTGGAGACGTGCAATTTTGCTCTTTTTAATTTCAAATGAATTTTTTGCAAAGAATACGAAAGTTCAAGGTAATTTGACGAGGGTCATTAATCTTACAGACTTTGATTCGCTTACAACACAAAGGCTAAAAGTCAGTTGCAGAGGCTTCTGGTCTTGTGCCATTAACAACAATAAGTGGTGCTATTGCGACGACGTTTGTTTCTTATTTAACGATTGTTGTGAAGACAAAAGATTTTTGCAGAATACGACAACAAATTTAATTGCAAAAAATACCCGTGATAAAAATCAAATAATCAATAAGGAGGAAAGAATCGCCGCGGAGCAACAAATAAGCAAGCCATTTCCAAAGCATTTGTACACGTGTGGTTATGACCAAACTGCGAATGACAATATTTACACAGTGGTTGGTTGTCCGGACGAGTATTCTGAAAATTATATTCGAAAGAATTGTGAACAACCAAATGAGACGGACAAATTGATGCATGTGCCGGTGTCAGGCGTTTTTCCCAATCGAATAAGTCACTCTATCAAGTTTTACAATTTATATTGCGCCATTTGTCATGGAATTAAGGAGTACAGTTTCTGGCGTTTGATTTTGACGTGTATCGATGAACCTATTCCAGCGTATCCTGAAAAGCAAAAGATTGAAATTGATAATTCGTTCTCCAATCTAAAGAATCATTGCAAGCCTTCTTTTGGCCTGCCTATAAACGGCACTCTACGTTATTGTCAACCTATTGTTGATACATGTCCTGCTAACACAAGCGATTCCCAGATATCTTTATGTACGCAGGGTCCATTAGAACCGATTATATCAATCGCTACAAAATATAGAAATATAGACTGTGCAATTTGTAACAATGTTCACCCCAAGTCAATGAGCTGCTTTGAGATTACACTAGAGCGTGGAATCTCGATGCTTTACAATTTTAATACGATGAAGTTCACAATAAAAAAATGTGATAATGCATCAATACTAGATCCGTACACGGACACCTGCAGACGGATATACACTCCACGTTTTTGCAATGAGAGCAATATAACAATTGAAGATCCAACGGTTTCTTGTCCTGACTGTAAACTTATTCGTTTACATAAAAACGAATATATCAGTTTTGAAAATTATATTCGTTTAAATAAGACGAACCTAATAATTAATGAATCCCTTTTATATTATATAGACAATAAGGTTTATATTTGTTCAAAAGACTACATTACGAAAAATGCTTCTACAGAAACTGATCAGTTGGATGAAATTGAACATTATATAACAGTGATTGGTTTATCACTGTCGATTTTGGCACTGTTTATAACATTCTGTGTCTATGCTGCTTTCCGTTCTCTTCGCAATGTTCCAGGTAAGATGTCAATGAATCTCGTGGCATCCATGTTTATCGCTAATTTGTTGTTTGCAATAAAACATCTCAATGTCATCTGCATTGTGGTTGCCGTCTGTATGCATTATATTTATTTGGTATCGTTTTTCTGGATGAACGCACTTTCGTTTGATGCCTGGAATACCTTTTCGAAAAGCACGATTAGAGGACGAGGCAAACACTGCTATAAATATTATGTGATCTACTGTTGGATATCTCCTCTTCTTATTGTGTCCGTCAGCATTTTTGTACAGTTTACACCAGTTGACGTATTTCCTTCTTGGGTGTCTCCAAAATATGGACCGCCTCTCTGTTGGATAACAAATAAATGGGGTCTTTTGATTTTTTTTGCAGTGCCGTTGTTTCTGCTCATTTTGTGTAACGTCGTGTTTTACATACTCACCATACGCGCCATCTATCGGACAGAAAAGTTTTCCGATCGTATGTTGTCAAAAAAGAACAAAGGAATGTTTCTGATTTATTTGAAACTTTGTTTCATAATGGGAATCAATTGGATTTTCGCTCTCCTCCACACATTGACAGGGATTACAATTATACGTTTCATTTCTGTTTTTCTCAATTCATTTCAGGGATTTTTTGTTGCCTGTTCTTATCTCTTTTCAAAACAAATATGGCGTCAAGTGAAAAGTAAAACAATTCTCTCACGTCTATTTAAGAGATACACAGAAAGTGGTGGCACAGAAAGTAAGCAAACATCGGCTGTATTTCTCAGCAACTCTAAAAGTCATTCTTAAAAGACAGAGACCGTGAAATGTTTGCATGTCAACGTCTCGTTCTAATATTAAGACGAACACATATTCTTTTACCGAGGAGATGTAACCTTTAGCTTGACAGACCGACGAGTGGACAGAAGTTCTTATAAAGATACCTACGCGACATTTTAATTTTAATATATACTATTTTGATTGCAGAATTTCCCCTTTCGACGAAAATACCGTAGCTTTTCAATGAAAGATGCTACATACACATTCAATATAGATACCCTGATAGCCACTATATTATGTAGCTATAGACCACCATTTCTACCACATTCACTCGTGATAATAAAATGCTACATTATATCCGATGAGCAACACCATCACAATCCCCACATCTGTAGAGGAAGGAAGTCCTATTTTTCTTTCTCAATATTCAGTGCTATCACTGCTACCAGTTGACGCCGAAACAAATTCTATATTTTCCTACGCTATTTTACTTGCACCGCCATTACTTGGTTATTACATACATACACATACATACAATTTCCATTTTCCGAGTCGCAAATAATAATGTCTCCTTGGCCTCATTCTAACCATTCTTATATTCAGAATTGACGGTATTATCATCATAAACGCTAAACTCTCATTCAAATATGACGTCGAAATGATACCTATTTTTTCCATACAAGTATATTGTTGTGTTCCCTTTTCCTGAGGAACACACAGACTCGAGCAAACAAGAGAGAGAGAGAGAGAGAGAGAGAGAGAGAGAGAGAGAGAGAGAGAGAGAGAAAGAGAGAAAAAGAGAGAAAGAGAAAAAGAGATAGGAAAAAGAAACTGTCATGATTTCTTTTTATGCCGAAAACTTAAAAAACTAACATTATTTATAGTAAACGATTTATTCTACAATCCGAGTAAATTGCCGCCAACTTTTTTGTTTGTCTATCTATCTATCTATCTATCTATCTATCTATCTATCTATCTATCTATCTATATATATATATATATATATATATATATATATACATATATATATAATGTTTATATATATATATATATATATATATATATATATATATATATATACACATATATATAAAGAGAGAGAAAGTTTGGAAGAATATATATATATATATATATATATATATATATACATATATCTAGCTGACTATCTATTTATCTCTCTCCTTCTCCCTCTCTCTGTATATATATATATATATATATATATATATATATATATATATATATATATATATATATATGTGTGTATATATATATTGCCGTACCCGGCCACGCGTTGCTGTGGCTCAGTTTGTTAAAATGGAGCACATTCCTCATAAAAATTGCATTTTGTATTGTTCATTTATTTTATTATTTTTGCAATTTTTTTTAATCAATAAAAGTTGTTTTTCCCCAAGAAAAGGTGAATTTGTTTCTATAAATTGTTAGGTGAAAGTTTTTTTTGTTTTTTTCAGGAAAACATTTTTTTAAAAGAAAGTTGGCAGTAAACATTTCTTTTTGAAAACAGAATTTTTATTATAAAAAGAAAAGATTAATGTTTTATATGAACACTGTAAATAGTTAGGTGAAATTAGAGAAAAGTTAGATTTTTTTTTCAAGAGAATGTACAAAATTTTTTTGTCAATAGATGTTAAGAAAATAAACGGAAAAAATACTCCCATCATTCATTAATTCTGCAAAAAAATAAATAAAATGTTGGTTTAGTGTTTCAACATTTGAACAACGCTCGGCTGAATTCGGTGATTGCGGGTCGAACCCTAAACTAATTGGAATCCGGTGCGGGGAGGGGGGTTAAATTCTGCAGGAGTACCATTCTTTTTAATTTTGTCTTTTTTTCAATTTTTTGTGTGGGCAAACTAACAAATTTAACCAAAATGCAAAAAATTTAACAATTAAATAATTTTAATAAGTGCCCAGCTCCTAATACAAACCCTAGTAAATCAATCCCCCTTATTGGAAACACTGAAAGGAAGGACGAAACCAAATTATTGCCAGTATGTTTGGGAAAGGTTACATAGGTGTATCAGAAAGTGGCCATTAAAAATGATGATCAGAACCTTAATAATTCAACAATATTTTTTTAAGCTTATAACTACTTGAAAATGTAATTCAAACCCTAATTTTTTTTCAATTAAAGGAGCAAAGACCAAATTAAAAAAAATAACAGGTTTAATAGCAAATAGTGCAATATTTATTTCTTTAAAGCGGTTTTCTTTTAAAAAAATATAAAGAAAATCAATATATTTTGACTTGCTTATAAATATATGTATATATATAAATGCCAAAAAATCATTTACCTAAAAAAATATTATTACATGGATAGTTCCATTCTTTGTTGTTAAGAATTTATCCTTATTTATATTTTAAATTCCATGTATTTTTTAAATAAAAGGATTTCTAAAGCGAGGGTCCTAGAAAATCGCATTTTTGTAACATGTTTTGCGCGAAGCGTTAAATAACTGCTGCTGCTGCTGCTGCTGCTAAAATGAAATTTATGAAGTATGGTTTCGTCTAAGGGCATAAATAATGTCTCTTTTTTATTGCGTGTGTTAACCAAAATTAGTATTTTTCATCCTCCGTAGTTAAAAAAGAAATGCACATCACTTATAAGTTTTTCCCCTAGAAAAAAAAATCCGCTTTATCGATTTTTAAAAAATTCTTTTAATGAAATACACGAGTTTTTGATTGATATATTTTAATACTTCTTCATCAACTATTTTTTTTTAATATCTAAAAAAAGAAAACATTCAATGGGATAGAAATATTTGCCGTCAGCGTCTGGTATTTACTTGACGATGTAAGCATAACATGAGTTTCATTTAAAAAAAATCAACATGTTTTAAAAAGCAAGAAAGGTTTTACACTTTGGACTTTACAGGTGAATTTCCAAAAAACTATTCTTTTTTTTTTGTTTTAAATTGGAATATTTTCTTTATTGATCTTTTATCTTCAATTTGTGATATATAAAACTTTGACAAATAAATTAATTATTAAAATTTTAATAACATTTTAAAATGGGGGTGTGAATTTGAAAAAAAAACAGACGTTTGTCTAAAATATTATATTTGGTTTATTGGAAAGAGCATAAACTTTCACACTGACCCTGAAAATATCGTAAAAATTGAACCAATAGAAAAATTTTGATAGATTTTTAAAGTTTAAAAATTGAAAAATATTTAACTCGTAAAATTCTATTGATTTTATTACGTAAAAAAATGGCTGCATGAAGGCACGCCAGCATTTTGAAAACATTTTGTAAACACTGTTTTTTAAAAAATAAAAAAAATAATATTTCTATTATTTTTAAACAACTTTAATAGTTTATTTTGAAAGTATATTCCATATAGAAAATAAACAACTCACTTTAAAAAGAGAAATTACGAGTTTTTTCTATTTTATTCGCAGTTTTCTGTTAGGGGTGTCAAAAATTCCTCCAAATTTCTGATACATCTAGAGTTTCTATTCTTTTTTTTTCTTTCTTTTTTTCAATATTTTAAGCAGATTTTTCAATCAGCTAGCAGATTTGGTACTTCTACACTTTAGTGTCGAAATTGGAGACGCCATTTTTTTCACGCACTTGCTATCCAAATATAGGGGAGACATCATTATATGGCCGAACGATTGCTTTTGGAAAGAGAAAGAATAAATTTACCAAAATTTACATTTATTACTTCCGGAAACGATAAATTAAACTAAATAAATTTACCAAAATTAACATTTATTACTCCCTTACACTAAAATTATCATTTATTACTTCCAGAAACTTGGTCAACCGATATTAGTGGAGAAAATGAATCTTGACAATTCAAAAAAAATATTTAAAATTATTTATTTGTTCGAAAAGAACCCCCCCCCCAAAAAAAAACAGACAAACGAAAAAATAAACAAACAAACAAAAAAAAAAACTAATAAATGTTTTGGTTTTGTTTTGGTTTTCAACTGGCGTTCGCCCAGGTTAAACTATTATGAATATGTCATTTCAATTTTCTGTTTTTAATAAGAAAAAAATTGTTCCATGAAAAACTTTCCCGTTCTCATCAATTAAATCGAAACATTTCCAATTAAACAATTACGGATATATGTTCTCTTTCACTTTCTTTATTTACTTTTAAAGCAACATTGGACTTTTATAAAATAGTTTTTTTTTCCGAACAAATAAATAATTTTAAACAAATTTGTTAATTTTGGTAAATTTATTCTTTCCCTTTCCGGAAGCAATCGTTCGGCCATATAATGATGTCTCCCCTAGATTTGGATAGCAAGTGCGTGAAAAAAATGGCGTCTCCAATTTCGGCAATAAAGTGTAGAAGCACGCCAGATTTTTATGGGTCGCTATTTTTGCCATAAATTTTTAGGTGAAAGTTTTTTTTTCAGGAAAACGTGCACTTTTTTTTTTTTTAAAGAAAGTTGGTAGTAAACGTTTCTTTTGGAAAACAGAATTTGGTACTCCTTGGGCGTTGAGTTCCATGGCGACCAGCATAAAAAACACGCATCGTTCTGACGCAAGCGCACGTAACACTTTTTTTTTTATTTACTGACGTTGTCGTAGTATCTAAACGATTATTTGTCACATTATTTATTTTGAAAAAAAGTTTTACTCTTTATGAATATTAAAAGAAAAATTACTAAACATTTATTAATAATGCCTCACTTTTACAGACATTTGTTTTTAAATTTCTTTTTAAATGACGACTTTTATCGACTTTTTTTTAAGTAGCATTTGCGGATGGGTATGCTGACATTTGTTTTTTTAATTTCCTTTTAAATGACTTTTTATCGATTTTTATTTAATAGCATTTGCGGAAAACGAAAAATATAACTAAGCCATTTACTGACAATTTCTCGGTATCTTGACTTTGATAAAATGTATTTGTTAAAAATATTTGTAAAAGTGAGAATTATCAGTAAATGGTTTAGTTACTTTTTTTTCGTTTTTTACCCATCCGCAAATGCTATTAAAAAAAGAAAGTTGATAAAAAGTCATTTAAAAAGAAATTAAAACAAATGTCAGCATACCCATCCGCAAATGCTATTAAAATAAAAGTCATTTAAAAAGAAATTAAAACAAATGTCAGCATACCCATCCGCAAATGATATTTAAAAAAAAGTCGATAAAAGTCGTCATTAATAAATGTCTAGTAATTTTTCTTTTAATATTCATAAAGAGTAAAAATGGAATGGAAATTTAAATTTCGCTCCGTTTTAATCTTTTTTTTTTTAATTGTGCTTCTCCCAAACAAATATAATAAAGAAAATAATATTCAACAATTGTACTTTGTATATATAAAACACGAAATATTAATATATATATATATATATATATATATATATATATATATATATATTAACGAAAGAGAAATAATTCCATTTTTAAACGAAAAAAAGTCAATTTGGTATATAAAAGTTCCGTTTAGTGATGTCACGTGATGACACGCGGTGTGAAATAATTGTTCCCAAATAAAAAAAATGGCCCATCCGTACAAAGAAAACCAAATATTTATTATAGAAAAATTACGTATAATGTTATAATTACAAAAAGATATATATAGAAACATGCATGCATACCGTAAATATATTATACCAAAATGTGGAAGCTATCCGTCCAGTGGTTATTTAGACTATTAATTACGAACAAACCAAGAGTTACATTTATATATATATATATATATATATATATATATGTATATATATATATATATATATATATTAAGTAATGTGATTTATAATTTAAAAATTAAAAAAAAAAATTTTTAATTTAAAAATCAAATTTTAATCAAATTAAAAATCAGTTTCATAAGAAGGAACAACAACAAAGTCAATTATCTGTACGATCGTTTCGGAAATCCGTGCTTTTTATTTGTGGTATACATGAAGTCACGTAGAAGAATTATACATAGTTTTTTTGGTAAGCACGGTCTCCTCATCAGCAAATTTAGGAGGATTTCTATTGAATTGAAAAGACACCAAAAATAAACCTAGCATTAAAAGTAAGGCAGATGAATCTTTTAGTTTTTCTTTTTTTGAAATCAGGAACTGTATTTAAAGTAGTCATTTAGATGTTTATCATTAAATAAAAAGCTATAGCAAACATCTAAATGACTACTTTAAATACAGTTCCTGATTTCAAAAAAAGAAAAACTAAAAGATTCATCTGCCTTACTTTTAATGCTAGGTTTATTTTTGGTGTCTTTTCAATTCAATAGAAATCCTCCTAAATTTGCTGATGAGGAGACCGTGCTTACCAAAAAAACTATGTATAATTCTTCTACGTGACTTCATGTATACCACAAATAAAAAGCACGGATTTCCGAAACGATCGTACAGATAATTGACTTTGTTGTTGTTCCTTCTTATGAAACTGATTTTTAATTTAATTAAAATTTGATTTTTAAATTAAAAAATTTTTTTTTTAATTTTTAAATTATAAATCACATTACTTAATATTGAATTAGCTCTAGGACATTTAACTATCGAGCTTATTATATATCTAAATTACAACGAGCATTTCCTGTATTTTAATTAAACTAGTAATTTCACTATTACATTAAAATACACTTAGCTCTTTAGACTATTATTCTAATCTCCTTTAAATTTATATATATATATATATATATATATATATATATATATATATATATATATATATATATATATATATATATAGCTATTTGGATCGAGAGCGTTCGAAAATAAAAAAAATGACCGAAACTTTTCCGACTATTCATTACGTATGAAAAAGTCGTTTTACCACTCGGCTCACTACGCTAAATTGCTATAACAAAAACAAAACAAAATTCATCTACCTAATTTACATTTCACATTTATTTATATATTCACAGATTGTCGTGAATTCAACAACTATAAGAGATGAGGAGAACAGTCCGCAAACAAATAGCTAAATAAACTATTTTTCTTTATTAATTAACTAAAATTAATTAAAAAAATATGTTCTTATGAAAAAAAAGAAGAAAAACAGGTTGCCACACTAATTCCTACACATAAAAACATAAATTTTGTCTTTGTTTATTTTTTGAGGGGGGCATTTAAACAAACTGGGCCACAGTAACACATGATCAGGTACGGCAAATATATTATATATTCAAGTACTTGTTTTATATAAATATTATTGGAGTGTACATCTAATATGCGTTTCACATATATTTTATTTGTTGTATTGAACTGCTAGAATTACCAGGAGAAAAGATAAAAATGATTGATTTGCTCGGGGTGAAAAGAAATGTACTTATGATTTAATTTCGTAATTACATTATTTTTATATTATTTTTATGTAGGAATACGTAAAAAGTTAGTTTTATTATATTCTGCTACTGTGCTTTTAATTAAACAATAATTGTTTCGCAGTAAAGCTAGTAATGGTGTGAATATCATGCCGGAGCGATAAACATACGTATGTACATGCGTGAAGTTTCATCATTTTATTAATATATATATATATATTATTACAACTACATCAGTTTTTTTTTTGCAGACAAACGTTTACACAAAGAAGCCAAAAGATATAATTATAAATGCACATCATTACTTTCCTTTAATTTTCAAACTTATATTAATAAAACAAACTTGTTTTCTTCCTTCAATAAACCATATGAATATGCACAGAAATGATATGTACGTAATATTTATAAAACGCATACATATATAAATTGCACTAAGTCGGCGTATTTTTAAGAAAATCAATTTGAATGTTAAAGAATAATGTTTTCATAACTCACTCCTCAAATTATTTAAAATGAAAAGAGTTTTACATGTTTATGGACGGTGATAATAAATGTAATTTTTGTACTTTTAATAAGTTTATCTTTACGTGTTAATATTAAGAGGCACATGCATTCTTTCGATGCATCTATGAAATATGGGCTTCTACATATGAAATATGGGCTTCTACATATGAAATATGGGCTTCTACATATGAAATATGGGCTTCTACAGAGGAGATGCAATTTAAATCTTTAGCCTGACAGAGCGACCACATAACTAGAGCCTTTGCTTTTTGTTACAGATAGCAACTTTTCTCTTCCCTGCAACCTCTCTCCCACAGAAGAGACATTGCGAGCCTGTCTTGGATTTATCGTTATTTCCATGGCAAGTGCTCGTCCCAGCCCCAATTTCTGCCCCCCCCCTCGCCAATCTTTCACGACAAACACTCGTCTAGCTGAAACCACTGTCAGTAATTTTCCTACTCTCAAAACGTAGATTCCATGAACAAAGTTTCTTTCTTAGAAGTGCACGCCTGTGGAATTCTCTTCCGTTTGCCTGTTTCCCACCTGACTACAACTTGGATGTCTTCAAGTCCAACATAAACAAATTCCTGATGAATCGCCCCCTTAAGTAAGACACTTTATCAAATCTCCAATACTAACTATTACTACGATACTATCCCATTGATTACTGTACACACAATAACCGTTATCCCGGGTGGCTTCCGGACCATGATAAGTAAATGTAAAAAAAAGATAAATAAATAAATTATATGAATAAGTGTGTTACCTTAAATGATTGGATTATTACATCACATTAATATTGTTTCATTGTTTCTTAACATAACAATCTAAAAGTATATTATTAGTATATTAAAAGTAAATGAATTGTTGGAAAATATATTTATTTTTGTAAATAAAAACGAATAAAAACTTTTTCATTTTTTCATATTCACTGATTTTATCATAAACACATGTCCTTGTTTTCTATATAATACGTGTATGAATAAATGTACGTGTGGCCATCTACTACCAGCCTTAAAAAGCAAGCTTGTGCAGTGAAGCTCGTCAGAGGTTATGGTATTTGATCATCGTAATATTTTCTGCTTCAATTCTCAAATATATCGTGTCGTTGCGTTGTTCCAAACCGTTGTAGAAATTATGCAAGTAAAAGCATATTATTTTTCAAATGATTTAGAATTATGCCGCATTTTGATGCGTGCTATTAGAGGGAGAATATTTTATCCCGTGAAATACAGCAAAGTTATTTTTACTTTTTAAAAGTGTACTTTAAACTTAGTAATCTCATAATCTTAATTGATAGCATTGTCAAAATAAGTATAAGACACAACCAATTTAAACCAAATTTAAAGTAAAGTGATCAATAACAGTTAATATGGCTTAAATAAGCCATTTTAGATATTTAAACACACACACACACACACACACACACACACACACACACACACATATATATATATATATATATATATATATATATATATATATAATTAATAATTTTCTTTAGACCATAGTGTTTCATGTTTTCACAATCATCAGTGTATGAAGTGATAATTCCTACGGATCAAGAGATTCAAACCCAGCCATAAAGCCACTTTTGACTGAAGGAAATTAACAACTTATAAAAGTGAAATTTGGGAATTCACAATAGACAGTAGTGTTAGGACGATTAATCGGATTCAGGAACCGGAAAAACCTTTTGGAGTATCGTAATCGGAAAAAAATTATAGCCTAATTTCCGATTCAAAACCGATTCTTAAAAAAAAATTTTTGACAAAAAAAAAAAAAAATGAAACAAACACAAATTGTTTTTATTAGAAGTTGTTTATTTACAACATAAAACTGAGAAGGGACACATAATGGGGTATACATCTCATTTGCAGATTTAACATTGATTCGCAGAGTTTAATTTATTTTAATTATTGGTCATTTATCGAGAGATAACTTACCTATTCCCTTTGTAAACTTTTCGCATCTATCTGCAAAATGTCTATATACTCCGCTAATCCGAGGGAGTTCATTTGATTATTTACAGGTTTTTAATTTTCTTGATAGGTGTTTTTAATTTTCGTTGGATTCAGCTGTACATTGGCGGTGTCTGTCATTGGCTTCTGAAATAATTAAAGTTTCATTACGACTTTGCGTCTTTGGCCGCAAGTAAAAAATATAGATGTAATCTTCGATGAGTTCATCAAAATTTTGGATGGGATACATAAAGAGAAACATTAGAAATATTTTCTTAATTATAAAGGAAATTATATCTACATTTAAACTTATACAACCACCTCAAAAAAAAGATTGGGACATTTATGACTGTAAGTAACAGAAAACGAATTGAAATAATGAATAAATACTCAACAAATAAATGCTACCAAAGACAAGACTCTTCTACATACTTGAATAAATTTATTTGTGTGTAAACTTCTTTTAAAGTGTTTTTGATTCAAAACAAACTTAGTGTCTCCTCTTTGAGTTATAATTAAAAAAAAATGGCTGTCTAATATCCCTGTCAGAAGGACCATTGATAACTGCTCAAATTGAAAATTAAACAAACGCTGATAGAAACACATAAATAAATGTTAACAATTGATTGAATGTGTTATACTGCTCGAGTGTTTTGTTTAATTTTCGATTTTTGCGCGATTAAGCAAAAATGGGCCGGAAATGAGTATACTCTTATGTGATCGAAGCAGTTTTCCTACGCGAAATTTCCAAATAATGTTTTTGTTTTTTTCGCCACATAACCATTTAAAAATGTATAAATCCATTCTGAGGAAGTGATTTAGCTGCTATTATTATTATTATTATTATTATTATTATTATTATTATTATTATTATTATCAGTAGTAGTAGTAGTAGTAGCAGCAGTATCTGTAGTTTGTTTTTCTTTCACAGTAACACAAATCAATCTCATAATCCATTAAATGTGTATAATTGTGAGAAAAATATGAACATCTTTTTCAAACAGGAAAGATACAGAATAGTTAACAGAAATCCCTCTATTAAGAATGCTTTTCTAAATAATATGTTATTATTTAGAAACTTATTCTTCACATGAGACGAGCTGTTTCAATTCTCAAGGATGCCTTATCGTTTGGATTGTTTCAAACGTCTGCGGAAATTATAAAAATAGCCACAGTTGTATTTCGAGTGTCGGCCGCACTGAGGATTGGACCTTCGACCTCTAGAAGACTGTAACTTACAACCTAATTTTACCAAGTATTTTATCTACTACGCGACAGATCCTATCGGAAAATTCTAATATAATTTTTAAGACCCTTAAACAATCAAGATAAGAATAACAGTCCGAAACATCTAGATATTACGGAAATTCTATAGCAAGCCCCACTCTCCCCAATGGTTTACTTTTGCTTGTGCAGCTGCCATTTTTCAAAGGCAGCATGCGTTCCGCAGATTCAACCGACATAAGTCCAGCTCAAATAAACAAAAGTTTATAGAAGCTAGAAATAATTGTAAGAGAGTGATAGAGACAGCTAAGACAGATTACTCTGAAACCACCAGAAAACGCATCGAAGCACAGAAATTAGGAACCCGAGATTTTTGGAAAATCTACAACAGTGTAGTAAATAATGGTCAGTCAACTATTCCCCCACTATCAAACAATCATGAGGTTGCTTGCACGGCAACTGACAAGGCTAATCTGCTTGCCAGTCGGTTTGCCTCAAACTCCACACTGAACTCGGTACACCACTCACTCCCTGATTTTCCTCTGCGAACAGACGCCACACTAGACGATTTGAAAATCACCCCTTCTCAGGTACATGCTATTATAAAAAACTTAGACACCTCAAAAGCATGTGGACCAGATCTCATCCCGGCTGTGCTATTAAAAAAATGCTCTGCTGAGGTTGCTCCAGTTCTCTCCAAACTTTACAATAAATGCCTTAACGAATCTTGTTTTCCCGACTGCTGGAAAACCGCCTCTGTGGTACCAGTCTTCAAGAATTCTGGTGAAAGAACTGACCTACTAAATTATCGCCCCATTAGCCTCCTCCTGCTTTTCGCCAAAATATTTGAGTCCTTAGTTAATCAAGCCCAAGTCCAGCACCTGACAGCTGTTAAACTCCTGACTGACAAACAATATGGATTCAGGCAAGCCCGTTCGACAGCAGATATCTTAACTGTAGTTTCTGAACGTATATACCGTTCATTGGATAAAACAGGGGAGAGTAGAGCGGTGGCCCTTGATATATCTAAGGCTTTTGACAGGGTATGGCACGATGGTCTTCTAAGGAAAATTAGATCATATGGAATCACTGGAAAAATTCATAATGTAATTAAATCCTTCTTAAGTAATAGAAAAATCAAAGTTGTCCTCGACGGTCGTACATCCAAACAATATGACATAAATACGGGAGTACCTCAGAGGTCTATCCTTGGACCTCTATTATTCCTGATATTCATAAATGACCTCCCTGATAAAATTGTTTCGGAGATGGGTATATTTGCCGATGACACCACTCTCTATAAAAGATATGAGGGGAAAACAAATGAACACATATCCAAGGAAATGGCAGAAACATTAGAGGATGACCTCCAATCCGTAGTGGAATGGGGACAAAAATGGTTGGTCACATTCAATGCTGCTTAGACTAAGCTTGTTTCCTTCAATAACTACAGGAGGCCTTCTCTACCACCAATAGCGATGGCCAAGAACACATTGCCTGAAAGTACTTCTTTTAAACTCCTCGGCCTAACGTTTACAGGGAGTATGAACTGGAATAGATACATTGAGAGCATTGCCAAGGCTGCTGCAAGGAAGGTTGGCTCCCTCTACCGTGCTAGAAAACTACTTACGCCTGACAGTATCCTATACCTCTATAAGGCAACCATTCGCCCATGTATGGAGTACTGTTGTCACATCTGGGCTGGTGCATCTGCTTCTTGTCTTTCGCTCCTGGACAGGGTTCAAAAGAGAGTCGCCAACCTGATAGGTCCTAAACTGTCATCTAGGCTTAAACCTCTGTCCCATCGACGAGATGTTGCATCCCTCTGCCTGTTCTACAAATACTTTAATGGTGAATGCTCTGAGGAACTGCAAACACTTGTACCTCCCCGACGTAACTATCCCCGACAAACCCGACAAGCTACTAAGTCTCATCCCTTTACAGTAGAGATCCCTAGGTGCAAGAAAGCCTTTTACTCCAATAGTTTCTTCCCCAGAACTGCGCGTCTTTGGAACTCCCTTCCGGGATTCTGCTTTCCCAACTGCAATTATATGCAGAAGTTCAAGTGTAATGTTAACACACATCTTTCTACTCATCTCCCTTCATAATGACCCCGCTAATTAAGTCCCTAATAGTAGCCCCCTGCTTCAAAGTGGCACTGTGCCTTGTTTGGGATGAAAATTGAATAATAATAAAAAAAAAGAATATTCAATTTTCATCTAAAAACCGTAGAAATGTAATTTTAGGTTTAAAATGTATCTATTTTCCAATAATTTTTAAAATGCGATTTTTTACTATCTTTTATTTTGATAATACAGACATTTTTCTTTTAAATATATAATTTCTTATGAATGTTTAAATATGTATTTTTTTAAATCAGTCTTAGGGCGTATGTCTAGTGGAGAAAGTTGAAAATTTCAATTTATGTTTTCAGAATTGAAGCAATTACACCAGTTATACCAATATTTTTTACATTACATTTTTTAAAGTTCGTTCTTTTAATCTATATATTAATAAAACTCAAATGACCTTTCAACGGGTGTTGTAACCTAACATCCAGTTTACGACTTCCGGTTGCGCATGCGTACATAAACAAATAATTAACATGACAATAAAACGTATTGTTTTATTGTGTACTTTTTCAGCGTCCCAATTATTTTTTATTCGCGTTTAAATTATCCAAACAAACAATTGTTAATACTTTCTGCATTTTTTTATATCGTTCATTTCTGTATTACGTTTAAGTTATTTTAACGCAATTTTCTTACAATTAAATCTACTTTAACCCGTTTACAACCATAAGAGCATTTTACAACGGCGATTTACCAACCACCTTAATTTTTTTTTAATTTATTCTCCATTTTTTAATACACCTTTCTTAAAAAACATTAATAAATTTTCTTCTACACTACCAACATAAATAAATAACCCCGAAAATATGTTTTTTTTTAAATTTGCGTTACAAATAAATAATCAACTCGACAATAAAACGTATTGTTTTACTGTGTACGTTTTCAGCGTCCCAATTGTTTTTTTTTTCACGTTTAAATTAAAAGATATATCAAAATTTGAATTTAACTTTAAATATTACGGTATCTGTTCAGTGCACATTTACCTATAAGTATGGGAAACCACTTATAATTCAATGGCTCTAAGTTTTTTCTTTCCAAAATAAACAATTATAAACAGAACAACTCATAGAAATATATCTATATGCATTTTTCATTTTAATATACTTTCATAGAAATGTTTCTGTTATGTCACAAAAATATTTTCTTTACGTAACAAGTGTCAGGCTCATACATGAATTCCATAGCTAATATAACATACTGACCCAACGGGTCACGGGTAGTCTAGTATTGTATAAAACTTTTCATTGAGTATATTTCATATATTTTTGAGTAGTGTTTATTTTTTTTCGATATATTAGTTGATAAATTAAAAATTTTAACCTCAACCGTGATGATAATAGTGTTAACGGTTCCGTTTCTTTCTTTTAAATTAATTCAATTACGCAAAACCTTTTTTGCGCGTGTAAAAAGAATGTTTAAGATTATTATTTTTTCAAGCGTTTTTATGCATTATACTACTTTTCAAAAGAAAGGTTTATACTCGTTCAAATGAATTATGTCAAGAATCACCAACATTTTCTATAAAACCGTCTATGCCATCACATGTAAAACTTTGTTTATAATTTTAAATCCAAATAGTCTTGAATTTATGGCACCAACAAGTTTTATAGTACTTACAAAATTTATTGAATTATCAACTTTTAATTAAAGCTTGATAAACAACTTACCATTAGAAAACAGTTGTTATCCATTTCCTTGTGAGTTAACCGCAAAAATAAAATGTTTTGTGTAAACATAGTTAATAAAACAAAAAGGGGTAACAACAGGCAACAAATATTGAGCTAAAAAAATAAATAAATGTTACCAAAGGCAAAGTAAATTACCCTTTTATCTACATGGATGATTTTTTTGTTTTAGTTTATTTTTACTTCCAAACAAAATTATTGTCAAGTCTGTTGAGAAGAAATTGGCGATGTTATTACAAATTCACTTGCTCTTTATGTGAACTTCATTTTCGCCCCCAGATAATAAAAGAGAGTAATCAGCATTTGATGATCGCCTGGGATTGAATAAGACAAGTGGAAATATATACTAGAAGAAGGTCAGCCTCACCCAGGATTGCATGAGACAGGTAGAAATAAATACTAGACGAAAGTTCAGCATCGCCCGGAATTGAATTAGACAGGTGGAAATATTAACTAGCAGAAACCTGGCGTCGCTCGGGATTGAATAAGACATGTAGAAAGATATACTAGCAGAAGGCCCGACGTCGCCGGGTTTTGAATAAGATAGGTAGAAATATATACCAGCAGAAGACCTGGCGTCGCTTGGGATTGAATAGGACAGGTGGAAATATATACTAGCAGAAGTCTCTGCGTTGACCGGGATTGAATGAGATTGGTTGAAATATATACTAGCACAAGGTCCAGCATCGCCTAGAATTTAATAGGACAGGTCGAAAATATATATTTAAAGAATGCCCGGTGTTACCTGGGATTGAATAAGACTAGCTGAAATATATACCAGTGTAAAATGTTTTTAACTTCTAGTGGGGGGGGTAGATATTTATTTGCTGTGTACGACAGCAAAATGTGGCACAAGGCCGGAAGGTGCAGAACAGGCGAGCTCCCCTAAAGAAGTGGCACTCTCGCCTCAACAAAAATTGGCTGGGCACACTCGAAGAGACTAATCGGATGAGCGTGGACAATAATAACCCCAGCAATATTATGAAGTTCAAAAATGCTTCTCGAAAGCAGACACCACCAAATTACGCACCTCACCGCAACGTGTTCCCCAAAAGTAATTTTCTTAAGAAAAAGAATAAAATTATCTGCTATAATTGTGGACGACTCAACCACAAATGTTTCCAATGTCAATATAAACGCTCTAAAATGGACTCCGTATAAAACGTTGAGAACTTTGAGGAAGAACATACATTTCTATTCACATGTAACTTTGACAATACCACAAACGGTAAAAATCTCCATGTAGACGGTGTGCTACAGCACATGTTATCACCAAGGAATCTGATTTTATTAATTTTGATTCAAACTTTAATCCACACAGTCATTTTGTCGAACTTGCCGACGGTAGTCAAATAAACGATATAGTCTTGAGAAGAGGCAATGCTAAAATATCCCTAAAAAATAATAAAGGCGAAATCTGTAACTGTATTCTAAAAAATGTTCTGTTCATACCTACATTTAAGCAAGCTGCAAATAAACAAGGTGCGAATATAAAGTTTGGCACAAACAAGTCAAAATTGATATACCCCAATGGAACTGTATTTGACATTAAAGAAAATGGCCGACTATATAATTTAAAAAGTATGGTTCCCTCAAAAACTGCCAGTCACGACTTTGAAACCTCGTATATAAAATTCTAGGACACTGCAATACAGCTGATATTAAAAAAATTACCAAATATAGTCGAAGGCATGAAAATAATACCTTCAGACTATCTCCCAAATTGTGATGTGTGTGCACAGGGGAAAATGACAAAATATATAAGCCGAACGCCAGACAAAAAAGCTACGAAAATTCTCTCACTTGTGCATTGTGACTTAGCAGGTCCGATCAGCCCGATGTGGAGAAATAATCTAAGGTACGTTTTGAACTTTATTGATGATTTTTCCGTTTTAATTATAGTTTATTTTCTCAAAAACAAATCCGACACTATCCTCACTACTAAGAAATATTTAATTGATATCGCCCCGTACGGCTCGGTAAAATGTATTCGCTCAGACAATGGGACTGAATTCACTAGTAAAGACTTTGACCTTCTATTAATTAACCACCGTATTAAACACGAGAAATCTGTGCCGTATTCCCCCTTCCAAAATGGCACTGCTGAAAGAGCATGGCGAACCCTTTTTGAGATGAGAAGATGTCTACTTATCGAATCAAAATTAACGCATAGTTTATGGAAGTACACTTTAATGGCAGCAGCATTTATCAGAAATAGATCGTTCAATAAAAGACTAGGCAAGACACAGTATGAAGCGTTTTGTAGTGTAAAACCCAAAATGAACCGAATGCATATATTCGGTTCAGATTGTTTTGCATTTATAGAAAATACCAGTAAACTAAATACTAAAAGTGAAAAAGGTATTTTCGTAGGTTACGATAAAAACAGTCCGGCATATTTAATCTACTTTCCAGCCCAAAACGCCATAAAAAGGGTTAGATGTGTAAAATTCAATGATGCATTAAATTTAAAAAATGGCGTTCCAGTGGATGAAAAAAGTGAAATATTACCTAGCATCTTAATCGATCACAATGAAAATATTAATAACGACGACAACTACAGTAGAATTACTGACGAAAATGTTAACCAGACACGTCCATACCCAATAAGGGAGCGAAAAGGCCAGAATACGCAGTGGATTACTGTTACTCATTGAAAAACGCACCGGAAAGTTATAATGAGGCGATTAATTCACAAAATCAGAAAGAATGGGAACAAACTATGGTATCTGAATTGAAAGCTTTATCTGAAAATAACACATAAGAAATAGTGGTAAAAGCAACAGATAAAAATATAATTTCTTCACGCTGGGTTTTTTTCCAAAAAAAAAATCACAGCTTCTGGCAGTGAAACTTTTAAAGCACGATTTGTTGCAAAAGGTTTTTCACAAATTCCTGGAGTGGAATATTGTGCAACATTTTCACCAACGACAAATTTAACGACAATTAAAATTTTATTACAATTTGCACCTCAATACAATTTAAAAATACATCAAATGGATGTAAAAAAATGCTTATTTAAATGCTCCGATTGACTGTGAAATCTATATTTACCCTTCAGAGAGATTTAAAATGAAAAATAGAAATTGCGTGTGGAAACTGAATAAATCGTTATATGGACTAAGACAAAGTGCTCACAATTGGAATTTAACACTCCATAATTATTTAATAGAACAGGAATTCAAGCAATGTCTCGTAGACGCATGCATGTATACCAAAAATGTAGGAAATAAATTGTTGATTTTGGTTTTTTGGGTTGATGATATATTACTCGCCTCAAACTACGACAACAATTTAAAAGATGTTAAGAATAAATTAAATGAAAATTTAAAATGTCCGATCTTGGACGACTGTCATGGTTCCTCGGTATAAAATTTACCTGTGAAAATGAAACTATAACTATGAACCAATCACGATACATTGAAAAAATTCTGCTCAAGTTCGGAATGCAAGATTGCAAACCGCGTTCAACTCCCGTCGAAATGGACATAAATAAAATATAGGGAGCGAAACAAAATCCATAGATAATCGATTATACAGGGAAATGGTAGGAAGCCTCATCTATTTGATGACCGCAACTAGGCCTGACGTATGTTACACTGTAATAAAGCTATCTCAAAACTTATCGAAACCGACAATTAAGGACATTAATCGTGTAAAACAAATCCTTCGTTATCTTAAAGGAACCAAGAAACAATCTTTAATATTTAAATAGTTTGCATATCCTCTAAATTTAGAAGGATTTTCAGATTCAGATTGGGGTAACTCTGAGGATAGAAAAAGTATAACGGAGTATTGTTTTAGACTGTCAAAGACTGGACCTATGATCTCTTGGAAAACTAAAAAGCAACAAATTGTTGCTCTTTCTATTTGTGAAGCAGAATTTGTGGCTCTCACCTATTCCGCGCAAGAGACAATTTTTCTGAACACCCTTCTAAAATCTATTTTAAAACCTGATCTAAGTAAAAAAACCTATAGCAATTCATTGTGACAATCAGAGCAGTGTCTTATTAGCAAATAATTCTGTGATTCATCAAAGGTCGAATCATATTGATATCAGATATCATTTTATAAGGGATGAAATAAGTAAAAAAATCTATTACTCTTACTTATGCGACGTCTGAAAATAATATAGCCGACATTTTCACTATAAAAAGAATAAAATTAAAACATTTTATAACTGAACTTTTTGGAAACTAATTATGAATAAATCTCTTTTCAGAAACCCCAAAAGATAAGCATGAACAGTAAAAATCACACACAAAAAAAAAATAATAATAAATAAATAAAAATTGTAAATTGTCCCAAGCACGACATTAAACTGCGACCATTTTTATCTTATTAACCAAATCAACCAATTAATACTTAACATAATGTTTCCAGTTTTTGTTTAAAACCTTTTCTTTGTAAATTTCCTTTTTGGCAAATAATTTTTTTATCATTTTTTTGGCAAACATTTGTTAAAACAATGTATATTTGTGAATTTTTGTGCATATGTTTATATGTATTTGAAAAGTATTCTATTTGTATGTTTATATATATTTGAATAGTGTTTATATATATATATATATATATATATATATAAACTCAATGTGATTTACAAGAAAATGGCTTCTTTTTGCACACATTATACCAATATATTAACATTTCCTTTTGATCAATGAGAATATATACAAATTCTCCCCCCCCCAAACAAAAAAACAAAAAACAAACAATTATTTTATTGGTTTATTTTTTATTTGTTCATTTATTTGTTTATTTTATTTTTATTTATTTATTTTTTTTTCTTTCCTCTCAAGTCAAACCAAAATTGAACCCGACAGAAATTTTCCATTATATGAAAAAAGGGTGTGTGTAAACTGTTTTTGACTCCTAGTGGGGGTAGGCATAAAACCAATGAATTTGTCAATCGTTTTTATTACCACCGGCTGTGCTAAACCAACCAATGAAATCTTCCAAAGTTACTATAAAAATTTTCGAATTTTGGATTCAATCAGTTCGCCGTGGGCTATGTCACAAGACTGCATTGACTGTTAGCCGCCATCTTTGTTACAGGAAATTACTTCACACTATCGAAACTGCACTCTGTTCAACATGTCTCAACACTTAACAACCAGCAAAAGGCCCCGTGTTGCCCGGGATTTATTAGAAAGGTGGAAATATATCCTAGCAGAAGACCTGGCGTCGCCTTAGATTGAATGAGGCATGTGAAAAATATATACAGCAGAAGGTCTGGCGTGGCCTGTGATAGAATGAAACAGGTAGAATTATATACTAGCAGACTGCCCGGCGTCGCTTGGGATTGAATGAGACAAGTGGAAATATATACTAGCAGAATGCCTGTCGTTGCCCCGGATTGAATGAGAAAGGTGGAAATATATACTAGCAGAAGGCTCAGCGTTGCCCGGGATTTTTTGGATACAGGTGGAAATATATGCTAGCAGAATGCTTAGCGGTGCCAAAGATTGAATGAGATAGGTTAAAATACATACTAGCAGAAGACCCGGCGTTCCTCGGGATTAAATGAGGGTAGTAGAATATAAAGTCAGTCTTGGAAATTGCTGAAACAATTTTCAATCTTAAAATTACTTCATTTCCTATATATTTTTAATAGTGTTTTTGTGTAATGGAGTGATATAAAATCAGTCCCGGAAATGGCTGAAACAGTTTACAATCTCAAAATTACTTTAATTCATATATATTGTTGGTGTTTGGTGAAGGTGAACTAGGCCAGTATATGTAGAGGGTGATCCATATATATTCTGAATTTTCAATGTTGTCATTCGGGAATGACGTTATAATGGTAGTGGTGGGTAGAAAGAAGCATTATGTTGCTTTTAAACGTGCTCTGGAGTTCTCTATGGATTACCAAACCTTCTTTTTTTGGTGTGAAGCTTGAGGGAGTAATGTCCGATTTGGGGTCACAAAGCAATCTTCCACAATGTCATATTCCAAAAAATATAGAATACCTGTGGAATCATATTTCGGAAATTACATCATTTCTCTTACTATTATGTTGTCGGTGACAGGGAGAAAAGCTGCCTTATCACCATCAGTGTCAATACATTAATGTAATTATTTGGAAAACCTGCCGAGTTATGTTCAAGGAATTATATCATTTCATTAAATATGACGGTGTCGGTAATTAGGAGGGAAAGACCACAGTAATGTGGAATTTTATAGTGAAGCAAGGGTTGTCTAATTATTAAGCTTCTCAACGTATTCGTGTATCTATTTGTAAAACCTGCTGAGTAATCTTCCGAAAATGACGTCTTTTTCCCCCAAAAATGTGATGTCGGTAGTGGGGAAAGAAAATGAAACAGTAATGTGGAATTTGATAATAAAGCAAGGGTTATCTAATCACTAAATGTGTTAAAGTAATTATGCATTAATTTGAAAATCCTGCTGAGACATCTTCCAAAAATGACATAATTGTTCTTAAAATTATAGTGCCGATAGTGAAGAAGGAACAATCCAGGAAGGATTAAATTTATGGTGAAGCAAGGGTTTCCTAATCATTAGCCAAGATAATGTTATTCATGTATTAATTTGTAAATCCTAATGATCCATCTTCTAAAAATTATTTCATTTTTCTTAAAATTATGGTGGATTTGGTGGGAAGAGAAATTATTTCATATATGTTGTACAATACTTGTCGAGAATATGCTAAATTGTTTCATATGTGTATTTATATTACCTATCTGAGGGTAGGTAAACTTATTTTTAATATGTGTTATACATTACTCGTCCTAAGGTAAAAGTCTTTCATATATGTGCTGTAAATTACTTATCCTAGGGAAGGTACACTTATTTCATACATGTGTAATACCCGTCCTAGGATAGGTAAAGTATTCTTTTGCTCGAGATAGAAAATGATACATAGACATAAAAATTCCTCTATCTTTTAAAAAAATTACATTTTCACTCCAAACAAGGCACATTGCCACTTTGATGTAGGGGGTTACTATCAGGGACATAAGCTACAAGGGTACTATGTAAGGAGTCGGCCAGCAAGATGTCGGTTCACGTTACACTTGAACTTCTGCATGTCAGTACAGTAGGGACGCAGGGATCCGGAAGGGAATTCCAAAGCAGTTCTGGGGAAGAAACTACTGGACTAAAAGGCTTTCTTCTAGGGATCTCTACTGTAAAGGGGTGGGATTTAGCTGCTTGTCGGGGGTATTTACATCGATGAGGCACAAGTGCTTGCAGTTCGTCGGAGCATTTACCGTTAAAGTACTTGTAGAACAGGCAGAGGGATGCAACATTTCGTCGATGGGATAAAGGCTGAAGCTTAGATGCCAGTTCAGGACCTATCAGGTTGGCAACTCTCTTTTGAATCTTGTCTAGGAGCGAGAGACTAGTAGCAGATGCACCAACCCAAATGTGACATCAATACTCCATACATGGACGAATGATGGCTTCATAGTGGTACAGGATACTTTCGGGCGTTAGTAGCTTTCTAGCACAGTAGAAGGAACCTACCTTCTTCGCAGCGGTCCTGGCAATGCTCTCAATGTAATTGTTCCAACTCATGTTTCCTGTGAACGTTAGACCGAGGAGTTTAAAAGTGGAACTTTCAGATGAAGAGTCTTTGGCCATTGCTATAGGTGGTAGAGAAGGTTTCTTGTAATTATTAAAGGAAACAAACTTAGTCTTGGCAGCATTGAATGTGACCATCCATTTTTGTCCTCATTCCACTACAGATTGGAGGTCGTCCTCTAGTGTTTCTGCCATTTCTTTTGATATGTGTTCATTTGTTTTCCTGTCGTTTCTGTTATAGAGCGTGGTGTCATCAGCATATATACCCATCTCAGAGGCAATGTTGTCAGGGAGGTCATTTATGAATATTATGAATAATAGAGGTCCAAGGATAGACCCCTGAGGCACTCCCGCATTTATATCATATTGTTTAGATGTACGAGCGTCGAGGACAAGCTAGATTTTTCTCTTATCTAAGAAGGATTTAATTACGTTAAGTATTCTTCCAGTGATACCGGATAATCTGATTTTCCTGAGAAGACCTTCATGCCATGCCCTGTCAAAAGCCTTAGATATATCTAGAGATACCGCTCTACTCCCTTGCTGCTATGTCCAGTGAATGGTATATACGTTCAGAGATTACAGTTAGGATGTCTGCTGTTGAACGAGCTTGCCTAAATCCACATTGTTTAGTCGGTCAGAAGTTTAGCATCTGTAAAGTGATGGACTAGAGCTTGGTTAATTATAGATTCAAATATTTTGGCGAAAAGTGGGAAAAGACAAATGGGGCGATAATTTACTGGGTCAGTTCTTTCGTCAGAATTCTTGAAAACTGGTAGCACAGAAGCAATTTTCCAGCAGTCAAGAAAACAAGATTCATTAAGGCATTTGTTGTAAAGTTTGGAGAGAACTGGAGCTACTTCGGCGGAGCACTTTTTAATAGCACAACCGGGATGAGATCAGGTCCACATGCTTTTGAAGTGTCAAGGTTTTTTATGATAGCATGCACCTGAGAAGGGGTGATCTTCAGATCGTCTAGTCTGTCTACAAAGGAAAATCAGGGAGTGGATGGTTAGCAGGGTCCAATGTGGAGTTGGAGGCAAACAGACTGGAAAGCATGTTAGCCTTATCGGTTGCCGAGAAAACAACCTCATGATTGTTGGATAGTGGGGGAATTGTTGATTGGCCATTATTTACTACACTGTTATAAATTTTCAAGAAATCACGGGTTCTTAATTTCTGTGCTTCGCTGCGTTTTTTGGTGGTTTCAGTAAATGCTCTCTTAGCTGTCGCAATTTTTTCTTACAGTTACTTCTGGCTTCTATATACTTCTGTCTGTTTGAACTGGACTTATGTCGGTTAAATCTGCGGTACGCATGCTGCTTTTGCGCAATGGCAGCTGCACAAGTAGAAGTAAACTATTGGGGAAAGTGGGAGTTGCTATAAAATTTCTGCGTGGGAACGTGCTTCAATTGCTGTTTTGAACCATTCAGTGGTCTAATTTGCGCACTGTTCGGCAGGAAGAGAAAAATATTTCCCCATGGGGCATCTCTGATAAGATCTCTGATGGCTTTCCAGTCAGCCTTTTTATAATATCTCGTTGTTTTGAGTACTGGCTCTTCAGTTTTGGCTCTAGAGTGTAGGGCGATTTCAACCATTATCACTGTATGCTCACCGTTCCAAAGTGGGCTGTGGGCATTCGTTACACAATCATCGGGAATTGTGGCCAGAAACAGATCTAAAAGATAATGCGTGTTGTTCTTGCTGGTCTGGGAAACGGGTTGGAAATGTAACCATCTCTGATAGGGAATGAGATATAGAGAAGCTATGTGTTGTGGTACCAGCTGCGTCTGTGTAAGTAGAGACTCCAAGCCAGTTGCTGTAGTGGACATTGAAGTCACCAAATACATGCACTTGTGCGCTAGTGTCGAGGGAGAGTGCTGTATCTATGCTGTCAGAGACTTTGTTTATTAGAGTGCAGTCCTAGGTCGAGGGAGCGCGGTAGAGAAAATAAAAGTAGCTAATGTTATGTTGCATGTTAAGTCTAAAGCACATAAAGGCTTGATTGTCCGAGTCTAGTTTTGTTTCTCTAGTCAAAGGGAAGGTGTTTCGAATATAGTCTCCAAGCCCGTGTATATTTCTGTCAGAGTCCTTACAGCAGAGGGGGAGATATCCAGGTATGTTAAAGTAGTTAGAGGGGATGGAGGAGTGTAGGTTAGTCTCACTTAGTGCTAAGATATCCGGGGTGTTTGTAAGGAGAAATGCTTCAACAACATCTAAATTAGTTCTAAGCCCATGGATGTTCGTAAATGCAAGCTTCAAGGGAGGAGGCAAGTTGGTTTTGTTTGAGTTTAAGCTTGGTTTAAGCGTAATTTTTTTTTTATTTGTACTGTCATTTTTTAAAGAGATTCAGTTTGGGTAAGGGGTGCTGAACAAGTGGTTATGCAAAATACCAGGCATGCAACACAAGTAGACCATCAGCTGACCTTTCATCTACTAGGATTGAGGCCTCAGGAAAGCCCAGTTTTGCAATGATTAATACAAAAACTGAACCGATACTCTGTAATGCAAAATACAACTTCCTTATTCTTAAACGAAAGCTGAAGTTATCTTTCTTCATTAGAAGTGGAAACATACTTAATACCTACAACTTCCATACATTCGCATCTACTGGAAATCTACACATATATCTATTTACTTAATCATACATACGAAATACACCATAGCTTATAATTTACTTCCAATTATACATGTACTATATTGTACTTTATATAAAAAACGACGTCACTCGTATCTACATTGAATATACATCTTAATCCTCCTGCCATCTAAAATATTCAGAGTTTGGGTAACACATTTTTAGTTTAATTCTTAATATCAAGCCATACTCTAACGCGTTATCCTATTCAATGCCCCTTAATCATTTTCAGTAGTGTAATTTTTCAGTAGGTACATAACCTTTACAAACTAACCCAATAACATTAACTACCCACGCAGGGTCGCAGAAATACCTGGATTAGGACCCAGGCGCGGAGCAAACCCTCTCGGTGCTGAGTGACCCGTAGATCTTCCCAGGTCATCCGTCTAGGAGAAGTAAAACTCTGCAGTCTTGGATAACTATCTTCCTAGAGCTGGTGACTCAAACAAATTACCAGTTTGCAAACATAAACTGCTTAAGGAGTAGATAGGCACTGTCTATCGCCCGGCTTCCATACTCCTTTTTTGCCTATTAGCCAGGCGCAGAGGTACTATCACAGGGATTCGATGGAAACATTCAGTGGTCAATCTTGTTTCCTGACTAGAGCAATGAACGCCGTTTTACCCGCTCTCGACACATCCCATCCTTCTAAACTGGGCACTTGGGAGTGCTTGAGTGCCATAATGTCAGTGCAATTAGATTGGGTTGACCTTCGTCTGATGGGTTAAGAATACCGGATTGACAGTTCCTGGCTGCTGTTTCCGACTGGTAGTACAGAAGCCCTTAGTCTTTGGTAGCGCCTAGAGCCGTTGCTCCATCAACAGTTGTATAATGTTTGTAGTGCCATGTCGCGCATGGAAAGGGACCCTGCACTCATCCTCTCTATCCTAAGTATAATAGGTATGTTCGAAAGTGACTTATTTTTTCTCATTTTGATATATGGTCCCTAGCAACGCTGGGTAGCCCTGCTAGTTTATTTAGATTTGGCAATAAAGTTAGCTTTTTATGTTTCAGCCTAATTTTTAAAATTAATTTTAAGCGTGATTACACTATGACACGTAATTTCCCAGACTTGGTATGATTACACGACAATGCAAATAAAATATTTGAAAAGAAAGGAAATAAAAACACTTAAGGGGAAAATAACAAAGAAATGTTTGAATATATAAACGCCCTTAAAAAATCTTTTTACCACCTGTTTTAGTCAAATAATGACATTGTTGTATTTACTAAAACAGTAGAAGAATTACATAAAAAATCTTGTAAATCTGAAAAAGAACTTTTCTATTTTAATAAGTAAATAAATATATTAATATTGGATATATGAAAAAAATCTACTTACAAACCTTCATACACCAGAATTCAACATGTCGACTGTGATCCATTTTGCATGTATAATAAAAATCTTCTATATCCTTAAATCTCATTAGTTACTATGATAATCCACCTCATTGTTGCATATAATGGAAGCGTAAGTGTGTAGGAGGAAACTATTATAACTAGTATTATGATATACAAGTTTTAAAGAACTAAATGGTTTAATATCTATTGTAAACAAATGAAACTGTATATCTGGTAGCCTAAAAATAAATTGATGGTAAAATATTTTACGTCTGAAATAAACAAAGCGTATGAATTTGTCAAGAATCTCGGTTGAGAGTCACATAATGGAGAAGAAGTTTACGCATTACGCCGGAAATAAATAGTAAATACATTCTAACTGATGAAAATTGACGATATATTCAAACAATTAAGTCCAGAATAAAGGAAAGAAGAGCATATTTTTTTGTACAAATCATCACCGTTGTTTTCCTTTTTTCAAAGTGAATAATTTTGCAACTAACAAACGTTAATACAAATTACACCATAACTTATTTTATAATTCAGAAAAATTAAAATCGTATCTCATAATGCTGTAAAATAAAACAGATACATTTGCGTAGATTTTATTTCTTAAAGAGAAGTTTTATAAAATCTACGTAAAATGGGCATGAGAAACATGATTCATAAAATGATTGAAAATTATGAAGATAATGATTAAGTCAAGAATCCACATTAAATTACCCAGAAAAATCGCAGTAGATTGGATTGCCAAAGCAAAAAGTTTATAGGTTTTGTAAAATAAATACAACTTACATTGTATGTTCTATAAATATTTCCTATACAAATTCTTCAACTAGTAAAAATGGATGCCATGCTGAGATGGTTAAAATCACTACGCCTGAATATCTGTCAACGATAGTCACCATCCATCAATACACATCTGATTGTAAACGTGATAGAGTCGTGACATGCATGTCAAAACGTAGTGATAAGTCGAATACGTCCAGTCAATCTCTAGCCAAACCAGAAATAGACAAAACCTCGATTTCGAGTATTGCACTTAAAATGTGATTATTGCACTTTATAATTGAAAAATGTGTTTTATTTGCTACTAATATAATTTCAGAAAAATACACCGAGAAAACATATCAAGACTGAATTGAACAATATTTAATGAGTAGACCCCTTGGAATAAGTGTAAATCTTTTGTAACAATTGAAAATGTTGAAATATTTTCGTAAAACACGCTGCAGAAAATTCTGTTGGTGTTGAGTGCAAAAAAAAATTACATTTATTCGATTATTTTCTTATAATTTGGTTATTTTTCTTATAATTTGGTTATTTTTCTTATAATTTGGTTATTTTTCTTATAATTGTTGAATTGCAGAAAATCGAGATTACTTTATTATGTTTAGTTTACCTTTTTAGTTGTGACATTTTTGCACTCAACAAAAAGAATATTAATATTCAACGTTTAGTCGAAATCATAAACATTTTAAGTTCTGTAATTATTGTAAATAAGTAAAATTTTAATCGTCCTGATATCAATAAACAGGACTTTTACTACTTATTACTTTACTCACAACTAATAATAACAAACCTTAAAATACTCATGATTTCTATAAATTATTAATTTATTTAACACAAATTCGCCACAAATACATTTTCCTTCAAAATATTTTATGTCGCCAATATCAAAGTTTATCACACACACACACACATACACACACACACACACATACACACACACACACACACACACACACACACACACACACACACACACACACACACACACACACACACACACATATATATTAGAAAGTTAAGGAGAACGTGCATATGGAGAAAGAATGTTTGCGCACACACACGCATACGCATGAGTAGTCACATTTACAAGATGTGTTAAGTGGCGGAAATAAAAGAAAGAGGGAATTATTAAATATTTATGTTTCCGTGCGTTGTTCTTTCTATGTAGTTAAATGCAGTGCTTTAAATCGTCAGAGTCCCGTTACAAATTTCCACCACTCCCCTTCTTTTCGTGTTAGTCCACTGAAGGAATGTATTTCTCTGAGTCAACATCTATTACAGCAGAACGTTAACAAAGTGGTGAGTTTCTATTTCTATATCTATGTTCGACTTTCTGACCGTACTTCAGTATATATATATATATATATATATATATATATATATATATATATATATATATATATATATATATATATATATACTAGCAGATCAGCTCAGCTTTACTCGGGTCCTATATACTTTTCTCTTTTCATGACCTTATATGTGTGTGTGTGTATATATATATATATATATATATATATATATATATATATGTGTGTGTGTGTGTGTGTGTGTGTGTGCGTATGTCGGTTAAGAAAGTCATATATATATATATATATATATATATATATATATATATATATATATATATATATAT
Organism: Euprymna scolopes; assembly: GCF_053919585.1. NCBI lineage: Eukaryota > Metazoa > Mollusca > Cephalopoda > Sepiida > Sepiolidae > Euprymna > Euprymna scolopes. Next base: position 44,059,275 of record NC_136496.1, on the reverse strand, counting down.
ATATATATATATGTATGTATAAAATGAAAATTACAATTGAATTTACCAAAATGATCCAAGATGGTAAAATTAAAGTAAATTATAAATATTAAAAAAATAATATTTATAAAATTATCTCAGTCAGATAAAAAAGCTCGATAAAACCAAATAGGAAATAGAGCTTATAATATGAGCAAACAGTTAATAAAATATGTTAAAAACATTTTGAAATGAGTTAAAAACATATTTAATCTGAAAAGGAAATACTAAATAAATGGATAGTCCTTACTCCGCGGAGTTTCGAAGAAATACTTTCCTTCTCATCAGAGAGTAGGAATTAGTAAAATGCGGGATTGGATTTTACATGCAGAAGTATTTGATGAAACAACAAATAAGTCAAAGATCTTACTTGAAAACAAAAAAAAGTGAAGCAGAGGGAATATGGTAAAGAAAAAGGTAATTACACACGAATGGATAGTCTGGTGGAAGATAAAAAATCCAGTGACGGTAAAATCCCAATGTAAAACTTCAAAAAAGTTAAAAGAATTTCCATTTGTACAAGTAAAATCCAAGGAGATCCTGTAAATGGAAGAAGATGGTCCATAATAATCCAAAGGCAGAAATCCATGGAATAATTCACAAAAATGTGTACAAGGGGAAAAAAAAGAAAGGATTCCAATAATATTAATAAAAGAAAAATAAGATGTGCTTTTCACTCTACTTCCGAGACATAAATATAAATAAGAAAGATCTGGGAAGAGAAAGAAGAGAAAAAAACTTTATATAGATATAAAGATTTTTTTTTAACTTTATCGTTTTTCTACATACTTCTTAATACTTTCTAATTTAATAATCCTTTATTTCAATTCTTTATCTCTTCTTTGCATGGCCGGTTTTTTATCTGCATTTTTTTATCTGCATTTTTTTATCTGCATTTTTTGTTTTATTCTTTAAACTTTCCTATCTATCTAAAATATCAATCTACCCACACTTTCATTTTACTATATGCATTTACTTACTTTTTGTTTTCCCTGAATTTGCAGATACCGGCTATCCTCTCCCCTTATAAAATTTTTATTTTTTTTTATTTATATTCTTATCTTATTTTATTTTATTTTATATTTTATTTTTTATTATATTATATTTTATTTTTTTTATTTATTTATTCTTTATTTTCTATATATTTATTACTTATTTATTTATTTTTATTTTCCTTTTAGTGTCGTTTAATAACTCTTGCTGACATTTTTTAGTGATGATTTGTACATTTAAGTTGACCTATATTATTTTGCCCTATATATTTTTTCGCGCCTTTAACATTTCCTGTCTGGGTCATTTTGACTTTTGTTTCCCTTTATTTTATATTTTATATTTAACTTTATCATCATTTTTTTCTCTTCTTTCTCTTCCCAGATCTTTCTTATTTATATTTATGTCTCGGAAGTAGAGTGAAAAGCACATCTTATTTTTCTTTTATTAATATTATTGGAATCTTTTCTTTTTTTCCCTTGTACACATTTTTGTGAATTATTCCATGGATTTCTGCCTTTGGATTATTATGGACCATCTTCTTCCATTTACGGGATCTCCTTGGATTTTACTTGTACAAATGGAAATTCTTTTAACTTTTTTGAAGTTTTACATTGGGATTTTACCGTCACTGGATTTTTTATCTTCCACCAGACTATCCATTCGTGTGTAATCACATTTTTCTTTACCATATTCCCTCTGCTTCACTTTTTTTTTGTTTTCAAGTAAGATCTTTGACTTACTTGTTGTTTTATCAAATACTTCTGCATGCAAAATCCAATCCCGCATTTTGCTAATTCCTACTCTATGATGAGAAGGAAAGTATTTCTTCGAAACTCCGCGGAATAAGGACTATCCATTTATCTAGTGTTTCCTTTTCAGATTAAATATGTTTTTAACTCATTTCAAAATGTTTTTTAACATATTTTATTAACTGTTTGCTCACATATATATATATATATATATATATATATATATATATATATATATATATATATATATATATATACACTAGCAGATCAGCTCTCTTTTCATGACCTTATGTGTGTGTATATATATCTATATATCTATATCTATATCTATCTATCTATAAATATATATATATATGTGTGTGTGTGTGTGTGTGTGTGTGTGCGTGTGTGTGTGTGTGTTAAAAATTTTGACTCTTGTCCTGGTAACATACATCTAAAATTCCAAATGTTTGGACCCCAAATTGGCAGAGGACTTTGGTAGAGTCTGCAAACCTTTTCAACTTTAACATCAAATATTCGCCCCAAAACTGATTAAAAAGCTTGCTGCATGTTTTAATGCCCTTTATGTAAAATTTCAAATATTTAAACCCAAAATTGGCTGAATAGTTTGCTAGAGACCGCAACGGTTAAATCTTATGAATTTTTACTCCTTTGGCAGCCAAATATTTGGCCAAAAACTGATTGCTTGCCCTATGTCTGAATACACTTTATGTAAAATTTCAAATGTTTAGTAAAAAAATTGGCGGAGTAATTTGGTAGAGTTAATTTTTTTTTAACTTTGACCCCAATTGTTACCCCTTAACATTTATGTTTTGAGTACAAATCAAATTAAGAAGTTTGATCTATGTCCACGTAACATACATCTAAGATTTCAAATGTTTGGACCTAAAATTGGTGGGAGAGTTTGCCAGAGTTTTCAAAGGTCTAATCGTTGAACTTTGACCCCTTGACAGTCAAATTTCTGGCAGGAAACCGATTAAAAAGATCTTCCTAAATGTCAATACTCCTTATGTCAAATCTAGAGTCTGTAGACTGAAAATTGACAGAGTAGCTTGATAGAGAAATGCACACACAGAGACAATGTCACTATATATATATATATATATATATATATATATATATATATATATATATATGTATATATATATGCATACATAGAGAGAAAGAGAGCGAGAGAGAGAGAGAGAGGAGGGAGATATAAAGAGTTAGAGAGATAGACATAATGCTTTTGTAATTCCTCACAGACAATCATCAGAGATTACTCACTGATAGGATGAGAACAGGTGAGGTCGTCGTTACAAGTCTCTACAGACTTCCAATTATACTCCACCTCTATGGAAATAATGTTGTGTTATTGAAATAGCCAATTGTATTGAGTTCTTGATAGTAACGACTATCGGTTTTCGCTGATATTTTGATGGCCATAAGTCTTCCCAAGTTCCCAGTATTCTTAACACATCTCCAGTGGAGATCTGGTTAGTGCTTTCTCTCCTCAGTCTTTGCACCCACCTTGACCATTCACATCTGTTTTGTGACACCGCTTTTTAGGACGTCTGACAGTTTATGTTTTCTTGCAATTTTATTTTTTTGGTGAGGTGGGATCATATGATGTTCCTTCTACCTATTCCTTTTACTTCTGCAGTTTCCATGTGACTAATTAGCATTTGCAATTTATGTGGGTTAGTTTCTATATTCGAATATTTTCCTTAAGATTTCAGCTGATTTCATTATTACCATCCGCTGCAGTGTTTCAGTTTTTCTCTTGATTCCACTTTCTCTTATTTTTTTCCAGTTTTTTCATGACAGTTCCTAGTTCTCTTACAATTATTATTATTTATATCATTATTCTTACTTACTTTCCCTGGAGTCTGAGTGATAGCAAGCCTTCCTACCTTTCAAGTCCTCTGCGTGTTTATAACGACCGGTGGCCTTTTCTAGAACTTCTAGTATCTTCTGTTCTCTACCAATACAGCCCTTAAAAATATTGAAACAAAATTAAATATTCTTTAATTACTCCAGTAGTTCTATCTAAGCTGTTATTAAAAGCCAAATTACGGCTTATAAAATACACCCATCAACTTATGTTTGAATCTCATGACTTACACAAATGTGTCGTTTTGTATTCATTTTTTTATATACCGCATTTCCTTCTACCCATTCAACTCATTGTTAAAACATATCTATACTGATGCTATTTATAGAATTATTGTGCATTTCTTTTAAAAAATAATCAAATTGTTAAAAGATAATCTAGTTTTATGGTAAATGCATTTATTAATTTATTTTCAAATAAATATCAAATACAAGAGAAAATGTTAAAAGACTGTTTAACATTTTCAAATTTCAATTAAATCATCTAAGTAGTTAAACCTAAGTATTCTAAACTGTTTTTGTTTTATATATTTTATAACGTTTATTAGTTTTAGTAACTTTTCTCTGGGTAACACATATTTTTGATAATTCCTATACTCTCCATTCTAGTTCCATTCGTGGCTTCAATGTTCTATATAATGCCTTATTTCATTCTTTTATACTCTCTTAAAAAATCAAATAATTTGAATAAAAAATCTATAATAACTTAATAAATGATTTTATTTTTCTTGGACTCAATCCACAATATATGATCATGGGATTTAAATAAATCAATATTTACCGCAAATCAATTATTTGCATTTCCATGTTGAGTCCATTACACTTTTTATTTCAATTTTTATTTTGATTTTTATTCATTTTTCTATAATGAAATCTACTTGTACAATACTTTGAGACGGAGAGGTCAAGTCTGTTGTATGTTTTTAATGACAGTATGGAACTTGGATATATCTCTTTACACACTAAATTGTGTTTTGTATTTCGTTATTTCATAGATCAGTTTCAAAATATTAAAGACTAATAATTTTCAATATCTTAAAAAAAATGCCTATGCAACAATTACACATGCTTGAATGATTAGACACAAGAAAATGAATTGCATGTATAAATAAAGAACAATAACATGTTTGATGATGGACTTATGCATCGAGGCAGAATTTGTTCATTTATTTCTTACTTGAAACCTCCAATATACGGTCAAATGAAATTACATACATAAATTAATAATCAGACACGCTTAACGCACTTGTTGAATGATTCTGCTGAATGCAATCTTTATTTATAGCACATAATAAATATAATTTTTAAACGCAAAGCTATTATTATGTCTTATTTTAATATTGTTCATTTATTTCTAATTAAATGTGGTTATTTTTTTTATAATTTCAGCGAAGAAGTTGACCAATTAAAATTAACCCGGACAAGACTAGATGCAAATGATTCCGAAAAATATAAATCAATGGTGGAGACGTGTAATTTCGCTCTTTTTAATTTCCAATGTATTTTTTGCAAATAACACGAAAGGTCAAGGTAATTTGACGAAAGTCAGTAATCTCACAGACTATGATTGGCTTACAACAGAAATGCTGAAAATCAATTGCAGAGACGTCTGGTCTTGTCCCATTAACTTGAATGGATGGTGCTATTGCGATGACGTTTGTTTCTTATTTAACGATTGTTGTGAAAACAAAATAATTTTGCAGAATACCACCAGGAATTTAAGTGAAAAAAATATCCGTGGTGAAAATCGAATAATCAATAAGGTGGAAAGAGTTGCTGTGGAGCAACAAATAAGCAAGCCATTGCAAAAGAATTCCTACACGTGTCGTTATGACAAAACTGCCGAGACCAACATTTACACGGTGGTTGGTTGTCCGGACGAGTATCCTGATAATTATGTTCGAAAGAATTGTGAACAACCAAATGAGACGGACAAATTGATGCATGTGCCGGTGTCAGGTGTTTTTCCCAATCGACCAAATAACTCTCGATCTGTAAAGTTTTACAATTTATATTGCGCCATTTGTCATGGAATTAAGGAGTATAGATTCTGGCGTCTGATTCTGGCGTGTATTGATGAGCCGATACTAACGTATTATGAAAAGCCAAAGATTGAACATGATCATTCGTTCTCCCGACTAAAGAATTACTGCAACTCTTCTTTTGGTCTGCCCATGAACACCACTCTACGTGATTGTCAACCTATTGTCGATACATGCCCTACTAACATAAGCGATTCCGAGATGTCTCTATGTACGCAGGGTCCATTACAACCGATCTCATCGCATTCTGTAATATACAGAAATAAAAATTGTGGCATTTGTAACAATGTTCACCCGATGTCAATGGTGTGTTTAGCCCCTGCAATAAAAAAGAGAATCTCGACGCTCTACAATTTTTATGTGATGAAAGAATTCACAATAAAAAAATGTGATAATGCATCAATACTAGATCCGTACACGGACACCTGCAGACGAATATACACTCCACGTTTTTGCAATGAGAGCAATATAACAATTGAAGATCCAACGGTTTTTTGTCCTGACTGTAAACTTATTCGTTTACATAAAAACGAATATATCAGTTTTGAAAATTATATCCGTTTAAATAAGACGAACCTAATAATTAATGAATCCCTTTTATATTATATAGACAATAAGGTTTATATTTGTTCAAAAGACTACATTACGAAAAATGCTTCTACAGAAACTGATCAGTTGGATGAAATTGAACATTATATAACAGTGATTGGTTTATCACTGTCGATTTTGGCACTGTTTATAACATTCTGTGTCTATGCTGCTTTCCGCTCGCTTCGCAATGTTCCAGGTAAGATGTCAATGAATCTCGTGGCATCCATGTTTATCGCTAATTTGTTGTTTGCAATAAAACATCTCAATGTCATCTGCATTGTGGTTGCCGTCTGTATGCATTATATTTATTTGGTATCGTTTTTCTGGATGAACGCACTTTCGTTTGATGCCTGGAATACCTTTTCGAAAAGCACGATTAGAGGACGAGGCAAACACTGCTATAAATATTATTTGATCTACTGTTGGATATCTCCACTTCTTATTGTGTCCGTCAGCATTTTTGTACAGTTTACACCAGTTGACGTATTTCCTTCGTGGATGTCTCCAAAATATGGACCGCCTCTCTGTTGGATAACAAATAAATGGGGTCTTTTGATTTTCTTTGCAGTGCCGTTGTTTCTGCTCATTTTGTGTAACGTTGTGTTTTACATACTCACCATACGCGCCATCTATCGGACAGAAAAGTTTTCCGATCGTATGTTGTCAAAAAAAAACAAAGGAATGTTTCTGATTTATTTGAAACTTTGTTTCATAATGGGAATCAATTGGATTTTCGCTCTCCTCCACACATTGACAGGGATTACAATTATACGTTTCATATCTGTGTTTCTCAGTTCATTTCAGGGATTTTTGGTTGGCTGTTCTTATCTCTTTTCAAAACAAATATGGCGTCAAGTGGAAAGTAAAACAATTTTCTCACGTCTATTTAAGAGATACACAGAGAGTGATGGCACAGAAAGTAAGTAAATATTAGTCGTATTTTTCAGCAACCCCAAAGGCCATTCTTAAAAGATTAAGACCGTGAAATGTTTGCATTTAAATGTCTCGTTTTAATATTAAAGGAGGCGTACATTTTTTATAAATATTTTTATGTAATCTGTGCTTCTACAGAGGAGATGCAATTTAAATCTTCAGCTTGGCGGACTGACGGCATAACGAGAGCTTTTGCTTTCAGTTAAAGATGGAAACTTGTCATGGTGTAAGAAATATTTTTTTTTACTTTAAATGACTGGAATTATTACATTACATTACATTAATATTGTTTCCTTGTTTCTTAACATAAAATGTCTAATTTTTTAAAAATAAATTGTTTAAAAATATATTTGCTGTTTTTGTAAATAAAAACTAATTTTATCTATATATTTCATTTATTCTTATCCTAAATACACATCCTTGTTTTCTAAATAATATGCAATGAATGTACGAATGTCCAGCCACCACCGTCGTAAAACGTAGCATTGTCTACTAAGTCTCGTGTATCTTCTGACGCGATAGCTTATGGTATTTGAAGATCACGTGATCAGCGTAATATTTTTTGTTTCAATTTTCAAAGCTGCCTCGTCGTTTGTTTGTTCCAAACTGCAGTGGAATGTATGCAAGTGTTCTAAAAGTAAATGCATTTTTTTTTTCAAAAATCTGGAATTATTTTACGATCGGATACATTTTACCCGATGAAATACAGAAAAGTATGTTATTTTTACTTTTTAAAAGTGTACTTAAAACAAAGTAATTTTATAGTCTTAATTGATAACATTGTCAAAATAAGCTAAGGAGGAAACCAATATACAATTTAAAGTAAGACGATTAATAAAATTTAATATAACTTTAATTATCTGTTTTTAGGTATTTAAACTCACACACGCGCACACGCACGCACGCACGCGCGCACCCACACACATATAATATTTTCAGAATGTGAGATGATATAATAACTTTCACAGCCAAGCAACGTCGCAGCGCACAAGAACCATGACAGCCAACAAACCGGAAGTTCAATACTCGGCAGATAAAAGGCCACAGAAATGGCACAGTTTAATCAAACGTTGTGAACAATAATTCTGAGGTTCGTTAGTGTTTTTTTTTTTAATTTCATTTTTTATGTTCTTTAAGAAATCGTTGTCTAATATGCAGTAGCGTCCAAAAGTTAAAGAACGGTCGATCATTTTATTTTGAATGAATTCTAACTTTATCTATAAAAATATTTTTTTAAAAATTTGGTGAATTTTCCAATGTTTTAATAATGGTAGTTTAATAAAAAAAACAACAACATTTTTTAAATTTTTATTTGGAATACACACACACACACACACACACATATATATATATATATATATATATATATATATATATATATATATATATATATATATATAAGTAGGTTGTTATTTGCTTGAAGCATTGTTGAAGAAAATTATAAGATAAAATTAAAAGCCAAGAACAATGCGAGATTTTTTTTTATATAGAGTAAAATTAAATGCAAACAAAAGAAATAAATTTCTTTTTTTTTTATTGTTTGTTTTTTCTTCTTTCTTCTTTCTTTTTTTTTTCACACAAATTTTAACTCTAAACAACAGTAATTTTTTTTTCTGTTGTATTCAATGGTGTTATAAATCTCAATATATTTCAGACTTATTAGTCCATTTTCAAGAGAAGACAGCGGAAGAGTGTTCAAAATTGGAAAAGTAGCCGCAGAGTTTGCCACGTGATACCGCGAAATATAGAACAAAAAATGACGTTAGGAGAACGTTAAAATAAATCAGTTGATGTTTGAAATACTTGTTGCGTTTGTGAATCAAGGGAGATGACTATTCAAGCAAGGTTTTTTTTTTTTTTTAATTATTGTTTTTCTTATGTTTTAAACTTATATTATAAAAGCGGAGCTCAATTCCAGTCTATTGTTTAGTGTGGGAGTATTTTTTGAAATAATTAAAGATTCGAGGATACGAAGTTGACCTACGTTTCTTGAAGAAGCAAGAATGTTGATGTGAAAATCTGGTTCTGAATTAATGCAAGTGCGAATATGTTTATAGAACGACGAAGCAGTAATGTTTAAGTGCTCTTTAATGCGGTGATGAAGCAATCTGGTAGTGCTTCCGATGTAAGATGCACTGCATTTAGCGCATTGTAGGTCGTAAACAACGTGGTTCTTAAAGCATAAACCTGTGTGTGATATTGGGCAATTAGAGAGTGAACAAGGGGAAGGTGTATGCGATGGATGTTTTCGGTTGAGCTGTTGTCTTAAAGTAGATCCAGTGTGGATGAGTTGAATGTTGAGCCCCTTGCTGCGGATGGCTTTTCGGATTGAAGATGAGATTTTGTCACTGAGGAAGGGTAGTTTTAGAAAACAATTGTTAGAGAAGGGTCGGGTGTTGCGTTTTTTCTTTTTAAGTGAGGATAGGATCGTATTAGGGTAGCCGTTTAGTGAGAGGGTCTGTAGGAAATTGTTAGTGTGTGTATGTTTGTCGGAGATGTTAGTGCATTTGTCTTGTATGCGTGAGATTTCGGCATGTGCGTAGTTTAGTTTGTCCTTGAGAGGTAGTGCAGATTTGAAATGTATGAAGAGGCGTTTGCTGGCGGTTTTTCTGTAGAATTCAGTGCATATGGCACCATTTTTTTTTATTTGTATTTTAAAATCAAGTAGAGAAAGAGATTCCGAAGAGTCTGGGTGTTCTATAGTAAATTTTAAGTTTGGGTCGGCGTTATTGAATTTGTGGAAAATGTTAATAGCCTCTTCGCGGGAGTATGTGATAATTAAAATGTCATCGATATATCTAGTAAAAAGGAGATAAGAATAGCAGGTACTAAGGGTGTGTCTTTCGAGTTTGTCCATATAAGCAATGGCAAGAATACCGGATAGACTGGAGCCCATGGGTAGTCCAGATACTTGTTTGAACGTGTTTTGTTTATATATATATAAATTGAACGTGTTTTGTTTATATATATATAAATTGAATTAAATTACAGGCATCCAATAGTTAAGGAACGCGGAAAATTAATACAAACTTTAACAATTTTTATAACAACTTAACAAAATGCCGACTACGAATATTCGAGAAAAGCTATCTATACAAGAAAAACAGCTTATTTGTGACCATTATGATGAAAAAAAGTCCATAGGGGAGATTGTTAAAATATTGAAACGGTCTAAAAGCGTTGTTTTTCGGGTTATTGAAAATAGAAAAAAAAAAGGTTTACCATTGACTGAAAGAAAAGGTCGGGCCGACCCCGAATAACAACTAAGAGGGGGGATAGAAAAATCAGTCGATCATCTCGTTCTGATCGCTTTAAAACTGCGGCTTCGATATCCCGAGATATTTCCCGATAAACGATCTCACGAAGATTAAACGAAGTTGAATTATTTTCAAGAAGTATATGCTCAAGGCCTTTAATTTCTATCAAAAATAAAAAGGCCAGATTGTTATTCACCGAAAAAACATTTGTTTTGGAAGAAAAAAATGCGAATCTAAATTCAATATTTTCGTATCAGACAGAAGACCACATGTCAGAAGAAGAAAAAATGGAGAAAGACTGTTCCCTAAGTGCGTTAAAAGTACAGTAACATTTGAAGGGGGCAATAAAAATGTATGGGGCATGATATCTTTAAAAGAAACTGGCCCCATTGTGAGGATTCATGGAAAAGTTAAAGCTCGAATGTACAGGTAGTTGATTAGAGAACATGTGGTTGTATAACCTTTCTGATTCTGATAAATACAATGCACCGTGCCATAAAGCAAAAATAGTTTTAGAAGAGCTAAATAGATCCAATATTTGAGTTATGGATTGGCCAGTTCAAAGCCCCAACCTGAATCCAATTGAAAATGTTTGGAAAATTATTGGTTATAAGATTAGAGACCCCCCCCTCAAAAAAATCTTGATGATTTATGGAATGTATAAAAAAATCCTGGAATAATATCTCACATATAACATGTGAACAATTGGTTCTGTCTTGCAGCGATAGATGTCATAGTGTGATTGAAAACAAGGAGCTTTTCACTAAATACTGAAAGGATTCTTTATTTTTTCGTTAATAATTTCCTCCGTTTCTTAACTTTTGGACGCCTGTAATTTAATTACATTTATTTATATGTAAAAAAACTAATATGTATTCAAAATCAAAATAAAAAAAACATTTTTTATTTAACTACCATTATTAAACATTGGAAATTCGCCATTTTTTTTCCTTTTTCATAGATAAAGTTAGAATTCATTACAAAAATGATCGACCGTTCCTTAACTTTTGGACGCTACTATATTTTCTTTTATTTATTCGAACGTTACTGGAAGCTCCCTAATGATGTTACACAATGTATTTTTACTTCTATTTCAATTTGTTCGGATAAGTCTAGATAATCCGTCAACGACTATTTTTTGACGATGATAGATACTCCATTTTATAATTGTAATTGAGGATAATGCCCCCCCCCTCCCATCTCCACTATTCTACAATCTTTGTCTATTATTTGACCAACATTTTTTTTTCGTGAAAGTAAATTGCATTTACCCCCCCCTTTAAATCCATTTAAATACTTCATGTATATGGGAATTGTGTTGCTCGGTGTTTTACTGATCACTGAAATGCCATCTAGGTAGGCTGCAACAAATTCCAGTTCGATAAGCAACGTGTCCATTACTACTTGTTGAAAATGGCTGGTGCAATCGTAGCTCCAAATCATAATGATCTGAATTTTTACAATCCCTTACGAGTATTCATACAAAGTAAGTTTCAGCACTTTTCGTCTACAGATATTTGTAGATAATTATCATACAAAGCAACCTGAAACAAAAATTTCTTCCGATAAATTTAGTGAATACTTCTTCTTAACTAGGAGAGGAATAATGTTAATCTTTTAGTACCTGATTCAATAATGTGGAGAAATCTACAAAAATACGGATCTCTACATTTTAGAGACCACTCGATGCACTCTACTTTCGGTATTGTTTCCATTTTTTTTAGTGTACTTAATTCTTCGTTAACTTGATTTAATGACGCGATTGGAATATTTCGTTCGTAAAAAAGTTTAATATTTGGTTTAGTTCCAACTTTGCAATCATTTTTTTTTTTTTACATTTTTCCCAGTCGAACGGAAAGCACATTCGGAAAACTTTCTTTTAATTCTTTCTTTAGTTTCGCTGGTTCGGCATTTAAATTTCAGGAGGAGATTATGTCATACTCCAAAATTGAAACTTCTCCATCCAGTCAGTGCCTGGTCAGTTATACATCATATAATGTAACGTCAGCGATTAACACGTCAGCAAATTTAATCTCTAGTCACGCTTTTGGTCATTTTCTTTCTTTTTTTTTTTCATCAGAATTGGTTTTCCAATTTTTTGCCACATTTAGAGATCAATCTGAGCCGGAGTGCAGTTGTTATTTAATATTTTTATTCAATATTCTTTCTTTCACAAATTTCTGATATTTACTCTGCACTCCATGTTTAAAAAGGAAGTGTCCTCTATAGTATCAGATCTGAGCGAATAGTTAATTGTAGGCATAGACCAATTCATACCATCTAAAAATTTCCAACAAAAACCTAACAGCCAGCCATGGTTCTCCCCAGAATGTGCTGCTGCTATCGCGCACAGAAATCACTTTTTCCATAGCTACCAACGTAATAGATGCACTGAGACTAAAGCTGCTTTCAGGACTGCCAGCAACCACTGTAAAAGAGTAATAAAAAATGCAAGAGAGCAAAATGCCCAGTCTGTTAAATCCAAGGTAGATGATCAGCGGCTTCGTTCCCACCAGTTTTGGCAAATAACAAATAGGATCCTGAACAGAAGTGTGCGTTCTATCCCAACCATTATCAATGGACCAGAGGTCATCTCGTCAGCGTCAGACAAGGCCAAACTATTTGCAAAACTTTGCAGCTAATTCTACCCTATGCGACGAAGGCCATCAACTCCCCATATTTCCTCCTATAACACAAAACAAGCTAGGTAACATACAAATATCCGTGCATGAGGTCGCCAAGCTAATCAAGAACCTAGATTCCAGTAAAGCAACTGGCCCTGATGGCATCCCAATTATAGTGTTAAAAAAGCTTCAACCATAACTTGCTCCCATACTTACGAAACTGTTTAAGCATTGCCTTAAGGAGAAGTGCTTTCCGACTCCCTGGAAGACCTCATCAGTTTGCCCTGTATTTAAGAATTCAGGTGATAAGTCATCTCCCTCTCAGTACAGACCAATAAGTCTCCTGTGTGTTATGAGTAAGTTGCTGGAATCCATATTAAATAGAGAAATAGTCAACCACTTCAGCACAAATAACCTTCTTAGTGACACACAATATGGTTTCTGTTCTGCAAGATCTACCACAAATGTGCTGACGGTTATATCCCACAGGATTAGTGAATCTTTTGACAAAGGCTTCCTTTCTAGGGCAATTGCTGTTGACATATCAAAGGCCTTCGACAAGGTATGGCATAAGGGTCTACTTCACAAGATTTCCAGCTACGGTATAACTGGAAATCTTTTCTCAATCATTAAATCATTTCTCTCCGATAGGCTCATAAGCGTAGTGGTAGATGGACAAAAATCGGAGGCCTGCAATATAAATGCTGGAGTCCCTCAGGGGTCAATCCTAGGCCCAACTCTCTTCCTGATCTACATCAATGACCTCCCTAAACACATACTTAAATCATTCGTTGACATCTACGCTGATGACACGACCATCTACGGCAACACATCAAAGGCTGTAAATTACAAAGTTCTCTCTGATTCTCTCTCCTCTGATCTCGAGCGCGTGGTTCAGTGGGGGAAGATGTGATGGTTACCTTTAATGCATCCAAAACCAAACTCCTATCCTTACATCATCAACGCTCTGATCCCCATCTGGCATCAATTGTGATGGATGGTTCTCGTCTGGGTGAGGCCCCATGTTTTAGCAAACTTCTGGGGTTGACCTTTACTTCTGATCTGAAATGGAACACGTACTTCAAGTCTGTTGCCAAGGTCGCTGGAAAGATGGTGGGATCCTTCTACCGCTCCAGAAGATATCTCACTACTGATGCAGTTCTCTATCTATATAAAAGCCAAGTACGTCCAAGGATGGAATACTGTTGCCATATCTGGGCAGGAGCTGCTAAAAAACAGCCTATCCTGCCTTGACAGAGTACAAAATAGACTTCGTGGCTTAGTGGGGTATGCCCTTTTCTCTACCCTGCAACCTCTCTCCCACAGAAGAGACGTTGCGAGCCTATCCTTGTTTTATCGTTATTTCCATGACAGGTGCTCGTCTGAACTCCAATCTCTGGTCCCCCCTCGCCAATCTTTCGCGAAAAACACCCGTCTAGCCGAATCCACTGTGAAGAATTTCCCCCACTCTTTATCTGTGCCTAAATCAAAACGTGGATTCCATGGACAAAGCTTCTTTCTTAGAACTGCACGCCTGTGGAACTGTTCCGTCTGCCTGCTTCCATCCTGACTACAACTTGGATGTGTTCAAGTCCAATATTAACAAATCCCTAATGTACCACCCCTTAAGTAAATCTCCACACTAACGTAATGTACTTGCAATAACCCTTATCCCTGAGTGGATTCCGGGCCTTGATAAGTGGTGATCACTGCGTAAAAAAAAAAAAAAAATTCTAATTTCATGACTTTTAGCAATTTTAACATAGCTTCTTCATGTTATTTTCAACTCTGAAATGTGTACTTTTGTGTCCCATACATTTGCAATTAAAACAGTTTTCTATGGTCTATAATACCATCTTCCAATAATATCGCAAAACGACTCTAAGGTCCGATAATTTTTGGTTCATTTTTGTTTCTTCACCCAACTATTGCGGACCAATACATGTTGTGCGCCGTTTCAGTCGCAAAGGAGAAAAAGACAGATCTAAGAAATAACTCCGATTAGTTTTCTGTTTTGTACAACGGTATTTATTTCCTCATCGCTACAGTCGTAACATCAGCCACATGATCTAACACGTTCTCCACGTCTCACGAGTTTTCAAATGTTATCTCGTCTCTCACAAGATCGTTGTTTTTCTCTTTTTTTATAGTCCTTTTCCCCATTACCGGTGACATCACTTCTCATGCATTTGCAAACGAGCATCCGCGAAATGTTACATAAGTACATATTTTTTATTCCAGTTTTGCTTCTGTTCAATAGAGGATGTGCTAGATCTAGTTTTTAGAAAAAAATCTCCAACAATAATGATCTGACATTTTGTATTTTGAAATGGCAAATTGTCAAATTTATCTTTTGTAGTTATCTCCCTTGTATTTTCAGAGGTTTTCCACATTAAAGCGTGCGATAAAACTCTGTAAATCAATATACTCGATAAATTTTATTTTTTACCTGCGATTATTTTTCTATTGAATCATTTTTCGGATTTTTTACTTTGTACCAATTTCAAAATGACACGTACGTGTGTAATAATGTTTTCACCTGAAATGCGTTTGTTTCGAAACCCATTATCTTGCGCAAGCGCCATTTTTAGTTATGCAAAAAATGTCAGTTTGTGAATTTTCGAATGCAATTAAAATGTAATGAAATAGTGATAGTTGTTACGACCACACAGGTCACAGGTAATCATGTACAGTAGATACATTTTTTTTCAATGTGGAATACGATGTTTTTCCGGTTCCTGGTTACAGTATTTGTCCCGCCTTAGGGTGTTATCCATAATTTTATTTGATTATATACATGTGTAATATATGCTGTATTTTGTTACTAATTTTTAATGCTGAATCCAGGGGGCTGTACTCTCATAAAAACAGCCGCGTTGAACATATAGACTATCAAAATAAAATTTTGATAGTTTGTATGTAACCAGTTTCGATTCAACTAGTTTAGTTTAGGCACCGCCAAAACTGGGGGGGGGGCAGGTCAGTACTTTTTGACGGACCGTCTTTTTAAAAATCTACCAAAAATCAGGTAATTATCCGATCAATACGAAATTTTCAGCGATTATTAGGAGAAGAATTAACTTTATAACAGTGTACTTATTTTTCATAAACGATATTTATATATATATATATTTTTGCTTACAAAACCCCCCCTTGTTTTGAAGTGGGAACAAATATGCTTAAAATAATCATCTGAAACTGAACAAAACATATTGTGTTGTTGTAAGGGACAGAATTATAGATTAAAAAAAAAAAAAATTGTTTGCATACCTTATTTTGACGTCTGAATATCAGAACTTCGATTGTGTTTAATTATCCCGCTTTTGAGTTTTGAAGTGTGAAATTCGGTGAATATGTTAAGTAAAATAATTAATTTAAGTTAAGCAAAACAAAAAAAATTTTTTTTTAATATTTATACGAAAAAAGCCATTTTAAAATTTTTGATAAATAAATTAACAATTTTTTTTTAGCGAGCCGAATAATGCATGACCATTATTAAACAGGGCATGCTTTGAATAATCGATACCAAAAAAAAAAAATTCGATAAATATTGTGCCCTTTGTGTTAAAAATAGCATCATTTTTTTTCGATCCCGTTTGAAAACGTTTGCCGCCTTTCGACTACGGTGGACCAAACGCGCTGAAATAATTTTTTTTTATTCTGCTTTAAATTGCCCCCCCCCATTTTGGGGAGCCTGGCCCCCACACACATACACATTAAAAACCAGACTCATACAAATGGTCACCCATCTGGTACTGGCCAGCCTCAGCTTAATAATACATTGAAATTTTCGTCACTGAAAAATAAGTTTTTTTGGCCTGTTTGGTCTTCCATAGTTTTCTTATCATCAAACGAAAACGTAAACAGAGTCGATCTGAACTCTACGTCGACGCGAAATATCTGGTTACCTATATGAATAAGTGGAATTATTTGAAATTCAGGTACTTATATTATAATATTTTTGCATATTCTCTTAGAAAATCATCCTAAATTTTAGTTAGACAATAAATAAATAAATTAATTATTTCAAAAACCTTTTTTTTTTTAATATTTATGTACGTTTTTTGTGCAAGACAAAAAATGTCAATTGTTAACTTTTTGGGAAAATGTAACATTTAAAATTTAATTAAAAATAGTAGAAAAAGTTTTACATTATTCTGTTTTCTATATGATAAAATTCAGGGTTTTATCTTTCTGGAAAAAAAAAGTTACTCAGAAATAATGGATTTTAATAAATGTAATTTAGTTTTAAAAAACAACAACAACTTGATTTTGCGGCCATTTTTGGCGGTGCCTAGTTGAATCGAAACTGGTTACATACAAACTATCAAAATTTTATTTTTGAACTACATCATCCTCAAACATCGTTAACAGATGTTGACAACAGAAATGGCGAGAAGGGGATCATCATGACACCGACTTAAATTCACAGGTTAATGAATGAAATCTTATTTAACTTGCACTTAACGAAAATATTGGCGACATTTGCGAGTGGGAATGTCAAAAAGATAAAATAAAAATAATAAAAATAAAGCAGAGGATCGAAAAAGTCGCATAGCACGCAAACCGCTATTTTCTTTTTTTTTTTTTTTTTACAAGTATTTGTAAGTTTGAATCGACTATACTAGCGTAGAAAAACATAGAAATCTCTATTTTTAGTGTGTGAGAAAGAAGTAAACAGTCTACTTAGACCAAAAACTACATACGCAATTAAAGGGAAAATTAAGTTGCAAATCAAAGACGTGAGCGGAGGGAGGAGGAGGAGGAGGTAAGTAAGTAACCAGCACGTAGTCGCCACGCGTTTGTGTTGGGTGTGTATTATAAAGAGAGGAAATTGAAACAAAAAAAAAAAAAAAAAAAAAAAAAATCAGATTGAAGTCGCATTTCTGCTTGCGAGAGAAGTACTGGTTAATATAGGGCGTGTATATTGCATATGCCGCCTGACTAAAATAGTAACTGAATACCAAGTTTAATAATAAACAGATTAAAATAGTAGTCCAAATAATGCAAATAATAGAAATTATCAATCCTCATTTAAAAAGTTTTAAAACATGTTCCCAAATTGGTAAGAAAAACTCATTCTAAACGATAAACGGTACTTTTGTTAGTTTTTCCACAAAGTCTGCCTCCGACATAACTATTCCCCGAGAAAAAAAAAAAACAAAAAAACATTCATTGAAAGTCACTACGAAACGAAATTAATATGGCGGCCAAGTTAAAAATGAAATGTATATACACTAGTAATAATTATTCTTTATGCACACAGACACTAGTATTTCATGCTAACGAAATCATCAGTGTACGTGGTGACAATTCCTGTAATCATGAGATTCGAATTCAAATACGAAACTACCTTTTGCTCCATCTGCTCAGCCTTTACCCAAGGACCACCAAACAATTGCCAGAGAACTGAAGGGAATTAAAAACTAAATGTCGAATTCTAACGAATACATGAGACAATCTAGCGGAAGTCGTTAACATTGCATAACTTTTGTTAAATCAAAACAAATATATTAAAGCAACGCAGAAAAAATAGAAAACATTAATTACCAGAACATTTATTTACTAAAATCTAAAATTAATTTTATTTTCAAAACGAACACTTTCTTTTAATTACAACTGTGAACTTAATTAAAACACTCAGTCTAGGTATATATATATATATATATATATATATATATATATATATATATATATATATATATATATATATATATATATATATATATATATATAAAGTTTATAGTTAAGTTTATGAATATAATCTAAGATGGCAAAACTAACTACCAAAATAATCCAAGATGGCAAATCTAAAGTATATTATAAATATTGAAGAGTTCATATTTATAATCTCAACCAGATGTAAAAGCTCGATAAGACCAAATAGGAAATAGAGCTTATAATAAGGACAAGTAGTTAACAAAACATGTTAAAAACATGTTAAAAAACACTTTGAAAAAGAGTTAAAAACATATCTTCAAAATTACTCAGACAATTTCTAGTCTAAATATTTGAAATTTTACATAAAGGGCATTTAGAGATAAGACAAGCTTTTTCATCAGTTTGGGTCGAAAAGTTTTAGTTACTAATATATAAATGTATGTATGTATGTCTGTTTGCATGTCTGCCTTAAACTTTCAATAGAGGCGACGGATTTTTCCAAGATCAGTATCGTTTTAAAGTTTGATCTTTCATACGACAAATATCGAAAAATTGGCTAAAAACATTAATAGCTTCCTCTTCAACTAGGCACTTTTCTACAGGGTGGGGGTCACTTTTTTTCGCCGATATTTTTGAAAGTTATCTCCTTTAAATTGTCTAGCCTTAATTTTACAAAAATGTCGCTTCCGGTTTGGCGGTGGTCGTAACAGCATAAACGTTAGGTTTTACCCTGTTCTTTTTCTCCTTTGAGGTATGGGTTCGAGCCTGCCTTCCTACTATCACTTTTTTTTCTGCTCAACATACACATCCAAACACCCGGGCAACGCAGGGCTGAAATGCTAGTATATCTATAAAAGTGAACGTGTCTGTGTGCCTGTCTGTGTGTCTGTCTGTGTGTCTGTGTACATTTCCCTACGCAATAACTCTGTCAATTTTTAGTCTACAGACTCGAAATTTGATATAAAAGGTACTGAGATTTGGGAAAATCTTTGTGATCCATTGTCGGCCAGAAATTTCGCTGTTAAGAGATCAAAGTTCAACGATTTGATCTTTGAGAACTCTACCAAACTCCTCCGACAATTTTGAGGCTACATACTTGAAATTTTAGATACAGGTTCCTTGGACATTGATCTAACTTAATAACTCAATTTGAGCTAAAAACAATAAATGTGGAGGGGTCATAATAGGGGTCAAAGTTAAAAAAATTGACCATTTTTTTTGTTCAGCGTACACCTCCAAAGACCCGGGCAACGCCGAGCACACATGCTAGTATATATATATATATATATATATATATATATATATATATATATATATATATATATATAATTTATTTTAAAACGTGTATATTTATTTCATTGGTTATATATATATATATATATATATATATATATAATGTTATATATACAATGTTATATATATATATAACGTGTATATTTATTGCATTTGTTAACTATATTAATAACTTTACAAACATTTCAGGATGTGAATTACGATCTTAACTTCTTGAAGGAACTGGCAAATGTAATCTCACTATTTGCCGTGTTCGAATAGTTCCAGTCCTTCTGGATTTATCGCCAGGGATCAATTCAACTATATATATATATATATATATATATATATATATATATATATATATATATATATATATATATATAAGTGAACATGTCTGTGTGTGTGTCTCTGTGTGTGTCTGTGTACATTTCACTTCGCAATAACTGTCAATTTTCAGTCTACAGATCCGAAATTTGATATACAGCGTACTGAGATTGGGGAAAATCGATGTGGTTCGTTTTCGGACATAAATTTTGCGATTAAGAGGTTAAAGTTCAACGATTTGACCTTTGAGAACTCTACGAAGCTCCTCCTACAATTTTGGGTCTAAACGCATGAAATTTTAGATATAGATTCCTATGACATGGATATAACTTAATAACTTTATTTGAGCCCTAAACAATAAGTTTTAAGGGGTCATAATAGGGGTCAACATTTAAAAAATTGACGGGTGTTTTTTTGCTCAGCATACACCTAAAAAAACCCGGGCAACGCCGGGCTGAAATGCTAGTATATATATATATATATATATATATATATATATATATATATATATATATATTGTTCAAAATCAGTTACATCAATCTATCCCCCAACGAACAATCCAGAAGGATTGGAAAGTACTCGGACATAACAAATATGACCATTACATCAGCCATTTCTTGCCAAAAGTTAAAGCCGTTATTCACATACTGAAATGATGTTTTTAAAATTATAAAAATAATCTTAATCTCAAAAGCAATGCGAAAAGGACCGGAATTGAGAGTAAAGTAAAGAAAAACAAACAAACAAATAGACGGGTATGTTTGAGTAGAGAAATGTCTAACAGTTTATTCATCTATCATTCCTCACCTCGTTGTATAATTATTTTTCAACCAAGTTGTTGGTATGTCCGGTGTATATAAAGTCCATTGGTGGTATGGTACTTTGATTAATTTCGGGAGAAAATACCTCCCCTTTTCAAAAAGAAAACATAAGTATACGCAAGATGGCGGAAGAGAATAGGACTGCAGATAGAGGTTATGGCCGCAGTAAGATGTGACTAGTTTAAACCGAAGGTAGCTGGGGGTAATTTTATTTTATTTATTTTATTATTTATTTAGATTTTTATAAACATTTATTGCCTATATATATATATATATATATATATATATATATATATATATATATATATATATATGCATTAATGTTGTTTAATTTATTATTATTATTATTATTATTATTATTATTATTATTTCAAACTAACGACGCAGCTAAGATTTTTTTCTTTTTTATTTATAGTATCGCAGTAAAATTCGCGTGACATGGTGTAGGGAAGATAACTGTGTTTAACTTTGTTTTATCTTTTTTTATTATTTTTTTTACTAGTTTGTTAAATATTTTTTGTTAAATATTTTTTGTTGTTGTTTATGTTTTTATATTGTATTTTTTTATTTGTATTGGTGTGTCAGGGGGCTAACTGAGCTTAATTTCATTTATTTTTTTCATTTTATTTTGTGGCTATAATATTCTTTCTTTGTTTATGTATGTAGATTTTTTTATAGTGTTCAAGTGAAACTCCGGGTAAATTATAGTATAAGGGAGATGATTGTGTTTAACTTTATTTATTTTACCTTTTTTTTTTAATTTTACAGATTTGTTATAAATATATTTTCGTGGTTTATGTTTTTATTTTCTGTATTTTTTAATCTACTTTCCTTTTTTGTTTATGTATATTGCTATTTACTTTTTCCCCTTCTTCGTATTTTTTACTTGTTAACTTGATCTTGTCTATTTCTCCTTCAATCTTCACCCATTCACTTTCATGTCTTCATTATCTTTTTTGTTTCTCTTTATTGTTTTCTTATTTTATTAAGTTTTATTTATCTATTCTTACTGTTTTTTTATAATATGAAGTGATCTAAAACTCTAATTCTTAAATATGAATGTGTTTGGTGTTATTAATGCATAGAGCAATATATTATGGTGTATACATATATGAAATCTAAAATTTGTATATATATATATATATATATATATATATATATATATATATATATATATATATATATATATATATATGCGCCTCCGCTACAAGGATGTCCTGAAACGTGACCTCCAGGTCTTCGGCATCCCTCACAACACTTGGGAAACCTCTGCCGGCAACCGATCAAAGTGGCAAGCTGCTATAAGATCTGGTGCCAAAAGATCCTGCCAGCAATACACAGACTTCCTGAACTGTAGAAGACTGAAGCGCCTTGCCAATCGTCGTCCTCGACGTTAAGGGCCTATGATGATATATGCGTATGCATTTTGTCCATATGTGTGTATAACTATATGTATCTTATCTACCTTCTAACTCATATCGTTTGCTCTTTGGTCTGTATATATTTATATGCTCGTATTATATCATCTCTAAGTTTACGTAATGTATCATGTGGTTGTTTTAATTTTCTATATACCTCATAGTCTATGCGTAGGTAACTGTGTGTGATCATTTTCTTTCTTTTTATATTTATTTATTTTTTAAGATTATATATACTTTAATTTATATAATTTGTATATTGTTGTTACTATGGGTTCTCTTGTTACTAGGAGCCAAAGAAGAAAGGGAGAGCTCAGTTCCAGCCTGTTATTCATGGAAGGTTTGTGTTTGGAAATAAGGAGTGCTTCAGCAATTCTAAAATTTCCAAGGTATCTGACTGAGGCAAGGATACTCACGCGAATGTTACGTTGTGTGCTGTTGCATGAAATAATATGTTTGTGGAATGAGGAGATTCTAGTGTTTATATGTTCTTTAATGCGTTGGTGTAGTGGTCTAGTGGTACTCCCTATGTAGGATTTGTTGCATTTAGTGCATTGTAGGTCAACGACCACGCGGGTGCGCAAACATAAGCCTGTATCTGGGATGGGTCAATTGGATAGGGAGCAAGCGTCGGGTGTATGTGGTGAGTGTTTCCGGGTTAGGTGCTGCCTTAAGGTGGTGCCGCTGTGGATAAGTTGTATGTCTAGCTTTTCATAGTGTATAGCTCTACGGATAGCTAAGGAGATTCTAAGTGAGAAAACAGGTATTTGAGAGAGTTTGGCGTTGGCGTTGTTTTCCTTTTCTGAGTGAAGATAAGGTGGAATTGGAATAGCCGTTTATGGATGGGGTGTGTAGGAAGTTGTTAATGTGCAGAATTTTGCCGGGTGTGTTAGTGCACTTGTTGCGTATGAGTGAAATCTCTGTATGTGTGTAGCTCAGTTTTTCTTTGAGGGGTAAGGTGGACCTAAAGTGTACATATTACTTATCTCTAAATACCCTTTATGTAGAATTCTGTACATATAGAGCCGTTTACCTTTATGCTGAGTTTGAAATCAAGGAGCGAGAGACAGCCAGAGTTGTCTGGGTGTTCTATGGTGAACTGCAGATGGGGGTCAGCATTGTTTAATGTGTTAAAGATCTTGATGTCTTCGTCACGGGAGCATGTGAGTATGAGGATGTCATCTATATATCTCGTGAAGAGAAGGTAGGAGCTGCAAGTGCTGAGTCCTTGTCTATCCAGGTTATCCATATATATATATATATATATATATATATATATATAGTGTGTATGTGTATATATATATATATATATATATATATATATATGTATTAATTTAGAAATAAATTACAAAAATAATTTGGAATATTCTGAAATGTATGAAAATAGTTGACACCATTTCATGAAATTCTGTAAGTGTTTCGTTGTGTTATTGCGTTACTGTAACGTATTTTTTGATTTAATTAAATGTTTGACAAAACTTCAATACATAAGGAAAAAAAGGAAAACAAAAATATGATGAAAAACCTAAAATTCAAAAGCTCCAACAGAATATTTAATTATTTTCCAAAAAAATAATGGAATTTTCTCAATTTTATTGACATCGATGTTTTGAAAGATAACGTAACAAAATAGTGTTAGCTAAATTGCTGTGTTGTTCATTTATTCCAACAAAAAGTGTGATAAAATGTCAGAAATTCATAAAATGTAAACGAACGAAATTAGTGTCATTGTGTAATAAATTTATTGTATGAAATTTATTTGTTTAAATTTAAAAATGATAATTGCTAAACGATAAAATAAAAAAGTTTAGTGGATGTATATTACACCACCTCACTACCCTAATAGTTTTGATATTTATTTTAAACTAGCCTGGGTGCCCGACGTTGCCTGGGTGTTTGGAGGTGTGTGTGTTGAAATAAAGTGGTAGTAGGAAGCAGGCTCGAACCTGTACTGCGAAGGAGGAAAAGCACGGGGAAAAAAAGTGACGCGTTGTCGTTGTGTTCATCGCCAAACAGCAAACGTACCCGGACTTGCCCGATATTAAACGTAATAAGTTTTTCAAGGTCAAGGTCAAAGGTTAGGTCATATTTGGTGTGGTTCTTCATGAACTCCTCCGCCCAGGGTTAATACACACCGTTAGGGTTCACCACCATCTCTAGGGTGGGGAGTTTATGAAGAGTCGAACAAAAAATTACCTTAACCTTTGACCTTGACCTTGGACAATGGTGTGCACTATCCCTATCATCGAGACTATCATCCTATAAGATTTGGTTATGATTGGTCCAGTAATGTGGGCTGTAAGAGAGTATATATGCATACACTATGACCTTGGCCTTTGACTTTTACCATGGAAAATGTTGTGTACTATCCCTAGGTGAGGGACCATCATCATGTCAGGCTTGACCTCGCCTCGCGTGGGCTGTAGTAGAGTTGTACACACACACACACACACACACACACACACACACACTTGAACTACTATTTTATATATAGATTACAAAGATTAAAGTCAAAATGTAATGATACTTAACCTTTTGTCTAGAATACTCTGTCTGCTCATCCCTTAACCAACATTCACATCTGTGGAAATTTCAATACTCACAATGCTTAGTGACTATCTAGTGTTCTATTTATGTGAGGAAGATGCTTGCAATGAATGCATATAATGTTTCGTTGTTGAAGTGTACTAGTACTAAGGTGTCATATCTATTCTGAGAGAGAGACAATTTTCCCTTTTTCGGAGGGTAGGGACACTAGATTTTTATCTTATAGGTTTTTGAGAGCGAGTCGTATTCTTGTGAGGTTGAGTCGGATATTATGTTGTTTTTGTTGTATGATGGATAGTATATTCTGTTTAAGTGTTGTGAGTTTGTTGTCTAAATCGAAGTTATTCAGAGAGAGATGTAGAGGCGGTCTAATTGGTATGTAGGGAATGCTGTGATCTTCTCTGTGTTAGTTGGATTGGTGTTGATGTTGTGCGTGTTCTACGAGTCCTGATTGAAGGTATGTAGTCATTTAATGGTCTGCAGAATTGTGGCTCAAGATCCAGTTTGATATTGTCGTTTAGTTTCTGTGTTGTTATGAACTTGGAGCCTATACTAAGGATGTCTATTTAATTTGGTGTAAGTGTATCTGTTAGGTCTATAACGAGGGGTCGAGTTTCGGATTGTGTGCTACTGCTGTTAGTGAGATAGGGGTAGAATTGGTTTTGTGAGGGAACCAAGTGAACTTATGTTTTAATCTTTCCTTTGTTGTGTCAAAGCTGTTCTGGTAGCATTAGTTAATAGCTGAAGATATTTCCGTGGTGATGGTAAGTTCTGACAGCATTTCATTTAGTCTTTGAGGCAATAGTGTAAATGTCTCGGATTATTTTTTTTACCACAGAATTTGAAATTCT
This sequence comes from Euprymna scolopes, assembly GCF_053919585.1. NCBI lineage: Eukaryota > Metazoa > Mollusca > Cephalopoda > Sepiida > Sepiolidae > Euprymna > Euprymna scolopes. The sequence goes on along the minus strand of NC_136496.1, from coordinate 44,033,299 downwards.
ATCGTTGAAGTGTGACAGTTTTCACAATATGCACAATGCTTCAGGCAAACTAGAACATTCTCCTCAAATATTAACAATTTAAGAGTAAACTAGTTAATTCCATCCCTACCTTGACGACTGATATCCCAGCTGCAGATGAGAGAAGCAGGATACCAGCCATCACTGTCAACCAAAGACACTAGTATTTCATGCATACGCAATGATCAGTGTGGTAATTACTATTAATCGGAAGACCTGGACCCAGTTAAAGAAGCCAACCTTGACTTCGTGTAACCATGCCTGGAAGAGGTTGCCGCATGATCCTGCGTCACAGGATCGAATATATAACCAAGTACTGAAGTCGACGAGCCAAACACAGGGTAAAACGATGTGCACCAACCCCAAATCCGAGTGATTACACTTTTACCTCGTCTAGTGATGAACCCTAACCCAACTGTAATCAGATACTTGTAATCAGATACTCCCTGGTCACTGGAAACCACCGTTCTAATATTTAGAGCGCAAAACAACAAGAAAAAGAAAACGTGCAGGACGTTAAGATCACAAGGCCATACCTTCAATTCGTTGGCTGGCCGTTCGTTATCAGCTCTTCTTTCGCAGATACTCTGGTGAGGACTGGTATGCTGCTTCTCTCGGCTGCAGTTGAGGTACAATAATTAATGATAACTCCCAAATCCATTTTTCATAGACAAAGATAATTATTTACATAAAATAATTTCATAAGTAGTTTATACAGAAAAGTTAAATAATTTCGTGTTTTCTCTGTGTTTAAGTAACAGACTATTTCCTGCGTGCACGGGTTTCAACTGATATCAAATTCATTTAGTTTCCTCGCATTTAGGTATTTCAAGATTAACTCTTGGTTTTCATCGTGGTCACGGAGCAGTATCTTGGGTCCATCATGGTGAAGGTCTTCCTTTTCAAATTTGCTCTTTCGGAGAGTCTCCAGGCTTTAGGCTGCTCGGCCAAATGCTGATGTGTCCTGCTCAAGGCTACTAAGCGAAGTCTACCTATCTGCCAAAAGAAATGATTTTTATGAAAAACATCAATTCTGCCTGAAATTTATTTTTATTTCCTTTCTTTTTCTTAACAAGGAAAATCGGGTTATTAAATCAATTTTCTAATAATAATTTCTTATCATCATTATATATTTTTTTTATATAAAAAAACTTTCTGTGGTCTTTTCATTTCATATCCATAATCATTCTCCCACCTTTCTCTCTGGGAAAAGTAAACATACCACGCGTGATTTCTCCCTTCTTGACATTTCTTGATAAAACTAACGAGAAAGAAAATATTGGCTCGCAAAATGACGAATTTTGGTTTTAAATTCTTTCGTGAATATAACATGATGATTTCTCTGATACAACTAACATTTTACCTACAATTGTCATTTTCATTCATTATTCAGAGATTTTATTTTTCTGATGTACAGAAATTTTGGACACCTGGAATTTTCAACCAAGTGTCAAACACCCACGACCACTCGACCGACCGAGTCTGACCAGCAAGATGAGATAGTGTTATATCCACAGGTTAGTGTTTTTCTCTCGGCGAGCGGCAAATAACACATAAATGGGAGGAAATGAAATACCTAGGATTGTCATGTCGGTGAGCGTTCATAGTTGACAGTCATATAGAGTATTCAATAATAGGAAGTTGGAATGATGAGTTTTCGCTAGAGTTAACTACTTCTTTTAATTCCCTTGATAGGGCTCAATGTTAATCTCTTTAAAGAGCTTTATAATTATATTTTAGAATAAATATTAACAATTTTTATACTTACAAACATTAGCGCTTCATATTTATGCAATGATTAGTGTAGGAAGCGATAATTAATGTTCGCCAGGAGACTCGAACACAGTCATCGAAGTCACTTTATATATATATATATATATATATATATATATATATATATATATATACTAGCATGAGTGCCCGGCGTTGCCCGGGGTTTTGGAGGTATATGTTGAGCAAAAAAAAAGTCCTAGTATGAAGGTAGGCTCGAACCCATACCACGAAGGAGGAAAGGAACGGAGGAAAAACGTGACATCTTTAATGTTACAATCACCGCCAAACCGGAAGTGACGTAGGTTTAAATTAAGGCGAGACAATCGAAAAAAGGGAAGACTGTCGAAAATATCGGCGAAAAAAACGACGCCTCCCTGTAGAAAAATGCCCATTTGAGGGTGAAGAAATTAATGTTTTTAGCCAATTTTTCAGTATTTGCCGTCTTAAAGGTTGAGCTTCAAAACGATACTGATATTGTGAAAATTCGTTGCCTCTATCGAAAGTTTTAGGCAGACATGCAAACATACATACATACATACATTTATATATTGAAAGCTCAAACTTTCGACCCAAACCGATTAAAAAGCTTGCTCTATCTCTGAATACCCTTCATGTAAAATTTCAAATGTTTAGACCAAAAATTGTCTGAGTAATTTTATTGTGACCGTAGAGGCCATTTTTTAAAAAAGCTTTGACCCCTATTATGACCCCTTAAAATTTATTGTTTTGGGCTCAAATTGAGTTATTAAGTTAGATCCATGCCCAAGGAACCTATATCTAAAATTTCAAGTGTTTATACCCAAAATTGACGGAGGAGTTTGATAGAGATCTCAAAGGTCAAATCGTTGAACTTTGACACCTTAACGGCCCAATTTCTTGCGAAACCCGATCACATAGATTTTCCCAAATCTCAGTACTCTGTATATCAAATTTCGAGTCTGTAGACTAAAAATTGACTGAGTTATTGAGTAGGGAAATGTACACTGACAGACACACAGACAGAGACAGACACAGACACACAGACACGGTCACTTTTATAGATGTAGTAGCATTTCAGCCCGGTTTTGCCCGGGTGTTTGGATGTGTATGTTTAGCAAAAAAAAAAAAAAAAAAGAAAAAGTGGTAATAGGAAGACAGGCTCGAATCCGTACCGCAAAGGAGGAAAAGAACGGGGAAAAACTGACGTCTTTGCCGTTACGACCACCGCTAAACCTGAAGTGACATGCTTACATTAAGGCTACACAATCGAAAGGAGAGGATAACTTTCAAAAATATCGGCGAAAAAAGCGACCTCCCTGTAGAAAAGTGCCTAGTTGAAGGTGAAGATATTAATGTTTTTAGCCAATTTTTCGATATTTGTCGTATGAAAGGTCGGACTTTGAAACGATACTGATCTTGTGAAAATCCATCGCCTCTGTCGAAATTTTTAGGCAGACATGCAAACATACATACATACATTTATATATTGGTTATTAAAAATTTTCGATCCAAACCGATGAAAAAGCTTATCCCATCTCTGAATACGCTTTATGTGAAATTTCAAATGTTTAGACCAAAAATTGTCTGAGTAATTAGGTAGAGACCACAGAGGTCAATTTTGTTTTTAACTTGGACGCCTATTATGACCCCTTAAAATTTATTGTTTTGGACTCAAATTAAGTTATGAAGTTAGATCCATGTCCAAGAAACCTATATCTAAAATTTCAAGTGTTTAGACCCAATATTATCGGAGGAGTTTGGTAGAGTTCTCAAAGGCCAACTCGTTGAACTTTGACACCTTAACAGCGAAATTTCTGGCCGAAAACCAATCACATCGATTTTCCCAAATCTGAATACACTGTATATCAAATTTCGAGTCTGTAGACTAAAAATTGACAGAGTTATTGCGTAGGGAAATATACACAGGCAGACAGACAGTCACACAGACAGACACACAGACACACAGACACGTTCACTTTTATAGGTATACTAGCATTTAAGCCAAGCGTTGCCCGGTGTTTGGAGATGTATGCTGAGCCAAAAAAAAAAAAAAAAAAAGGCATTTTTTTTTTTAATTTTGACCCCTATTATGACTCCTTAAAATTTATTGTTTTGTGCTCAAATCGTGTTATTAAGTTAGATCCGTGTCCAATGAACCTATATCTAAAATTTCAAGTATTTAGACCCAAAATTGTCGGAGGAGTTTGATAGAGTTCTCAAAGGTCAAATCGTTGAACTTTGACACTTTAACAGCCAAATATCTGGCCGAAAACCAATCACATCGATTTTCCCAAATCTGAGTACACTGTATATCAAATTTCGAGTCTGTAGATTAAAAATTGACAGAGTTATTGCGTAGTGAAATGTACACAGACAGACAGACAGACACACACTCACAGACACACAGACACGTTCACTTTTATAGATATATAGATAGATAGACTAGCATTTCAGCCCGACGTGTTGGAGATGTATGTTGAGCAAAAAAAAAAAAAAAAAAAAAGCGGGTCAATTTTTTAAAATTTGACCCCTATTATGACTCCTTATCATTTATTATTTTGGGCTCAAATCAAGTTATTTAGTTAGATCCATGTCCAAGGAACCTATATCTAAAATTTCAAGTGTTTAGACCCAAAATTGTCGTAGGTGTTTGGTAGAGTTCTCAAAGGCCAAATCGTGTAACTTTCCTTGGACATGGATCTAATCCTTGGACATGGATCTAATTAAGAACTTGATTTGAGCCCAAAACAATAAATTTTAAGGGGTAATAATAGGAGTCAAAATTTAAAAAAATGACCATTTTTTTTTTTTTTTGCTAAACATACACCTCCAAATACCCCGGCAACGCTGGACACCAATGCTAGTATATCTATAAAAGTGAACGTGTCTATGTATCTGTGTGTCTGTGTGTCTGTTTGTCTGTGTGTGTACATTTCCCTTCGCAATAACTTTGTCAATTTTCAGTGTACAGACTCGAAATTTGATATACAGCGTACTGAGATTGGGTAAATCTTTGTTATCTGTTTTCGGTCAGACATTTGACTGTTAAGGGTCAAAGTTCAACGATTTGACTTTTGAGAACTCTACCGAAATCCTCCGATAATATTGGGTCTAAACACTTGAAATTTTAGATATATGTTAATAACTTGATTTGAGCCCAAAACAATAAATGTTAAGGGGTCATAATAGGGGTCTAAATTTTAAAAAATTTGACCGCAGCGCTCTCTACCAAATTACTCAGACAATTTCTGGTCTACACATTTGAAATTTTACATAAAGGGTATTCAGAGACAGGGAAAGCTTGTTAATCGGTTTGGGTCGAAAATTTTTAGTTACAAATATATAAATGTATCTATGTATGCTTGCATATCTGCCTAAACTTTCGACAGAGGTGACGGATTTTCACAAAATCAGTATCGGTTTGAAGCTCGACCCTTCAGACGACAAATACCGAAAAATTGGCTAAAAACATTGATTTCTTCACCCTCAAATAGGCACATTTCTACAGGGAGGGGTCACTTTTTTCGCCGATATTTTCGAAAGTCATCCTCTCCTTTCAATTGTTTAGCCTTAATTTCACCCTACGTCAATTCCGGTTTGGCAGTGGTCGTAACAGAAAAGACGTCACGTTTTTTCCCCGTTCTTTTCTTCCTTCGTGGTACGGGTTCGAGTCTGCCTTTCTACTACCATTTTTGTTTGCTCAACACACACCTCCCAAACAGCCGGGCAACGCCGGGAACCCATGCTAGTAGCAGAATTAGCAGTAACCAAAATGAGAAATAGAGCTTATCTCGGATACGTCTGTTTTGGGTTGAGCGAGAGTTCCAAGATGGCGTCCATGGGCTTTTATTAGCGTTTACCCAATGTGATTATCGTTGAATCACGCCTGCTCTCGCGCGATTATGCAAATATGTCGTTCCCGGCCGCTATAAAGGCAGGACACTGGAAAGGAGAGGGGGCGTTCTGCAGATTGTGTGTAGGTTGGTTCTGGCGAGTAGATTGTGCTTGTTACGACCCACGTATCTGCGAGAAGCGAGTTTCTGTTCCGTCTGTTTTTAGTTGTATTTTTTTTTTTGCCTACTACATTTTTGTTTCAAGCTATTTCGGCCCGACTATGGCGAAGGTGCGGATAAGCAGCGATATTATCAAGCCGTTCTCTGGCGCGGGAGACGTTGTAGCTTGGCTGAAAAAAGTGAGACTTGTCGCACAACTTCAGCAGGTGGATGATGTAGCGAGTCTGCTACCTTTATATCTGGAAGGTGATGCACTGTCCCTCTACATGGAAATGGAAGAGGACGATCAAAAGAGAAATAGACCGAATTGAGGCCCGATTAAAGAGGGCATTTACCGACGACGCGTTTGCAGCATACAGAAAAATAACTATGGTTAGATGGGCTGGCGAACGTGTGGATGTTTACGCCAACAAAATCAGGCAGTTGGTTGGATTGGCCGGATTCACAGGAGATGGCTTAGAGAGACTCACAAAATTGACTTTCGTCACTGGGTTCCCTGACGCTATCTCAATTGCTCTTAAACAGGTGCCGAACATCAAAGTCCTGACCATTGGGGAACTAATGTCGAGAGCAAGAATTTTGACGACGACTGGGGAACACAATCAGGACGTGGTTGCGGCCACACGCTCACCCAACAACCACAGGGCCCAGAATATTCTTGTTAGTATGACCTGTTTCAAGTGCAATACGAAAGGTCACTTTGCAAAGGACTGTCGAAAACGTGGAACACGGTGTTATCGTTGCGGTGAGAATGGACACTGGGCTCGGAATTGCTCGGGAAACGAGCACGGGGAGTACGCATAAGCGCCAGTCTCCTTCCCCACCAAGATGCGAGCACGACGCTCCCGGTGATAAGCATCCAGGTTGACGGGACGCGATGTTTGGCGCTTATTGATACAGGATGCTCTTGGACTATTTTACATGCAGACCGGTGTCGGTCTTGGAGAAAAACGAACGTAGATATCAAAACGATTGGTGGAATGTCCCATGCGTGCTGCGGTGTTGGAACGGTCTCTGTGTCCACTGACGAAGGTGTGTCTGCCAGAATCGATGTGTTGGTGGTGCGTGGAAAACCGCTGGGGTTTGACTTACTTCTAGGGATCGACGCCATAAAAGCTCTGGGCGGTGTCGTTGTCAACCCTACAGGATCAGCGCGGCTGGGCGACAGGAAAAATATTAAATGCGCAGCCATTTCTATTAATGAACCAAATTTCACCGCCACCTTTGATCATCAAAACCGGACGTGGACCGCATCGTGGAAGTGGTCTGAGGACCACCCCCCTGAAAAACTACACAATCGAGTGTCAGAATACCCAGTGCCGGCGGAAATCCGTGAAGAATACACGCAGGAGCTACGTACCTGGATAGATAATGGTTGGCTCGTGCCGTATCCAGAGGATAAATTGGGACCTCCCAAAGGCCTAATTCCCCTGATGGCTGTGATGCAGCAGAACAAAGCCAAAGTGTAATGTACTACCGGGAGCTAAATCATTACGTAGACGCGTTTACGGCCAATGCAGATGTTTGTGCGGCTAAGACAAAAAGGTGCTAACGTGTCTCTACTGGACCTTAGGAGAGCATACCTACAAGTCCGGGTCCATGAGACACTGTGGCCATACCAGACTGTGGAAATCGATGGGAAAAAATATTGCCTGACCCGTCTGGGGTTCGGTTTGAATGTGGCTCCCCTGATCATGAGAGCAATTGTCAGCGAAGTACTGTCTCAGGAAGAAGTTGTAAGCCGTGCAGCATCTGCTTACATCGATGACATTTTTGTCAACGAGGACGTGGTGCCCGCGACCCATGTAAGAGAACACCTAGCGCGGTTTGGGTTAGAGTGCAAAAACCCGGAGCGGTTGAAGGACGGTGCACGGGTGCTGGGATTGGCGGTCTGGATGAAACACAGTGAACTACGGTGGAAACGAGAAAATGCAATTCCAGAAGCTCCCAGCATTGTTACGCGACGGACAATGTTTTCCCTGTTTGGTCGACTTGTCGGGCACTTTCCGGTGTGCGGGTGGCTTTGTGTGGCTTGTGGAATACTTAGAAGGAGAGTAAGTTCGGTAACGAAGGGCTGGGACGATGAAGCAAGGGACGCCGTACTGCATCGTATGATGCTCGAAACCTTGGAATCTGTGCAGCGGAACGATCCGGTCCAGGGAAATTGGTGTGTGGATGGCAAAGAGCTGAATGTATGGGTCGATGCTAGCTCCCTAGCAATTGGTGCAGTCTTGAAGATGCGCGAAACTGTGTTGGAGGATGCATGTTGGCTGCGACCTGAAAGTGACTCTCAACATATCAACTTAGCTGAGCTGGATGCCGTATTGAAAGGTATTAATTTGGCTCTACAGTGGCAGAGCAAAGTGCTACACATAAAGACAGATTCTGTCTGCGTATACCATTGGGCCTCGGACACACTAACTGGAAAGGCGCGAGTGCGTACCAATGCAGCAAGCGAGATGCTTATTAGTTTGTGATCATGAGATCAGGGGGGAATGTAGCAGAATTAGCAGTAACCAAAATGAGAAATAGAGCTTACCTCGGATACGTCTGTTTTGGGTTGAGCGAAAAAGAGAGTTCCAAGATGGCGTCCATGGGCTTTTATTAGCGTTTACCCAATGTGATTATCGTTGAATCACGTCTGCTCTCGAGCGATTATGCAAATATGTCGTTCCCGGCCGATATAAAGGCAGGACACTGAAAAAGAGAGGGGGCGTTCTGCAGATTGTGTGTAGGTTGGTTCTGGCGAGTAGATTGTGCTTGTTACGACCCACGTATCTGCGAGAAGCGAGTTTCTGTTCCGTCTGTTCTTAGCTGTATTTTTTTTGTTTTGCCTACTACATTTTTGTTTCAATATAGTAAGTTATAAAATATATATGGCGATTAAGCTACACCGAATCTTCCGCGTTTCATCCACTCTAGGACTATTTATGAACAAACTCCCTCTCTTTTTTGTCTTCACCCGAAACACTGAACGGTGAATTACTTTTGGTAAGATTTACGACAACCCGTCCGGCCAACGTAGTGCAACATCCTAAATATGCGAAACAAAGTTCCTCAAATTTTCCACACACACACACACACATATAAATAATTTGAGATTTTCATGAATTTATTTACGTGTTTTACGTACACAAATCAATTGGAGCGACCGTTAAATAAATGTATCTTAAATATATCGCCTTCGTTTTTTTAGTTTGTTTTATGTGTTGTTTGTACGCATAAATTGTATATATATATATATATATATATATATATATATATATATATATATATATATATATATAAAGCTGAATGTCTTTGTGCATGTGTGTGTGTGTGTGTGTGTGGTCACGAATAGGCTCCTATATGGTTGATTATTTTAAAAAACTGATTACATATAATGATAGAAGATGTATCGAGACACAGGAATGGGTATGTTTGATCTGATAGAACCGTGGTTCATAAAAATTGTGAGGTCTGCGTTCGCGCCTGGTCCACAAAGTATGGAAATAAAAAATTTTAAAATTAAAAGAAAAAACGTTTACATGTGTTTTTGATATAGATGTACATAAGAATACTTTGATAAGTATGTTTTAACTTAAATAGGGATGCTATAATAAAATTGTGGGGTCTGCGTTCGCGCCTGGCCTCCATAGAATGAAAATAGGCACAAACTTTAATAAAGACTTTTCATATCTATCTGGGTAAGTTTACTTTGATAATTATGTTTCAATTTGAAGAAATACGGTATAATAAAATTATGGGGTGTTCGTTCGCACCTGACCTCCATAGAATGGAAATATGTCACAAAGTTTAACAAGGTTTTTATATATAGATCCACAGAATATTGTGATAAGTGTTTTAATGTGAACAGGTATGGTATAATAAATTATGGGGTTTATCTATTTTATTTTTACTTTCATCATATTTTGCTTTGGTTTTGATACCCCCAAATTCAAAGCTATCTCTTTACAGCCCTTCCTTTTGATAACCTATCATACTTTCATAAATCAGAGTCCATTTTCTGTAGGCTGTTTTTGAACCCAGTCAACAACGGGTACTTTTGGTAGTATATATATATATATATATATATATATATATATATATATATATATATATATATATATATTAGTTCTTAAACTATAAAACAGGCAAAGGTTTACTTAGAATGAGTGATTTATGCCAACTTGATGTTAAATATAGTTAAATTTGTGGCATTTTTGTTTTAAATCCTGATCCCTATTAAATCCTAATATTAATTCGCTGTGCCTCATAACAAAAGTTTGGGATAAAATTTCAGCTGAATCAGCTTAGCAGTTTTCCAGAAAAGTGGAACGGAAAGAAAAACACACAGACAGACAAAGAGAAATCTAATGTATATATAGGAGCGACGCTGTCTAAGCGATTAGAAACCCTCCAAACTCCCATTTATGGTTGAATCTGAAATTCTTATCTTCAAGAGAATCAACAGATCAACAGACGTTTATACTAGCGATGAAAATGTACGCGTAGATATAAACAAATGTGCCTAGACTGTAAAAATGTGATTCAGATAAGCGTTTCATGTTGAGATTCTTTCGATAAACGTCACTGGAGTTTGTCCACTTTTACTTGTGCTTGGAGTAAAATTTATTACCGGCTGTGAGTTAGATAATCTCTGAAGTACCTGTATATACGAAGTTATGAGTGAATATATAGACATGATTGTATTAAAGAAAGAGAGAGAGGGAAAATGAGGGAGAGAGAGTTGTAGTTCACGTTTGTTTTTTATTTAAAAGAATAAAGAACATTTTCACACGCATAAATATCGGATCAAAAACATTGTGAATAGCTGATACATTCGTACACACATATGCACGTACCATACACCCACGCACACAATACACACGTATTTGAAATACCAAAAATATAAGAATCTGTAATCCATTCTTTGCTAAGATTTAAAAAATACAATTTTATTTGCATACATCATTTTTCGCTATATTGGAATAATAATAATAATAATAAAAAAAAAAAAAAAAAAAAAAAAAAAAAAAATTTATCCGTTAGTTCTCACCCGGAAAAAAAAACACCTATCAGGAAATTTGAACAGTTTCAATAAAATATTCAAACAATTATATATATATATATATATATATATATATATATATATATATATATATATATATATATATATATATATATACTAGCAGTTCAAACCCGCTTTGCTCGGGCCCTATGTACTGTTCATAACTACACTTTGTGTAGATTTCAAATGTTTAAACCATAAATTGTCTGAGTAATTTCGTAGAGACCGCAGAGGTAATTTTTTTTAACTTGGACCCCAATTCTTACCCCTTAACATTTATTATTTTGGTCTCAAATCAAAATAAAAAGTTTTACCCATGTTCAAGTTACCTGCATCTAAAATTTCAAGTGTTTAGACCCAAAATTGGCGGAGAAATTTGGTAGAATGTGCAACGGTCAACTCTTTCAACTTTGACCTTTTGGCAGTCAAATTGTCGCTCCAAACCTGATTAAAATGCTTGCCGCATGTCTGAATACCCGTTATGTATAAATATTAAATCTTAAGACCAAAAATTGGCTGAGTAATTTGATAGGCACCACAAAGGTCAAACCTTTTGAACTTTGACCCCTTAGGTTAAAAAACCTGCCCTATCTCTGAATACCCTTTATATAAAATTTCAAATGTTTAGACCAGAAATAGGCTGAGTAATTTGGTAGACACCCTAGAGTTCAAATATTGTTTTTTAACTTGACCCCAATTTTTAACTCTTTACATTTATTTATTTTTTTTTTGACTCAAAGCAAGTTAAAAAGTTTGATTCATATCCAAGTAAACTGCATTTTAAATTTTAAGTGTTGACCCAAAATTGACGGAGGTTTTGGTATTGAATTTAGAACACTTTTTTTATTCGACAAGGAATATGATGTATAGCTTGTCGAATAAATAAATTGTTGTAAATTTATAAAAATAGATGTCAATATTTATTTGAAAAATATTGTTTATATATATATATATATATATATATATATATATAGTCATCCACATACAGTACTGTTTCGCTGTTTCACAGCTCATCAGTGCGGCTAGACAGGCAACTACCTCAAGCCAGGATTGAAACCCGACCGTTTATACGGCAGTCAAGGTTTCTAACCATTACGCTATTGGCGGCTGCTTGAACGAGTAGTGAGTTTAACGATGTTTTGATATCGTCCGAAATACCTCCGCTCGATTTGTTTACACAAAGAGCGTCGCTTAAATGCTAATGGTAATTCGTTTTTCACTTCTCAATATGCTCAACTCAAGGTAAGGAGCACTATAGTCATCCACATACAGTACTGTTTCGCTGTTTCACAGCTCATCAGTGCGGCTAGACAGGCAACTACCTCAAGCCAGGATTGAAACCCGACCGTTTATACGGCAGTCAAGGTTTCTAACCATTACGCTATTGGCGGCTGCTTGAACGAGTAGTGAGTTTAACGATGTTTTGATATCGTCCGAAATACCTCCGCTCGATTTGTTTACACAAAGAGCGTCGCTTAAATGCTAATGGTAATTCGTTTTTCACTTCTCAATATGCTCAACTCAAGGTAAGGAGCACTATAGTCATCCACATACAGTACTGTTTCGCTGTTTCACAGCTCATCAGTGCGGCTAGACAGGCAACTACCTCAAGCCAGGATTGAAACCCGACCGTTTATACGGCAGTCAAGGTTTCTAACCATTACGCTATTGGCGGCTGCTTGAACGAGTAGTGAGTTTAACGATGTTTTGATATCGTCCGAAATACCTCCGCTCGATTTGTTTACACAAAGAGCGTCGCTTAAATGCTAATGGTAATTCGTTTTTCACTTCTCAATATGCTCAACTCAAGGTAAGGAGCACTATAGTCATCCACATACAGTACTGTTTCGCTGTTTCACAGCTCATCAGTGCGGCTAGACAGGCAACTACCTCAAGCCAGGATTGAAACCCGACCGTTTATACGGCAGTCAAGGTTTCTAACCATTACGCTATTGGCGGCTGCTTGAACGAGTAGTGAGTTTAACGATGTTTTGATATCGTCCGAAATACCTCCGCTCGATTTGTTTACACAAAGAGCGTCGCTTAAATGCTAATGGTAATTCGTTTTTCACTTCTCAATATGCTCAACTCAAGGTAAGGAGCACTATAGTCATCCACATACAGTACTGTTTCGCTGTTTCACAGCTCATCAGTGCGGCTAGACAGGCAACTACCTCAAGCCAGGATTGAAACCCGACCGTTTATACGGCAGTCAAGGTTTCTAACCATTACGCTATTGGCGGCTGCTTGAACGAGTAGTGAGTTTAACGATGTTTTGATATCGTCCGAAATACCTCCGCTCGATTTGTTTACACAAAGAGCGTCGCTTAAATGCTAATGGTAATTCGTTTTTCACTTCTCAATATGCTCAACTCAAGGTAAGGAGCACTATAGTCATCCACATACAGTACTGTTTCGCTGTTTCACAGCTCATCAGTGCGGCTAGACAGGCAACTACCTCAAGCCAGGATTGAAACCCGACCGTTTATATATATGCTAGCGTGGGTGCCCAGTGTTGCCCGGGTGTTTGGAGCTGTATGTTGAGCAAAAAAAAAAAAAGTGGTAGTAGGAAGCCAGACTCGAACCCGTACCGCGAAAGAGGAAATGAACAGAAAAAAACTGACGTCTTTGCTGTTACTACCACCGCCAAACCGAAAGTGACTTATTTTTAAATTAAGGCTAGACAATCGAAAGTAGAGGATCACTTTAAAAAATATCGGCGAAAAAAGCGACCCCCCCCTGTAGAAAAGTGTCCAGTTGAAGTTGAAAATGTTAATGTTTTTAGCCAATATTTCGGTATTTGTCGGATGAAAGGTGTAACTTCAAAACGATACTGATCTTGTTAAAATCTGTCGTCTCTGTCGAAAGTTTTAGGCAGACATGCAAACATGCATACATTTATATATTGGTAACTAAAAATTTTCGACCCAAACCGATTAAAAAGCTTTCCCTGTCTCTGAATACCCTTTATGTAAAATTTCAAATGTTTAGACTAGAAATTGTCTGAGTAATTTGGTAGAGACCGTACGGTCAATTTTTTAAAAAACTTTAACCCCTATTATGACCCCTGAACATTTATTGTTTTGGGCTCAAATCAAGTCATTAAGTTAGATCCATGTCCAAGGAACCTATATCTAAAATTTCAATTGTTTATACCAAGAATTGTCGGAGGAGTTCGGTAGAGTTCTCCAACGTCAAATCGTTGAACTTTGGCCCTTAACAGCTAAATTTCTGGCCGAAAACCGATTGCAAAGATTTTCCCCAATCTTAGTTCCCTGTATATCAAATTTCGAGTCTGTAGACTGAAAATTGACAGAGTTTTATTTTTATACATACAGACTATACTCTTTCAGGCTTCCGCAATTGTCAGTGTATGAAACAAAAATTGCTGATCAGGAGATTCAAACTCAGTTACAAAGTCCCTATTCAACACGATAATTGAAGGAAATTCAGTGTCTATAAGTGTCGGCAGGCATTCATACTAAAATGCCAGAGAGTATTCAACGACTTGATCGGAATGTTGTACATGCGCTGAATTTGACCACTTTTCCTAATTCTACAAAGAAGGATTAACTTTAATTTAATTTTAAAAGATAGGCACATTTCATCAGAATATATTAAAGATTATTATTTATTGTAAATCTTATTTTTAAATAGATGATTACATGTTGTAATTTATTCAGTTGTCACATTTGGCAGCAATTGTTTTTGTTAGTTATTGTTCTGTCTAGTATACTGAGCTTTTTATTATCTCGATAGGTGTAAAGATTATGATTATCCTTATAATTTTATATTTATCTACATAAGTACTAATATATATATATATATATATATATATATATATATATATATATATATATATATATATATATATATATACTAACAGGCCGCTAGGCGTTGCCCTGTCGTAAAATATGCATAAATATTATCTAATTCATACAGAAACTGAGACATGTGTATGCGATTATTATGCTTTTTCTAATCTGCTCACATCTTGTAAGTATATAAAAACAATCTCGATCTGAGATCGAAACCAAAACCTAAAAATAGTAAGTTAAGTCCGATAAAGCTTGATACGATCTTTAAAGGGTGTTTTAAAACTTACTTATCATTAACATAAGTGATCTGTCATGTTAACGATTCACACATGCGCATTCGTGAAACAGTTAGCAAACATATAAAAATCCAATTACCTCCACGTAACAATTTTTCAATTTTGACCCCTGAGGAGCCTTTTTTTCCGGATGAAAATCGATTAAAAAAACCGCGACATGTATGAACACCCTATATTCCAAATTTTAAGTCTGTGAATTAAAACTTCGAAGTTTGAAGTAAGAATGTGTACGTGTGCGAGGAACATTATCAACCTATATACTGTACGAAGTTTTAATTCGCAGACTTAAAATTTGGAGTATATATATATATATATATATATATATATATATATATATATATATATATATAAATATATATATATATATGCATTTATTTGAAAACGTAAATATAAATATATATATATAAATATATATATATATATATATATATATATATATTTATATATATATATATATATATATAGACATCCACATACAGTACTGTTTCGCTGTATCACAGCTCACCAGTGCGGCTAGACAGGCAACTACCTCAAACCCGAATGGAAACCGCCCAAACAACAGTCAAGGCATCTCATGACTACGCTATTTCGCTGCTACTGTGCGTGAATTAACGATGTTTTAGATAAAGATTAATAATTATTTAAAATAAATATTTTTTATATGTGTATGATGTTATGCAGTAATATTTCGATTAACAATTGATACTTGTGATGTAAGGATTATCTCGTATATCCTCAATTAAATCACTGATTAACAAACAATGCAAACACGAATTCCTTTCGTTCAAACAACTAACATTTAGCTCTTGAAACAAGTTATCATTAGCCAATCAAAACATTACTCTACAGTATCTTCTTCGTATATGTAAAATTATCTTGCCATTTACAAATTTTCTATTTATATCAATTAATTTTATCAACTAGTATTCGATATATTTTATTTTCACTTCGACTATTTTTTCCCAATTTGTATTTCTCTTTTGTTAATTTCACATAACACCTTTTCCGGCTCGGATTTATTTTTAACGTGAAACCATTTTTTGCTAATATCTTTCCAATCTGCTGAATCTTATCTTCTTTAAATTTTGTCTTAGAGATATGACATAAGAAGCTTTCGCCATCAGTTTTGGTCTTATTATTCATTTGCCACCTACAAATTAACTCAATTATAAACAATGTTACAGTTTGATAACTTTCGATAATGTTGATTTCTTTCTTCAAAAATACTATGAGCTAGTAATTATTTAAAAAAATTGTAAGCAGTAAAATGTTATAAAATTTTATAACTGCTTGTTTCTTACTTCACAATCATTATTTTAACAAGAAGATGAAACTTTTTCCTTACTTCGATTTAAATACATGTACACGTAAATGTCCGATCAATTGTTTTTATTAGTATAAGAAGTGTTGGATTTATTAATGAACAGTGATAATTTCTTGTTGGTGTGCGCTATTCCTCAGCCAATGAAAAGGTAATGTCTCGGCGGATGGTCTCATGGTAACAGAACCGATACTACATTACCCCATCAAGGAGGAGATAATTCGTTGTAGGATATTCTCAGAACAACAGTACAAATAGTACACTCTCTTCTTTCCAACAAAAATGAGGTAATGTCTGTGAGGATAGTATCATGACGAACGAACATACATTATTCCCCTATAGAATAGATAATGTCTAGGAGAATGGCCTACCGATAACAAAGGCAAGAAGGTTGTCTTATCACGAACGAACATATCTACCCTCAAATAGGGTGTAATGCCTGCAAAGATGATCTATTGCAGCAGAACGGCTACTCCACTACATCCTCTGAATTAAGCAGAGAAAGGTTGGTTCATTCATAGAAGTAATAGTATAATTTCGAATCCAGACATATAGACACCAAATTTCCATTAATAACAGATATAGACTATAATTCAAGTTGAAAATCCGAAACTTTACTCGCTCCCACTTGATATTTTGGGTACATATATGTGTGGAAACTGAAATTGCCAAATCAAAGTTTCGATAGAAAGACCAATAAAAATGTCATCACCTACTAGAGCTCCTGTTTTAAAAGCCGAAAGTGCTTACGTTGATATCCAACAGAATAAGAGGATAATATAAGTTCTAAAATGATGCTTTGGATTAAATGGATTTGAAGCATCTTAGAATTAGCAACAACTAAGAGATATAATTTGTATTAACTTGTTATTACTTCCGGTTTAGTTATAAAAAACACAGGAAGGTATATATTCACACTTGTAACTTTGCATTCTCAAAAGATTTTCATCTACAAAAGTTTTACTTAAAGTCTAAAAATACATATTTTCACGTTTTGCTACACGCATGTTTTTAATTTAAAAAAAATATTTAGTCAGCGTTTTGTTTTTGTAAACTTTGAAAATCAAAAGATACAAAATACTTAAATTAAAATTCATAAATTTAGAAAGCCAGTACAATGCAGAATTTTAAATATTTATTTGTTTAAATTAAATCTTCGGCGATATGACGTTTTCATCGAGAATAAAATTGATTTGTATTTCTTTGTCCTTGCGGTGTCACTAGGAAAGTAAAGTTCGTGTGCGCGCACCATGAGCGTTCCTCATGATTTTCAGCATTTGAAAATATCGACGTTGAAGAAGATCCCACGCATTTAAATTTTCAAAACGAAAAACAAAAAAAATAAATAAAAAAACACAAACTGATTCTATTCCTGATGAAGGCGTTATATTACCAAAATTTGATTTTAAACAAACAAATGTTTGTTTATTTAAAATGAAAATTGTGTGTTGCACTGCCTTTGTAAACTTAACGAATTTAAATTTGAATTTTAAAAACGCTTATTTATTACAAACATATATTTTTTAAATATTAGACTGTATTGATCTTTTAAGGTTTTATTTTTCTCTGTAAAAATCTATAATTTATCGTAAGAGGCAAAACCGGAAGTAAAAAAAAAGTATCCTTTTCGTTGTTACTCATTCTGTGGTGTTTCAACCCAGTTTGATTGGATGTTTTTTAACAAACATAAAAACAAAATTATATGGTTTTCATAAACGGTCATTTCGCAGACTTTACTTGCATACATTAGTAGCAAAAATTCAACGAAGTATAAAAGAACCAACTTCGCTGAAACCAGCGACAAATCGCCGAATGAGATAGTCAACACGACTGTTCAAACAACCATCGCCATGAAAACGCTTTTTCCTTCCGAGATCCGAATGCAATCAACAACAATCATCTCAGAAACAGCACCACCCCTAAAAAAACAACAAAAAAAAAACCCCAGACAAATGAACCACGATATATTACAACTTATGACATTATCATTCGAGAACAATCCAACATAATCGTTCCGTTGCAAACTATTAAATGCGAAGTTATACTCATGATGACTGCATGCGCGTATGCATTTTATTTGGCATAAATTTGACATTTTAAAATTTACCAAATTTTCGTTTCGTTGCTGTTTTATTCTTACTATTTCCATGAGAGAACTACCATGAAGCAGCTGTAATGCTATATGATAACAAAAATAAACACATTTGAAGAACCAAGAAATCTTGCGTGCATACAAATAAACGTTCTGCGTAAGATATCGACCCCCGCCAAAATAATCAGCCGTTGAAAAATGGAGGTGATTTAATGATATTTTTTTTTCTATTGCAATCTATGTGTGTTGGTCAGGTAACATTTGTTCAAGGTAATCTAATGACAGCAGAAAGAAGACACGCGTGTTCTTTTGCTTTTTTATGTTTTGTTGCTTTATTACTAAATTCGGTTCTACTTATCTACATCCTGTCTTTTATGTATATGTGTATGTGTATGTGTGTGTGTGTGCGCGCGCGTGTGCTCTTACTTGTATATAACCGTTGCATATATTTCACACACATACACACACACATTAGCATACACACGCGCACACACAAATATTGCCTAAAATAAGCAGAATGACAGAATTTAAAGAATAGCAAACTAAAGTTTTTCTATATCAATCGGATAAATCGGGCAACTGTTCTCACCTTGAGTATTATCTGAAGAATGTTTCAGCTCGACGCAGATAACACTCAAGATGAGAGCATTTGTCCGATTAATCCAAACACTCATCCCTTATCTAAAAAAAAGCAGAACTTTTTCTGTTTTGTCCTCTATTAGTGATGGAGGAATCCTTGTAGACTTAAGTCATTTTTTAGTCTTGTTCCGATCCAGAGTGTCTCTATTGAAGGAGCTAAATTTCCTTCATATTAAAATCAAAGTTTGTGTCTGTAACCCTGCTGTTGTGGAGAGACAAGCAAATTAGAATAGCACTATCTAAAGCCATTGAAGGATATTATCTCCGACCTTCTTCAAGTGTATCTTGTCGAACTCGAGAATCTGCACAGAATTTCGAACGAAAACCTTTATTTTATTCACGAAAGGATTCATAACGTAACGTATAAAGTACTAAGTAAAATTCAGTTTTAAATGACACTCTTTTGGAGGCTTGAGGTTCCATCCTCAGTGCGGGTGACACTTAGAATACAAATGCGAATTACATTAGACTTCGACCTGGCCATGGTTAACGGAACGAGAACATACCTTCGTAGATTGAATTCTGTTCAAATTCCCGAGTTCGACAGAAAGACTACCGAATTCGAAAAGATACATCTGATGAAGGTCGGAGGTTACATTGGGCGAAACGTCCATCGGCTACAATGTTGTAAAAATAACAGTGAAGATGAGAACAGTAGTCTGAATAATCCGAAAGTAATGCCTCCTATTTTTATTCCACCCGAATGAATCAGAGGAGATTGCAATTTGCATTGTTATGATGACTTAACTTATGCATTAATTAACTGAAAATTTAATCTCTTTGTTGCAGATATTGACTGTGTGAGAAAGCAACTCTAAGAAAGCAACTTTTGTCATGGACGTGCATCAAAAGTAGAGATGCATCATTGAATTCCTCCATGCAAAAAAAATTACCCGGTCAACATTCACCGGCGCCTATTGAACGTTTATGAAGCGGATGTAGTTGATGTTAACACAGAAGATGGATTCGTTGATTTTAGAGTGGCGGCACGCTACGACTGATACATAAAAGAGGTTGCCAAAAGTACATTGAGAATTATGGTGACTATGTAGAAAAATAAATTCTGGAGCACACATGGTTGGCCATTTTAATGGTATTACTCCCGTCTTTGTACTTTTCAAAGTTTTCGTGTCTTAATAAAAAAAAATAGGAGGTTTTACTTTTGGAACGATTCTCGTAATATAAAATAGAGGTGACCTAACAATGATCTGCTCTAATGTGATACAAGGTCGCTTAAAGGAAATTCTAGCGGCCTATTTGAACAATTCTCATGTCTATTTAGCATCCCACATCATTTGTAGGAAACAAGCGACAGTAAAGACACGACCAAATATCGACACAGACACTACACTTTAATATGAGCCCGAAAAGTTATTACCAAAACAGTTGTCATCTTAAACAAAGTATCGTAATATCCAACACATAGGGAGGTACTAGCATATAAACAAAACTTTATAAAGGATACATGCTATATTTAGTCCGGTGCTTGACATATGAAGGTGGTTATTTCTGTCTTAAATTCATATTTGATCTAGTATTTGTTTGACACAAAAAAAACAAAAAAAAACAAACAAAAAAAAAAACATTCCAGTGATACTCCCAAAGATTCCATGAACTTGTGTACCCTCGGAGAAAATCATCATTATCAGCATCAGCATCAGCAGCAGCAGCATCATAGAGATGACGATGAGTAAATAGTTAACAATATGAACTGACAACTCGGGTGATCCAAGTTCGAATCCATTCTTTCACTTTCACCTAAGGATGTTGGTAACCTTATAAGTACTTGATGTTTTTTTTTAGAAATAATTCTAACTAGAAAGATATTGGGAAAACGAATGCCAACAAAGATAATGTGATTCATACGGAAATGAATGAATGATGCTCATAACAATCATCATCATCATCATCATCATCATCATCATCATCATCATCATCATCATCATCATCATCATCATCAAGTGAGATAGACAACTAAATAACTTTGTATATATATTTATTTCCAAATAGCTTTTGAATATTTTGTATGAACAAGTTTTATGACAATTACAAAATTAATTATATAATCAGTTTTTAATTATCGTTTTCATTTATGAAAATATTTTTCTTTTAATTTCTTTATATTTCTTTTAATTTCTTTATATTTATTTTAATTTCTTTATATTTATTTTAATTTCTTCATATGCTTTTAATTTGTTTGTTCACTCACTGGTTGCTTATTTCTTAAATTTACAATTGCAATGTTTGTATTCTACTTAAAATCACGAATTATTTTCTACGCAACAAATAATGTAACTTAAAATAAATAATATTTTGCATATATTTGTTTAATGACTTCTGTAACAAACATTGTTTTTTGATTGTTCGCAATAATAAGATTTTAGTCTTTACAATTCATAAAGCAACTTTATGTTTATTTACTTTAACGCATCAGCAACGCACAAGTATTTATTTTGAATTAGTTTTATCATTTGCTTTTTGTTTTTTAATATTCTATATATATAAAGTAGTAGCGTTTGCGTTTGTTTCTGTGCGTACAACCGTGGCCTTCGTTATAAAGATGGCCGGCCAGCTGAAAAAATGACGTCATCGCCGAGGTCCCAACAAGCAAGATATGTGGAACTCTTAGACTGTCAATAATGAACAGTAATTTTTACAGACAGCGTTACAAAACTTCAAAATTGGATTAAAATAAAGAAATAAAGAAAGAACGCGATGATTTATACTGAAACTCATCTAATATTAATAATAAAAAAATAATTAAAAAAAAACACAAGTTATTTGTTTAAGTGTTATAAGCAATTGAATATTTCGTTGTATTATAGATTTTAAAGATTAGAAAGCGTTCTTTAATTACTTATAAATTACATTTTAAAAAGTGAAGGAACACGATTTGATTTGAACTAAACTTGAAGTTTATTTAATATAATTAAATGAAAATTATGCATGTAAGATTATGAATATTTGAAGCAGAACACAAGCAAAACATTTGATATGAGTTAAGACAATAAACAAATATTAAAATTAAACCTTTTTTAATCAAAATGAATATTTTTTAATCAAAATGAACAATATTTTTTTTAATTAAAATGAATATTTTTTTAATCAAAATGAATATTTTTTAATCAAAATGAATATTTTTTAATCAAAATGAACCACAATATTTTTTCAAAATCAAAAACAATATTTTTAATAAATTCATGAAATATTGCACAGTAAAAAAATAATTAACCTAAAGAAAAAAAATCATGTTTCTTATTTAAGATTATTTCACCACATAACAAAAATAACATGCAAAATCATTTTTTTATATCCATATTTTCAGTTTGTTAAAATACGTGGGTTTGTATTACTTTACACGTAGATTCGAAAAAGTTGTCAAAAAACAAATATATAACAAATAAATGTTATCAAAGGCAAGATAAGTTACTTTTCTGCCAAACTGGATATATTTTTTGTGTTTTTATTCAATGTAACATGTTTATTCAGCTCGAAAAACATACAGTGTTTACCGATGTATTCGAAAATTCAAGATGGCGTCTCACACCCTCTTTAACACCGTAAGTTTGAAAAAAGGTGTTATAAATAAAAAACTATTCAAAATACTATTAAAAACCCGCCGAATATATGTCAACCTATGTCACGGTAACATATATTGAGCGAGTTTTTAACAGTATTTTATCCGGTTTTTTATTTATAACATCTTTTCCCACACTTACCGTGTTAAAGAGAGAATCAGACGCCATCTTGAATGTTCCAATACATCGGTAAACACTGTATGGTTTTCGAGCTGAATAAACATGTTACATTGAATAAAAACACGAAAAATATATCCAGTTTGGTAGAAAAGTAACTTATCTTGCCTTTGATAACATTTATTTGTTATATATTTGTTTTTTGACAACTTTTTCGAATCTATGTGTACAGTAATACAAACCCGTTACGTTTCTACCAAACTGGATATATTTTTCGTGTTTTTATTCAATGTAACATGTTTATTTAGCTCGAAAAACAGTGTTTACCGATGTATTCGAAAATTCAAGATGGCGTCTGATTCTCTCTTTAACACGGTAAGTTTGGAAAAAGGTGTTATAAATACAAAACCGGATAAAATACTGTTTAAAACTCGCTCAATATGTTACCGTGACATAGGTTGACATATATTCGGCGGGTTTTTAATAGTATGTTGTATAGTTTTTTTATATATAACACCTTATCCCAAACTTACCGTGTTAAAGAGAGAATCAGACACCATCTTGAATTTTCCAATACATCGGTAAACACTATGATTTTCGAACTGAATAAACATGTTACATTGAATAAAAACACGAAAAATATTTGGTAGAAAAGTAACTTATCTTGCCTTTGATAACATTTATTTGTCATATATTTGTTTTTTGACAACTTTTTCGAATCTATGTGTACAGTAATACAAACCCAATTACGTTAATGAAATGAAATGAAAATACCACGAGTGAATGCGCGTTTTTTTTTTTAGTTTAGTTTCATATATATATATATATATGTATTTTTAAATTTTATCTTTCTAGCTTTAAAAAAAAGTTTTAAAATTTTATCAGCCGGCATAATTTATTTTTAAATATTGAAAAATTTCAGGAAAATTAATTTTTGCTAGATTTTTAAAACACGTGTTTTAAAGAATCGATGTTGTCTCGCATTTTCATTAGTTTTGTATGCTGTAAAAAATTTTTTTTTTAATATTAGCAATTTATTTGAAGCTTCTTCTTTTGAATGGTAAAAAATTTATGATGATAATATTGAATTAAATTATAGTTACATCGTGTTAAATACAGGGGGGGGAGCACGTTAAAACTTACTTTGCTGAATGGAGATGGTGTAAAATCTTTTTTTTTTACTGCATTATAATTCTTTATCTTTCGGAAATGAAAATACTGTCACTTTTTGGTCCTTTATGATAATTTCCTCAGCAATTTGGAACGATGCACCGTGAAGGCATTTTAATAAAAAAAGAAATATTACACTGACTCCAAGACGTTACGAGTGCCTACCGGTGACTATCCGTGATGACGTCAGCAGATTAAATTATTTTTGCCCACCGGCCATCTTGTCTTTTAAGACGGTCTTGGTACAACTCTCCTACAGCCCACACCACTGAACCGATCATGACAAAACCTGGCATGATGATGGGCCACCGCCTATGGCTGGTGCACACAATTTTTCAAGGTAAAGTTCAAAGGTCAAGATCGTAGCTAATGTATACATACTCTTCTACAGCCTACATTATTGGACCGATCATAATCAAACCTGACATGATGATGGTCTCCGAACCAGGGATGGTACACACTATATTTTAAAGTCAAGGTCAAAGTTTATAATCGAGACTTTACTAGTATTGAATAAAGTTCAAGTTGAGTATAAATCCAATTGTGTCCGTTTCTCGTCTTTTATAAATGCAACTTTTAAAAGGTTTCCTAATACTTAATAAAAAGCTATAATTTATTATCGAAAATCTACCTTTTCAGCATATTTCACTTGCCCTAAAGTGTATGGCGTTCCATTCGATCGCAAAGACCTTTATGAAGATTGCGGTTGATTCCTCTGTTTCAGAATGGAATCTCAACAAAATTTCCTTAAAATTCTACTCAGCTTTAAATAAATTCGACCTTCTATGTTCGTCAACAACTCTTTATTAGAACCTTAGAATGGTTAGTGAGTGTTAAATGTCGGTTATATACACTTGTGCCCGATATTATTCATACCCCTCGGATCTTTGAGATTTCTATAAGAATATTGCTCAAACCAGAAGGTAGACAATATTAAAGGGATTTCAAACAATAAATCAAGCATAAGCATTTAATTTAAACTCCAAAAATAAATAAATTATGCAAGTTTGGAACATTATACAAAGAAAAACAATAATGGCACTAGTTCAAAATTATTCATACCTCTCTTACTAATAGTCAATAGCATGCCCTTTATTCTTAATAACTGCCTGTAACCGTTTTGGATATTTATCAACAAGGTTTTTACAAGCATCAACACTGATTTTTGACCATTCTTCAATGCAGTAGTCTCCAAATCCCTAAATTTCTAGGTTTCCGCTTTTTAACCTCAGTTTTCACTATGTGCCAGAGGTTTTCGATAGGGTTCAGGTCGGGACTCTGGCTAGGCTATTCCAAAACATTAATTTGATTATCCTCAAACCATTTCTTGACTATTTTGGCAGTATGTTTTGGATCATTATCCTGTTGAAGGACCCAGTTTGGTCCTAAATGGAGCTTCTCCGCATCCTGTCTAATGTTTTTCTGGAGTATCTCCAAATATTGCTCCTTCTTCATGGTTCCATCTATCTTGACCAAACTACCTGGACCACTAGCCGAAAAGGAGCCCGAAAACATTAGGCTACCACCACCATGTTTCACCGTGGGTATGGTGTTCTTTTGGTTGTAAGCTTCTCCTTTCTTCCTCCAAACGTAAGAAGCATCCATATGGCCAAACAATTCAATTTTTGTTTCGTCAGTCCACAAAATACTTGAGAAAACGGACTCTGGAGAATTCACATGGGTCCTAGCAAACTTTAGACGTGCTGCAGGGTGTTTTCTGGTGTGCAATGGAGTCCTTCTTGGTCTTCTTCCTTTCAGACCATTTTCATGCAGAGTCCTTTGCAATGTTTGCCTTAATATTTTTATGCCAGAAGACTCCAGATTTTCTAAAATGTCCTTAGTAGTGGTGGTTGGATTTGCATTAACACTTCTTACAATATTCCTGGTGGCTCTAGCAGACAGTTTCCTTTTCCTTCCTCTACCAATCAAGTTGTTTGTTGTGTGGTGGCTCTGGAATTTTTTGATGATGCTCAGTACTGTTGCTGTAGGGACCTCAAATTTCTTGGAAATTGACTTGTAACCTAAACCATCCTTATGTGAATTCACAATTTTAGTCCTAAGATCATTACTAAGCTCTTTTTTCTTCTCCATTCTAATAATTTTTATTCTTTTATTGGTTTTCAGTTGATATCATTTTAATTTCTGAAAAATGCAAAAAACGAAATGAAATTAATCAAAGGTTGTATAAAAGCATTCAAAATAAGAATCAAACAGGAAACAAACAGTCAGAAACTCGATTAATACTGAAAAAATAAGGGGGTATGATTATTTTTGAACATTGCAGATTTTATAAATAGCTGTATATTTCTTTTATTACAAGTATCCCGAGATTTTAAAATGACGAAAATGATCAGAAGAGGTTTATTAAGAACATGTATCAATATGGACGTAAACAATAAATTCTTACAAAGTTACACCTAATAAACTCAATTTTCAAGGGGGGATATGAATAATATCGGGCACAAGTGTATGTATGCGTCTAATAGACTTTGCATAAGGAAGAAAATAAGACCACCAACGTCCCAAATAGAATACCAACATTTTTTCACAATAAATATCAACTTTATTTAAAAAGAACATATGAATAAAAGCACATAAGCATGTGAAGCACCAAGACAAGTTGGTTTGGAAGTAGGAGAAATGTAATCTTCCAAGTTTTATAGCAACGTCTACGCACCTCGCCACCATAACAAGGTCACAAGAAAATGTACTCTGCCTACATTGAGGCATTGACTGAAACTGGTTTACGTTTGCATGCGACCTGATTTGAACCGGGGAAAAAACACGCATCTCTAAAAGTGTTTCAAAATGTCCTGCTGCAAGCAGATTTTCGGCACGAGGTTGCCTTTGCGAGAGGATTAAATGTAAAATACGAGAGAATAGATTCCACTCATATAACCGTTACATTACCCTAACCTGCTAAAGCTTTAAAACATTATCCTAACCTGCTAAAACTTTAAAAAAGATTACCCTAACCTGCTAAAGATTTAAAATATTACTGTAACCTGCTAAAGCTTTAAAACATTACCAAAACCTGCTAAAGCTTTAAAACATTATCCTAACCGGCTAAAACTTTAAAACATTACCCTAACCTAGGAAAGCTTTAAAACATTACCCTAACCTGTTAAAGCTTTAAAACATAATCCTAACCTGTTAAAACTTTAAAATATTATCCTAACCTGCTAAAGCTTTAAAACATTATCCTAACCTGTTAATGCTTTAAAACATTATCCTGACCTGCTAAAGCTTTAAAACATTATCCTTACCTGTTAAAGCTTTAAAACATAACCCTAACCTGCTAAAGCTTTAAAACATTATCCTAACCTGTTAAAGCTTTAAAACATTATCCTAACCTGTTAAAGCTTTAAAACATTATCCTAACCTGCTAAAATTTTAAAACATTACTCTAACCTGCTAAAACGTTAAAACATTATCCTAACCTGCAAAAACTTTAAAACATTACCCTAGCATGCTAAAACTTAAAAACACTCTAACCTGGTTAAACTTTAAAATATAACCCTAACCTGCTAAAGCTTTAAAACATTACCCTAACCTGCTAAAGCTTTAAAACATTGCCCTTACCTGCTAAAGCTTTACAACATTACCCTAACCTGCTAAAGCTTAAAAAAATACCCTAACCTGCTAAAACTTTAAAACATTATCCTAACCTGCTAAAACTTTAAAACATTATCCTAAGCTGCTAAAGCTTTAAAATATTATCCTAACCTGCTAAAGCTTTAAAACATTACCCTAACCTGCTAAGATTTTAAGACATTACTCTAACCTGCTAAAACTTTAAAATATTACCCTAACCTGCTAAAGCTTTAAAACATTACCCTAACCTGCTAAAACTTTAAAACATTAACCTAACCTGCTAAAGCTTTAAAACATTACCCTAACCTGCTCAAGCTTCAAAACATTAACCTAACCTGCTAAAGTTTTAAAACATTACTCTAACCTGCTAAAGCTTTAAAACATTACCCTAACCTGCTAAAGCTTAAAAACATTACCCTAACCTGCTAAAACTTTTAAACATTACTCTAACCTGCTAAAAATTTAAAATATTACCCTAACCTGCTAAAGCTTTAAAACATTACCCTAACCTGCTAAAACTTTTAAACATTACCCTAACCTGCTAAAGCTTTAAAACATTACCCTAACCTGCTTAATCTTTAAAACATTAACCTAACCTGCTAAAGCTTTAAAACATTACTCTAACCTGCTAAAGCTTTAAAAAATTACTCTAACCTGCTAAAGCTTTAAAACATTACCCTAACCTGCTAAAACTTTAAAATATTACCCTAACCTGCTAAAGCTTTAAAACATGTGTGTGTAGACATACCTGCCTGCTAAAGCTTTAAAACATTACCCTAACCTGCTAAGATTTTAAAACATTACTCTAACCTGCTAAAACTTTAAAATATTACCCTAACCTGTTAAAGCTTTAAAACATTACCCTTACCTTCGAAAACTTTAAAACATTACCCTAACCTGCTAAAGCTTTAAAACATAAACCTAACCTACTCAAGCTTTAAAACATTAATTTTACCTGCTAAAGCTTTAAACATTACTCTAACCTGCTAAAGTTTTAAAACATTACCCTTACCTGCTAAAACTTTAAAACATTACTCGAACCTGCTAAAACTTAAAAAAATTACCCTGACCTGCTAAAACTTTAAAACATTACCCTAACCTGCTAAAGCTTTAAAACATTACCCTAACCTGCTAAGATTTTAAGACATTACTCTAACCTGCTAAAACTTTAAAATATTACCCTAACCTGCTAAAGCTTTAAAACATTACCCTAACCTGCTAAAACTTTAAAACATTAACCTAACCTGCTAAAGCTTTAAAACATTACCCTAACCTGCTCAAGCTTCAAAACATTAACCTAACCTGCTAAAGCTTTAAAACATTACTCTAACCTGCTAAAACTTTAAAACATTACCCTAACCTGCTAAAGCTTAAAAACATTACCCTAACCTGCTAAAACTTTTAAACATTACTCTAACCTGCTAAAAATTTAAAATATTACCCTAACCTGCTAAAGCTTTAAAACATTACCCTAACCTGCTAAAACTTTTAAACATTACCCTAACCTGCTAAAGCTTTAAAACATTACTCTAACCTGTTAAAGCTTTAAAACATTACCCTAACCTGCTAAAACTTAAAAAAAATTACCCTAACCTGCTAAAGCTTTAAAACATGTGTGTGTAGACATACCTGCCTGCTAAAGCTTTAAAACATTACCCTAACCTGCTAAGATTTTAAAACATTACTCTAACCTGCTAAAACTTTAAAATATTACCCTAACCTGCTAAAGCTTTAAAACATTACCCTAACCTGCTAAAGTTTTACAACATTACCCTAACCTGCTAAAACTTTAAAACATTAACTTAACCTGCTAAAACTTTAAAACATTACCCTAACCTGCTAAAACTTTAAAACATTACCCTAACCTGCTAAATCTTTAAAACATTACTCTAACCTGCTAAAGCTTTAAAACATTACCCTAACCTGCTAAAACTGTAAAACATTACCCTAACCTGCTAAAGCTTTAAAACCTTACCCTAACCTGCTAAAGCTTTAAAACATTACCCTAACCTGCTAAGATTTTAAGACATTACTCTAACCTGCTAAAACTTTAAAATATTACCCTAACCTGCTAAAGCTTTAAAACATTACCCTAACCTGCTAAAACTTTAAAACATTAACCTAACCTGCTAAAGCTTTAAAACATTACCCTAACCTGCTCAAGCTTCAAAACATTAACCTAACCTGCTAAAGTTTTAAAACATTACTATAACCTGCTAAAACTTTAAAACATTACCCTAACCTGCTAAAGCTTAAAAACATTACCCTAACCTGCTAAAACTTTTAAACATTACTCTAACCTGCTAAAAATTTAAAATATTACCCTAACCTGCTAAAGCTTTAAAACATTACCCTAACCTGCTAAAGCTTTAAAACATTACCCTAACCTGCTAAAGCTTTAAAACATTACCCTAACCTGCTTAATCTTTAAAACATTAACCTAACCTGCTAAAGCTTTAAAACATTACTCTAACCTGCTAAAGCTTTAAAAAATTACTCTAACCTGCTAAAGCTTTAAAACATTACCCTAACCTGCTAAAACTTTAAAATATTACCCTAACCTGCTAAAGCTTTAAAACATGTGTGTGTAGACATACCTGCCTGCTAAAGCTTTAAAACATTACCCTAACCTGCTAAGATTTTAAAACATTACTCTAACCTGCTAAAACTTTAAAATATTACCCTAACCTGCTAAAGCTTTAAAACATTACCCTTACCTTCGAAAACTTTAAAACATTACCCTAACCTGCTAAAGCTTTAAAACATTAACCTAACCTACTCAAGCTTTAAAACATTAATTTTACCTGCTAAAGCTTTAAACATTACTCTAACCTGCTAAAATTTTAAAACATTACCCTTACCTGCTAAAACTTTAAAACATTACTCGAACCTGCTAAAACTTAAAAAAATTACCCTGACCTGCTAAAACTTTAAAACATTACCCTAACCTGCTAAAGCTTTAAAACATTACCCTAACCTGCTAAGATTTTAAGACATTACTCTAACCTGCTAAAACTTTAAAATATTACCCTAACCTGCTAAAGCTTTAAAACATTACCCTAACCTGCTAAAACTTTAAAACATTAACCTAACCTGCTAAAGCTTTAAAACATTACCCTAACCTGCTCAAGCTTCAAAACATTAACCTAACCTGCTAAAGCTTTAAAACATTACTCTAACCTGCTAAAACTTTAAAACATTACCCTAACCTGCTAAAGCTTAAAAACATTACCCTAACCTGCTAAAACTTTTAAACATTACTCTAACCTGCTAAAAATTTAAAATATTACCCTAACCTGCTAAAGCTTTAAAACATTACCCTAACCTGCTAAAACTTTTAAACATTACCCTAACCTGCTAAAGCTTTAAAACATTACTCTAACCTGTTAAAGCTTTAAAACATTACCCTAACCTGCTAAAACTTAAAAAAAATTACCCTAACCTGCTAAAGCTTTAAAACATGTGTGTGTAGACATACCTGCCTGCTAAAGCTTTAAAACATTACCCTAACCTGCTAAGATTTTAAAACATTACTCTAACCTGCTAAAACTTTAAAATATTACCCTAACCTGCTAAAGCTTTAAAACATTACCCTAACCTGCTAAAGTTTTACAACATTACCCTAACCTGCTAAAACTTTAAAACATTAACTTAACCTGCTAAAACTTTAAAACATTACCCTAACCTGCTAAAACTTTAAAACATTACCCTAACCTGCTAAAACTTTAAAACATTACTCTAACCTGCTAAAGCTTTAAAATATTACCCTAACCTGCTAAAACTGTAAAACATTACCCTAACCTGCTAAAGCTTTAAAACCTTACCCTAACCTGCTAAAGCTTTAAAACATTACCCTAACCTGCTAAGATTTTAAGACATTACTCTAACCTGCTAAAACTTTAAAATATTACCCTAACCTGCTAAAGCTTTAAAAAATTACTCTAACCTGCTAAAGCTTTAAAACATTACCCTAACCTGCTAAAACTTTAAAATATTACCCTAACCTGCTAAAGCTTTAAAACATGTGTGTGTAGACATACCTGCCTGCTAAAGCTTTAAAACATTACCCTAACCCGCTAAGATTTTAAAACATTACTCTAACCTGCTAAAACTTTAAAATATTACCCTAACCTGCTAAAGCTTTAAAACATTACCCTTACCTTCGAAAACTTTAAAACATTACCCTAACCTGCTAAAGCTTTAAAACATTAACCTAACCTACTCAAGCTTTAAAACATTAATTTTACCTGCTAAAGCTTTAAACATTACTCTAACCTGCTAAAATTTTAAAACATTACCCTTACCTGCTAAAACTTTAAAACATTACTCGAACCTGCTAAAACTTAAAAAAATTACCCTGACCTGCTAAAACTTTAAAACATTACCCTAACCTGCTAAAGCTTTAAAACATTACCCTAACCTGCTAAGATTTTAAGACATTACTCTAACCTGCTAAAACTTTAAAATATTACCCTAACCTGCTAAAGCTTTAAAACATTACCCTAACCTGCTAAAACTTTAAAACATTAACCTAACCTGCTAAAGCTTTAAAACATTACCCTAACCTGCTCAAGCTTCAAAACATTAACCTAACCTGCTAAAGCTTTAAAACATTACTCTAACCTGCTAAAACTTTAAAACATTACCCTAACCTGCTAAAGCTTAAAAACATTACCCTAACCTGCTAAAACTTTTAAACATTACTCTAACCTGCTAAAAATTTAAAATATTACCCTAACCTGCTAAAGCTTTAAAACATTACCCTAACCTGCTAAAACTTTTAAACATTACCCTAACCTGCTAAAGCTTTAAAACATTACTCTAACCTGTTAAAGCTTTAAAACATTACCCTAACCTGCTAAAACTTAAAAAAAATTACCCTAACCTGCTAAAGCTTTAAAACATGTGTGTGTAGACATACCTGCCTGCTAAAGCTTTAAAACATTACCCTAACCTGCTAAGATTTTAAAACATTACTCCAACCTGCTAAAACTTTAAAATATTACCCTAACCTGCTAAAGCTTTAAAACATTACCCTAACCTGCTAAAACTTTAAAACATTACCCTAACCTGCTAAAGCTTTAAACATTACCCTAACCTGCTAAAGCTTTAAAACATTATCCTAACCTGCTAAAACTTTAAAACATTACCCTAACCTACTAAAACTTAAAAACATTACCCTAACCTGCTAAAACTTTAAAACATTACCCTAACCTGCTAAAACTTTAAAACATTACTCTAACCTGCTAAAATATTAAAATATTACCCTAACCTGCTAAAGCTTTAAAACATTAACCTAACCTGCTAAAGCTTTAAAACATTACTCTAACCTGCTAAAACTTTAAAGCATTACCCTACCCTGCTAAAGCTTTAAAACATTACCCTAACCTGCTAAAACTTTTAGCGGATTCAAACGAGAAAATTTTTATCGATTATAGCAGCACATGCGAATAAAATTAAGTGGTAAAATTGCAGCAAAAGAATGAATAATTGTTCATTTAGACATGAAATGATAGTTCTTTTGTTTAAACTAGAAAAATCCATGTCCTTGGCTGAAAATTGAAAAATGTTCTTTTGCTAAAAAGTGAAACATGTTTTTCAGCTTAAAAGAAGGAAATATTCGCTGAAAAAAACTGCATGAGTAACGTTGGCAGACCAGGATTCATGTAGATGTGATTAAGTCACGCCTTAAAAATACTTAAGTTGTGTTCATGTGTGTCTGATATATGGCAAAATAACAGTGAATTCACATGTCATATCAGTGAGAAGAATGTGACTGAAATAAGAAAATTTTAGTGCGAGTTAAAAAAGACAATTCTGTAATAACATACACAACAGCGTAGATTGAAATGATTGGATTTCAAGAATTCTAATCATTTTCTGTCGTTTAGTTATTCTGCCCATACGTTCTCAATTTTTAGGGTAGAATCTATTTGCAATCATATATTTATTATAGGTTTAGCTGCTTCTTTCCTCTCCCACTCTAAGCATCTATTTTTATTTACGTATGCAGATCATGTCTGCGTGGCTTTGTTTACATACATAGATTTTGGCGCGTGGGTTTGATACGTGAGTGCACACGTGTGTAGACATATACGCGCTTATCTAATCCAATGTATATGCTGACATCCAGGTAAGTACACATAATTCAATTAGATAGAGAGGGGGTCATGTGCTGAAAGAAATACAAGTGACATTTATTCGGTTATCACGATGACTGATTACTAAACACGAGCAATTTGTTCATGTGTATGTGTGTTCATGTGTATGTGTGTTCATGCGTATGTGTGTTCATGTGTATGTGTGTTCATGTGTATGTGTGCTCATTTTTCCTATTTTTTCATTTTTCTTATCATTTTGTTTAAGCCAGGGATGGGGCATCCTACCAGATGCCAAACATACACCTGCTATTTTAGACACTCCAACCGCAGGAAGCTATGACACAAGGAGGGGCATTAAGGAGATATCAATCACACCAGTTATCATAGGTGCCACAGGGCTTATGAAGAAGAACCTGAAGTCCTACCTAACAAATATTCCTGGTGAACCAAGTGTAAAAGCGATCCAGACAATTGCACTTAAGGGAACAGCGAGGATACTAAAAAGAGCTCTCGGTTGGTTTCAATAAAAAAGCGGGGCAATGTTGGCAGCTGGTTTAGCTGCCCCATACCCAGCATTACAATCTTCAAAGGAAGAATTTTTTTTTTTAATAATTTAAAAATTGCCTAGACAGCTTTATCAGCATTCCTCAATAAGGGCATCGTAGGCAGTCAGCAATAAACTTACTCTATCTGAAAGACGGTAGTCAACGTTCTGTGAGGGTGGATCTCCTTGGGCTAACCAGAACCACGCCTCGATCGATCAGATGCAAGGTCATACTCATACTCACAAATGATCAAGACTCTGCCTCACTGTGTCAAGGACATATCCTTGTTTGGCATGGATATAACCTTCTCAGACTAAAGAATTTAGCTTCATTCATTCATCTAATTTATAAAACTCACTATGTCTGTCTGTCTGTCTGTCTGTCTGTCTGTATCCACATTTTCAAAAACTATCTTTTCCGAAACTAAAAGTCGCAGAGATGTGCTAGGGGCCTCAAATGACTGGATGTTATGGACCGTTTTTTTATGGGTCTTTAGCCAGTTAAAATAGTTTTTAAGAGGTTAAAAATGGGTCAAATTGAAAAAAATCATTATACATTTTGTACATTCATCTTCGTTTATTTTTAATCAGTCATGTTGGTACAGTGGTAACGTCAACAGCTTTGAATGCTACAGTTTTGCTTTCGGTTTCGATTATAGCTGATGGCACCCAAATACTTTTTTTACTTTTGAAATCATGACTATAATAATTATAAATTATTATATCTGGACAAATTAAAATATCATATTTAAGCGTATTTTAAGACTGGTCAAAGCCGGCTCTGTCGCTAGTATATATGTATTTGAAAAAGGATGATGTCATAAATAATGAACAGTAACTTTATGATGCGATATCATCCTGTGTGCACGGTGACAAGATACAAATAAGCAAAATAACAAGCGTCTACTATAAATTACATATACAAAGATATTAATGTACGCGGGGATGCGTGATTTACCTCATTGATACCGTTGCGAATTTCCAATATGTGGAATTTAATAGCACAGGGCTGCTTCCCAACTGAATACAACATGATCGTTTTTAAGTCTGATATTAACAAATTCTTGCCAAGCTGTAAACTTTGATAATCAAATCAGGCCATTTCATCTGTCGTTTCCAATCCTCGCATAGTGTTGTTCATCACCAATTAAAAGTCTCATTAGCTCTTATCCTCGAGTGACATCTTGGTCTTAATAAGGTTGAGGTTGAAGTCAGTAGTGCACGTGATTATGCACTGTTGCTAGCGTGAAGTAGAGGTAAGTCTTACCGACAACTTAAGAAATCGCTTATACCCTATTAAAAAACGAATAATCAATCGTACACGCTGTAGTTAATTTTTGGTCTAAACATTTGAAATTTTACATATATATATATATATATATATATATATATGAATTTTACATATATATATATATATATATATATATATATATATATATATATATATATATATATATATAAGTGAACGTGTCTGTGTGTCTGTGTACATTTCCCTACGCAATAACCCTGTAGACTCAAAATTTGATATACAGGGTACTGAGATTTGGGGAAATCTTACGTGATCGGTTTTCGGCCAGAAATTTGTTTTAAAGGGGACAAAGTTCAACGATTTGACTTTTGAGAACTTTACCAAACACCTCCGACAATTTTGGGTCTAAACACTTGAAATTTTAGATATAGGTTCCTTGGACATGGATCTAACTTGACTTGAGCTCAAAACAATAAATGTTAAGGGGTCATAATAGGGGTCAAAGTTTAAAAAATTTACCGTTTTTTTTTTTTTTGCTCAGCATGCACCTCCAAACACCCAGGCAATACCGGGCATCCATACTAGTATATACATAAAAGTGAACGTGTGTGTGTGTGCATTTCCTTACGCAATAACTCTGTCAATTTTCGGTCTACAGACTCGAAATTTGATATACCACGCACTGAGATTTGGGAATATCGATGTGATCGGTTTTCGGCCAGGAATTTGGTGATTAAGGGGTCAAAGTTCAACGATTTGTCCTTTGAGAACTCTACCAAACTCCTCCGACAATTTTGGGTCTAAACACTTGAAATTTTAGATATAGGTTCCTTGGACATGGATGTAACTTAATAACTTGATTTGGGTCCAAAACAATAAATATTAAGGGGTAATAATAGGGGTCAAAGCTTTTAAAAACTTGACCCCTGCGGTCTCTACCAAATTACCCAGACAATTCTGGTCTAAACATTTGAAATTTTATATAAAGGGTATTCAGAGATAGGGCAAAAAAAAGCTACCAATATATAAATGTATGTATGTTTGCATGTCTGCCTAAAAATTTCGACAGAGGTAACGGATTTTCACAAGATCAGTATCGGTTTGAAGCTCGACCTTTCAGACGACAAATACCGAAAAATTGGCTTAAAACATTAATGTCTTCACCCTCAACTAGGCACATTTTATAGGGAGGGGTCGCTTTTTTCGCCGATACTTTCGAAAGTCATCCCCACTTTTCGATTGTCTAGCCTTAATTTCAATCTACGTCACTTCCGGTTTGACGGTGGTCGTAACAGCAAAGACGTCACGTTTTTTCCTCGTTCTTTTCCTCCTTCGCCGTACGGTTTCCAGCCTGCCTTCCTACTACCACTTTTTCTTTGTTCAACGCACACGCCCAAACACCTGGGTAACGCCGGGCACCCATGCTAGTGTATATATATATATATATATATATATATATATATATATAGTTATGGTTATATGGGGAATATTTAAAATAATGAAACTAAAGTAAATTTACATACTTTAATAGTTTCTTTTAATCATTGGGTGTTTGAAGAAAGGACCATACGTATGGGGACATCCTTAGTAGGGATTGTAGCGAGGTGTCTGTTCACGTTACGCTTGAATTTCTATATATTACAACAATTGGAAAAGCAGGGAACAGAAGAGGAATTCCATGGGCTCAAAAGAAGAAACTATTGAGTAGAAAGCCTTATGGAATATTTTTTTTTTACATTGTTTGATTCGTTTGGTTTATCGACCATTTTGGGTCATTTAATAAGAAATCAAGTCAAGTGTTTAGGTTTCAAATATTTATTGATTGATTTTTTTTTTATAAATAGCCTGAAAAGAATACATTCTACTTAAAACAGAACACCGTAGCATTACAGGTGCTATCAATTCTGATCCGAGTGAACACGTGAAATGATGGCTATTAAGAGGTGACTCCCCAGACTTTTCGAATAATTAGATGTTGTTTAAGGTCATCTCCAGGAATAGACAGTGTAGTTGCCGTTACTTTTTTTCACCCCAAACAAGGCATATTTGCCACTCGGACATAAAGGATTACTATTATGGATCGTACCTAACAAGGGGCTGTGGGGAGTTAAGCAGCAAGATGTTTGTTGACATTACATTTAAACTTCTGCAGTCTAGGAAACAGGAAACGGGGGGAATTCCAAAGTCTAGCAGCCCAAGAGAAGAAGCTATTAAATTAAAAGGCTTTCCGGCACCTAGGAAACTCAACAGTGAAGGAATTGCGAATAATTGGGTAGGACGAAGCATAAATATCACATATATAAAAGTTAGAAAGGGAAGGGGAAGACGTATTTCAGGTAGTGAAAGGTTAGGGGGCACCTTACTCGTGGGTGTTCGCGTCAGTCGTGCCTATGGACCACGAATACAAATTATGTATTCATTTTCCTTATCGTATTTCCCTTATATTTGTAGCACATTTAGACATGGCGTCATTTTTTGCCTTCCCTAAATATTGTATTTCTAAATTGTCCGCATGATAATCTAGTGTCTCTCTTGACATCTCATCAACGGTTAATCTAGCGCAAACTCATTTCGTTTATGTCAATACCAACGCCCTTTTCCTGCCCCCCCCCTTTATTCGTGTTTTTCTTTCTTTTCTCTTTTTTATATTTCTTCTTTATTTATTTTGTTATTGCTTTTCCTCTGTAAGTTATCTTTCCCTTTTCTTCCCCTTTTTTTCATTCCGAGTGCTTTTCTTTCTTAATTCCTTGAATCATATTTAGTCACTAATAAAGATAATAACAATCAATAAAGATATAATTAATTAAGCACATTGAGAGGAGTGTATGTGTTTACCTTTGTGCCAAACAGTTTCAGATGTACACCACGACATTATTATTTTTCCTGCTCTGTTTCAAAATCTTTAACCTCATTCGTTTGAATACCTGATGGCATTGCGATTCGTTTGTTATTGTCCATGGTGGCTGCTGCTTAGCTAAGGAAGCGAGGAAAATGCTCTCAGCCCTTCCCACTTCATTTGCATGCGAAGTGTCCCACAGTGGAGCTGGTCGGGTTCATAACATTCTGTAGCTTCACGAGAAACGAGTGGTTTTCTTTAAATAAGAGAGGAAGCGGCAGCAGTAGCAAATTGACGACGGTAAGTGTCCAGTTTTTTTCTTCTTCTTTTCTCTCCACTTAAAAAAGAAACTTTAAAAGATTCTTTCTAGTATTTTGGGCTATTATTATGCTGAAAAAAAAGCACTTTGAAAAAATATACTTACAGTCAAAAGAAATAAATAGCCACAAACAAGTTTTTAGTTCCTGCGTTAATTACATTTTGACATCCTGTAAAATCTATATATAAAGTTGTAGCTTCTGTGTGTTTGTTAGTTTGTTCACGAACTCCTCGTAGAGTTTTTAGAGATAGACATAGTAACCATATAAATATTCTTAAATGCATAAGAATACGTGGATTTTCATTGATTGGGGATGAAGTTTTATCCGCTGCTTTGGCTTGTTATCCATAAAAAGGAAATAGGAGGCCTCACTTTCTAATATTCAGACTACTGTTCTTACCTTGATCGTTCTTCTTAGAACGTTTCAGTCTATGTAACCTCTGACCTTCTTCTGATGTATCCTGTCGAACTCGGGAATCTGCATGGAATTTCGGATGAGCCCTTTATTAAATCCATGGGAGTTAGCAAGCCCTTTTCTTTTTGTCAGCCATGACTGAGTAGACGTCATAAGTAATTTGCAATTGTATCGTCCGTATTGCCTGCACTTCACGTGAATCTTTAACCCCCAGAAGAGTATTACGACTGAATTTTACCTAGTACTTTATCCGTTGCGTCACGAGCCCTCACTTATATTTTATTGGTAAATATATATACGAACTTTAAAATAAGTATAAATATGTTAAAAAAGGGTTGAAATCTTGAAATAGAAGTGTTCATGGGTTCTCATTTATTCCTAGTAAATGGCTGATGTACCCTGGGAGGGGTTAAAGATTATGAATGTACCAAAATTTATTTCAATAAATGCCATTTTATTTACACATATTTTCACTAAGCCAATGCAGTCTTGAACCTCATTCCTCAAATTAAATATTATAAACTTCAAATGCGAATATAGTGTTATCGGCCAAGGGCCTCTTATTTAACCGCCGGCAATGCCAGGTTTCCTTATCAATTCATATATCAGAAGAAACACAATTAACTCACATTTCCATTTGAATATCAATACATAAAAGAGAATCTTTTTTACATATGGGTTACTTGATGAGTACTAGATTGATCTTTGTAAAGAAACCATCGTTAATTTTTTAAGCATCACAAAATATTATAATAGAATTGTCTGAAATATATATATGTGTGTGTGTGTGTGTGTGTGTGTACGCTAAAGTCTGCGCGTACGTTATCACATTTCACATATATTAAACAATGAGATCATTCAATGGTGATTGGTTATTAATCTGATATCACTAAGGTAAACAATTCCAATTTTACCCATTTTAAATGAATTGTCCCTGAGTCAAATAATGTCGCGTCTTTGTCTGAAACAGTGCAATTTCAAATGAATACATTTCAAAAAGTGTTAAGAATAGGTAGCTGCAATGACAATTATTGTTACGGAAGTAGAAAATGTAAAAATTTTCTTAATAGTATTAATCAATAAACGACATTTATTATTTCGAAATGAAATTATTATTAACAATAAATTTCCGTTGTTGCGCTAGTTTTAATACATGCTCAGCATATATTTAATAAATTATATATTTTATAACGAGTGCAATTTTCAGAGTCATGGCGATTTTCAAAATGTGAAATATTGATAGTATTTATTTTGACAGATATTATATATTTTTCCATTGGTATTTATTTTTCCATGGTATTTATTTTGACAGGTAAATTTATACGTTGTACAATAGAATGTGCGTAAAAGCGCGTCGAAAGTTGGAAAAATATATAATATTTTTCCAACTTTCGACGCGCTTTTACGCACATTCTATTGTACAACGTATAAGTTTACCCAAAGGTGAAAAATTTCACGAGGAATACGTAAATTACTTAAACTTTCTCTTTTTTCATGAAAAAATAGGAACCGTTTTTGCATGCAAATGATGGATCCATTTATCGCTCTTGTCTATGAGCATAAATACGGAAAAATGTTCCTAGAAAGTTAAAAAAATTAAATTCCTACGAACAATGTGCTAAAAATATGCACACACAAAATAATGGCAAGTGTCTGTTTTTCATTCGTACAGAAACTGTTCGTATTTTTACACGTTCAAGCGCGTTCATAATTTTTAAGTGTTTAATTTGAGCAAAACAATTACAGTAAAGGCAAGTAAGCGCAGACAAATTATAAACCATAATCCGCGAGAAAATATAGGCAAAAATAGAAGGTTAAATTTATTATTTGCATTAATCGAACTACTGTTCTCATCTTGAGTGTTATTCTCTCAACGTTTAGGCCGATGTAATCGATCTATTATAGGTTGATCTTATCGAACGAATTCTTTTATTTAATCCACGGCAAGAGCATGCTCTCGTTCCCTCAGCCATGATTGAATAGCAGTCTTAAGTAATTCACAATTGTATTCTTAGTATTGCCTGTACTAAGGATTGAACCTTCAACACCCAGAAAAGTGTCACAAGAAACACTCAAGATGGGAACAGTAGTCCAGATAATCAAAATAGTCCAAATTATCATTTCTCATCTCACAAATTCAGAAATATGATGAAAGGTTAATTTAAATTCAATATTGATTTTAATAAATCTTCTTTATTTGCCAATGTAATTCAATTGAAATGAATTTTACAATATTGCCTCAACAACAAATATTAAGTTTAAATTCATTTTTCAATATTGTTTCAGTCAAAAATGTTAAATCTGCATTCATTTTTCAAACTTGTCATTCTTGATTATATCATATTAATCCATTTAAAGATATAAT
This sequence comes from Euprymna scolopes, assembly GCF_053919585.1. Lineage (NCBI taxonomy): Eukaryota > Metazoa > Mollusca > Cephalopoda > Sepiida > Sepiolidae > Euprymna > Euprymna scolopes. The sequence goes on along the minus strand of NC_136496.1, from coordinate 43,992,012 downwards.
TGTATTTATATAATAAATTGACGGTAACCATGCTGAATGGAATGGCTGACTAACATCTTATGAAAATAAAAATTGCCTGATCTCATTTATTGCGAATAATTTAGTCTTACTTTCTTTCAACTTTCAAATATTAGTTCGAGAGTTTAAATAATGTTCATTTATCAAGGAAAGCCGAATTCATATTCTTCCTCGCCCCCACCCCTGGTTGAATAAGTATGAGTTAATTTTGAATGATTTTCACTGAAACTAACAAAAATATGTGCCTTTGTTTTTGCTAGTAATTTTTTTTTAATTCCGTTTTTTACCCAAACAAGACACAGTGCCACTTCGATATAGAATAATCGGAGACATAACTTGCAGGGATATTATGTAGGGAGATGAGCAGCAAGATGTCTGTTCACATTATACTTGAACTTCAGTATGTCAGTACAGTTGGGACAGCAGAGTCCCGGAAGGGAGTTTCAAAGTCTAGCAGTTCTGTGGAAGAAACTATTGGAGCAGAATGCTTTCTTACATCTAGGGATCTCTACTGTGTAGGGATGGTATTTTGTTGCTTGTCGGGTTGTCAGGGGTATTTACGTCAAGGGAGTACGTGCTTGTAGTTCGTCAAAGCATTCTTCTTTAAAATACTTGTAGAACAGGCAGAGAGATTCAACATTTTGTCGATGGGACAGAGAATGAAGCTGAGATGACAGTTCAGGACCTACCAGGTTGGCGACTCTCTTTTGAAGCCTGTCAAGGAATGAGAGACTAATAGTAGATGCACCAGCCCAAATACTCCATACATGAGTGAATGGTGGCCTTATAGAGGTGCATGATACTTTCAGGCGCAAGTAACTTTCTAGCACGGTAGAGAGAAAGCCTACCTTCTTTGCAGCGGCCTTGGCAATGCTCTCGATGTATCAGTTCCAACTCATATTCCCCGTGAACGTTAGACCGAGGAGTTTAAAAGAAGTACTTTCAAGTAATGTATCTCTGGCCATTGCTATTGGTGGTAGAGAAAGTTTCTTGTAATTATTGAAGGAAACAAACTTAGTCTTGGCCGCATTGAATGTGACCATCCATTTATGTCCCCATTCCACTACAAATTGAAGGTCTTCCTCTAGTGTTTCTGCCATTTCCTTAGATATGTGTTCATTTGTTTTCCCCTCGTGCTTGTTAGAGCGTGGTGTCATCAGCAAATATAGCCATCTCAGAGACAATTTTGTAATGTCAATAAATATTGAAATATCTGATTGGTTGAATACGTGGCTGTATTCGTGATATCATTAGAAAAATAGTAACTGGTATGACTACTTTTATTACATTTGAAAAATAAATACATTTTTTTCCTAACGACTCTATTATCGATCACACTATTTTATCAGATCCACAAATGACATCAAATGAATGTAGATTATTATTATTATTATTATTATTATTATTATTATTATTATTATTATTATTATTATTATTATTATTATTATTATTATTATTATTATCTTCATTGTCATGCTTTACGAAGTACCCGTTGGTAAGTTAAAGTTTGTGCAGTAACATAACATGATATTCTGTTATAAACTTACATTTGATTGTTGTAACAGAATATTCTACACCTCTTTTTTCATATATGGACATTCAATAGATCGAGTGAATACCAATTGCTTCTAGCATTAGTAATAGATTTTAGTAATATCTGTCTCTTATTTATGGTAATGTGCTGGTTGTTCCAAAATAATCTTGTCTATTGTACGCTTACAATAGACAAGATTATTATTTTCAGATAATATTGAAACGAATGTGAAATCATTCAGATTTTGCACAAGTTTCTTTTCATCTACACCATGAAGGGATACGTTATGAGTGTTGATATTAGTTGAATTCATCTCGGCGAAATAGTGGTGTTCAAAGAAAATAAATAATGATTAACAACGGAATAATTCGTTTACTTATTTATTCTTTATTACTTATGTAAACGAGGTTACCAGCAACGTTAATTAAAGGAAATGAAAGAGAAAGGGGGAGAAATAGAAAGAAAGAGGAAGGGAGAGATTGAGAGAGAGAGAGAGAGAGAGAGAGAGGGAGAGAGAGGAAGAAGTGAGAGGGAAGATATATAGGTGGATTGATAGATAGATTAGGAGATAGATACATGTATGTATAGATATATAGATAGCTATGTATATAAATTGAAAGATGGCAGGGAGAGAAAGAGCAAACATGATCACCAAAAGAGACGTTGTTTCATTCCTTCTCCATTGTGGTTGTGTCACCGGCCGTTTGTGTCTATCAATACGAAATCACCTTTATGAAATGGCGCCATTACAATTGATGTCTTGCCTTTTACTTTTATTGACGTTTGAGATCAACAACTTTCTGATTACCCTATTCAAAAATGCCCCGAGAGTTTCATTCTACTTTATTTATATATAATACTAATTGTCGCAAAAATATTTTATTTTATGAATATTTTCTTTAAATGGTGTACGTAATGGAGTTATTAAATTTATATTTGTTTTTTTTTTAATATTATTTATGATGTCGCAAAGTTATTCAATTAAGAATATGAATGAAGTTGAGGTTTCACACATATATACACGCAGAGTGGACATAAAAAATTAACCTCAATTTTAGCAGCTTGTCATTGACTATTTATATTTTTGAAATCTTTATATTTTGCTTCAAAACAAATGAAAGTAAATCCGTATTATTGAATAGTCGTGCATTTTTTAAAGATCGTGTTTGTATAAAGATCTGGTCAAAGTATTTGCTCGAAAGGAATGAAAGTGTATTCGATTTCATTATTCTAAACAATGCAATGATCCATCCAAATGAACTGATCGCTCATAAAGAAAATTATCAATGTCAAAAGTCAAAAGAAACTGACTTTACTTTATATATTAAACTGGCCTATTTATGCTGCAAAAATAGAAAAAAAACTGAAATTTTCATAAAATTTTACTTACGATATTTCGACTATTTTTCAGATTATATCTATGATATTAATGTGTAAATAAACTTCAATCTTTCTTTTTTCTATTTGTGTAGAAAATTCATAAATGGCAAAAACGATGTTTCACATTTTACCTATTTTATCTTATAAATAACATGAAAATAGTAACGGAGATAAATGTTTAAGGTTTAGAGGTTTAGAGGCGTAATTATTCATTTATTTCTGGAAAATGCTGTATTGTTTGCTACTATATATATACATACATACACATATGCATACATACATACATACATACATACATACATACATATATATATATATATATATATATATATATATATATATATATATATATATATATACTAGCAAAAGTATCCGTCGTTGACTGGGTTCAAAAACAGCCTACAGAAAATGGACACTGATTTATGAAAGTATCATAGGTTATCAAAAGGAAGGGTTGTAAAGAGATAGCTTCGAATTTGGGGGCATCAAAACCAAAGCAAAATATGATGAAAGTAAAAATAAAATAGATAAACCCCATAATTTATTATATCATACCTGTTTACACTGAAACACTTATCACAATATTCTGTGGATCTATATTAAAGAACCTTGTTAAACTTTGTGACATATTTCCATTCTATGGTGGTCAGGCGCGAACGAACACCCCATAATTTTATTGTACCACATTTCTTCAAACTGAAACATAATTATCAAAGTATACTTACGCAGATAGATATGAAAAGTCTTTATTAAAGTTTGTGCCTATTTCCATTCTATGGAGGCCAGGTGCGAACGCAGACCCCACAATTTTATTATACCATCCCTACTTAAGTTAAAACATACTTATCAAAATATTCTTATGTACATCTATAATAAAAACACTTGTAAACTTTCTTTTCTTTTCATTTTTACATTTTTTATTTCCATACTTTGTGGACCAGGCGCGAAAGCAGACACAACAATTTTAATGAACCACCGTTCTACTAGATCAAACATACCCATTCCTGTGTCTCGATACATCTTCTATCATTATATGTGATCAGTTTTCTATAATAGTCAACCATATAGGAGCCTATTCATGACCACACACACACACGCACACACACACACTTTTTATTATATATATATATGTATATATATACATGTATATATATACATATATATAATATATATATATACACACAGTCAGATTTTTATTATATATATGCATGTATATATATACATGTATATATATACATATATATAATATATATATATATGTAATATATATTATATATATACACCCGCATGTATATATGTATATATATATATATATATATATGTATATACATATATATAATATATATATAATATATATAATATATATATAAAATATAAAATATATAATATATACATAATATATACAATATAATATGATATATATATAAAATATATATATAAAATATAATATATATAATATATACATAATATATACAATATAATATGATATATATATAAAATATATATATATAAAATATAATATATATAATATATATTTATAATATATATAATATAATATGATATATATAAAATATATATATAATATATAATATATATAATATATATATATATATATATATATATAAACAATTCTTCCTAATACTAACAATCACTTCTGTAAGGTCTGACGAGGCTGTTAGATCGTAAACATGGTCAAACATCTGAAACATATGTAACCAAACAGATAAAATTGTAATAAAAAATAAAACACATATTTGCTCTGCAATAGTATTGTGCACTCTCTTCAGGTTTTTACTAATTACCAGTTTTACCAAATTTGCTTTTTTTCCATCTTGTGTTCAACACCAAAGGTGTGAGGCAATTATTGCATAGTGGGCATTCGATCGGTCTTTGGCTATTGCAGGTTTTTCTGTTACCACTATCATTAGTATATTATATATAAATAAAATTACATATGAGAGTTATATAATACTATGAGTTAATGTCAATTTCGGAGCAAAGAAAACTTACACGCGTTTCTAAGAAAATTACATAACCGCAACAAAAATACTCGGTTTTCAGAGTTTGTCGCCAAAATGAAACCCATAGAATATCATATCAAGTATTCAAACAAAGAAAAATTTCGAAATTGTTAAAAAAAAAAAATGAAGCAGATTATTTAATGACTAAACAGTGACGATATTTTGAGGGTCGTTCCAAATGTAAAAATGTTGAAGAGCTACGAAGACATAAATAATATCATTAAAACGAGTGACCTTTTGTATTTCAGAATTTATTTTTCTACATAGTCAACTCCATTTTCAATGCGATGATCGATGACTGTGCATGGGCGTTCAGAGCGCGCTCTGTCATACGAGGGTCGTTCTAAAATAACGCCTCCTACTATTAAAACTAGCTACATTTGTGCTCTAGAATTTATTTTACTACTTATTCACCACTATTCTAAAGCACTTTTGCCAGGAATTCAATGCCAGATCTTTAAGGTGTTGCTTTCTAAGAGTTTTACACCGTCAATATCTGTAACAAAGAAAAGAAACTTTTATATCATTAAAGCGTAAGTTCAGTATCATAACAATGCAATTTGTCATTCCCTCTGATCCGTTAGGACGGAATAAAAATATAGGAGACATTACTTTGGAACATCCCTCGTATACAATAGGTTAAGGTAGTTTAATTGAAGCGTAGTTCAGTAAGTATATAAAGGTAATAAAATGCAATAAAATGCAAAAGTGTAATGGATAAACACGAAGTAAATTAGAAAACATATGAAGGTGGAATGAGTTGTGAAGTTTCCACTTTTTATTTATTATAAAATTTTTTTTTTTTTAGTTTCCACTTTTTATTTATTATAAAATTTTTTTTTTTTAGTTTCCACTTTTTATTTATTATAAAATTTTTTTTTTTTAGTTTCCACTTTTTATTTATTATAAATTTTTTTTTTTTAGTTTCCACTTTTTATTTATTATAAAATTTTTTTTTTTTTAGTTTCCACTTTTTATTTATTATAAAATTTTTTTTTTTAGTTTCCACTTTTTATTTATTATAAAATTTTTTTTTTTTAGTTTCCACTTTTTATTTATTATAAAATTTTTTTTTTTTAGTTTCCACTTTTTATTTATTATAAAATTTTTTTTTTTTAGTTTCCACTTTTTATTTATTATAAAATTTTTTTTTTTTAGTTTCCACTTTTTATTTATTATAAAATTTTTTTTTTTTAGTTTCCACTTTTTATTTATTATAAAATTTTTTTTTTTTTAGTTTCCACTTTTTATTTATTATAAATTTTTTTTTTTAGTTTCCACTTTTTATTTATTATAAAATTTTTTTTTTTTAGTTTCCACTTTTTATTTATTATAAAATTTTTTTTTTTTAGTTTCCACTGTTTATTTATTATAAAATTTTTTTTTTTTAGTTTCCACTTTTTATTTATTATATAAATTTTTTTTTAGTTTCCACTTTTTATTTATTATAAAAATTTTTTTTTTTAGTTTCCACTTTTTATTTATTATAAAATTTTTTTTTTTTAGTTTCCACTTTTTATTTATTATAACAATTTTTTTTTTTTAATTTCCACTTTTTATTTATTATAAAATTTTTTTTTTTTAGTTTCCACTTTTTATTTATTATAAAATTTTTTTTTTTTAGTTTCCACTTTTTATTTATTATAAAATTTTTTTTTTTTAGTTTCCACTTTTTATTTATTATAAAATTTTTTTTTTTAGTTTCCACTTTTTATTTATTATATAAATTTTTTTTTTTTAGTTTCCACTTTTTATTTATTATAAAATTTTTTTTTTAGTTTCCACTTTTTATTTATTATAAAATTTTTTTTTTTTAGTTTCCACTTTTTATTTATTATAAAATTTTTTTTTTTTTTTAGTTTCCACTTTTTATTTATTATAAAAATTTTTTTTTTTTAGTTTCCACTTTTTATTTATTATAAAATTTTTTTTTTTTTAGTTTCCACTTTTTATTTATTATATAAATTTTTTTTTTTTTAGTTTCCACTTTTTATTTATTATAAAAATTTTTTTTTTTAGTTTCCACTTTTTATTTATTATTATAAAATTTTTTTTTTTTTAGTTTCCACTTTTTATTTATTATTATAAAAATTTTTTTTTTTTTAGTTTCCACTTTTTATTTATTATAAAAATTTTTTTTTTTAGTTTCCACTTTTTATTTATTATAAAAATTTTTTTTTTAGTTTCCACTTTTTATTTATTATAAATTTTTTTTTTTTTTAGTTTCCACTTTTTATTTATTATAAAAATTTTTTTTTTTTAGTTTCCACTTTTTATTTATTATAAAAATTTTTTTTTTTAGTTTCCACTTTTTATTTATTATAAAATTTTTTTTTTTTAGTTTCCACTTTTTATTTATTATATAAATTTTTTTTTTTAGTTTCCACTTTTTATTTATTATAAAAATTTTTTTTTTTTCATCTCATTTTCTGCTGAACTACTCCACACGCTTCCCTCCACATCGTATTCTCGTCTGTTTGTTTGTTCACAATTTAATTAACATGTACAAAATGTACACCGTTTCACAAATTATTTTTAATA
>NC_136496.1:43747018-43979518 GCF_053919585.1 Euprymna scolopes | reverse complement strand
ATGACACACAGGAGACTTATTGGTCTGTACTGAGAGGGAGACGACTTATCACCTGAATTCTTAAATACAGGGCATAACTCATGAAGCTTTCCAGGGTGTTGGAAGGCACTTCTCCTTAAGGCAACGCTTAAACAGTTTGGTAAGTATGAGGGCAAGTTCTGGTTGAAGCTTTTTCAACACTATAATTGGAATGTCGTCAGGGTCAGTTGCTTTACTGGAATCAAGGTTTTTGATTAGCGTGGTGACCTCACGCACAGATATTTGTATGTTGCATAACGTGTTGTCTGTTATAGGAGGAAATACGGGGAGTTGATAGTCTTCGTTGCATATGGTAGAATTAGGTGCAAAGTTCTTGGCAAATATATGGCTTTGTCTGATGCTGACGAGATGACCTCAGGTCCATTGATGATGCTGGGATAGAACGCACGCTTCTGTTCAGGATCCTGTTTGCTATTTGCCAAAACTGGTAGGAACCAAGCCGCTGCTCAGCTACTTTGGATTTAACAGACTGAACATATAGCTCTCCTGCATTTTTTATTACTCTTTTACAGTGGTTGCTGGCAGTCCTGAAGGCAGCTCCAGTCTCAGTGCATCTATTACGTTGGTAGCTATGGAAAAAGTGATTTCTGTACGCGATGGCAGCAGCACATTCTGGGGAGAACCATGGTTGGCCGTTAGGTTTTTGTTGGAATTCTTGGATCGTATGAATTGGTCTATGCCCACAATTAACCATTCAGTCAGGTCTGATACTATAGAGGACACATCCTTTTTAAACATGATATTCAGGGGGTGATCAGATATAAATGTACGGAAACTATCCCAGTCAGCCGTAGGTCAATAAGTCGTATAACGATTAGATCACTTTCTGGCTGACGTAAATGAATATTTAAAATTAAAATGTCTAAATTCGACGTTATTTCACATGGTTAATGGTAGCCGAATGGATTAGGTCTTCGCTAATCAAGCCAGATATGTCTCGTGATGCGGGGTTCGAATCGTTCGACTGATATTAATCGTGACACCATGCACTGAAGATTCCCGAAAGGATGAAACACTAGTGTCTGTAGGCATTTAATAATTATTATAGTAAAAAAATAATTATATATATATATAGTAGTCTAAGAGCGGTGTTTTTTTTTTATATACGAGTACATTTCAATATGTGATATATTCATCATCTATCCAAAAGACTACTAAAAATAATTTATTTTCTTGACAATAACAGATTAAATACATATTAAAAAATAATTATGTTAAAATATTGGGGATTTAGAGTTTGAAATCATCATGTAAAACATGGTTAAATCCTCTTTTAATCACATAAATTACCTACAGTGAAATGGGTTCGGTTTCACTACTTAACTACTTAAAACATGTGTTGTGTAGTTAATAGGTAGATCACGTACGGGAGAACACTCCTGGTCACTCTTTTCAAGTCCTCACCCTAATCTACGATGGGGAACTTTTTATAAAGTCAGAGAGGTAACCACTTTTATTAACATTTGCATATAATATATATATATATATATATATATATATATATATATATATATATATATATATATATAAAATGAAATTTTGAAGCTTTTGGATTACAGATTGTATAATACTTTCAACCTAAAATTCATATGTTAGTATCAATATTTATAAGATAAGCCCAATCAGGTAAAGAAAGCTCAATATATGAGATAGAGCGATAATATAAATCAAACATTCCAATTATTTTTTTTACAAAGGCATCACCAGTTATCAAGGTCAAGAGACCAGTCGAGGATAAGGGTTAAAGAGTGCACAGTAGACAATTGGACAATAAAGTAATCGTTAGTAATGGAAATTTGGTAAATTTGTTAGCTTATATGGAACGGCTCATCAAGACCTTATTTACATTAGACTTGAAGACAACCATATTTTAGTCAGCTGGAAAGCAGGAAAACGGAAAACAATTCCATAAGCGTGCAGTTCTAAGAAAGAAGCTTTGTTCATGGAATCTACGTTTAGGTTTAGGTACAGATAAAGAGTGGGGGAAATTATTAATAGTGTTTTCTGCTAGACGGGTGTTTCTTGTAAAAGTTTGGCGAGGGAAGACTAGATATTTGAGCTCAGTCGAGCACTTTCCATGAAAATAACGTTAAAGCAGTGACAAACTCGCAACATCTCTTCTGTGTGAAAGAGGTTGCAGGGAAGAGAAAAGGACATCCCCTACGAGGCTACGAAGTCTATTTTGAACTCTATCAAGGTAGGATAAGTCCTTTCTAGCAGCTCCTGCCCACATGTGGCAGCAGTACTCCATCCTTGGACGTACCTGGCTCTTATATAGATAGAGAATTGCATCAGCAGTAGGATATCTACTGGATCGATAGAAGGATCCTACCATTTTTCCAGCGACCTTGGCAACAGATTTAATGTATGTTCTCCATTTCAGATCAGGAGTAAAGGTCAAGCCCAGAAGCTTGTCAAAACATGAGGCCTCTGCAAGATGAGAGCCATTCATTTCAATTGATGCGAGATGGGGATCAGAGCATTGATGATGTAAAGCTAAAAGCTTGGTTTTAGATGCGTTAAAAGTAACAAGCCACCCCTTTCCCCATTGTACCACTTCCTCAAGATCAGAAGAGAGAGAATCGGAGAGAACTTGGTCGTTTACGGTTTTAGATGTGCTACCATAGATAGTAGTGTCATTAGCATAAATGTCTACGAATGATGTAAGGATGTGATTTGGAAGATCATTAATGTAGATCAGGAAGAGAGTTGGGTCCAGGATGTATCCCTGAGGGGCTCCAGCATTAATACTGTTAGCTTCTGATTTCTGTCCATCAACTACTACTCTTATGAATCTATCATAGAGAAATAATTTTATAAAATGTAGAACACATTTCCAGCTATACCATAACTGGAGATTTTGTGAAGTAAACCTTTATGTCATACTCTATCAAAGGCCTTTGATATGTCAAGAGCAATTGCCCTAGAAAGGTAGCCTCCGTCGAGAGATTCGCTAATCCTATGAGGTATAAATGTAACCACATCTGCTGTAGATCTAGCAGAACGGAAACCATATTGCGTGTCACTAAGAAGGTTATTTTTGCTGAGATGGTTGATTACTTCTCTATTTAACACAGATTACAGCAACTTACTCATGACGCGCAAGAGACTAATTATGTAAATAAAAAAATTTACGACAAATTTATTGTTTGACAAGAAATATTAAAAAAAATGTTTTTCTTCTTAATCCACGAATTTTCAATGAATGGCGCATCTCATCAGGGGAAATGGTTTTCGCAAAATAAGTACAGGTAATTATAAATTCCGCTCGTTTTGCTTACATTAGAACGTCACAGATTAAAACAAAACTTTTTTCTGCCATTTTCAAAAACACGTAGGCTTAAGCCATGCCTCCAAAACATTAACCCTAAAAACAGAAGCAGTCAAATACCAGCATTTAAATATTCAACACAAAATTATCTAAATTCTCTCAATTAACATACGAGATTATTTTGACAGCAACGAAGTCGGTCATTAATTATACAGTTAATTAATTGTGACCTATGCTCGTCCATTGTAGTCAGCCTCCGTTTAAATAGAATCAGCGACAGGATGCACCTAAACTGCGTAGTTAGTTGTCGAGCCTTGGGGGGGGGAGATAAAAACACCTCGACCACCGTTACCACCACCAAATCAAATTGCTATTTTCAGGGCAGCTCTCAAACTACTAGAATGCGATTTCATCTTTCATGCCTTGCCGTCTGTTTCATCCACTTAACTCCAGTTCTTCTCTCCCGTCCCTGCTTCAACTCCTGTAGCTCTAGCTCACTCCTAAACCCCCAGCTCCAGCTCACCCACACAGCTAATTTCTGCAGCTTCCAGTGCCTCATACTCTAACAACTTTCATCAGCTTCTGCCAACAGTAACTGCTCCAACTCATTTCTACACAACCGGTTCGTGCCCTAACTCCTTCCAGCGGCTCCTGGCTATAGCATCTGACTCCTTGTTTCAATGCCCGTTGACACCATACTCTTTGTTTCAGTATTCAGCAGTATTCGACTCCATGTTTCAGTATCCGGCAATGTCCGGTTCCTCTATTCTAACGACCATCGATGCCCGGCTTCCGGATCCATCTTCCTTTTTAGCAAACTCTTCCTATCGATCCAGCCCGGTTCTACATAAGATGCCTCATCAAACATCATAGATGTTCACGTCAATCGCCTTGTGACGTCATCGCATGTTGTCCAGGACCCAATTTTCACATCTCCAACCTTTTCAACTATCCAGTTTCCATATTCCTGTCCATCCAATCTCCACTACTTTTCAGGTACAACATTTCCAGTTCTCCAACCTTCCTGCTTCCAGAATCTTCACCGATGTTCATCGATATATTTCCTCCAGTTATTCTACATTTTCTTCGTGTATTTATGGTAAAATAAATACATTTCTTTTGCAATTGTTCATTTGTGTTTGTCTTCTCTTCCTTGCCATTTGTCGTATTTTGACTGTGTATATTTTCTTAATTGTACGGTCGGTCGACACCCAAACGACCCCCCTCTGCGGCAATGTATTCGGTGCTTTAAAAACATTAGCAGCGTCGCTCACTTAAATATAATGCGGCACAAAAACAGTTGCCTCCAAATTTCAAGCCAGCAATGTATATAAAAAAAACACGATTATCTCTTAACGCGTCCAATAGCGAAACTTTTATCGAAATACGATAATTATTCTATTTTTGATAAATTTTCGAAAATTAACATATTTTACGCCATTAGAACAAGTGGTTGTTTTTGTTCATAGTTGCATGTAAAGACGCGCGCAGCTCCTGTATAATACAAGACATTGCTCATTAACAAATAATAATATTGAAACAGGTGTGGAGAGGAAAATCAGTTCATCAGTGTACTTTCTATTCTGATTTTTATTTATTTACTTGCTTACCGCCAAAGCAAGATGTTGCACAAAGCCAGAAGTTGTTGATAGACACCTCCCTCTGAGGGATCACTCTGGCTGCGTACAAACATAGCCCAAACAGATCCGTTGACATTCCCCTGAGTGATTAACTCTTCTTAAAGCGAGAATATGCTGCATGAAAGGGTACTCTTTCTAGAATAGTGCTCATCCCGGTAAGGTAAGGTCTTGCACTAACAAGCCAGTTTCGATCCTGTACCAAGAACGGACTGTCAGTGAGTAGGAAAACCAGTTAATCCAAAAATCGCTCGGCTGATTTAAAAAGAATGTGACGTTATTATGACGTCACTGTGACCCTGCGATCACCTCGTTTTCCCCAGTTTACCTGATGATCTTGATCAGCAGCAACGTGATATAGCAATGCGAAATGATCTAAAAAAATGTCCGTACCAAAAGCCTCCGTTCAGTCTCGAAAGACAAAGGATACCCCTTATAGGGGCAGCTGCGCGTGTAATTATGTGGCAAGGGTTGCGCAATCACAACCGCACCTCTCCTGAATTAGCACTGCTGGAGTCCAGTGGCAAGGAGAAGTCCAGGACGACTTGAAACAATGCCAAGATAAGCAGAGAGCACACACAGCACCTGGAAGTCCCAAATGATCATCCATCTGATACTGGCCAGGCTCATCGTTGCTTAACTTCGATGATCTGACGAGAACCGGTGTGTCAAACGTGATTATGCCGTATATGTCGGTACTGGTCAGTTAATATCAGAACACGTTCTTTTTTTCTTTAATTAATCATCTATGGAACGTTTAATTGGATAATAGGTTTCCTGGAAGGTATTATTCATTTTCCTGCAGAGCACCTGACACAAGTTCTCGATTTTGTGGAATTTCTTGACACCATCCCATATATACAGCAATGATAAATGGGTTTGTTTTATTTCATGTGGAATCTTAAAATGAATGTTCAAGAATTTGACACAAAGTTGACACGTCTACGTGATAAAAGTGTTAAAATCTAACAAGCATTGTTCGTGCACGTTCTTATAAATGTCATTGACCGTCGGAAACTGATAACAGAAAAGACGGAAGCGCCTAAATACCGACACATACTAAACTAATTTCGTAGATAACATTTCCGATGTAATCACTGGTCGTTAGCATACTGAAATCTTATACTAAACTATGTTCATTTATTTGGCGTTGTCAGGGAGTCTTTTTAATTTCATTGTTATTTAATTTCATTTTTTTAAACTTTGCAATTGTTTTTATAACTGACTATTTTTAAATAGAATCTTGAAAGTTATATTTAATTATAACGTCATCGTTTAATCATTAAATTATTGAACCAAATTCTTATAAAACTATAACAAATTCTGTTTATGTTATTTTAATCTCTATTAAGCTATCATATGTAATTGCAATGTTGTACAATTACTACATGCATAAATAATAATGAACATATAACTGTTCGTATTATTTCATAACTACGAAATCGTATTCTCACAAAAACGTAAATACGTAGAGGTTAGAAATCTATCTGTCCACAATACTTGCATATAATTATTTTTCAAAATAGGAGCTGCAAAAACGAACAACTCAATTTGCACTAAAATGGACAGATATTTATACATGTGATGATATTTGCCTAATTTCCTCATAAAATAAAATATACTAATAAGCGTAAAATACACCACAGACAATTTCTTACATTTAATTATAGACCATTAACAGATTTTAATTCGAATTTATTTGTTTTCTATTCTTTTTAAACATATCCTGCAGAATACGGCTCGTGCTATTTTTTTACAAAAGATTTTTTTAAGTTAGATCCACATTTACCGATATCGTTTGTTTATTAACTTGTCAGGTCAAAGTACAGAATAGTTACAAAACTCCCACTTTTCCTATATTAAGAATGGGTTTCTAAATAATAACGTTATTGCAGCAGTCCGTATTTGGCATGATTATCTTCTATTTTCTTTGTCCAATGAAAACCTCTTAATAGAATCTTAATGTATTTAATAAAACAAAACAAATGAAATTAAAAAGATTCTTGCAAAATGTTCGATTCTCGTCCCATTATATTTAACAATAAATATTTTCAAGTGTTTAATATTGCTTCAAAGCAAATTAAAACGTTCTTCATTTTCTTATTTCAAATAAATCTTTGTAACAATTTCAGATTTATACCGAATATTAAAATATAAATATAAAGATAACAAAATACTGAGGTCTTATGTACAACATGGAAAGAAATTGGAATCTTAGGAAGATCTCCATAATTCCAGTAATTATAGGAGTAACTGGATTCATGAAAAAGAATTGCAAAAATTACCAGACAATTATTTCAGGTCAATCAAGTACAAGAGAGATACAAACAATTGCACTACAAAAAGAGACGTCAAGAATCTTAAAAAGATCTCTACATTGAAATAAGATAGCAGGTGAAAGTATGGCATCTGATAGGATGCCCCATACCCAGCTTAAACAAAATGATAAGAAATTTTAAGAAATTCTTCTGGGACATTAAGTATTATTTTGAACAAAATAAAAAGAAGGGGTGTGTAATTTGAACCTAACCAGATCAACGTTTTCCAACTAAATCTAAACTTAACTTAGAGTTAATTTACAGTTAGGGCTAAAAAGAACAGCTCGGTTCAAATTTGTACAAGTAGCCCTTTTTGATTATTTTGGGATTATTATGCTTCTGAGTTTAACATTTTGCCAAATTTTATACAAGGAGAATAAATGTTGAGAATTTATATGATTTTAAACTATATGTACATACATGTGGTAGCAATAAAAAAATTCCTTCCAACAAAATTTAAAAAATAAAATAACTACTGAAATTCCAGGAGAAAATCGGACCTTACCCTCCTTTATATTTTAGGAAATTCGTTACAAATTAGAAAGTTTAAGATAAAAAGTGTTACAAAAATTTATTTGAAAGAAAATTGTATTAGTTAATACTATTTTAGGAAACATCATAATCACCACCGATTAAAACTGAAGTGTCATTTAATTTTCGTATTCATTCTTGTGTGCACACGCGGGAAACTTTTCGGTCATTTAGACTACATATTGACTTTCAATGATTCTGCGCGTACTGTTCCCTTCCTTTTTTGTGCATTGCAATGGTATCAAGAAAACGACGGTTTTGTGTAATTTAGAATTTATCGCAGGTATAGAGAAAACCAACAGTTTTTTTTTTAGTTTAGATTTCATCGGAGCTATTAACATAATGAAGGCTATCCTCTCAGATATTAGGACTTCTTTTAAGAGAGGATAGGTTTATTGCCTATCGTCTGAGATGCTTTCATCCGCGAACAAGTGCCAATGGAATATACCGGAATAATTTTTAGCCACATTATCATGTCGAAAATAGTAATATATTCAAACATTACGATAATTCATCGAGTAGAAAATTACTGATAGTTAAAAATGATTTTTACGGAAAATTGGGGAAAATAGATATGAACAATATGAAGATTGTGGATGCAGTGGACATACTGATGTCCCTTTTCGCCACTTTAATGGCTGACGTACTGTTTTAGACCATAGCGATAGACTTTTTTAAAAATTAAAACACGATATCAGTTTCTCTATTCGTAATAGTTTAATATATTACTATTTTCGACATGACAATTAAGTGCTGTTGTTTTTGCTAGCAAACATATATAAAAAAAAATCGATTTGTGACTCTAATTTAAGAAACATCACATTTTTAGAAGTAGCTTGGTAGTTTAGATTGGCTCATTAACAAAAATTAAAATATCAAATTCACTAAAGGCAATGACTTTGAATGACATCTTGTAATACAAATGAACAGAAAAGTATGTATAAAATGCTGTTTTGTTTTATTTGTAATTTTAATAGTTTACTTGTTTGTGCTCACACTACTTTTCGGAATAGCAGCCGATTGTAATTAACCACGAATATCAGATAATAAACGCGGTTATCAAATAATACTACATTGGAATAATTGTCTTTATTCAACAATGGCATTGACTTTAATCTAAGCGAATTGTCAGAGTACAGGAAATAGAACGCTATTTCTGTTGTCTTTATTTAAGTAATTAACGGTGACAAACTTAGACGCGATGTCAGCTTTAATAGGGAACTCTGTGATGGGGAACCCACCTACACGCCAAACAAGGAGTTTCAAACAAACAAATCACTTCGCCAAAGGGAGGAGTGTTTGGGTTGATGGTCTCTTACAGCCGAATAAAGCAGAAAGTCACAGCTCATTTTACAATGAAGCCATAAATGATATTGCTGTGCTATATTTCAAAAACAATTTCAATAATACATTTGTTAATGAAATAAAATATAATGGTTTTATGGAGTAAGTTCCCTTTTATGCGCGAAAATTATGTTCAGTTTTTCCACAATAAACATGTTAACTAAAAAAACAATCTGTATTTTATTTGAAATTTAGTTTAGATTTTTTCTTTATCTTTTTTATCACTGCAAAAGGACGATAATTTGGTTCGGTAAGAAGCGCCCATATTAAAAAAAATGACCATTGCTGAAGAATATTGCCAAATCGGATTTAGGTTTAATAGAATATATTTAAGATTCATTAAAACGCCTGAAAACGATATCGAAGTTTAATTTTCTAGTATGAATATTCAAAATATTTCATTTTTATCCAGTATGGATGTTTCGATTACATAATTTCGCCTTCATTAATAGAAAAATTAATTTGAAAAGCTAATATACAAACATGGGATTAACGAATCTTTGGAAGAGCACCGGATTGTTTCCTGCCGATTTAACATCCATACAAGAAACTATTAATATTCATTTAAACTCAACTTAAAATTGTTATGAAGCCATTACACATCAAATCTTGAGTTGTGTTTAAGAAAATTAAATTCATGTTATGTGAAGTATTTGAACGATTTTGGCTAACCAAAAACATTCCCGGGTAACGCTGGGAAAGGACTGATAATATATATATATATATATATATATATATATATATATATATATATATGGGGGGGTGTATATATGTATATATATGTATATATATGTATATATATGTATATGTATACATATGCATATATATGTATATATATGTATGTATATATATATGTGTGTATATATATGTATATATATGTGTGTGCATATATATATATGGATATATATATATATGTATATATATATACGCACAAATATATATGCATAAATACATGTGTATATATATATGTATATATATACATATATATATGTATATATATACACATATATATGTATATATACACACACACATATGTATATATACACACACACACACACACACACACATATATATATATATATATATATATATATATATATATATATATAAAGCTGAATGTCTGTGTGTGTGTCTGGTCACGAATAGGTTCCTATATGCTTGACTATTTTAAAAAAACTGATTACATCTAATGATAGAAGATGTATCGAGACACAGGAATGGGTATGTTTTATCTGGCAGAACGGTGGTTCATTAAAATTGTGAGGTCTGCGTTCGCGCCTGGTCCACAAAGTATGGAAATAATATTTAAAAATTAAAAAAAAACGTTTATAAGTGTTTTTGATATAGATGTACATAATAATACTTTGATAAGTATGTTTTAACTTAAATAGGGATGGCATAATAAATTATGGGGTCTGCGTTCGCGCCTGGCCTCCATAGAATGGAAATAGGCACAAACTTTAATAAAAACTTTTCATGTCTATCTGCGTAAATATACTTTGATAATTATGCTTCAGTTTGAAGAAATATGGTATAATAAAATTATGGGGTGTTCGTTTGCGCCTGACCTCCATAGAATGGAAATATGTCACAAAGTTTAACAAGGTTTTTTTTTTTAAATATAGATCCACATAATATTGTGATAAGTGTTTCAGTGTGAACAGGTATGGTATAATAAATTATGGGGTTTATCTATTTTATTTTTTCTTTCATCATATTTTGCTTTGGTTTTGATACTTCCAAATTCGAAGCTATCTCTTTACAACCCTTCCTTTTCATAACCTATCATACTTTCATAAATCAGATTCCATTTTCTGTAGGCTGTTTTTGAACCCAGTCAATGACGGGTGCTTTTGCTAGTATATATATATATATATATATATATATATATATATATATATATATATATATATATATATATATATATATATATATATATATATAATCTGAGGTTATTGTTTTCTAGGAGATAAATAACCAATGTAGTAACGAGTTTATGCAAGAATACTCATTACCGAAGTAGCGCAGGATATACTCTTTAGTTGTTAAATAAGCAGTAATATGTTGCTACACGGTCATTAGTGTAGTAACATGTTACTGCTTATGTTAAAAAAAGTATATATATATATATATATATATATATATATATATATATATATATATATATATATATATACGCGCGCACACACACACACACACTCACACACTCACACACACACACACACACACACACACACACATATATACGTTTTCAACGAGAGTAAAGTTAGACGAAATGCCGTGATTGATGCGGCACTCTAAATTGAGAATAAAAGTGTTTAAATCTCTCATTTTATAAGACTTTATTCTTCTATGATCAAGGACAAACAGATATTACACTTTGAACCTTAAAGGCTGAAGATGGTGTAGAATATTTTTGTGTGCGTATCAAGAAGAGAAAGAGAGAGACGTGAGCGAGGGATGATACTTTAGCAGACATTAGATTAAACATTATCTTAAATTTCAGCCATGTGCAATAACAGCTTTCCTATAACAGCTTGTTGTTAATATCAGAACAACTGTTAGTTTATTTCTCTTCCGGTTTGGCAAAACTTGCAAGTGCTACTTCCGTTCGTTCAGTTGTCGAGATGAAAGGCGTTCACCTGTTTCTTCTTCTACTACTACTACTACTACTACTACAGTAAAGGTACATAAACGTTCATCTATGTTTATTCACTGTCGATTTCTGTAAATATTTTTAAATAAGCCATCTGCCACAATCGGTGTTGTTTTGGTTTTAAGACACCAAATTTGAGAAAGTGTATATATCTCCGTCTTGTCGTGGTTCATTTTAGACAGTGATTTTAAACATGCTTATATGAATATATTGCTACCAGCAGTTCTGCTACAGAGACTCGGCCTTTGAGTAAGGGTGAAGTGCCGCTACTTGGGCAATGCCGACGAGTTCGATCACGCCAAGTTTTGAACCTGTCCGCAGAACTCTTATTTGTAGGAGTTAGATTCTCTACTTTCAACTTTGCCGGGAGTAAATAAACCCCCCTACACAGAAACCATCGTCACAAGTATTTATCTGGTTATAGTTACCTAACGCACTTCCTTAATTTACGGCGTAGCGTTACCGGAAACGGTGACAAGACAAACCAGTGTTTTCTATTATAAAGCGATTTATTGAAAAAAGGACATTATTATACAATAAAAAAAAATTAGCAAAATTATACAGATAAAAATAACACAATGAGTCTTTATTTTCACTTTTAATAACCAAATCATTTTTTAAATTTTTATTTGGAATTCTATAAGTAATATATGTTTATAAAATTATATTAAAAAATTTTTAACTTTAAAAATAAGTTTTTTTTTAATCGAATTTATATAATAAATATATGTTATTGACAGTATAAAAATAAAAAAGAAAGATGGGGAAAAAAGAAGTACATATACAAGAAAAGGAATGTGAGAGAAAAAAGGTGAAGGAACTGATAAAATTGCCAAAAAAGGTTATATATATATATATATATATACTTTCAATTTGTCTTTACATAAACAGTAATGTGTTGCTACACAGTCATGAGCATGTTTCGGTCTCCTAGTATTTAGTAACTACAGACCTCTTCAGGCAACAACGCTTATATTCAAAAGCGCAAGTCTTCTAATTGAAAATATATCTTGCTCTACTTCCGTATTGAGCACTCTTGTATTAACCTCGTTATATTTCACTGGTTACTTTACTTCTGGTAAATAGCAACCTCAAATTATATATATATATATATATATATATATATATATATATATATATATATATATATATATATATATATATATATATATATATATATATATATATATATATATATATATATATAATCTCATCCAGAGGCTATTTTGGCTTTTGGAAACTTATAATACTATTCTATAGTTAAAATTTTATGACAATTAGTAAAAAAAACAAACTATATTTTAAAACAAATAAAATATGCGCAAATTTGCTTATGTTATATCTCAGCTCTTTTTGAAATAGAGTACGATTATGAATATCTCCAGTATCAAATAATCCTTATATACTGTGAAAGTTACTTTATATATGAAAATTAAAGAGGGAAGATATTAAAGATAAGAATATTTGGAATCAAGTCTCTCCGTTGCTGTTATTTCATATCATTTGAAACCGTAGCAGCAAGTTTTAGTCTCCCCTCCATCTAAGCCAGAGGTTTTGGGAAATCTATATATATGTAAATGTAACTCTTGGTTCGTTCGTAATTAATAGTCTAAATAACTAAATGAATGATTGCTTCGACATTTTGGTATATGTTTATTGTACCCATGCGTGTTTCTATATATCTCTTTTTAATTATAACATTATACTTAATTTTTCTAAAATAAATAGGGGTTTTCTTTGTACCGATGGGCCATTTTTTTATTTATGGACAATTATTTATCACCGCTTGCCGTCACGTTACCAGTGTTTCCAATTTAGCGGTTTTCCTGCTAGATCTGGAGATTTCGTTTGCAATCTAGCGGGGAATTCTAGAAAATCTGGAGATATTTCGAGCCCACACACCCGCAAACATAAATTAAACTCATTCATGTAAGTAAAAAAAGTAGCAATTGGTAACAATTATTTATTGATTATTTGTTTTGTTTTTCACCTTTTTTTTTTCGGCTAACCATACTTAAATCTCGCTATAAAATCTATTTTTCCAAGTACATTTTAGGGGGGGGGGCATTCCAACCTCCGTAGGTTAGTTTAAAATACGATCTAAGAAACCCCTCTTAGTCAAAAATTCTAAAAAGCAAAAAAAAAAAAAAACAACAGCAAAAAAAAAAAACTTATACCAAACACAGTAGAATTTAATTATCTACCAACCTAAATACTTTTAACATGCTCAAAGTTTTTTTTTATTTTTTTTATTTTTCTAATTTCTAAATATGTTGTTCAACGTGGATTTTACACACTGAATCAAAAAATAAAAATAATAAACAAATGTCCGCTTATCGCTTAAGGAGTAAGGAAGCTTAAATGACTAGCTGTATCAGAATTTTTGTATGAATTTTTGACACCCCTAACACGAAACTGCGAATAAAATATAAAAAACTGTTAATTTCTCCTTTAAAAGTGGGTTGTTTATTTTCTTTATGGATTATGCTTCCAAAATAAACTATTAAAGTTGTATAAAAAGTAATAGAAATATTATTTTATTTAAAAAAACAGTAATGAAATTAATTGAATTTTAAGAGCTCAGTATTTTCAATTTTTAAACTTTAAAAATCTATCAAAATTTCTCTATTGATTCAATTTTTACGATATTTTCAGGGTCAATGTAAAATTTTATGCTCTTTCCAATAAACAGAATATAATATTTTAGACAAACGTTTTTTTTTAATTCAAGCCCCCCCCATTTTCTAATGTCTATTAAAAAGTAAATAATTAATTTACTCACCAGTGGCCGGGTACAGCTAGTATTAGATATTTTGTAATTCATATGATTCTAAGAAAACAAATGGCTATGATTGAAACATTTTATTGCTGTAAAAATGCAAAAAAATAGGCTCTGGATGATGGATGATCCGCTTAATATGCGACCTTAAGGGCAAATGCCACATAGCCCACTTAATTCAGGTAATTACATTTCCAACAAGCCCTCATTTGTTAAATTCTGACCAATAACCGCTGAGATCTTAAACTCATAAAATTGCCCAAAAGGTAGTATATCTATCTGTATTTCTCTCTCTCTCTCTCTCTCTCTCTCTCTCTCTATATATATATATATATATATATATATATATATATATATATATATATATATATATATATATACTCGTAGCCAACTTGAATATTTAAATGTTCATATCTTTTGTTCTATGGGACGTAAGTACATGAAAATTTGCAGGCTTTTTTTAATATTATAACACTATTTTAAAACTAATAAAATACTCGTATGATCAAATTTTCCTACATTTATATATAAAATGGCCTGGCAAGTCAGCTTTAGTTTTGCTGATTTTGGGTGAATTTTGCTTAGTTTTTTTTTTTTTTCTTGGTTGTCTTTCCTGTGGCCTTGACTTGTCAGACCTCTAATACACACACACACACACACACACACACACACACACACACACACACACACACACACGCACGCACGCACGCACGCACGCACGCACGCACACACACACACACACACACACACACACACACACACACACAACACACATACACACACACATATTTAGTCTTAAAGTTTTTAACCTTTAAATCTGTATAAAAAACTTATTTAATTTTTATTTTTATCATTAGAAAACTATTTAATCAGTATTCATTTAATGCATAAAATTCACGAAAGTTCTTATGTTAAGTTAAAGGGATCATCAGTTGTTTACCATGAAACCCTGTTTCAGGAATTTAAAAACAAAACAGTATATTAAATCGTGGCTCTGCTCAGCAGTGTTGATCAAACAATACCTCCCTTAATCATAAGAACAAAAAAAAAATTGTAACAAATATTTGATCTAGTTTTGATTAATTTGGCTAGCCTATTCATGTCTTCCTTACATGTGAAATTCGTCTGTTTCCAAATTCAAAAGGGATATATTTTTCAATTTACCAGCGTTGTATTTATAGGATTAGGATTAATCCATTTTACTATTTATCACCTCCTACAATGATTAGTACTTTATATATTTACATTATTTTTTATTTAAAATATATAAAATGTATAAAAGTGAAATATATCTATAAAATGAAAGTGTCTGTCTGTCTGTCTGTCTGTCTGTCTGTCTCTCTCTCTCTCTGTCTATATACATTTCCCTACACAATAACTCTGTCGATTTTCAGTCTACTAATTCGAAATTTAATATACAGTGTACTGAGATTTGGAAAAATCTATATGATCGGTTTTCAGCCGGAAATTTGCCTGTAAAGTGGTCAAAGTTCAACGATTTGACCTTTGAGAACTCTACCAAACTCCTCCGACAATTTTGGGTCTAAACACTTGAAATTTTAGATATAGGTTCCTTGGACATAAATCTAACTTAATAACTTAATTTGATCCCAGAACAATAAATGTTAAGGGGTCATAATAGTTAACAAAAATTGACCTTTTTTTTTTTTGCTCAGCATACACCTCCAAACACCCGAGCAACGCCGGGCACCCATGCTAGTATATCTATAAAAGTGAACGTGTCTTTGTTTGTGTCTGCGTGTCTGTGTGTGTACATTTCCCTACGCAATAACTCTGTAAATTTTTAGTCTGCAGACTTAAAATTTTATGTACCGGATACTGAGATTTAGGAAAATCTTTGTAAACCGTTTTCGGCCAGAAATTTGTCTGCTAAGGGGTCAACTATTTGATCTTTGAGAATTCTATCAAACTCCTCCGACAATTTTGGGTATAAACAATTGAAATTTTAGATATAGGTTCCTTGGGCATGGATCTAACTTTATAACTTGATTTGAGCTCAAAACAATAAATGTTCATGGGTCATAATAGGGGTAAAACTTTAAAAAAATTTGATCTCTGCAGTCTCTACCAAATGACTCCGACAATTTCTGGTCTAAACGTTTAAAATTTTACTTAAAGGGTATTCAGAGAGAGGGCAAGCTTTTTAATCGGTTTGGGGTGAAAATTTGAGTTGCCAATATATATATATATATATATATATATATATATATATATATATGTATGTATGTATGTATGTTTGCATGTCTGCCTAAAGCATTTGACAGACGCGACGGATTTTATCCAAGATCAGTATCGTTTTGAAGTTCGACTTTTCATACGACAAATATCGAAAAATTGGCCAAAACATTAATATCTTCACCTTCAACGGTGCACTTTTCTACAGGGGAGGGGGTCGCTTTTTCGCCGATATTTTTGAATGTCATCCTCTCCTTTCTAGCGTTAATTTAAACCTACGTCACTTCCGGTTTGGCTGTGGTCGTAACAGCAAAGACGTCGGGGTTTTCCCCCGTTCTTTTAATCCTTCGCGGTACTGGTTAAGACTGCCTTCCTACTACCACTTTTTTTTTCTCAACATACACGTCCAAACATCCGGAGAACGCCGGGCTGAAATGCTAGTATATCTATAAAAATGAACGTGTCTGTGTTTGTATGTGTGTGTGTACATTTCCCTACGCAATAACTCTGTAAATTTTTAGTCTACAGACGCAAAATTTGATATACAGGATACTGAGATTTTGGAAAATCTTTGTAATCCATTTTCGGCCAGGAATTTGGCTGTTAAGGGGTCAAAGTTCAACTATTTGACCTTTGAGAACTCTACCAAACTCATCCGTCAATTTTGGGTATAAACAATTGAAATTTTAGATATAGTTTCCTTGGACATGGATCTAACTTAACAACTTGATTTGAGCCAAAAACTATAAATGTTCAGGGGTCATAATAGGGGTCAAAATAAAAAAAATGACCTCTGCGGTCTCTACCAAATTACTCAGACAATTTCTGATCTAAACATTCGAAATTTTACATAAAGAGTATTCAGAAATATGGCAAGTTTTTTAATTGGTTTCGGTCGAAAATCTTTAGTTATATATATATATATATATATATAAATGTATGCATGTATGTATGTTTGCATGTTTGCCTAAAACTTTCGACGGAGGCGACGGGTTTTTACAAGATCAGTATCGGTTTGAGTTCGATCTTTCAGACGACAAATATAGAAGAATTTTCTAAAATATTTATATCTTCACCTTCAACTCGGCACTTTCCTCCAGGGAGGGTCGCTTTTATTGCCTATATTTTCGAAAGTCATCCTCTCCTTTCGATTGTCTAGCCTTAATTAAAACCTGCGTCAATTCAGGTTGTGCGGTGGTTGTTACAGCAAAGACGTTAGGTTTTTTTCCCGTTCTTTTCCTCCGTTGCGGTACGGGTTCAAGCCTGCCTTCCTACTAGCACTTTTATTTTTGCTTTACATACACCTCCAAACACCCGGGCAACGCCGGGCTGAAATGCTAGTATATATATACACACACACACACACACATATATATATATATATATATATATATATATATATATATATATATATTTATTAATACATTTTATACATTAGTAATATAGTTTTGGATTTCCTTTATTAATATATTATGGTTAATTTTATACGATTCAAAACATCATGATAACGAACAAATGCTTTATTTAACTTTTAAATATTTTAGTTTTATCCCCACATTGTTTTATCATCCTTATTATTAAGCTAGAAACTGGGGATATAAAAAATCTATTAATTTTAAGGTAACGCGAGCTATAATGGTTCCATAAAACATAAAATCAGGACAGGTACTATCTTTATGCGGCATACGAACTATTTGAAAGAGGAAAAAGTTTCTTTTATCAAATATTTTATAAAGAATAATCTCATCCTCAATTTGTTTATATCTGAATCCGGAAATGTAGTTGTTTTCCTCTATGTTCACAATTCAATTCTAACACCTTTGGATATATAAGATGTTTATTTTTTTCGAATTCATCGTTATATTTTATACATATAAGATCATCTATGAATCTCCTACACCCATGAAAATTATGTTTTAGATATATCATTTTTTATTTGTGATGACATATATATATATATATATAATCAGGTCTATGTAAATACAGATTTGCCCAAAATGGTGCAGGATACAACTCCATTTGGATACCTATCATTTGGAGTAATATTTTATTTTTTTTTTGAAGATAACATTCTTTAATAAGATGACTTATAAGTATTTTTAAAATACCTTTAGAAACACTTGTTTTGCTGTTTTTATTTTTACACCAGAAAGCTTTAGAGTTTTAAAAGTCTATATATTTACCTTTCCCACCTTCAAAAGCTAGATCTACAATATTGTTTAATTCTTTTCTAAGGTTTTCTTGTGGAATTTTAGTATATAGCGTACTAAAATAATAAATCGCTATAGATTTTACTTTGATTCTAGAGCTTATGTTATCTAATTTCTTTTACTGTTTGTGAATTATTTACCACCCAAAAAAGATTTATATTACTATAGAATGTTTTTTTCTGGTGGAAATTATTTATTTGATTTATAATTAATTTAAACACGTTAGATATAGCTTTACTTAAAGGTTTAGTAATGCACGTCTTTGAAGCTAAAATAAACCTAGCACTAACTGGATTTGTGTACATTTTAGGTGTCCACAACATATATGGAAGATTTTTGTTTTCTTCCAACTTTTATCGTACTATTTCACTAATAATGCTGTTATTCAGAATAATACTATCTAAATTAATATTACTTACTTTATAAGTATCTGAAACTTTACCTATAATTCCTACTTCTAACAATAAACATTGTATATAATGTTTTTTACGTATAAAAGCTATATTATTTGCTGCTTTATCAATAGGAACTATTACAAACTTATCTTGAAGTATTTTAAGTTCCTTAAGTATGTCTGAATTTCTAAGAAGCGGATTAGTTTTTTGGGTGTTTTAATGTTTTTATACGTTTAACCTTTTTATTTACGAATTCAAGTATATTATTTTTTCATGCATGAAACATAGACTGCTAATTTATATTTATTTAACATAGACCTAATAACACCTTCTAGTGCTTTAGTAACTTTTTTAACGCATTTAATGTAATTTAGGCATTTAATTTCTCTATAATTTGGACTTTTACTAAGGAGTTTTCTTAATTTCTTTTTACTATCTACATGTTTTATCTCATTATTTCTGAAAGGAGAGGAATTACATTCACATTCTGGAATATTTATAATATTATAATTTAATATTAATATGTTCTACATTTTTTATAATTGAAAACCTTATAAGGTATGGTTGGCTCTAGTTTATATGTAACTATTGGTTTTTGATCTTTTGTCTGTTGCTTATTTGGTATGGTTTTTTAATATTTTAGGTAAATTTATATCATCAAAACCTTTATTTTCATACAAAACTACACAAAACTACACAGACATTTCTGGGTTTATTTTTTATACCTTCCACAAGTGGCTTATATAATTCAGTGTCGATTATATTCAGAATATATTCATACCATTAAATGAAATAGTCTTTGCTATATATCGTATCCGGTTGTATTAATATTTTCGTTGCTATTTCCTTTAAAACCTTCTTTTTTGTTTGATTAAGTATTTTTCTAATATATTTGAAATACTCAGAAATTTTTGTAATTATAATATCTTTAGTTTTACTAAAGAAGTTCTCGCATGAAATAGCTGATTCTCCAGCCGTTTCTATTAACATAGGTTCTATCTCTAATACCGTAACGAGGAAAAGCTGGATATAATCGGCCTATAGTTTCGGAATCTTGTAGGTTATTTTTTTAACATTAATATTTAAACCATATGAGTAAATTACTCGCATTTTTTTATGTCGTCTTCCTTATCCTGACGCATCTTTAGGATATCATTATCTACATTTCCTAAACTATTATATCCATTACTTTTAAACTTTTTCAATAATTTGTATAAAAAATACGACTGACTACAGGTTTCTTTAAAATGTTTAATAACATGGATACATCTATGAAAATTCATACGTTGATTCAAAGGAATTGCAGTTTTCCCTACGTATTGTAGATAACATTTTTTACAGGACAACAGGTAGACTAAATTTTGTGACCTACATGACAAATCTTCTTTAAAATGATTAATAACTCGATAATTTTTTTAGTCACGTTTGATTTATATTCTTTAGATGTTATAAGAATGTCACAAGTTTTACATAATGAAGCTCTACAGGAAGTAACATTAAAATTATTTTCGGCCGAACAAGTCCAATTTGCCACTTCGAAAGGAGTTCTTACTTCTATATTACTAATGACAACGGCTTATTTATCCGACCTCCTTGGGCGATATATATATATATATATATATATATATATATATATATATATATATATATATATATATATATATATATACTAGCTGTACTCTGCCACGCGTTGCTATAGCTCAATTTGGTGTAATGGAAAAATCTAATTCACTCCAAAAGTGTTAAAAAATACAAAAATGGAAAAAAAATCGGTACTCTTGCAGAATCTAACCCGGGTCCTTAGAAGTTTCCATCAATCATGGCTTGAGCTCGACCAGCAGTCAATGGAGTAAGCCGAACGTTGTTAAAATGTTGGAATGGTTAATCGATTTTTTTTGTGTTTTTTTTTTTTTGTAATCGAAAATCTTACTTTTCAATTAATATTTTAGTGAGGGGGGGCACTATAAACAGATTCGAAAAGTTGCCCCAAAACAAATAAATATACGCAAATAAATGTAAGCAAAGGTAAAGTAAGTTACATTTCTACATAATTTGTTTGTTTTTATTTAATGCAAAAGGTTTAATCAGCTCGGAAAAAGAACAGTGTTTATCAATGTATTTGAAAAAGACAAATGGTCGTGGACTCTGTTGAATATGTTAAGTTGGGAAAATAAGTAAAAAAAAAAATTAAAAAACCATACATAACAGTGTAAGGAACCCACCGAATATGTGACCGTGACATAGGCTGGCATATTTGGTGGATTTCTGACAGTATAGTTTATTAGTTTTAACTCATTTTCCAAAAACAACGCAATCAACAGTGTCCGCCACCATTTGTATTTTTCAAATACACTGATAAACACTGGTTTTCGAGTCGACTAAACGTTACAGTAAATTAAACGGGGTTGTATTACTGAACACAGATCCGAAAAAGTTGTCGAAAAATAAACATAAAGCAAATGTTATCTAAGGCAAGATAAATTACTTTTCTACCTAACTGCATAAGCCAGTTTGGTAGAAAAGTAACTTATTTTGCCTTTGATAATATTTGTTATACATTTGTTTTATTGTTTTTTTGGCAACTTTTTCGAATCTATGTGTACAGTAATACAAACAAAAACACGTGCGCACACACACACACGCGCGCGAAAATATCCAGTTAGGTAGAAAAGTAACTTATCCTGCCTTTGAGGTCCACCTACACAATTTGTTTTAAAATTACTACTTTTAAACGTTTTCGACGATGCTGAATAAGAAAATCTTATTTACAGTTTGTAGAGGAAAGTAGTTTTCGAGATATAAAGATATGTGCTATGCACTATAATTCACTGGCGGCTATGAATAAACACCCCCAATCTCCCAATAAGAACGGCTTTCAGAGTAAATAACGTCTACCCACCCATGTTAAAAATTGTGGAGGTGGACCTAAAGTAAAAATTAACTTTTTTTTAAAAAAGAAAAATTGTTAGTTTAAAGCACAACGCTATTGTGTACAACGGTTTTAATAAAGGAAAATCATTCATATTTTCTTATATGAAAACAACTCCGAAAAAAAAGCGTACTTTAAGTTTGTTAGAATGAGGTTTATCGTAAAACAAAAACAAAACATTTTTTACTTATGCTTTATTTCTTAAATATAACAATTCCTGTTTTACGCTTTTAACGAAGGTAAATTTCACAGTGTCTGTTTTTTTTATTTTGTTATATTAGGCCCCCCTCCACGATTTGTTTTGAAATTACTACTCTTAAAGGTTTTCGACGATGCTTAATAAGAAATGCATATTCACAATTTGCAGAGGCAAGTAGTTTTCGAGATATAAAGACCTGTGCTATGCACTATAATTCACTGGCAGACATGAATAAACAACCCAACCTTCCAATATTAAGAACGGCTTTTGGAATGAAAGCCGACAATCTCCTCATGTTAAGAACAGCTTTAGAAATAAACACCCTCAATATTCCCATGTTAAGAATGGCTTTCAGAATAAACACCCCTCACCTCCCCATGTAAAAATGGCTTTTGGAATAAATACCCTCATCCTCCCCATATTAATAACGGTTTGCAGAATAAACAACGCCTACCCACCCATGTTAAAAATTGTGGAGGTGGAGCTAAAGTAAGACTTTATTTTATTTTTTTAAATAAATTGTTAGTTTAAAGCACAACGCTACCACGGTTTTAATGAAGGAAAAGCATTCATATTTTCTTATATAAAAACAACTCGGGGAAAAAAAGCGTACTTTCTAGTTTGTTAGAATAAGGGGTTTGTATTACTGTACACATAGATTCAAAAAAAGTTGTAAAAAAAAAACCAAAAAACAAATATATAACAAATAAATGTTATCAAAGGCAAGAAAAGTTAATTTTCAACCTAACTGGATATTTTTTTGTGTTTTTATTTAATGTAACATTTTTATTCAGCTCGAAAAATATCCAGTGTTTACCGATGCGTTGGAAAATTCGAAATGGCAGCGAACTCTCTGCTAAACACGGTAAGTTTGGGAAAATCAGTTAAAAATAAAAAAAAAACTATACCACATACTGTTAAAACCCCACCGAATATATGTCAGCGTATGTCACGGTAACATTTATTGTGCTAGTTTCTAACAGTATTTTGTATATTTTTTATTTTTAATTCATTTTCCCAAACGTACCGCGTTCAGCAGAGAGTTCGGCGCCATTTTGAATTTTCCAACACATCGGTAAACACTGTATGTTTGTCGAACTGAATAAACATGTTACATTAAATAAAAACACTAAAAAATTATCCAGTTGGGTAGAAAAGTAACTTATCTTGCCTTTGATAACATTTATTTGTTATATATTTGTTTTTTGACAACGCTTTCGAATCTATGTGTACAGTAAAACAAACCCAAAATAAGTTTTATCGACCCCCCCAAAAAACAAACAATTTTTTACTTATGCTTTATTTTTTAAATGTAACAACAATTGTTAGTTTAAAGCACAACGCTAATGTGTACAACGGTTTTAATAAAGGAAAAGCATTCATAAAAACATCTCGGAAAAAAAGTGTACTTTGAAGTTTGTTAAAATAAGTTGTATCGAAAATAATCACGATTGTTAAAAAAAAGTGTGTGTGTTTTTGTACGCACGTGTAGTCAGAATCCTTATTTTTCGTCATTTCAAAATGGTATAATTTTATCGTAAGAATGAATTTAAATTTAGAAAATAGGGAATGCTTTTTTTATACTTATCGATTAAACAGATAATGAAATATTGTAATTCGGAAGTCATCAACTCGTGGACTGCTCATTTCTACCGGAAATAAAATGGCGAAAATAGTTCCGCATTACGAAATATATTTTTTATATTAATTTCTGTGTTACTATTTTAACGATTAAAAAAAAGGTGTGTTAAAATCAAAATTATATTTAATATTAATTTCTGCGTTACTATTTTAACGATTTAAAAAAAAAGAAGAGTGTTATAGTCAGAATCGTTATTTTTCGTCATCTTTTCCCCGACGAATGAAAGTTTTTTTTAATAAGGTAATATTTACTTTTTAATATTTAAAAACACAGTTAGATGATAAAGATTCACTGTTATAAAATTTCACAGAAAACGGGATTGTAAATTTCTAGTTTATCGATTTTGAATAAACCAGACGTTCCATTTATATATATATATATATATATATATATATATATATATATATATATATATATATATATATATATATATATATATATAAACAGAAATAATAAAATATGACGGAGATACTTTGCTTTATGATTCTTTTAATTTTTTATATCAAAATCAAAAATATTAATGAAAGTTCCCTAGTTATCATGAGCGCTTTCGATTTGACCACGAATCATCTTCAGGTTGAATTCACGGAGTTGATGAGATGAAATTGAATAAGACTGAAAATGGAAAGTGTAAAAATTAAAAAATAAATAGTACATAAATTGTATCGAGTGATGGGAATCAAAAAGTATATAAATGTTCGATTAAAAGTCAGTTAAAAACAAAGTCGATAAAAAAGAACCCTAATCAAAGCCAACCCATGCACAACTGTTCGAGACCTTGCTTCTGAATTAGACGTAACGTATACAACGATTTCTAACCACTTGAGAGAAACTGAAAGGACAAAAATCTTGATAAATGAGTGCTTTGCGAATTAAACGATAACCAAAGAAACGTCGTTATGAAGTATAATTTTCACTTCTATTAGAAAAGAACGACTCGTTTTTCGACCGGGCTGTGACTCTCGATGAAATGTGGGTTCTTTACAGTAATTAGCTCAGGGGTTATGTGCCGAGGAAGCTCCACGATACTTTCTAAAGCCAGAGTTGCACCAAAAGAAGGTCATGCTGACTGCTTGGCCGTTTGCGACAGGTCTCATCTATTACAGTTTTTTTATTTTTATTGTTTTTTTTTTACTCCAGACGAAACTATTACGGCGGAGAAGAACAAATGGATCAAATGCATCAGAATCTTCGGCAACAACACTCAGCATTAAACAACAGAAAAGGTCCAATTTTCCTCCACGTTGCTAAACCGACCCTGCAGAAGTTAAACGAATTAGGCTACAACACTTTGTCTCATCCGTCATACTCTCCAGACTTCTCGCCCACCGATTATCACTTTTCCAAGCATCTCAACAACTTTCTGTGTGAAAAATGTTAAAAAAAAAACAAAACAAACAAAGCAATATCAAAAACGCCTTCAGTGACTTCATCGCCTTCACTGACTTCATCGCCACCAGAACGCAAGATTTTTTTTTATGTTACTGGCATAAATACGCTTGTTTTGCGTTGGCAAAGGTGTGTTGATTCTAATGGTGCTTATTTATTATAATAATATTTATTAATTATATATATATATATATATATATATATATATATATATATATATATCTTCTTTTTCTTCCTTTTTTGCGTTGTTGTGAATATACACTTATGAAACCAAGGTTTTATCATACAAATCTAGACACACACAGTGAGTGTAATAGTTGAGTTTTATAGAATATTGGATTATGTGTGTAGCCATAGTCACCAGGGATTTAGTAAACCAATGTACACACACACGCATGCAGTAAATGCATTTAATTATGTGTTAGTTATTTGTTATTGTTAGCATATATGTGCGCACACACACACATACACACACACACACACACACACACACACACACCAGAATATGCCCGTGTGTGTATTAGCATAAATAGATGCAAGTGGGTGTGGGTGTCAGATAATCTGGGCGTGTACTAAATAAAGATATTGGTAGGGCTAATATAGTATTTAATCTATTATTTGGATAAATAACATGAATCTGATTGACAGGGCATGGTAGAGGTGGAAAAAGGCCTTTTGCAGGGAGGGGTGACAATATGGTGTATGGGATATGAAGAGGCATATATTATGTGATAAAAGTTTGTTATTTAAGGAAGATTTTTGTTTATGGATGAGTAGAACTTCCGCTATTCTTAGGTCGCCCAGGTTTCTAACTAATGCGAGGTTGTTGACGTGGATGTTGCGAATATGTTGTTGCAAGATGTGATATGTTTGTGGAAAGAGGAGATTCGGGTGTTTAAATGTTCTTTAATTCGTATGTGTAACGGTCTGGTGTTGCTACCTATGTAGGACTCATTGCATTTTGCTTCGGAGGTTGTAGACAACGTGGGTATGCAGGCAGATTCTGTTGTCGGTATAGGGCAGTTGGCTATGGGGCAATTCAGTGGAGTATTGGCTGGGTACTTCTTTGACAGGTGTTGTCGCAATGAGGTACCAGCATGTATTAATTGAATGCTCAGGTTCTCACTGTGGATTGTGTTGCAGATAGCAGTGGAGATTGTTTCGTTGAGAAAGGGTAGTTTCCGAAAGCAGGTGTTAGAGGGAGGTTGGCGCCTGCGGTGGTTTTTAGTGTTGAGGCTGGATATGGTAGAGACAGGGTATTGATTGAAAGAGTTTGGTGGCAGTTGGTTTTATTTTGTTTGCGATGGTGGAACATTAATTTTGTATGCGAGATATTTCTGCAATAGCCGAGTTTGTCTTTAAGGGGCAAGCTCGTATTGGTATTAATATTACTACGCTACTGGATATAAACAACGAAATCAAGGTTAAAAATAAAAACACTGTTTCTTCGTTGATCACTTTTTATTTCCAAACAAAATAGCCCGAGAAAATCAGATGAAAAACCAATGAAGGCTGTTATATCAACGAAAAAAAGATTAACATAGACCGTCGAATTATTGATCCGACTTTGAAAAACATAAATAAAGTACTATGCATTAAAGTAATCAAATGAAATCAAATCATATTGATTATGATATGTGACATATCAAATAATAATTTAAATAAAGAAACATAATTACAGTTGTTATGAGTTGCAGTCGTAGTAGATTTAAGTATGATTATGAAAATATGTCTACATTTTTATGATTAATCAAAAATAAAATGTTTACCCGAATTCAATATTAAATTTTTAAAATCATCCGGAAATATACATATTTTTTTAATTTTAGAACAATATTAGCTTCATATGACGAAACAGATGTAACTTATATAAAAAGCTATTGCTCACAAAGGTAAGCGAGGAAAACTGGCTCTGTTATATTAAAGAAGATGTTAAAACTATTTCTCTGACCAGGATTGAACTCAGTATAAAACATACCTTTGAGTTTTACTGTTTGTCCAGATAAATACAAGAGTATCTGACCCGATCTGAATATGTTGACTCTATTCTGAAAAACAATTACTGTTTTTCATTAGAGATGAAAATATGCCAATTTACAAATATTAATGATATTAATTACATTATTAAAGAATATTTCCACACACTCATTTTACACTGAAAAATAATTTATTGGCAACGTTTCAACAAATAAAACTTTAGGTTAGATTCGTAAAAATATTCTCGATAGGAAGGTATGAATTCTCACTCCCACGTATATAGCCTAACCTTAACCGTAACCTAACTTTTAAAAGATGTTAACCATTTTCAAGAAACGAACTTCAATTTCTCCGCACGTACAGAAATTCCCCATTTGTTATGAAAATGGATATGTACAGAAATTCCCCCATTTGTTATGAAAATGGATATGTTCTTTGCAAAACAAACTTTGAAAAAAATCTTATTGTTTACTTGATGAAAAACATGGACAGGAATGTGTTGGGAAAATGTTTCCTTCTGAAATTCTTTCTTTTAAATTTGTTTAGTTTTTCTTGCAATCTTTTTTATTATTTGTTTCTTTCTCTTCACTCATCTATTCGTTCCTTATTTCTTGTTGGCATAGATGTTACTGTTGTGCGATCCATGTTATATAGTAGATGGAAGTAGAAGAATACCCGTCCTAGGACGGGTAACAATAATTCATTGAACAGAACAGTTTTACATGTTACATGTTACTTCTTTTTTTCGCTACTCTTGTGGCCTTGCAGACTAGAAATAACCAAGACAAACACAGTGGAATAAGTAACAAAAAGTATATTAAAAAAAGTATGTTACAGAAGTACAATCATGATTCTGGTGGCCATAACTGACACGAAGCATAGTATTTACCACCTTCAAATCAGCGGAAGATGTAGGAAGAGGCCGGGAGTCAAGCCAGTACTCCTAAAATTCACCGTGGCCTTTTAAAAATTGCCTGGGGAGCCCCGTTTGTGTTCCTCTGTCAGGGCGCTTTAGAAATTAGCAATAAACTTACTCCACCTCAAACGAGGAAGGCACGGGGAACGGTTTGGGAGGATTGACCTCCTATGAGTAATCAGAACGAACCTATCAGCCTGCCAGATAAAAAGTCACTGAAATGGTTCAATTTCTACCAGATTTATTATTAACATTGACTGACATGTGGTCATAATCGCAGCCAGGTAGCAAATGAATGGCATTAATCGCAGTATTTACTTCCATCCCGCGTCAGGAAGATGTGATACAAAGTTGAAAGGTGGGAGAGTCAAACAAGCGCTCCTACTTTGGACCCGAAATTGGTCAAAATAAAGGGACCAATTCTCCTCCATGACAACGCTCGCCCGCATGTTGCTTAACTGACCCTGCAGAAGCTGAACGAATTGGGCTACGAGACTCTGCCTCATCCGCCATATTCACCGAACCTATCGCCCACCGATTATCACTTTTTCAAGCATCTCGACAACTTCCCGCGCGAAAAATGCTTCAAAAGCGGAGATGATACCGAATCGGCCTTCAATGACTTCATCGCTTCCAGAACTCCGGATTTCTATGCTAATGATTTAAATAGACTTGTTTCTCGTTGGCAAAAATGTGTCGATTCTAATGATTCTTATTTCGACTAATAAAGTTTATTATGGAAGGAGTTATAATCTTTTGAAGTTGAACGACAAAAAAACATTATTTTTGCACAAAGCAAATATTTCGATCGGGTTAAGGTTATAAAAAAATTTACCATTCAATCAGCTTTTCGTTAATTTTGCATTTTGACATGAACATTATCACGTAGAAACAATATATTTCCTATAAACGGGAAGGTAGGAAATTTTGTACTGTCGAGAGTAAGCTTTATTCTAAAATACAGAAGCATTTTTTTTTTTTGGTTTTGATGCTGTAATCACACAGTATTAATTCTCCAACACGATGTGAGTAAAATGAATTTCAAACCATAATTTTCGTATTTCTATGCATAATTGCAGTTTGAAGGCAATCAATCCTGAATCTCTTTTCTGATTTTCGAAGACACTACTCAGGAGCATTATTCACAAAACTCTCTGACACTATTCCTAGGAGTGGGTGCCACGTCCAGTAACAAAGTTTATGGTATCCACAATATTCTAGTAATATCTGATTTCCATTTAATCTTCTACCTAATGTTCTCCCAGAAAGTAACTTATCTTCTATTTTGAACTACCATGTTGACAAGAAAGTTCTTACGGGTTTTAACTTTTAATTTCAGATGAACAAAAAATTTTGGATCGTAATAAGCACCAACAGAATGAATACACTTTTCCAACACAAAGCAGTGTATTTATGTTAGTAACATAAATAATCTTGCGTCCTGGAAGCGATAAAGTCGCTGAAGGTGTTTTTAATATCGTTTAGGGTTTTCAAGCATTTTCCACGTAGAAAGTTGTCGAGATGCTTGAAAAAGTAGTAATTGGTAGGTGAAAGGTCTGGAGATTATGGCGGTTGAGGCAGAGTTTCGTACCCCGATTCGTTCAACTTCTGCAGTCAACGCGCGGTCGGGCATTGTGGAGGAAAATTGGGCCTTTTCTGTTGACTAATGCTGGGTGTTGTTGTCGAAGTTTCTAATGCATTTGATTCATTTGTTGACAGTACTTCAGCGCCGTAATAGTTTCGCCTTCTTTTAGTGCAACTCTGGCTTACTCGGCATCTAACCAATGAGTTTAACGTCGCTGGTTGTCGTAAAGAACCCACTTTTCATCGCAAGTCACAACCTAGTCGAGAAACAGGTCCTTCTCATTGTGTAAAAGACGTGAAGATGACACTTCATAACGGTGTTTCTTTTGGTTGTCGCTCAATTCATGAGACACTCATTTATCATGTTTTTTTTGGGGGGGGGGTCTTTTTAATCTCTCTTGTTGGAAATCATCGTATACGTTACGTCTTATTCAGAAGCAAGTTTTCGAACAGTTGTGCGTGGATTGGCTTTGACTAAGGCTCTTAATTGATCGCTGTCAACATCTGATGGCCGACCACTATGCTCACAATCTCGAAGACTCTCGTCACCGCTGCGAAATTTCTTAAATCGCCATTATACTGTGCTTTCTGTAGTGGTTCTTGGGTCAAACGATTCATTGATATCGTTTAAACAGCTTTTCGGCCGAGCTTAAATTAAAATCAGAAAATTGTGCGAATTTGCTTTTTTTTTCATCTGGTATTCAACGTTCTTGTTTTAAAACGATTGCAGTTTAAACGATTAGACAAAACGCTTTTTAAAATGATATATAAAGTAAAGGTATTATCCGGAAAACCTATTTGAAAATACATCATTTGAAATCAAAATTAAAAGGAGGAGGTGATGCATGGGAGGATAGTCTTATGATAACAAAACATCATCACCACCACTTAATTGAACATTGAAAGGTATTAATATTTTAGTTTCAGCTTTAGACAGATACCAAATCTCCATTAGAATTAGATCCTAGAAAAATTAAAATCAGGGTGAATTATTTTAATCAAGAAAAATAACTTTTCGATTTTATTTTAATGATTAACAAGTGAAGCATGCATGGTCCCCCGTGAGTGCACAATGAACGAGGCATAAAAATAAATGACTAAGTTCAGCATCCACCCCATTTAGCCCCCAAAGTCCCCAGATGAACAAACGGTGCAGTTTTGGGCCTTAACATATGTAAATTTGAGTTCTGCACCATGCAAAAAAAAAAAAAAAAATGACCAAGTCCATCATTTAGCCCCCAAAGTCCCCAAGGCCTTAACATATTTAGATTTGAATTCAGCACCATGCAAAACTGCTAAATAGACATACACAGAAAATTGTCGACAAATATGGTAAAATAGTCTAAAAAAAAAACGGAGTGTTTTTATTAGCCCTAAAAGAGTCCCTGAGGCACACCGAAGAGTTATCATGAAGTACAGACAAACAAAATTATCTAAAAATCACTTTTCAGAAAGTTTTATAAAAATCCAAGGCATCAAATTTTCTTAATAAGCACAAAAGTGTCAATTTTAGCCATTTTAACCCGAAAGGCACACCGAGGGGAGCAACCGGAGTTTTCTCGGAAAATCCGTTCTGTTACTTTTTTACTCATATCATGTTTAATGTTTGTGCAAAATTTCAAAAAATTCCAAGGCGCAGTTATTGAGAAAAGTGCGGACAGATGAACGGACGAACGGACAAGGGCGAATTTACAGGTAAACCCCCCTTTTGTCGGGGAACCAAAAATAAATATGGAACTGAAAATAGAATTTCATAAAAATTAAAATCATTTTCTAAGATTTTCATTTCAGTGATAAAATAAAATGACATTTAAGTCCAAATAGTAACAGTCAGCGCTGCTTGTTGTGCCAATTGGTTAATTCGGAACCTCAAATAAATCCATATAATTATAAAACTCAAATGACCTTGTAACAAGTGATGTACCCACTTTCCGGTTTACGACATCCGGTTGCGCATACGCGCATAAACATTAACCCATAACAACGTAAACAAATGAACACAAATCGCTTCTTTTGCTGATTTTGACTTGCGCACTGAAATATTAACCTTATTATTTCGAAATTATTATTTAACATGGGAAGAGTGGGGGTGTTTTGCAACTATTCTTTATTACAACTATACTGTCGCTTTTTTCTTACAACTAAACAACTTTAACCCGTTGACAAACATAAGGACAATTGTAGTAAAGTCAAGACGACTATTACTACTACTACTACTACTACTACTACTACTACTACTACTACTACTACTACTACTCTATATCTGTCCCTTTTCTTTCCTTCCTTCCTTCTTTTTTTATTTTTTGTTTACATTTCTAGATACAAAATAGTTGTGTGAGAACGGTGAATTTGTTGACACGTTTACTAATCTGTTTCAATATTAGTTTTATTTTATTTATTTATTTAGTTTTTTTGTTTCATGTTTTATTAATTATTTTTTTTTAGATTTTAAGTTTCTATAACTTGGTTGAAGGATTCCAATATGGGTTTTTCATTCTTATATTTCTCATCGGTAGGTCCATGTGCATTTTTGCTGCTAAATGACTTTCGTCGGCGTTCGATTTGTAGGAAAATCATGTCTAATTTTCGATTTTTGAGCGATTATTCGGAAAAATAAGTAACTTTACACGAATAGGGAGGATTTTTTTCATGTTTGAGTGACCCGTCCGTGATTTTTCATTTTAATATACTTTCATAGAAATGTTTCTGTTATGACAAAAAAAAAACTCTTTTCTTTACGTCACAAGTGTCACGCTCATACATGAATTCCATAGCTAATATAACATACTGACCCAACGGGTCACGGGTAGTTTAGTAGTCTCAATATTTCTCTGTTAAAAGCTCAAATTATATTCGCTAATTCTGACACTCATAATTCTAGATCGAAAAACTGACCAACCTATTTGCACCCTTCAATAAATTCAAGTGGCATGTCCCGGGAGATGTACTGATGATTTTCACAACAGATATATAAAGAGAGAAAAACATGCTCAAAACACGTGTTATAGAAATTTAAGTACCAAATCTTTAAAAAATGCAAAATATTAAATAATGAATAAATTATCAAAAATTAATAAATGTTGGAAGCTCCATTTCTTTATATATATATATATATATATATATATATATATATATATATATATATATATATATATATATATATATATATAAAGTGCGGTAAGCAAAAATATCTTAGATAGAATTATCCCCTCTATTAAAGAAAAGGTTAGCTTCCCCCTTTGGCAAAATTCGAATTCAGTAATTAATTGGTTTGTTTCCCTTAAAAAATAAACACCTCCTTAACTTCATAACCTTTGACATCAACAATTATTATCAATCAATTTCACCGATCCTCTTAAATAAGGCCCTAATCTTTGCTAAAAGAAATTCTGACTTAACTCATTTGGAAATTAAATTAATTCTCCTAGCCAGAAAATCCCTTATACAATTTAACAATAAGTTTTGGACTAGAAAAGATACCCCTAATAATTTTGACATCTTAATGGGTGCTTCTGACTCTGCTAAGGTTACAGATTTAGTGGGACTCTTCTTACTGAAAGAACTTAAATACCACTTTAAATATATCCAAGGGGGCCTTTATAGAGACGATGATCTATTTACAACAACAGCCAGGCCAAGAGAGTACAATAATACAATTAAAAAATTACATAACTTTTTAAATAATTTTGGCCTTTCTATAATTATTGAACCAAATAAAAAAAACTTCAGATTTTCTAGACATTACACTTAATCTTAATACTGAAACTTACAGCCCCTATCATAAACCCAACCTTACGCTTTTATACGTCCATAAATCTTCTAACCACCCCAATTCAATTATAAAATCTATAGTACCATCCGTCTCTAGAAGAATTTCTACGCTCTCACCCGATAAAAAAACCTTTAATCAAAATGCTACTTTCTTCAATAATGCCTTAAGAAATTCAGGATACAATGAAAAGATTCAATATAACCATTATGCTCCGCCTGTATGCCGTCTTAAATCTGTAAGCACACACAATATGACTCGCAAGAAACCAGTTCAAATAACAAGATCTGCTGCTATCAATAGCAATGGTCCACTCCACAAATATAATCCGAACCAACATGCTAATCGTAATACTTCTAACCCACCCTGTCGCACTAGGAGAAAGAAAAATATTTGGTTTAATCCTCCATGTAGCGTAAATGTTAAAACTAATATACCTAAAGAATTCTTCAATATTGTAGAAAACTCTTTCAAATACCCACACAGATATAGTTCAATTTTTAATAAAAACTCAATAAAAATTTCTTATTCTATTATGCCTAATTTAGCACAAAGAATCTTAGCAACTAATAACAAAAAAATTAAATCAGCCCAAAAAATTCCTTTCCCAATCCAACCAAAAAGCAACTGCAACTGTATTAACAAACATCGATGCCCACTCAATAATGATTGCATCCATAAAGATGTAATATATTCATGCACAATTACAGAGCTCCCACGCAATTCTCCCATAATAGACAATAACATTTTGCCACCAAATTATCCTTCCTCCGACCCTCCCTCTGATATAATTATTAATCCAACAAACGAATCAACCAGACCCTATATTTTCAATCATACAACCAGCTATAATAATAATAATAATAATAATAATAATAATAATAATAATAATAATAATAATAATAATAATAATAATAATAATATTTTTCATAGCAGCCATCCTAAACTGACAACACTAATTATCCCCTCCAAACCAATCCTGCTACAATCACTGTCCTACCCTCTGTTCATCAAAATGAACAAAATTTAAATTCTCTTCCCAGTATAAATCAACAAATTAATATTAATTCTCGACCCCGAGCTATTAATAAAACATATACATATATAGGTGCTACTTCAAATTTAATAAAGAAAAGAATTTCAAACCACACTTCTTTCAATAACCAAAATTCAAATAATAACCAGGGAACTTCTCTAACTACACTGGTTTAAAAGCTTAACTCTGCCAATACCCACTTTTCAATTAAATGAACCGTCCTAAAAAAAGTTAAGTCTTACACCCCAGGATCTAAGTCTTGTCACCTCTGTACATCTGAAGCTATAACTATTATAACCTCCCCTCAAAGTAGTAATATAATAAACTCTAAAAACGAACTGATCTCCTATTGCAAACATATGTCCAAGTTTAAATATGGTAAATTTGAAATTACATAGCTATTAATTTAACCCTTCAAATATATATCTTTTCCCACAATTTTTTTTTAATCTTACCTTCTAAGCTTTTTATATTTTTAATTTTATTTGTATTTCTTTATTTCTTTGGCCGGTTTTCCATCTGCTGTCTCCGTTTTATGGTATAAGTATACCTATTAATTAAATATATACATCAACCTACTCATTTTTTCTTCTATGTATTTGTTTACTTATATTTTACTATATGCATTTACATACACATTTATTTGCCTTATTCCGGAGTTTGTAGATACCGGCCAGTCCCTCCCCTTAATTTGTATGTAAGTATGTATGTATGTTTTTGTTTAACTTGTATATGTTTTTGGATATGTGTATATATTTATGCATGCGTGTGTGTTTGTATATATATGTATATATATATGTGTGTGTTATTGTATATGTATACATAGATGTATGTATATGTATATGCGTGTGTGTATGTATGTACATGTATGTGTGTATTTGTGTGTCTGTATGTATATGTATGTGTATGTGTGTGTATATATATATGTATGTGTGTGTATATATTTATATATAGTTTTTTTTAATTTTCTATTTTTAGTTTGTTTACTTTCGTTTTTTTTTTTAAATATAATAGACACTCCATTTCATAAACTTAGCCATTTATTTTTCTTCTAACCAGTGTTTCTTAATTTAATTCTGGGACTTTCACGTGCATATCTAAGTTGACCTAATTATAAACGCTAACTTTCGCGCTTTTTGTCTGGGCCAGTTTGATCTTGCTTTTCAAATTTAAACTTTCACCGCTTTTCGTTTTTTTCTTTTTTTTAAACCTTAATTTACTTGATTCCTCCAGCCTTGACAGACGTGTTTTAAATATTCTCTCCAGTGCTTTTTCTTTTAATGATTTGGAATTCATTCCGTTTGCGATTTTTTCCAAGGAACTCTGCCTTTTGGATCATTTTGGACCATTTGGAATTTACCCATTGGATTGGAAATTTTAAATTCGACCGTTTTGGATTTTACCATTCATGTGAAATCTTTTTATCATTTTTCTTTTACCTCCTATTCCCCTTACCTCACCCTTTTTTTAACCAAGTAAGATCTGTGACTTACTTGTAGTTTCATTAAATGCTTTTATATGCAAAATCCGATCCCGCATTTTTCTAATTCCTGCCCTCTGATGAGAAGGAGAGTATTTTTTCGAAAATCGCGGATTAAGGACTATCCACTTATCTTGTGCTTCTTTTTTTAAAATTAAATATGTTTTTAACTCTTTTTCAAGACGTCTCTTAACATGTTTTATTAATCATTTGTTCATATATATATACATATATATATATATATATATATATATATATATATATATATATATATATATATATATATAGAGAGAGAGAGAGAGAGAGAGAGAAAATAAAAAGGAACAAACCGTATTATGTGTTCAT
This sequence comes from Euprymna scolopes, assembly GCF_053919585.1. Classification (NCBI taxonomy): domain Eukaryota; kingdom Metazoa; phylum Mollusca; class Cephalopoda; order Sepiida; family Sepiolidae; genus Euprymna; species Euprymna scolopes. Next base: position 43,942,876 of record NC_136496.1, on the reverse strand, counting down.
CAACGTTTCGTCTTTATTTCGAGACTTCCTCTGGATGAATGAGATTAAGAAACCAAAAAATATACCAGTACAAAATATTTGAAAATGTTTCACGTGCACAGTGTGACGCAGTTCTATTTCAAAGAAACGGAAAATTGATGTTGGAAATTCAAAAAGGAGGGGGGGCTGGCGCTGTTAAAGAGAAGGAAATTTTAGTGACGTCATATAGTCGTTAATTTAATTATATATATATATACACACTAGCAAAAATACCCGTCGTTGAATGGGTTCAAAAACAGCCTACAGAAAATTGACTCTGATTTATGAAAGTATGATAGGTTATGAAAAGGAAGGGTTGTAAATTTGGGTTGAATTTGGGGGCGTCAAAACCAAAGCAAAATATGATGTAAGTAAAAATAAAATAGATAAACCCCATAATTTATTATACCATACCTGTTCACACTGAAACACTAATCACAATATTTTGTGGATCTATATTAAACTTGTTAAACTTTGTGACATATTTCCATTCTATGGAGGTCAGGTGCGAACGAACACCCCATAATTTTATTATACCATATTTCTTCAAACAGAAACATAATTATCAAAGTATACTTACATAGATAGATATGAAAAGGTCTTTATTAAAGTTTGTGCCTATTTCCATTCTATGGAGGCCAGACGCGAACGCAGACCCCACAATTTTATTATACCATCCCTATTTAAGTTAAAACATACTTATCAAAGTAGTCTTATGTACATCTATATCAGAAACACTTGTAAACTTTTTTTTTTTTTAATTTTTAAATTTTTTATTTACATACTTTGTGGACCAGGCGCGAACGCAGACCCCACAATTTTAATGAACCACTGTTCTGCCAGATCAAACATACCCATTCCTGTGTCTCGATACATCTTCTATAATTATATGTAATCAGTTTTTTAAAATAGTCAACCATATAGGAGCCTATTTATGACCACACACACACAACACACAAAACACACACAGAGCTTTATATTATATTATATATATTTATATTAGACATTTAGCTTTATATATATATATATATATATATATATATATATATATATATATATATATATATACAGCGTGTACATAGCTTTACATATATATATATATATATATATATATATATACACATACACACACAGCGTTTACATACGGCGAGACGTAGAAATTCTCAGGTTGATATCTGGGGCGCAGAGATGCACCCTAGTTTTCGTCAAGACATATATCTAGAAGTAAACTGATATAAAACCTATTATATACCCTGTCTTTTGGCAGTCATTGCATCGATAAAGATTACAATTGTACCAAAAAGGTCATATTGGGGAAGTTCTCGGTGTATGACCAAACGAAGTAGTCCAGCATGCTAACGTCGGGGGAGGAGGAGGAGGATCCGTCAGAGAAGGGTACAAAGTCGTAGCACTCGTTCTGAAGCCAAGCCTGGGTCTCTTTAGATTTGTGAGCCGGCGCCGAGTCCTGCTGTCAGACCCAGCGGTCACCTGATTTCACCAGAGGGTCACTACACTCTTCAGTACATCCAAGGTACACTTTGCTGTTGACTTTCAAGCCGACTTTTTTCCTTTTATTATTCTTAAAGAGTAAAACTTTTCTTATTCATGAAAAGAGTTGAGCCTACGTAAATAAATAAATAAATAAATGTTTGTACACGTGACAAATTATCAATAAATGGTTTAGTTACTTTTTTTTTAAATTATTTATGAAAAGAGTTAACGTAAATAATCTTTGTAAAAGTAAGTGCGAAAGTGCCGTAGTCGTACTCCCATGCGTAATTTCTTTACTCATAGGTTTTTGGAATTTTTTTTTCACTGGATTATTATTGATTGGACACTAATTAAACAGATTATTAAAAAAAAAAATTTTTTTTAAAGAAATCATTATTTCGACATTTGAAAGTGGTGCTCACTTTTTAATTACAACGTTCTGATAAATCAGTCATCCATTTTGTAACCAATAAAAACGCGGTATATCAAAATCATAGAAAGTAAAAATAATATGAGTCTCTACCGCATTTGTAAGTCAGAAATATATTTGTTTCTCAAAGAAAAAAAATAGATTGAACATGACTTTTTTTATTGTTTTTATGAAAATAATGTTTCGAGTTTTTTTAATTTTTTTTTTTTTTTACATATTTAGTTAAAAGTCAGTTTGTGGGTGTTTTTTTTTTTAATAATTTGTTTTTATGAAAGGTGAGAGTTTTTTGTTTTTTTTTCAAAACTTTTTTTTTTTTCAATTTTTTTAAGTATTATAAATTTCACTAACATAAAAACGACCCTCGTGTCTAACTCTGTCCCGTGGGGAGACATTGTAAATAGGAACATGCTGGAGAAATGTTGGTGCTAATGCGGAGAGTGACCCGCGCTATTTTTTAAATCGTATTTCCACGTTTAATTAAAGTTTTATGATATGTTTTTTTTCATTCAATTGTAAAGTTAAAGTACAGAATAGGTACAAAACACCCTCCCCATGTTAAGAATGGCTTTTAAAATAATAACATTATTATTTCAGCACGGATCACTCTCTGCATGAGTACCGAAATGTTTAATAATTTGGTATTTTTTTAGATTAGGTCCACATCCACAATTTTCCTTTAAATGACAACATTTATAATTTTCGAGTATGCTGAATACGGAAATCGCATTGAAATTTTGAGGAAATCAGTAGTTATCAAGATATAAAAAGTTATATTATGCGTTGTATTCTTTGGCGGCCATCTTTTTACGCGCGCACGCACCATAAACAAATGCACGTGCGTAAAAAAGATGGCCGCCAAAGATTACAATGCATAATACAACTTTTTATATCTTGATAACTACTTATTTCTGCAAAATTTCAATGCGATTTTCGTATTCAGCATAGTCGAAAACCATTAGAAGTCGTCATTTAAAAGAAAATTGAGGAGGTGGACCTAATCTAAAAATTTACCAATAATTTTCCATCCCGTATGCCTCCCGATACATTGCTTCGTCAACATGCGACCATTTTATATCTCCCGAAGACACTTCCGTATTTAGCCAAAAAAAAAAAAAAAAAAAAAAAATTGGTGACCGATTTACCAGAACGTGGTACCCCTTTCAAATGTTGAAATAATTTTTTTTTTCCAATTTTTTTCATAATCTGGTTAGTGTTCAATCAATAATAATCCAGTGAAAAAATTCAAAAAACCTATCAGTATAGAAATTCGCATGGGGATGATGGTTGTATAACTCCGCCACGTAAGTAAATAAATAGAAAATGTTACGTACACATGCGTTAGCCTTGACTAGGGGGGGACTAAGGGAACGACCATTAAATAATTCTGCGGGTCGCAATGGAAATCAACGCCGAATGAGTACCAAAATAGTTTTCATGATATGAAGAAATTTTCTTTCGAAAAGTGGGTGATCACTTCTCCTTGTAAATTTAACTTAAAATGAGCACCCACTTTCTGGCCACCCGGGGAAGGGACATTTATTTTCGTGTTTATTGGCTTAAAGGTTTTTTGACAAGGCAGTTTGGTACGCGAGTGCATATTTAACAGTTTTCGTTTATGCTCACGCGTAGCATAAACAAAGGCTACGTCTGTGAAATGGAAAATAGTCCCATAGTTCAGGGGTTATTACCATGCAAAAGAAATCAAACAAAAAACTTTTTAGCCACGAAACACACAGAAAAAAAAACAAAAAAACATAGCATCCATTTTTTTTTCTATTGAATTCATTTGCTGTTTTTATTGAAAACTATTTTCCCCCGGATTTTTTATATAATTTTCCATTAAGGGCCGTGCGTCTCACGTTCGTATATAACAAAATTTTTTTTGTAGACTTCGGTGTGCTAAAAACGAATCTGCAAACCGTTTCCGTTGCAAAAAAATAGTTTTTATAATATGAACAAATTACTTTTTCGAAAAGTGGGCGATCACTTTTCCATGTAAATTTAACTTAAAATGAGCACTCACTTTCTAGCCACCTGAAAGAGGGGGGATTTTTTCCCATGATTATTGGCTAAACAGCTTTCGTTTATGCTCACGCATAGCGTAAACGAAGGCTACGGCTGTGAAATGGAAAATAGTCCCAGAGTTCAGGGGTCATTACCATGCAAAAGAAATCAAATAAAAAACTTTTTAGCCAAGAAACACACAGAAAAATGCCCCTCTCTCAGGTGGCCAGAAAGTGGATGCTCATTCTAAGTTAAATTTACATTGAAAAGTGATCACCCACTTTTCGAAAAAGTAATTTCATGAATATCATGAAAACTTTCTTTTTGCTACAGAAACGGTTTGCAAATTCGTTTTTAGCACACCAAAATCTACAATAAAATATTTCGTTGTATACGAACGCGAAACGGGCTTTAAAGTAAAATAATACCGGATTTTTTGGAGCAGATTTGCCGTTTAGTTGTACAAATATCCTCAAACCAGGTAATCACTAAAAGGGACTTTTAAAAGTCGTCACCTGTATCGAGTAAAAATTTAAAACCACTGATTATATGCCAGCCTACGTCATGATGACATATATTGAATGAGTTCCTAACAGTATTTTGTATAGTTTTTTTAGTTTAAACTCATTTTCCCAAAATTTCCCCAAACTTAACGTGTTCGACCGATAAACATTGAATGTTTTTGAACCGATTATACATTACATAAAAACACTAAAATCTTATCCAGTTAGATAGAACATTTACTTTTCTTGCCTTTGATAACATTTATTTGTTATATATTTATTTTTTGACAACTTTTTGTATCTGTGTTTAGTAATATGAACCCTTTTCATTTAATGCAACGTTTAGTCGGCTTGAAAAACAGTGTTTATCGGTGTATTTGAAAGCTACAAATGGTGGCGGACACTGTTGATTACTTTAAGTTAGAGAAAGTGAGTTAAAACTAAAAAGCTATACAAAATACTGTCAGAAACCCACCGATTATGCCAGCCTATGTCATGGTAACATATTTGTGGGGTTTCAGACACTGTTTTGTATAGTTTTTAGTTTTCAACTTACTTTCCCAAACTTAACGTATTCAACAGAGTCTGCGACCATTTCTGTTTTTCGAGCCGATTAAACATTTTACATTACATAAAAACACTAAACAATTATCCAGTTAGGTAGAAACGTAACTTACCTTTGCTTTCATTTATTTGTTTTTGGACAACTTTTTCGAATCTGTGTATAGTAACCTCCCCCCCCCCATCAACCAAATATTAATTACTAACTCACATTTTTGTATACAGAAAACAAAACAAAACAAAAAAACATTTAGCGTTTCAACATTTTTGCTACGTTTTGCTGATTGTTAGTCGAGTCCAAACCATGAATGATTGACAGAAACTCCCGAGGATCCAGATCAAATTTTGCGAGAGTACCTTTTTTTTCATTTTCGCCTTCTTTTTGGAGTGGATTGCTGTACTAAGAATATAAGAAACATGCATTTTTCTCTTTTTATTAAATTTTTCCATTACACCAAATTGAGCCACTGCAACGCGTGGCAGGGTACAGCTAGTATATATATATATATATATATATATATATATATATATATATATATATATATATATATATATATATATATATATACTCCTAATTTTTATGTGTACTGATATTCATATGAAAAACCCTTTTTTCTATTTATTTAAAAAGAAAATACAATTTTGTTTTATATGGCTTGTGAAATTGTGAACTACAAAAGATCTAGCTAATTTGCATATTCTTTTAAACATTCATTTTAATTAATTCCCTATTATTTTTTTCTTTCAGTTTTCTTATGGAATGATCATCTTTAGTTAACTATTATGTGTAATTATATTCATGCAGATATTCTACATGATTTATACTTGCATAATATTTACGTAAAACGGTTATAGTAAACACAAACCTCTTTCTATATGTATTTATGGATGCGTATATATATTTGTTTTTAAAAAATTTGCCTACCAAACTACTCTGTCCGTTTTTAGTCTAAAGACATGAAGCTTAATATATAGGATATTCGAACCCATGTGAAACTTTATATTTGGATTTAGCAAATGGTCATCCGTCTTGTACTGGCCAGGCTCCTTGTTGCTTTACTTTGGTGATCTAGCAAGAATCGACTTATGAATGTAGAGGATATAATATATGAAGGCATGGTGCACATAAAACACACGCACACATAAAACACACGCACACATAAAACACACGCACACACTTGCTGAGTAAGAGTTCTATCGGGGCTTTTGCATCACTTTGGGGAATCCTCTCTCCAGCTATGAATTAATTAGTAGACTTGGTTGTGTAACTAGTCAAGGAAAAAGAAAAACTCTTGTCTTCCCTTGCTATCTAGTCGCCACGGGACTACATTAAATACCTATTTAGATGAGATGCTCTTGATAATTGCGCAATACTTGCTTCGCCAGTCTCTCTGTAAAGGCACATAATGTTTCTATTGTCTCTCGAAACCGAAAGGGAAACCTGCTAACCAAACGCAAATGATCAAATTCAGAAAAAATATAATTTTTTTTCATCAGATGAATCGTCTTCTTCGATTGATTTGTGAAGCATAAGTTTAAATTTCGGTTTATCATCATATTTGATCAAACATGGCCTTTTCTGTTTTATTTATTTACGCATTTTTTTAGCACGACTTTACGTGTGAAAGATTATTTTTGACTATGCATGATATATGTAAAACTTTTGATCAGCAGCAGACAGTAGCGTTGCCTTTTTTCAAAGGAATGTCTGTTTTTCTCACGGTCTTACATCACTTTCTCAAACTTCTTTGAAAAGAACATGACCATAAAACAATGGCGAGTTCAAAAGCGTTGGACTCGAATGAGAGCAAAACTCATCGACTAAACAAATAAACCGAGCGAAGTGAAAAGAATGAAAATAGTTTATTTTAAAACAAAATTCCTTGCGTGAAACCTCGTTTTCAAAAGTTTAACCGTTGACGTTTCGAATATGCCAGAATATTACACACCAACTTCATACACCACCAATGTAATCGGTTTGATTGTGTTTACATTATATCAACCCGGTTGGAGTTTACGTAATGCCGGAACACAATGCAGAAAGTCAACTGAGATGATTGTCATTAGGTTATGTTTGAAAGAAATAATCCATTTTAATTCTAATTATTCGTAATTTGTAATTAATTAGCTAAATTATTCATCTCTTTTATAGAATGGAGTCACCACTTATCAAGGCTCGAAAGCAATTCGAGGATAAGAGTTAATGAATGTAAGGTGGTAGTGTAGAAATCGCTAATGGTGTAAGTTGGGTAGAGTTTGATTATTTAAGGGGACGGTTCAATAAGAACTTGTTTACATTAGACTTGAAGGCTATCATACTGTAGTCGGCAGGGAAGCAGGCCAATTGAAAAGTGTTTCACATGTGGACAGTTCTAGGGAAAAAGTTGTGTTTGCGAAATCTGCGTTAAGATATAGGCACAGATAGAGAGTGGGGGAAATTGTTGTTAGTAGTTGTGGTTAGTCGAGTGTTTTTTGTGAAAGTTTGGTAAGGAGGGACCATAGATTGGAGCTCAGACGAGCACATGCCATGTAAATAACGATAGAGCAGAAACAGGCTCGCAATGTCTCTTCTGTGGGGAAAAAGGCTGCAGGGAAGGAAAAAGTACATCACCTACTAGGTTTCGGAGCCGGTTTTGAACTCTATCAAAGCAGAATAAGTTATTACTAATTTCTTCTCTTTCACCCCTCATGTCTTACTGTTTTTCTACCTTTGTTCTTATTTTTTACATTCTTACGGAGATTGAAATTTATTCTCATTGTTTATTTTTACAAATGCAACGATTACTATTACCGACATAAATTATTTTAAGGGAAATACAGGTGGAAAATTAGTCTTAAACGATCTATTTTGCTTTACCGACATATTTGTGGCCTATTTGCGTTAAATAATTCTATAATTTTTAAAGAAGTGAAAAGCATGTAAAGATCGTGTAAATATTGATTTTTGTTTAGTCAGTAAAAAAAGTTATCCTGCTTTTATTAGAATCGGCATTTTCGTGAATTTTAAATTAAATATGTTTATATAACGCAAATATGTCACAAATCAAAATAAACCTTTAAAATAATTTATGTCAGGTCTCATAATCAGTTACTCAATGTAAGTATCATTGTATAGAAATGGTTGTTGTCTGCCTTCTCTTTCCAAACAGTAGATATTTACTTCCTTCTCACCGCAAAAAGATGTGACACAAGGTTGCAATTCTATACGTTCGATGAGATGAATAGCGGAAATTATGTGCTGAACGATGAATACAAGCTGAAAATATAAACTGAAACGTGGATTGAAATGATATACGGAGGATAATCTTGAACACAAGTTGTAATATTATGCTGAATATAATATCGAATATGTGTTTAAATTATATTTGATTGCAACTAATATTCAACATTGTCCAATATATAACATACACTGATATATAAGACGATCACAGATAAGCAAGATGCACGAGAGGATAATAAGTAGGTAAAAATGCTCGAAATGTATAAACATTTTATGCCTCCCTTTACTTAAAGAATTCACAAAAATCAGGGAATTAACCAATTTTAATTGTTGTAAGCATTAGGGGTCTCATAGTTGGTTGAATCACTGAAACTAGAAATGCTTACAAACATAAATACTTAACAAACGTAAATAGTTCGCTAGTACATAAAAACACATTTATTACGAATTGACAAATGAGAAAATAATGTAACATCACAATACAGAACAACAATAATTTGGTACCCACTTTAGAAGTGGTTAAAGTTCTACTCTGTCTCATATTAGGGCATAGTTCTCACGCGGGATAAAACCTTGCATTCCTTGTTAAAGCCAGAACATCTCTGTCTCCCCTTATCACAAAGGAGGTAATTTTCAGGGTTTTTTTGACCAAATTTCCCTACAATACTCCCCCTCCAAAAAAAAAAAAAATACGGAGTACCTGAAAAAAGTATGAACATTTACTTTTATTCTATTCACACAAAAACAAACTTCTTGAAATGGGCTGGCCATTTGACATGTTTATCTGACCGTGTCTTTTTGGGGGGGAACAACTTTCCCAAGTGCCATATCCGTTGGCACAGCGCTTCGGGGTATTATTTCTAAATTCTTTTCTTCTAATGCTGCAGATTTTAATCTGTCAACCGAAACGTTCTGCTTTTCGTTCTTAATAAGAAATTTGAAGAATTTCTCATTTCTCTCGATAACTTTAAAGGGACCATGATATGGTTGTTGCAGAGAATGTATCCTGGCCATATCATTGATAAAGACATGAGTACAAGTTTCTAACCCCTTAGGTACGTACGTGTTTGTGTTTTTATTTATTCCTGACGAAGAATACGCGATCTTGGTCATGTTTGCTGTCAATCCGTCGACAAACGCTGTCACATTCACAACTTCCTTGGAGTTCCAAGGAATATTGCGTAGGTAACCGCAATGTGGTTCCATACAGGGCTTCTACTGTTGAGCACTCCATATCCCTCTTTACTGTGGTGCGCAGTCCCAACAGTATTAGTGGAAGGTGTTCTAACCACTTTGCATCATTAGTAAGTTGCGCCCATAAGGAGGTTTTTAAGCTGCGATGTAATCGCTCGACCATGCCGTTTGCCTGTGGGTGATAAGCCGTAGTATGGATGTACCTGGTACCCAAAACTTTTGATAGTTTGTGGAATAGGTCTGATTCAAACTGTTGGCCTCTGTATGTCGTTACGTTTTCTGGGACACCGAATCTTGTCGGCAAGGAATGTCTTGTCAGTTGTGTATGCTGTTATGTCTGGCATAGATAGAGCTTCGAACCAGCGCGATACATTTCAAGAAATAGCACTGACTTCACATGTAGGAAATGGTCCGGTGGTGTCGATATATATGTGCTTGAATCTCTCATCTGAAACCGGGAATGTGCCTAGAGGAGCTCGAATATGATGACCGATCTTGGCTTTTTAGCACTTCACATATGTTTTCGCCCATGCTCTTGCATCTGCTATGATCCGCGACCAGATATATCGGTCAGTTAGTAGCCTTACCGATGCATTAGCTCCCGGATGCGAAGTGCCATGCACTACACTGAATATGTCTTTGCATAAAGAAGCTGGAACGTATGGACGAATTTTGTTTGTGCTTGTGTCACGCACGATTTTTCTGTTTCTGGTAGGGTTGGTAATCGTCACCAGATGCAATGAAGTTGCATTGTTCTCCAGGAGATTTTGTAATTGTTCATCCTTTTATTTCTCAGACAAGGTGTCGATATCAATGGAAGGTTCCAACAGGAAGGAATTCCTCGCGATAAGGTGTCAGCTGGGATGTTTCTGCTTCCTTAACATGCCAAATATCCGATGTAAATTGGAGGTTATACTCCATCTGGCGAATCTCTCTGGGAGAATATTTGTCCGAGGAAGACTGCAAGATGCCTAACAGAGGTTTGTAGTCTGTGAGGATATGGAACTGCTAACCTTTCAGGAATTGACGGAAATGGTGTATTGCTGAGAATGCAACCAACAACTCTCTGGAAAACGTGCTATAACGTGTTAATTTCCTGGAGAAGAAGGAAAGCCGTTTCCAGTCCATATCACATTTTTGTTGTAGGACCGCTCCAATACTAATTACAGACGCATCCACTGCAAGGCACAGTACATGATTGGGTTGGGTGTGAGACAATTTGACGGTCTCCTGCAACATAGACTTGATCTTACTGAATCCTTCTACTGGATGCTCTGAAAGTGCAATGTAACAGTTCTTCATATTTGTCAACAAGTTTGTCAATGGCAAAAATACTTGTGCACAGTGGGGAAGGAACCTACGGTAAAAGTTTACTAACCCTAAGAATTAGCACAGGTGTCTCATAGTAGCAGGAATAGAAAAATCCTGAATGGACTTGGCTGTTTCTGGCGATGGGGAAATTCCCTCCTCTGAGATATGGTGTCCTAAAAATGTAACTTCAGATTGACCCAAAACATATTTTAATGGGGTTAAATACTTGGCATATGTGATCGATGTGCTCCTATTTTTGCTAGCAATGAGTACATCGTCTATATATGCACAGACGAATGGCAAATCCGACAATATCTGGTCTATGTTTGTGCTGCATTTCGCAGTCTAAAAGGAACTCGCAAAAACTCGAATATTCCGAATAGTGTGATGATAGCCGTTTTGGGAATGTATTCGGGCTCCACCGGTATTTGGTGATATGCTCGGATAAAGTCTAATTTCATGTCAAATTTTGTCCACCCCCCCTCCAAAAAACGATTATTTTCAGCCACTGCTGTTATATCCTGGATGTGTGGTACTGGATACCTATCCAGTTTGGTAACAGCATTCAGTCCTCTGTTGTCCTCAAATGCACGCCATATGTTAGGGCCTTTGCTGACTAGATAGAGCGGAGAAGCCTTCGCTCTTTGGAGGGTGAACTATGCCTATCTTCATCATTTGCGTAAATTCAGTCCTAGCAGCTGCTATATTTTCTGATGCTAAGCGCCTAGCTTTGTGATGAAATGGCGGATCTTTGTTTCGATATAGTGTGCGATTGAGTGTGGTAAAACTTCCTTATGATAGGGGAAATTGAAGGGTATTTCTACAAGAGACTCAGAAAATCATTGTCCTGGTTTGCATACGCTACTGCTGGACATAATAACTTGCACTGACTACACCACACGCTGTAAGATGTGATTCTGAATCTCTTAAACACTGGGCTGTTATATCAACAACCAAGTCGAATACTTGCAAGAAATCAGTACCTATGATAGCACTGTCTACATCAGCCACTATAAAAATGTGGGTAAATGCTCTATGCAAACCCAAATTGAGGTCCATACACCTCTCCCCGTATGTGTGTATTATTGAACCACTTACGGCTCGTAGTGTGAACTTACAGGGAGGAGATTTCTTGTCGGCTGCAGATGCGGGAATGAGAGACACATGTGCCCCGTGCCCACTAAAAAAGCATGTTCCCGAGTTTTTGTCTACTACTGCCAGAGCGAGATGCACCAACATTTGATGCCGCAGTTTTCTGTCGGTTTAGGCGTTTCCCGGACTCTCCTGTATCTACAAGATGGAATACATTAATTTGCTTTATCTCCAAACTTCTTGGGCTTCAAGCACATTCTCCTATCCTGCACCCGTTCTTTGGAGTGGCTACGGGCACCTCACGCCTTTGCCTCTCTTTTAAGGTAAGCCTTACAACGCCCTCCGCCATTTTATCCATGCAAGCTTCCAATCTCTTCTGCTCTACATTAGTTTTGATAGCAGCCCGTCCTTCTCTGACACCGTAACACCACCCACCGTTTACAACTGTGTAGACATTATGTTAGCTATGTGGTCGGCCATCTCAGCCAGCCGTTTGACTGGCGTGGACTTATTCTGTGCAGCAATTGCCACCTTAGATGCTGGTGGTATGCGCTGAAGGAAGATGTGCTTGACGATATGGTTATCCATTGTCCCTTTAGCCAAATTCTGCAGGCCTTTTAAAAACTGTGACAACGTCCTATCCCACAGCGTCTCCTGCTCCAACAACTGAAATCCGCCGATGCGTGGAAACTGTCAGAGCTGTTGTAACTCGTTCCCGTATGATGTTATATGGTTTGTCCGCGAGAGGGGATATTATTAATTCAATAACGTTTTGAGGTAAGATAGTTGCTACCTGACAAAACGTTTTGAGGTAAGATAGCTGCTACCTGACAAAACTTAACCGCCTGCCTGGATATCGCTTTCTGTCTAAAATATAGGTCTAACTGCGGGAAAAACAAGGCAGAATCTTTTCGTACATCTATTGGATTTAGGCTGAATGTAAACAACGCAAATTTATTGTTTATGATTTATTTTTATTATTTTATTTATTTATTTATTTATTAATTTATTTTTACCTACCGCGAACGGTGGTCGGCCGAATTCGCACACAGCATAGTAGTAATTGTTACCGATACATGAGAAGAGAAGCAGACAGCATGTGACATAGCTGTTTACTTTGGCCAATCACAAGGCAGGCGCCAAACGCGATTTGGGGAAGAAGCAGGTGACCACATTGAAAAGACATTCCGTCGTAAAAATATAGAACGGTAAGCGATAAATAATACATTTCTTAAAATAAATATGCCACAAAAAACGAACCAGTTTGTATTTATTTTATATATACTAGCATGGGTGCCCGGCGTTTCCCGGGTGTTTGGAGGTGTATGCTTAGCAAAAAAAAAAAAAAACAAAGCAAAAAAAAAACGGTCAATTTTTTTAACTTTGACCCCTATTATGACCCCTTAACATGTATTGTTTTGGAAGCAAATCAAGTTTTTATGTTAGATCCATGTTCAAGGAACTTATATCTAAAATTTCAAGTGTTTAGACCCAAAATTGTCGGAGGAGTTTGATAGAGTTTTTAAATCGCTGAACTTTGACTCCTTAACAGCCAAATTTCTGACCGAAACTCGATCACATAGATTTTCCCAAATCTCAGTACCCTGTATATCAAATTTCGAGTCTGTAGACTAAAAAAATTGACAGAGTTGTTGCGTAGGGAAATGTACACACACACAGACACACAGACACGTTCACTTTTATATATATATATATATATATATATATATATATATATATATGATTTGTTGTATATAACTGTACCTGTTTCTACTTTATTTTACTATTAGCTCTAATTACTTTGATTACGGAATTCGTGTCAAGAATATTTTTAAGGGACGGGATGAATTTTTAATTTACACATTTTCCCTATATAATTAATTAAAAATATGCAAATTACTGCTACGCATGTTCTAAATTGTGAGTCGGAGTCACTAATGTTTAAGCATTAGGGGTCTTATAGTTGGTTGAATCACTGAAACTAGAAATGCTTACAAAGATAAATACTTAACAAATGTAAATAGTTCGCTAGTACATAAATACGCATTTATTATGACACCCGGTCTTCTTGTTTAAATGAGTTTTTCTAATTGTTGCTTGTATATCCATTTCCCATAGGATTTTGTGAAGTTCGTTTTCAAGTATTGGTGCCGGTTTGTGCTTGTACCATTTGTCAGTGTGTTCAAGATGCAGTTATCTGCATAATTCTCAGTGTACTGCCTTCCCTACTTGATCGTGTCTATTTTTACATTCTTTTGGGGTTAGTTTGCTGCATTCGCTTATTATGTGGCTTATTGCTTCGTCTCTTTGTTCACAGAGTCCGCATTTACTGTTTCTTGTGCCTTGCTTTGGTGTGGTTTGTTCTGATAGCGTTATCGTGTGCGACTATTATTAGAGATTCAGTTTTTATGTTTACGTTTCCATTTAGTAACCTGTAGAGTTGAATGTAATAATCAAAGAGGAAAGCGTCACCGTGTGTGTGTGTGTGTGTGTGTGTGTGTGTGTGTGTGTGTGTGTGTGTGTGTCGTGCGGTCATACAACTTACCTTCGCATGGGATCTGAGAGAAAGAGAAACTAAAGATGGCAGCCATGGATTTATAAGGTGTAGTCTCGTGGAATCTCACGAGATCTCATCTTCCACTGCACATGTATGCAAATGGAATGGGGGTCAGTTTTCTGATAAAATGTCTGTTGGCAGAGACAGTGGGGAGAGACATGCTGGAAGTTGAAAGAGAAAGTTGCCAGTGACGAATTCTAGCTGGACTTTTGCGTATTGTATTTGGTTTATTTTGTTTTGTTGTTTACCAGCCCATTTAACGTCAAGCTATTTCGGCATAATGGGGGGCAAATTCGACCTTAAATTCATACTGGAATTCGACGGCTCGAACCCAGTACTTGACTGGGTGGAGAAGGTGGAACTGCATTGCCTGTTGTCTAGTGTCATAATTCTGTTTTTCCTCAGGACTAATCTGTTGAAAGCCCCGCCGGACAGACGTAGAGGAACCACATGTTCAATAAGAATATTCAACGTCTATCCGGCGGGGCTTTCGCAGTATATCAACAGCATGTGGTTCCTCTACGTCTGTCCGGCGGGGCTTTCGCAGTATATCAACAGCTTAGTCCTGAGGAAAAACAGGATTAAGAAAGGATCAAGGCGGTATTATACAAGGCGTTCGCTATCGACCCCGCCACTGTTTGGGAGCAATTTGAGGCAAGAACCTTGCATCCCGGTGAAACTGTCGACGTTTATTTGGCCGAGCTGACGAAATTGATGGTATTGTTTGGTGGGCTGACTGAGCGGGCCTTGGCATGCAAATTTTTGGCAGGGCTTTCAACCAGAGCAAAGCAACTCCTGCGGGCTAGCTCAAGCATAGCTTCATTGTCCCTTAACGACCTGGTAGACCGGGCCAGGACCGTGATGAAGAATACTTATATTATGTTATGAGATGTGAGAACCGGTAGTCGCTGCTGCACAGCGCACATTAAATGAGGATAGACCGTCCCAGGGGCCCGTCCTGCGTGGTGAAGTCATGTGTTATAGGTGCAATGACCAGGGCCCCATTGCGAGGAACTGCCGGCGGCGACTGACAGCGATTCGCTGCTACCGATGTAATAAGACTGGTCATATGGCCCGGGATTGTTCGGGAAACGGGGTCGGGGACAAGGTGCCAGCGTCGACCTCTTCCCTAAACAGAAATTAGACGAGGCGCTTCCGACCATTCAGGTCTATGTCAATGAGACATCGTGCCCAGCACTCTTCAACTCTGGATGGTCTGCACTGTAGTGAGTGCGGGCCTCTGCCACACTTGGAAGAAGAAGACTACTAGATTAACCACCCTCAGTGGAGCGATGCGGACATGTTGCGGGGTGGGCACTGTGAACATTCGCACTAAAACTGGAAATTCAGCTAATATCGAAGCGCTGGTAGTACTCGAGAAACCCCTCAGCTTTGACCTGCTCCTAGGCTATGACACCATCAGAGTCCGAGGTGGTGCTCACATAACACAGACGGGGGCGATACAGTTTCAGGAGAAGGTTCGAGTGTGTGCTGCTTTGAAGATTGATCAGCCAGACTTTATTGTCGAGTTTGACCAGCAGCAGATAGCTTGGACAGCCGCGTGGAAGTGGTCGGAAAAACAGGAACCAGCAAAACTGCAAAATGAGATAACAGAGTACCATGTGCCCGACGAAATGAGGCCTGCATATGAAGAGGAACTTCGTGATTGGATCAAGGATGGCTGGTTGATTCCCTACCCCTATAAGAAACTTGGACCTTCCAAAGGCCTGATTCCGCTGATGGCGGTCGCTCAGCACAACCAAGCAAAGGTGAGGCCAGTGATAGACTATCGCTAACTGAACGCGCATGTTGATGCGTTCACGGCAGATGCTGGCGTTTGCGCCAGCAACTTACGAGAGTGGCACCAGCAGGGTTCCAATGTGTCCCTGCTGGATCTAAGAAAACCATACCTGCAGGTCCGAATCAGTGAAACAATGTGGCCATTTCAGACGGTAGTGTTTGCTGGCAGGAGGTACTGCCTTACCAGACTAGACTTTGAGCTGAACGTGGCGCCTCAAATAATGAAGACCATTATTAACACTGTGTTGTCACAGGAAGAGACAATAAAAGATGGGGCATCGGCGTACCTTGATGACATATATGTGAACGAAGACATTGTGTCATCGTCACGTGTGAGGGCCAAACTGGCTGAGTTTGGTTTGACGTGCAAGGATCCAGAACGTTTGGTGAATGGCGTTCGTGTCTTGGGCCTGAACGTTCGACAGGGGCGTGTGACTTTGAAATGGAGGCGCGGAACTGCAGTTCCTGAAGTGCCCGATGTCTTCACGAGGCGAGCAGTATTCTCCTTGTGTGGAAAACTTATGGGGCACCTACCAGTGCGTGGATGGACTCGCGTGGCAACAGGCATTATAAAAAGGAGGGCAAGCGCAGTCACCAAAGGCTGTGATGATGAAACAGCCGACAATCTGTTGGTTTGCATGGTGAAGGAGACCATCGCAAGGGTAAAGCAGGATGACCCCGCCAAAGGAGACTGGTGCGTGCAGGGAGACAAACTGAATGTGTGGGTGGATGCGAGCTCTCTGACACTTGGTGTGCTGTTGGAGAAGAATGGTGCTGCGATTGAGGGCGCTTGCTGGTTGCGACCGGCGAGTGACGCTGCTCATATCAACCTGGCAGAGCTCGATGCGGTGATAAAAGTTATCAACTTGGCACTCCAGTGGAAAGTCAGGAAATTACGCATACACACAGATTCACTATGCGTGTACCACTGGATATCAGACACATTGACAGGCAAGACTAGGGTGCGCACTAAGGCAGCCAGCGAGATGCTGATCAGATGGAGGTTGGAAACCGTAAAAAAGCTGGTAACAGAGTACAACCTATCTGTGGATGCGGTACTGGCTACTTCAAATTGCAACCTTGCTCACTCGGGTGCCACAGAGACGGTATGACACCATGAAGAAAAAAGCCGAGCCAGTACCATTATGTGCCGCTTCTATTGAGGTGGCGGATGAAATTAGGAAAATACGCCACCTCAGTGGACACCCCGGAGTGAGACGGACATGTTATTTTGTGCAGTTGTCCAATCCGTCGGTGTCCAAAAGTTCAGTTCCAGACCGATTATAACTATGTTAGTGGCCCTTCTGGTACGATCGCGGAATTCGGCTAACTCTTTCTTTGTTGCCTCATTAGCTATTTCCTGCATAAGCACTTCGTTTTCCACTCTATCCTCAGTTTGTTGTTTGTTTAGGTCCTTGACTGCGTCACGCAAACCTTGTCAAGTTGCTTCAGTTTTTCTTTGGTCCAACCTATAAACGGTCCGGAGTATCTTTCTAGTAACACTGCCCATGTGTTTATACCTTTAATTAGGTTTCTATTATATAGTTTGGTTTCGAGCGTTCTTTCTTATATATTCCTTTTCAATTTTCCACTTCATTTCTGTTGCTTTAACGACTTTAAGGACTCCCAGATATTTGTTGCTGCCATGTTTACCTAATTTCCGTTCGGTTGGGTAGTTCCATGCCTTTCGTTGCCTCCAGTTATCCTTTTCTCATGATCAGCAGTGCGCACTTTTCCATACCGAATTCCATTCGGATTCTGGTTTTGTTTATTAGCGTCTTTAGTTCCTTTTTGATTTTTGCAAACAGTTTTCGATCGTCCATGTACATTAGGTGGTTCATTCTTTCATCTGGATTAGTGAATTTTTATCCAGTTAGGCACTTTCTTGGTATTTTATTAAGGAGCATAATGGCTATGATGAATATTAGTGGTGATAGGGAATCATCTTGGAAGATACTTTTTTGTATTTTAATCTCAGTTATGTATTCTTCATCAGCTGTCAGTCCAAGTCTCCATGTTCTCATTACATTTTCAATCAAACTGATAATCTTGCCTGGTATTTTGTACATACGCAGGCATTCTATTATCCATGCTGTAGGAATCCTGTTGTACGTTTTCTTGTAGTTGATCCATGCCACTGCTATGTACTTTTTTCTACTTTTAACGTCCTTCGGGATCTTTTAGTCTATGTATCGTAGGTTATGTGTTATCTTTTCCCTTTCTGATATCATTTTTGTTCCTTGTTGAGTAGTCCGCGATTATAAAGAGAGTCGTAGATTTGTTCCTTCAGTTGTGCTGTTAATATTTTCCACATTGTAGGTAAACATGCTATAGGTCTGTAGTTGCTGGGAGTGGTTCCTTTAGACGACTTGTTGATTCAAGGTTAGTATATTGTATATTAGTATATACAATTGTGTCCATTACCAACTGAATGTTATCCTTGCAGAATTGCAGGTTTTTACCGCAGGTACCCAGAACAGCAAGGTCTACCGGTTGCAGATTAAATTAAAGACGTTTAAGCCCAAATCCGTTCAAAGAAATGCGGTCGCACATAGATGGTCTGTTCTGCGCTTGACACATCCTTACAAAGATAGACAACCAGAGAACGACAAAGTTGACTCCGCATAGGCTACCACAAGAACCTTATTAGCCGAGTAGCTCTGACACAATCGCAATATTACTTAGATTTAGGAACTCTACCGACATTTACTATAAATATTTTGTTATTTCAAATATTTTGTGTTCTGAAAAAAAAAACTTGTTTATTATTTATTTGTCGTGTTATTTAACCAAGAAGAAATTGGTGTTTTTTTTATTTTGTTATTTATTTCATTTTCAGTGAATTCTATTCAAATAGAAGAATTAACAATTTTATTTTAGTAAAAATGATAACAAAACATTTTAGTAAGAAAGATAACGAAATATTTCAGTTAGAACGAATTACTAACATGGGAAATACATCTTTTCTGGTAATAAAAATAAAGTTTTTTCATTTTGTTTTCGAGTTTCCGATTCGATTTTGAAGTTTGATGGACGCGGACGATTTTAGCGGTGATTTAGCCAGGGTATTCCGATATCGACGTTTACCTAACTTTTATTATAAAAGTTGTATTTTTATACTTTATTATTTATAAAAATTACCAACACTTGATGTTTGGAAAACAGTTCATAATATATATTTCATTATAAAAGTTAAAAAAAAAAAAAGAACAGTACGTGATTTAAAAAAGACATTCATAAACATATTTAAATATTTATTATAAATGTTATAATTACCTTCTAAAAGCTCAAATAAAGATTGTTTGAATAAAACTTCCATTTTATATTTGCATAAGAAAGGCACATTCTATACAGTTTTGGTCATCCGTAGCTAAAACTTTGTCTGCCGTTACTTCCGCCAAATAGCTTTGTAAACACGGGATGCGGAAGGTGAATTTAACCGTAGTATTCGTTCTCTTCTCGATTGAACGAATAGAAAACTTTCTAAACTGAGGTAGTTTTTATGTTGTGATCAAGTATGTTTTATTTGAAGAGCTGGCGTCGGTCTAACTTCGGGAAGCAAGTAAATATGGACTTCATAATGAGTTTTGAGAAGAGTCCGTCGTCATGTATGTTTGATAATTGTAATCAACGTTTGTTTCTCGACGATATAACTTAAAGCAGAGCCGCAGGGTTGGGTTTCATCAACAGTAAATATAGGTTGACACCATTCTTCTGTTTTTGTATATGGTAAGTGACATAAATATTGTAGGCGTAAAAGTTAAAACTTTCGTTATATCTACGTTCTTTTCTTTTTATTACATCCGCTATTGCGAAATAGTAAGATATCTAGTGAACCCGGAGCATACGATAAGTTTTTGCCCCACCCCATTCGTTATCAGCGTTTAAATTTCGAATGATTATGTAATACGCCTTCTAAATGTAATAAGAAAGAATTCGCCAGATCAGTCAAAACACACACGCACGCACACACACACACACACACACACACACACACACACACAGGGTTTGTGTATGCCTGTTTATATGTATATGATTTACTTCTAAACTAATTAACCGATCGTTGTGAAATTTTAAATATATGTGCTAGCGAAAGGGTGAGTTATGTGAACTATATTTACTCCATTTAATTCGAAAGTTAGAAATGGGGGATTTACGCCCTCAGTAAAAATTCAGATGCATCCGATTTTTATAAAATTTGATCATAAGGTACTGCACATCAACAATAACTATTCCTTAAATTTCAGTTTCCTCAAAGTTTTTAATTTGAATATTTCAGATTCACAATAAATCTGATTCATAGTCAACAGACATCAATTAAGCAAAAAAAGTCATATGCTTCAACTTAAACCTTAAATTTGAGACATCTACAACAATGGAACTTATGTAATGGATTTTGATCAAAATTGAAATAAGGATTCTAGACATAAAGAAATCTTGATTTAATATTTTTTTCAAATAACAAAAAATATATAAATCTTAACGGAAGTAGGGACTTGTCTATAAGGTATCGTTGGTTTGCAGGTACCGTATAAAATAAGACACCAGTTCGGTTCATAGAAACATTTTCATCAAATTCACAATTGACCTTGTGTCGAACCTCCCCAAAAAATAATTTTAAAAAAGTGTAATCCGTGCAGTGAAAGAGGGCGAGAGTGATAGATAGGAACTGAATAAACGATCTGTACACTTGGTGAATTAATATCCATAAAAATCTCTGACTAGGCACATGGAGGAAGGAATGTTGCTTTTGGATGCAGAGAATGCCTTATGGGGAAGAATCAAAGATGAAAGCTCAGTCGAGCAACTTTACGTATTAATAACAATATATACAGAGACTAGCAACATTTCTTCTGTGATAAAGCGTTTGTAGGAACTTCCACTCTAGAAGATTTTCAAACATAACGCAATCCCAAAACTAGGAATTTTTTTTTATATATTTCGTGTGATTAAAATATATAAGAAAAAGGTCTTATGGAAACAAATATTGATCAACTCAGTTATAGCACGCATCTGATAAAAAACAAATATATTATTTCGTTTTTATAATTTTTTGTTTTATTTATTACTAGTTGGCTTTAACCTATCGGTCCGCAATTTGATTCACTTTCACTACTTGAAATCGATTAAAGAAAACGAGGTGACAAGAAAAAGGAGATAAAACTACTTCGTCTTTCTCTCCATATCTCCACCTTACTCTTCCCTCTCTCTCTCTCTCTCTCCCTCTCTCTCTCTCTCTCCCTCTCTCTCTCTCTCTAATATATATATAATTTTCAACAAGATAAAGATATTTAGTAGATAATATTTTAACAGGGCATTTACGAGCACGTGTGAAAATATCAGCAGAAGCCGAAGGATAGCTGGCTAGCAAAAATATTAGCAGCAGCAGGTATTAAAGTACATATGCAAATTAGCAAATGTGTATGAACTTGTGTCACAAGAAAAATGCACCACATGGCGAGGAGCAGAAAGGAAAACACGCCTGTGGGATCGATGTGTGACTCGTGGTGACGGCGAGAGACTTTTAAGCTGGTGTCGAGATGACAGGGTTTTGTTAATCTCATAGCAGACAAAATGAAAGGCAAAAAACAAAAAAAATAAAAAATAAGAAGTAGGCATTGTTTTGAAATTAACAGCAATAAATACTTTTCCTAAAACAGAAAAAAGGCCGAGTCAGATTTTTATTTCTTTCCTTTTTTATTTGCTTATTTTTTTGCGACGGTACCAAACGACGTTGGGGGGAGGGTGAGAGAGGTTTGAAGTGTAAGGAACACGGTTCGAGCGTAACGGCCACATTATAATATTGAGTATTCGAAACAGAAGCAGTGGACGCCGACAGCTAAAAAACTGATTTCAAGTTTTGAAAAAAATCAGCAGTAGCCGGTATTCTGTCAACTAACCTATTTTCACCTTCTTATTTATTAATATTCTTCCATATATTATTTTTCATAGTGTGAATCTGGTCGGACACACATACGTTCACTTTTTAATATAGATGACTTGTAAGTAAGGCAGGTACTTCACCTCTATATTAATAAAATAGAGACAAGTTTCTCTTGTCGAAAAAAAACACTATAGTATTACAAACGCAGACACCAGACATATTGAAAATGGTCACGCTACCTGCCAGTACTTGATGCATATTATCCAGATATTATCAGTCGCTTTTATTCAATATCGTAAATTTCTATATTTCCGAATAGAGTCACTCTCCCAAACAAGTCATAATAAGAGGAGGTAGGAGAATACTAACTCACTTTTTACTTTCTCTTCTCAATCTCACATACCTACCAGCGCAAATATTTCACAGTATTAACGTATCGGCAACGACCACTATCACTTAAATTTTAAGCCTTCATGTTATGGTTTCTGCACGTCTTAAACTCTAAATAAATAATAACCACGCTTAACCTTTTTCGCTCCTTGCTTTTTCATTTGCTGTTCGCTTACATTCAGCTATTCCCTTATTCTTTAAATTTATCGAACGCCACAATTAGCATGGTGTCATTCTCTATTACAATGGTTTGTTTATATAAAAAGACATTCGCACCTATCCCTTATTAGAAACGGTCACGGGTAGACTCAAATAGAATTCGCATTCTTAAATGACCTATAACTTATATATATATATATATATATATTCATATAATAATTATCACGTTTGCACGAATCCTTTTCGTCATGGAGGCCCTAAACAGAATAACTCTACATTTTTTTCTCTATAACTTTGATTTTTCATACAACATCAAAACGGAAATTTGTGTCACTTACTGGCATTCGTACAAAACAGATACTCAGTTGGCTTACTGTCAGTTTTTTGGGGAAAATAGTCTGCCATTATGAAAAACAACCAAATTCGTTTGCAAATTTTACAGCTGGTAAACATTAATCAGAAGTGACTTTTCCAGGGCGTTCATATATATCAATTCAGATTAGCTGACGAGGAATATCAACAAAGAAGTACGGAACTTAATTTTAACAGTAAATAAATAAATAAATAACATTACCACTTTTAATTATTTTAAAGGTACGCAGAATACGAACTGGGCATTTAAAAAAAATTCTTTTATAAAAGGTTCTGTACTGTCGCCTAACAATTTAATAAAAACGTCGTAAACACAATTTAATACAAATATGTCATAAACACAAATTAATACAAAAGTACGGTAAATATTGAATTTAGCTCGAGTCGCCCACTCAACTCTACGACATTTTTTCACCAACACAGAGTGTCTCCAAATAAAAAAAGAATTTATCCAAAAGAATTTTAAATTTATTTATGTTATAAAAACATTAACAGTTTTATTTATCTCTATATTATTAAAGTAGCTGCAGGAATTCCCCGCAGGAAAAATATCGTAGGTTTGGAACAAAAGATGTCACATACAAATTCAATACAGCTAGGCTAATAGCCACTATCTTATGTAGCTTTCGGACACCTTTCCAGACACACTCAATCGTGATAATAAAATACTACATTACATCCTAGGAGCAACACCATCACAATCGCTAGAGAAAGGAATACCTATAATTCGCTCTAAATATTTAGACCTACCACCGCCACCAGTCGACACCGTGGGAAAGTCTACATGTTCCATAGATTCTACCGGCTGTAACTGGCT
This sequence comes from Euprymna scolopes, assembly GCF_053919585.1. Classification (NCBI taxonomy): domain Eukaryota; kingdom Metazoa; phylum Mollusca; class Cephalopoda; order Sepiida; family Sepiolidae; genus Euprymna; species Euprymna scolopes. Next base: position 43,919,073 of record NC_136496.1, on the reverse strand, counting down.
CATACATACACTGATATGCCATTAACTTGGAGAATAAAAGAAATAATAATGTCTCCCTCGGGAAAGTCCGCTTTCTCTGGTTGGTTGTCCGCTAATTCTCTTATTCCGGAATTAGATCATTCTCTAAACAAACACTTCAGAACATTACAATATGGCGTCGCTAGGACAAATACTTCTACGCATGCCATTAATTTCAGTTAATACACAGTTAATTTCCAACACATAACAACAGCGAACGAATCTCCCACCATTTTACGTAACTAATAACTGTTTAGCTTTTCTGCTAAGACTAAAACATACACGAGCATACATACATATATATCTAGTAGTCAACTACTACCATCTTCTACAGTTTTCTTTCTTTCTTTCTTTGTGTTCTTTGCTGTCAAATGTAAGCAACATACTCGTAGTTGTTGACCGATATATCAGTAGGGGTTTAATGAATAATGTTTGCTTACTTTTTTCCCTTTAACCATCTAATTTTACACATTAACTAATTTGTAAGAATAGCACTTTCTTTTCTCATTCTGGTCACTTATAAGCGGAAGGCGATGTTTGCATAAAACATATATGCCGCAGTTTGATGAGTAATGCTCACTTATTCTTTTTTATTTAATGATTAATAATTTTCTTATTTTGACATTGATTATATTCTTTTTTAGACGTGCACTGAAATAATCCTGTAATTATTTAGAAACCCACTAAAAACGTGAGGAGGGGGTTAGTGTTTTGCAACTATTACATACTTTTACCTAAAAAATTATTAACAGATGAATATACTTTTTTTTTTACAGATTACTGCGGTAAAATAATTGCATGGTAGATTCCAAGAATACATTCTAACAAAAAACAAAAACAAAAAAAAACACTTCTCTACAGGACGCAATGCTGCTAAAACCAAATACAAACATAATAATCGCTTAACAATAGAAAATTAACTACTGGTAACCTTAAAATTATTCTAATGTTTCATAAATACTGTTAACTTATTGTTTTAACAATTCCGCATGTTATGTTATTATGCATAAGTTACAAAAAATTTACATAACGTCTTTTAACACTCAATAATCGCACAAACATATAACATTAAATCGACTTCTACGCATTATTTAATTTTGCTAAAAAAACATATATAGCATCTTTTAGTCTTCATAATCGCTCGAAATTTTTTTAAAATTAAATACCGGAACCCTTAAAATTTTACTACGCTGAGCTCTAAAAAAGGTTTTAGAATTATTGGCATTTTAACACGCACTGCTAGCTCTTTCCTTGCGCACACAGAACTAACATAAAACCTAATCAAACACATATTACTCTTTTCTTGCTCAGGCGGAACACTCTCAAAATGGTAACACAGCATTAATTTGAGAATACACAAAATACCGACACGCCACTATCCCCCCCCCAAAAAAAACAGCCTAAAAAATTTCCTTTACAGATACCAATATTTATTTTCCTATTTTTGAGCGATTATCAAAACTTTAATGATGTTGTATTGGTTTAATTTTTAATTTTTATTTTTAGCATTTTTTATTCCTGCTGATTAGATTTAATTTCATATTCTTGACCGATTACCTAGGCTTACCTAGGATTACCTAGGATTACCTAGGCTTACCTAGGATTACCTAGGCTTACCTAGGATTACCTAGGATTACCTAGGATTCAAAGTTGTGTATTATCATCTCGACACTTTCTTTTTAGAACAATAGATGCTTACAAATAAGATAAAACACAGGTGAAAACTATATTATCTACTTATATGTTATGTTGAAATTATTACAAAACAATTAGTACAAAGCAGTTTTCTGTAAATATGGAAAACCAAACTTATTCCTTATATACACGTGTAATCTAAGATGTTCTTGAAAAGTAAACAACTTGAGGCCACCAGAACTTACATAAAATCAACCTGCCTTAATATCACGTGTGTATCATGCACATCTAGCTTTTGAAAGACATTAAAAAGAGACATGCACTGGGAATTCTATTTGCAAATGTTTGTTATTGAATTTCAGCACTAGCACACTGTCACATGATTATAATGTTGCGAGATCTGGATAAGATTAGAACGGTTAATCAAATTGATGCAATTGTCAGCAGAGATACCAGGACCTGGAGATTCTGAGCTTCGTGATTTAGTTAAGTCTTTAATGGTACATGGTCCAACCTCAATGTAATTGTTTGATTATGTAATGAGATGTTTTTTTACTGATGAGTGTTTTTTTTTTAATTTTCAACTACCGTGGAATTTCCATGGATTCCGCTAGTTATTATTATTATTATTATTATTATTATTATTATTATTATTATTATTATTATTATTGGCTCACAAGGAGCTTCCACACAGGGCATAAAAAATCTGTGGTGTTCACTAGAAGGCAACAAATCTCCCCAGATTTCCAGTACTCTCCAACTCTGTCGATATTACTAGCAAATAAATTTGCATCATCGCAACAGCTGCTTGTTATTGATTTCTCGTTGGCAGCAGCTATTGGTCTACACTGGAATTTGAGTGGCATAAGCCTCCCCCCCTCAAGTCCCAGTTCTCTTTGCACTTGTCCTGCGGAGGTCTGGCAGTCCTATCTGCTCGATCATTCATTCCTCCTTGACTCTACATGGCTATTCGGTCTCACTATGTTTTTGGTTGGGGACAGTGATGTTGCAATAGAAGGATTGAGGTGAGGTTAGAGAACTTATACATATGCGGTTTCAATGTTCTCGGTTCCGTGTAGCGCTTCATGTTTCGCCTCTGCAGCAGTTTGTCTGACCCGCGCTTGTTGCTCATGTGTGTTAGTTTCCACACTCAAGGGTTTTCCTTAATATTTCAGCTGTTTTCATTATTGCTGCTCGTTGTATTTTTCCAGTCATTCCTTTGATTCCTATTTCTCCCATTCTTTTTTCAAAGTTTTCGGGAGTGTTCCTAGTGCTCCTACTATTACAGGTATTATTTTGATTTTCTTCATCTTCCATATCCGTTTCAGCTCTCTGGCTAGCTCTGTATTTGCTCCGTTTCTCCTTTTCTTTGATATCCAATATTCGCCTTGTGGTCAGCTGAAACAGCAAAGTCTACGATTTGACAGGACTTTTCTTTCTTGTTAATTATTACGACGTCCGGTTTTCTTGTTTTGGATGGGTTAATCAGTTTGTATGTCCGTGTCCCATAGTATTTTGTGATTCTCGTTTCCAAGTACTGTTGCCGGCTTATGTTTGTACCACTTGTCTGTGCGTTCGAGATGTAGTTGTTTGTATAATTCCAAGTGTACTGCCCTTCCCACTTGGTCGTGTCTGTTCTTGTATTCCTGCCAATTTAGTGCATTCACTTACTATATGGTTAACCGTTTCGTCTCTTTGTGCACAGAGTCTGCATTTGCTGTTTTCTTGTGTTTTGTCGATCTTTGCTTTGATGTGGTTGGTTCTTATCTAGTTATCTTCTGCCACAGTTATTAGGGATTCAGTTTCATTTTTATCATTATTGGCTCAAAAAGAGCTTTCACACAGGTTATCAAAGATTTCTCCTTGAAGCCAAACTGTGGCGTTCCATGGAAGCTGAGTAACAAAAAAAATGTCCTTAGATTGTCCAGTACTCTCTACTTCTTTCAATAGCATTTATAAATAAAGTTGCATTATCGCAACAGCCGCTTTCTATTGATTTCTCGCTGGCAGCAGCTATTGGTCTTCACTGGTATTTGAGTGGCAATAAGCCTCCCCAAGCTCTCAGTTCTTTTCGTACTTGTCCAGCAGTTGACGTTTGGTCAGCGCTCCCTCCTTGGTCTTTCCATCTTCCTTGATCCGTCTGGCTATTTGGCATCACTTTGGGGGGGGGGTCGATGATGAGGCAATGGAGGGGATAACAGACTTTTACATATGAAGTTTGTTCTTGTTTCGATGTAATCCTTCATTTTTCGCCTTTGCAGCACATGTGTATTAGTCTCCGCATTCAAGGGGTTTCCTTAATATTTCAGCTGTTTTAATTATTGTTATTCACTGTATCTTTCCAGTCATTCCTCTGATTTCAATTTCTCCTGTTCTTTTTTCAAAGTTTTTCGAGATTGTTCCTAGCGCTCTTACGATTATAGATAATGTTATTATTATTATTATTATTATTATTATTATTATTATTATTATTATTATTATTATTGTTATTATTATTATTATTATATTTGACTGTTATTGTTGTGAGGGGTGGCGTTCATTTTCGTATTTCTAATATTTTTACTAATAGTCCTATTTTGAATTTTTTTGTTTTTATTATAATGTTTATTTATTTTATTACTATTTGTAGTTGTAGTAGTTGTAGTAGTATTCTTTTTGTTATATTATTACTATTCTTAATATTTTTTTTACTATTGTAAATATTATTGTTACAATTGTTCTAATGATTAATATTTGTATTACTGTTATTAATGTTATTATCGTTGGTCTTTTTTTTTCATTTATTACCATTCTATTGAGTATTTATTTATTTTTCTAGTTAATGTTATTTCATCGCTATGGTTATTTCTATTAGTATCATTACGAATGTTGATATTAGTAGTATCATATTATTTATAATATATCTTTCTCATTATTAATATTATCATTAACATTATTATTACTATTTTTATACTTACAATTAATAAAATCATTACTATTAGTTAGAATAGTACTAGTATAAAAATTTTGTCACTTAATCTAATTTTTCGGGCAACGCCAAGACACGGATAGACTAGTAGTCTATAAAAATAAATAAATAAATATGCACTGAAAAGGAAACGATAAACAAAAGTTCACTATCGATTAAAATCGAGTTCTTTTATTAGAACGACATCGTTTTGTTCGGTGCAACTTGTTTTTGTAGTGAAAACTCGTTAGAAACTGCATACTAATCCCACGCCATGTCTTTTCAAGATGGGAAAACAAAGAAAGACATTCCTTAATTAAGTCATATATTATACATTTTATGTTAGATCGTGTATTAAGTTCAACCCGTATGAATACATTATAAGGTGCCCTTAGCCCTCTTATCTGACCAGCTAATAGGTCCAACACTGTTTACCAATGTACCATTCCTGTCCTATCGCTTCAATGTTGCATCCCTGTGCTTATTTCTCCGACTGCACCAACATGCCAACATGTAAATGTAATGTGAACAAACAGCTTACTTCACATAAAATTTACCCTATAAATTTGGACCTAAATCACAGTACCTTCTCATGTCTTAGTGGCAATATGTCATGTTTGGAGCAAATAAAAACGAAAATTAACAAATAGTGAAACAAGGGTTGCGTAATCATCAATAAAACGGAAACAATGACGATATAAATTGAAAGATGGTCATGTTCTTTTAGGAATTTATTTGCTAGAGAATTTAGCCTATTTTACATTTTTATCCATCGCTGAAGAAGAAGAAGAAGAGAGGTGGGGTTATGCATTTCTCAATAGTATTACAAAAAGTGATTTTATAGACACTCTCTTTTCCCAAATTATTGTAACTAATATTTCCAAATGGTCACCCATTCAAACACTTGCCCGATTCAATATTTCTTAACATCGGTTGTTCAACGTGAATTTGCCGTTATATGTATAAGAATAATAGTATAGACACATTCCAAGATCCAAATATTTATTTTTCATGCGAAAAAGTTCCTCTAGCATATTAACATTTTGGTACATTGTTTACAGATTCGTTTTGTTATGCAAAAACAGACGGTTATTAGTAGGTCAATACTGGCTCTTTGCATGCATATACTCTTCAGAAAAATTAGAAATTCTTTGCTTAGATAGAAAAAAAAATGCATGAGAATATAATGTCGTAAGAAGAAAATTTCATCGGGTGTTTGTTCCAGCCACCATCTCTCAATCTTTGTTCGTATTGTAAAGCTATACAATTTGTATTCAACGAATAAATTAAAGTGTTTTGAGTTTTTTTTTGTTAATGCTATATATATATATATATATATATATATATATATATATATATATATATATATATTCTAGAAAGCGTTTAAACGTTATAATAACCTTTGAACTACTTTAAAGAAACTATAATTAATGATATATTTATTAATTCGTGTCTAATATCTTTGGTAAATATTTAACTAAAACGGACATATCTGATTATTTTACGAAGCAGTGAACAAATAAACTAGTCGATCATAGTCGAAAGTAATGCGAAATCTTTCTTTTCGTTAGCAATAACACCAAATAATAGCGAGTGTTTAGCAAAGGGACATTAAGTACCATTCTTTCTTCTTTTTTTTATGACTCATCCAAGAATTGAGCATCGATCTCAATTCATTAACGAACACTTATGCTAAATTACATATGGCTCACATTACAACGTCTGTTATGAAAGCTGTGTTACGAAATTCATAATGATCAGTTCATTTCACATTACCTGAAAGTACTTCTTTTAAACTACTCAGCCTAACGTTTACAGGGAACATAAACTGGAATAGATACATTGAGAGCATTGCTAAGGCTGCTGCAAAGAACGTGGGCTCTCTCTCTACCATGCTAGAAAATTACTTACGCCTGAAAGTATCCTGTACCTCTATAAAGCCACCATTCGCCCATGTATGGAGTACTGTTGTCACATTTGGGCTGGTGCATCTGCTGCTTGTCACTCACTCCTGGACAGGGTTCAAAAGAGAGTCGCCAACCTGATAGGTTCTGAACTGTCATCTAGGCGTCAGTCTCTGTCCCATCGACGAGATGTTGCATCCCTCTGCCTGTTCTACAAATACTTTAATGGTGAATGCTCTGACGAACTGCAAACACTTGTACCTACTCGACGTGACTACCCCCGACAAACCCGACAAGCAACTAAGTCCCACCCCTTCACAGTAGAGATTCCTAGGTGTAAGAAGGCCTTTTACTCCAATAGTTTATTCTCCAGAACTGCTAGTCTTTGGAACTCCTTTCCGGAATTTTGCTTTCCCAACTGTACTGATATGCAGAAATTCAAGTGTAATGTGAATAAACATCTTGCTACTCATCTCCCTTCATAATGCTCCCGCAAATTATGTCCCCGATAGTAGCTCCCTACTTCAAAGTGGCACTGTGCCTTGTTTGGGGTGAAAATTGAATTTAAAAAGATTGTTTAGGAGTGAATATTGCACATACAAATACATAAATATATACAAATACATAAATATATACACATGCATAACTTTATATAGAGATTGTTGTTCCAAGACAAAAACACAACAAAGAAAAGAGAATTAAGAACTTTTAGTTTATCACCTGCAATCTCTTTCATACCTCTGTTTATTTCATCGATTGCTGTACCGTCCGCGATACATAACTTACTCAATAAGCGTCACATTTGTAAATCCATCTAAGTTAATGAGAATAATATACAGAACTAAAACTATTAATCGTTTCCAAAGGTTATGTATTCAAACAAATTCCCTTGTTCGATGTACAACCTTTCATCAAAGCTCGCATCAACGATTAGAGAGTCGAGATATTCTTTTGATTGCAATCAAAAACAATGGATGATGGCGGACGCTATATTCTCATGAGTGACATTCATTTTATTGTTTACTGAATTTTGTTGGTGTTTTTTTTGTGTGTGTGTGTGTGTTTTTTTTTTTTGTTTTTTTTTTAACTATCCGTACGCACGCAGTTTCCTTCTTTTTCTTGTTACATTTATACGTCTCTCTTCCTTTTAGTCTCTTTTCCTTTTATTTATATATTCTGCCCAGTTGTCGGTCTTGTTCACATTTGGATGACGGGTATAAGTAGTTTGTGACTTTCGGAACAGCGATTTCAAACAGCGAACCATTAGTGTCCTCTTGCTGATAACCTTTCGTAAAAACAAATACATTGATATTTCTCTAAAGACAGTTATGAGATGATGTTTTTAAAACATTGTTTTAGTACTTTGTATCAATAATTTGAGAGAGATTAATAAAATATTAATCCACTAGCAGACATCCTGGCGTTGTTCTGCAATGAATGAGGAATCCTGTGTACTTCTTATCACAGTCTATATTACCATTTCTAATTTTGGTCCTCTGAACTACTTTTTCTAAAGAATAAAATTGAATAAAGTTTATTTTTACAAGAATGTTTAGACATTTACCTAGCGAATAAGCATAAAAATATATATGAAAAACTGCGTTTATTATTTAAAAAAATCAAAATTATGCACCGGGTATGAAGTTGTATTTGTTTTTCTTAAACGAAACTGACTTCATACCCGGTGCATAATTTTGATTTTTAAATAATAAACGCGTTTTTTTTTTCATATATATTTTTATGCTTATTCGCTTGGTAAATTTTTAAACATACTTGTAAAAATAGACTTTATTCAATTTTATTCTTCATAAAAAATAATTCATCAGTACGCCAAACACAATTTTATCAAACAAAGTCAGTTTCGTTCAAGAAAAAAAAAAGAAGCCAACTTCATACCCGGTGCATAATTTTGATTTTTTTTAAAATAACAAACGCAGGTTTTCCTATATATTTTTATGCTTATTCGCTAGGTAAATGTCTAAACATTCTTGTAAAAATAAACTTTATTCAATGTTATTCCTTGGAAAAAATAATTCAGTGGTATGCCACACAGAGAAAACATTGACTTCAGCTCCGTTGTTGGATTTAAAAAATAATGAACGCGGTTTTTAATATATTATTTTATGTTTATTCGCGAGATAAAAATGTAAAAATATTTTTTTTTTCTGTAGAAAGTTGTTTTTATGACGGGATGAAATTTAGCGCGTGGCGTACTTTTTGGCGAGCTTGCGTGCCAAAAAAGAATTACCGACAAATTCACCTTTATCCGTTCGTCTGTTCCCACTTTTCTCAATAACTACGCCTTGGAATTTTTTGAAATTTTGCACAAACATTAAAGATGATATGAGTAAAAATGTAACAGAACGGATTTTCCAGGAAAACTCCGGTTGTCCCCATAGGGGTGTCTTTCGGGCTAAAATGGCTAAAATTGACACTTTTGTGCTTATTAAAAAAAAAAAAAATTTGATGCCTTGGATTTTTATAAAACTTTCTGAAATGTTGTAACTGATTTCTATATACTTTTGTTGGTCTATAGTTCGTGATAACACTTGTGTGTGCCCCAGAGGATCTTAAAAATACTTTGGGACTTTTTTACCATATTTGTCCAAAATTTTTTAGCAGTTTTGCATGGTACTGAACTCAAATTTGAATAAGCCGTTGGAGTCTTTTGGGGCTAAAGGAGGCTGGGGCAAATGATGGACTTTTTCATTTCTTTTCTTGCATGGTGCAGAACTCAAATTTGTATATGTTAAGTCCTAAAACTGCACAGTTTGTTAATTTTCACCAGGATTTGAGTTCCCTGTTGACATTGGGGGCTAAATAGGGGGGGCAATGCTGAACTTAGTCATTTATTTTTATTCCTCGTTCATTGTGCACTCACCGGGGGACCATGCATTTTTCACTTATTTCTGAAAATTTCCATATTAAATATATAGATAAAATAATAGTAAATATATAGATAAAATAATATTAAATATATAGATAAAATAATATTACATATACAGATACAATAATATTAAATATACAGATAAAATAATATTAAATATATAGATAAAATAATATTAAATATATAGATAAAAAAATATTAAATATATAGATAAAATAATATTAAATATACAGATAAAATAATATTAAATATACAGATAAAATAATATTAAATATATAGATAAAATAATATTAAATATATAGATAAAATAATATTAAATATACAGATAAAATAATATTAAATATACAGGTAAAATAATATTAAATATATAGATAAAATAATATTAAATATATAGATAAAATAATATTAAATATATAGATAAACTAATATTAAATATACAGATAAAATAATATTAAATATACAGATAAAATAATATTACATATATAGATAAAATAATATTAAATATATGGATAAAATAATATTAAATATACAGATAAAATGATATTAAATAAACAGATAAAATAATATTAAATATATAGATAAAATAATATTAAATATATAGATAAAATAATATTAAATATACAGATAAAATAATATTAAATATACAGATAAAATAATATTAAATATATAGATAAAATAATATTAAATATACAGATAAAATAATATTAAATATATAGATAAAATAATATTAAATATATAGATAAAATAATATTAAATATATAGATAAAATAATATTAAATATACAGATAAAATAATATTAAATATACAGATAAAATAATATTAAATATATAGATAAAATAATATTAAATATATAGATAAAATCATATTAAATATACAGATAAAATAATATTAAATATACAGATAAAATAATATTAAATATATAGATAAAAAAATATTAAATATATAGATAAAATAATATTAAATATACAGATAAAATAATATTAAATATATAGATAAAATAATATTAAATATACAGATAAAATAATATTAAATATATAGATAAAATAATATTAAATATATAGATAACATAATATTAAATATACAGATAAAATAATATTAAATATATAGATAAAACAATATTAAATATACAAATAAAATAATATTAAATATATAGATAAAATAATATTAAATATATAGATAAAATAATATTAAATATACAGATAAAATAATATTAAATATATAGATAAAATAATATTAAATATACAGATAAAATAATATTAAATATATAGATAAAATAATATTATATATATAGATAAAATAATATTAAATATATAGATAAAATAATATTAAATATATAGATAAAATAATATTAAATATACAGATAAAATAATATTAAATATACAGATAGAATAATATTAAATATATAGATAAAATAATATTAAATATATAGATAAAATAATATTAAATATATAGATAAAATAATATTAAATATACGGATAAAATAATATTAAATATATAGATAAAATAATATTAGATATATAAATAAAATAATATTAAATATATAGATAAAATAATATTAAATATATAGATAAAATAATATTAAATATATAGATAAAATAATATAAAAAATACAGATAAAATTATATTAAATATATAGATAAAATAATATTAAATATACAGATAAAATAATATTAAATATATAGATAAAATAATATTAAATATATAGAAAAAATATTAAATATATAGATAAAATAATATTAAATATACAGATAAAATAATATTAAATATATAGATAAAATAATACTAAATATACAGATAAAATAATATTAAATATACAGATAAAATAATATTTAATATATAGACAAAATAATATTAAATATACAGATAAAATAATATTAAATATATACATAAAATAATATTAAATATATGGATAAAATAATATTAAATATACAGATAAAATAATATTAAATATATAGAAAAAATAATATTAAATATATAGATAAAATAATATTAAATATATAGATAAAATAATATTAAATATATAGATAAAACCATATTAAATATATAGCTGAAATAATATTAAATATATAGATAAAATAATATAAAATATACAGATAAAATAATATTAAATATACAGATAAAATAATATAAAATATACAGATAAAATAATATTAAATATATAGATAAAATAATATTAAATATATAGATAAAATATTATTAAATATATAGATAAAATAATATTTAATATATAGATAAAATAATATTAAATATACAGATAAAAAATATTAAATATACAGATAAAATAATATTAAATATATAGATAAAATAATATTAAATATATAGATAAAATAATATTAAATATATAGATAAAATAATATTAAATATACAGATAAAAAATATTAAATATACAGATAAAATAATATTAAATATATAGATAAAATAATATTAAATATATAGATAAAATAATATTAAATATATAGATAAAATAATATTAAATATACAGATAAAATAATATTAAATATACAGATAAAATAATATTAAATATATAGATGAAATAATATTAAATATACAGATACAATAATATTAAATATACAGATAAAATATTATTAAATATATAGATAAAATAATATTAAATATATAGATAAAATAATATTAAATATACAGATAAAATAATATTAAATATATGGATAAAATAATATTAAATATATAGATAAAATAATATTAAATATATAGATAAAATAATATTAAATATACAGATAAAATAATATTAAATATATAGACAAAATAATATTAAATATACAGATAATATAATATTAAATATATCGATAAAATAATATTAAATATATAGATAAAATAATATTAAATATATAGATAAAATAATATTAAATATACAGATAAAATAATATTAAATATATAGATAAAATAATATTAAATATATAGATAAAATAATATTAAATATATGGATAAAATAATATTAAATATATAGATAAAATAATATTAAATATATAGATAAAATAATATTAAATATACAGATAAAATAATATTAAATATACAGATAAAATCATATTAAATATATAGATAAAATAATATTAAATATATAGATAAAATAATATTAAATATACAGATAAAATAATATTAAATATATAGATAAAATAATATTAAATATATAGATAAAATAATATTAAATATATAGATAAAATAATATTAAATATACAGATAAAATTGTATTAAATATATAGATAAAAAAATATTAAATATACAGATAAAATAATATTAAATATATAGATAAAATAATATTAAATATATAGATAAAATAATATTAAATATATAGATAAAATAATGTTAAATATATAGATAACATAATATTAAATATACAGATAAAATAATATTAAATATATAGATAAAATAATATTAAATATATAGATAAAATAATATTAAATATACAGATAAAATAATATTAAATATACAGACAAAATAATATTAAATATATAGATAAAATAATATTAAATATATAGATAAAATAATATTAAATATATAGAAAAGATAATATTAAATATATAGATAAAATAATAATTAACATACAGATAAAATAATATTAAATATATAGATAAAATAATATTAAATATACAGATAAAATAATATTAAATATATAGATAAAATTATATTAAATATACAGATTAAATAATATTAAATATATAGATAAACTAATATTAAATGTATAGATAAAATAATATTAAATATACAGATAAAATAATATTAAATATATAGATAAAATAATATTAAATATATAGATAAAATAATATTAAATATATAGATAAAATAATATTAAATATAAAGATAAAATAATATTAAATATACAGATAAAATAATATTAAATATATAGATAAAATAATATTAAATATACAGATAAAATAATATTAAATATATAGATAAAATAATATTAAATATATAGATAAAATAATATTAAATATATAGATAAAATAATATTAAATATACAGATAAAATAATATTAAATATATGGATAAAATAATATTAAATATATAGATAAAATAATATTAAATATACAGATAAAATAATATTAAATATATAGACAAAATAATATTAAATATACAGATAAAATAATATTAAATATATCGATAAAATAATATTAAATATACAGATAAAATAATATTAAATATACAGATAAAATAATATTAAATATATAGATAACATAATATTAAATATATAGATAAAATAATATTAAATATATAGATTAAAAAATATTAAATATACAGATAAAATAATATTAAATATATAGACAAAATAATATTAAATATATAGATGAAATAATATTAAATATATAGATAAAATAATATTAAATATATAAATAAAATAATATTAAATATATAAATAAAATAATATTAAATATATAGATAAAATAATATTAAATATTTAAATAAAATAATATTAACTATATAGATAAAATAATATTAAATATATAAATAAAATAATATTAAATATATAGATAAAATATTATAAAATATACAGATAAAATAATATTAAATATATAGATAAAATAATATTAAATATATAGATAAAAAGATATTAAATATATAGATAAAATAATATTAAATATACAGATAAAATAATATTAAATATACAGATAAAATAATATTAAATATATAGATAAAATAATATTAAATATATAGATAAAATAATATTAAATATACAGATAAAATAATATTAAATATACAGGTAAAATAATATTAAATATATAGATAAAATAATATTAAATATATAGATAAAATAATATTAAATATATAGATAAACTAATATTAAATATACAGATAAAATAATATTAAATATACAGATAAAATAATATTACATATATAGATAAAATAATATTAAATATATGGATAAAATAATATTAAATATACAGATAAAATGATATTAAATAAACAGATAAAATAATATTAAATATATAGATAAAATAATATTAAATATATAGATAAAAGAATATTAAATATACAGATAAAATAATATTAAATATACAGATAAAATAATATTAAATATATAGATAAAATAATATTAAATATACAGATAAAATAATATTAAATATATAGATAAAATAATATTAAATATATAGATAAAATAATATTAAATATATAGATAAAATAATATTAAATATACAGATAAAATAATATTAAATATACAGATAAAAGATTTTCAAATATATAGATAAAATAATATTAAATTTATAGATAAAATAATATTAAATATATAGATAAAATAATATTAAATATATAGATAAAATAATATTAAATATATAGATAAAAGTATATTAAATATATAGATAAAATAATATTAAATATATAGATAAAATAATATTAAATATACAGATAAAATAATATTAAATATACAGATAAAAAAATATTAAATATACAGATAAAATAATATTAAATATATAGATAAAATAATATTAAATATATAGATAAAATAATATTAAATATACAGATAAAATAATATTAAATATATAGATAAAATAATATTAACTATATAGATAAAATAATATTAAATATACAGATAAAATAATATTAAATATACAGATAAAATAATATTAAATATATAGATAAAATGATATTAAATATACAGATAAAATAATATTGAATATACAGATAAAACAATATTAAATATATAGATAAAATAATATTAAATATATAGATAAAATAATATTAAATATATAGATAAAATAATATTAAATATACAGATAAAATAATATTTAATATACAGATAAAATAATATCAAATATATAGATAAAATAATATTAAATATACAGATAAAATAATATTAAATATACAGATAAAATAATATTAAATATATAGATAAAATAATATTAAATATATAGATAAAATAATATTAAATATATAGATAAAATAATATTAAATATACAGATAAAATATTAGATATATAGATAAAATAATATTAAATATACAGATAAAATAATATTAAATATATAGATAAAATAATATTAAATATATAGATAAAATAATATTAAATATACAGATAAAATAATATTTAATATACAGATAAAATAATATTAAATATACAGATAAAATAATATTAAATATATAGATAAAATAATATTAAATATACAGATAAAATAATATTAAATATATAGATGAAATAATATTAAATATACAGATAAAATAATATTAAATATATAGATAAAATAATATTAAATATATAGATAAAATAATATTAAATATATAGATAAAATAATGTTAAATATATAGATGAAACAATATTAAATATACAGATAAAATTATATTAAATATATAGATAAAATAATATTAAATATATAGATAAAATAATATTAAATATATAGATTAAATAATATTAAATATACAGACAAAATAATATTAAATATATAGATAAAATAATATTAAATATATAGATAAAATAATATAAAATATATAGATAAAATAATATTAAATATATAGATAAAATAATATTAAGTATACAGATAAAATAATATTAAATATATAGATAAAATAATATTAAATATACAGATAAAAGATTATTAAATATATAGATAAAATAATATTAAATATTCAGATAAAATAATATTAAATATACAGATAAAATAATATTAAATATATAGATAGAATAATATTAAATATATAGATAAAATAATATTAAATATATAGATAAAATAATATTAAATATACAGATAAAATAATATTAAATATATAGATAAAATAATATTAAATATACAGATAAAATAATATTAAATATATAGATAAAATAATATTAAATATACAGATAAAATAATATTAAATATACAGATAAAATAATATTAAATATATAGATAAAATAATATTAAATATATAGATAAAATAATATTAAATATGTAGATTAAATAATATTAAATATACAGATAAAATAATATTAAATATATAGACAAAATAATATTAAATATATAGATAAAACAATATTAAATATATAGATAAAAAATATTAAATATATAAATAAAATTATATTAAATATATAAATAAAATAATATTAAATATATAGATAAAATAATATTAAATATATAAATAAAATAATATTAAATATATAGATAAAATAATATTAAATATATAAATAAAATAATATATGAAATATATAGATAAAATATTATAAAATATACAGATAAAATAATATTAAATATACAGATAAAATAATATTAAATATATAGATAAAGTAATATTACATATATAGATAA
Organism: Euprymna scolopes; assembly: GCF_053919585.1. Lineage (NCBI taxonomy): Eukaryota > Metazoa > Mollusca > Cephalopoda > Sepiida > Sepiolidae > Euprymna > Euprymna scolopes. The sequence continues at coordinate 43,902,460 of NC_136496.1, read as the reverse complement.
AATAATATTAAATATATAGATAAAATAATATTAAATATATAGATAAAATAATATTAAATATATAGATAAAATAATATTAAATATATAGATAAAATAATGTTAAATATATTGATAAAATAATATTAAATATATATACAGATGAAATAATATATTGATAAAATAATATTAAATATATATACAGATGAAATAATATTAAATATATATACAGATGAAATAATATATTGATAAAATAATATTAAATATATATACAGATGAAATAATATTAAATATATAGATAAAATAATATTAAATATATAGATACAATAATACTAAATATATAGATAAAATAATATTAAATATACAGACAAAATAATATTAAATATATAGATAAACTAATATTAAATATATAGATAAAATAATATTAAATATATAGATAAAATAATATTAAATATATAGATAAAATAATATTAAATATACAGATAAAATAATATTAAATATATACATAAAATAATATTAAATATACAGATAAAAGATTATTAAATATATAGATAAAATAATATTAAATATATAGATAAAATAATATTAAATATACAGATAAAATAATATTAAATATATAGATAAAATAATATTAAATATATAGATAAAATAATATTAAATATATAGATAAAATAATATTAAATATACAGATAAAATAATATTAAATATATAGATAAAATAATAATTAATATACAGATAAAATAATATTAAATATATAGATAAAATAATATTAAATATACAGATAAAATAATATTTAATATACAGATAAAATAATATTAAATATATAGATAAAATAATATTAAATATATAGATAACATAATATTTAATATGTAGATTAAATAATATTAAATATACAGATAAAATAATATTAAATATATAGACAAAATAATATTAAATATATAGATAAAATAATATTAAATATATAAATAAAATAATATTAAATATATAGATAAAATAATATTAAATATATAAATAAAATAATATTAAATATATAGATAAAATAATATTAAATATATAAATAAAATAATATTAAATATATAGATAAAATATTATAAAATATACAGATAAAATAATATTAAATATACAGATAAAATAATATTAAATATATAGATAAAATATTATAAAATATACAGATAAAATAATATTAAATATACAGATAAAATAATATTAAATATATAGATAAAATAATATTTAATATATAGATTAAATAATATTAAATATATAGATAAAATAATATTAAATAGACAGATAAAATAATATTAAATATATAGATAAAATAATATTAAATATACAGATAAAATAATATTAAATATACAGATAAAATAATATTAAATATACAGATAAAATAATATTAAATATATAGATAAAATAATACTAAATATATAGATAAAATAATATTAAATATATAGATAAAATAATATTAAATATACAGATAAAATAATATTAAATATACAGATAAAATAATATCAAATATATAGATAAAATAATATTAAATATTTAGATAAAATAATATTAAATATATAGATAGAATAATATTAAATATATAGATAAAATAATATTAAATATATAGATAAAATAATATTAAATATACTGATAAAATAATATTAAATATACAGATAAAATAATATTAAATATACAGATAAAATAATATTAAATATATAGATAAAATAATATTAAATATACAGATTAAATAATATTAAATATATAGATAAAATAATATTAAATATACATATAAAATAATATTAAATATATAGATAAAATAATATTAAATATATAGATAAAATAATATTAAATATACAGATAAAATAATATTAAATATACAGATAAAATAATATTAAATATATAGATAAAATAATATTAAATATATAGATAAAATAATATTAAATATGTAGATTAAATAATATTAAATATACAGATAAAATAATATTAAATATATAGACAAAATAATATTAAATATATAGATAAAACAATATTAAATATATAGATAAAAAATATTAAATATATAAATAAAATTATATTAAATATATAAATAAAATAATATTAAATATATAGATAAAATAATATTAAATATATAAATAAAATAATATTAAATATATAGATAAAATAATATTAAATATATAAATAAAATAATATTAAATATATAGATAAAATATTATAAAATATACAGATAAAATAATATTAAATATACAGATAAAATAATATTAAATATATAGATAAAGTAATATTACATATATAGATAAAATAATATTAAATATATAGATAAAATAATATTAAATATATAGATAAAATAATATTAAATATATAGATAAAATAATATTAAATATATAGATAAAATAATGTTAAATATATTGATAAAATAATATTAAATATATATACAGATGGAATAATATATTGATAAAATAATATTAAATATATATACAGATGAAATAATATTAAATATATATACAGATGAAATAATATATTGATAAAATAATATTAAATATATATACAGATGAAATAATATTAAATATATAGATAAAATAATATTAAATATATAGATACAATAATACTAAATATATAGATAAAATAATATTAAATATACAGACAAAATAATATTAAATATATAGATAAACTAATATTAAATATATAGATAAAATAATATTAAATATATAGATAAAATAATATTAAATATATAGATAAAATAATATTAAATATACAGATAAAATAATATTAAATATATACATAAAATAATATTAAATATACAGATAAAAGATTATTAAATATATAGATAAAATAATATTAAATATATAGATAAAATAATATTAAATATACAGATAAAATAATATTAAATATATAGATAAAATAATATTAAATATATAGATAAAAAAATATTAAATATATAGATAAAATAATATTAAATATACAGATAAAATAATATTAAATATATAGATAAAATAATATTAAATATACAGATAAAATAATATTAAATATATAGATAAAATAATATTAAATATACAGATAAAATAATATTTAATATACAGATAAAATAGTATTAAATATATAGATAAAATAATATTAAATATATAGATAACATAATATTTAATATGTAGATTAAATAATATTAAATATACAGATAAAATAATATTAAATATATAGACAAAATAATATTAAATATATAGATAAAATAATATTAAATATATAAATAAAATAATATTAAATATATAGATAAAATAATATTAAATATATAAATAAAATAATATTAAATATATAGATAAAATAATATTAAATATATAAATAAAATAATATTAAATATATAGATAAAATATTATAAAATATACAGATAAAATAATATTAAATATACAGATAAAATAATATTAAATATATAGATAAAATATTATAAAATATACAGATAAAATAATATTAAATATACAGATAAAATAATATTAAATATATAGATAAAATAATATTTAATATATAGATTAAATAATATTAAATATATAGATAAAATAATATTAAATAGACAGATAAAATAATATTAAATATATAGATAAAATAATATTAAATATACAGATAAAATAATATTAAATATACAGATAAAATAATATTAAATATACAGATAAAATAATATTAAATATATAGATAAAATAATACTAAATATATAGATAAAATAATATTAAATATATAGATAAAATAATATTAAATATACAGATAAAATAATATTAAATATACAGATAAAATAATATCAAATATATAGATAAAATAATATTAAATATATAGATAAAATAATATTAAATATATAGATAGAATAATATTAAATATATAGAGAAAATAATATTAAATATATAGATAAAATAATATTAAATATACAGATAAAATAATATTAAATATACAGATAAAATAATATTAAATATACAGATAAAATAATATTAAATATATAGATAAAATAATATTAAATATACAGATTAAATAATATTAAATATATAGATAAAATAATATTAAATATACATATAAAATAATATTAAATATATAGATAAAATAATATTAAATATATAGATAAAATAATATTAAATATACAGATTAAATAATATTAAATATATAGATAAAATAATATTAAATATATAGATAAAATAATATTAAATATACAGATAAAATAATATTAAATATACAGATAAAATAATATTAAATATATAGATAAAATAATATTAAATATACAGATAAAATAATATTAAATATACAGATAAAATAATATTAAATATATAGATAAAATAATATTAAATATATAGATAAAATAATATTAAATATATAGATAAAATAATATTAAATATACAGATAAAATAATATTAAATATATAGATAAAATAATATTAAATATACAGATAAAATAATATTAAATATACAGATAAAATAATAGTAAATATACAGATAAAATAATATCAAATATATAGATAAAATAATATTAAATATATAGATAAAATAATATTAAATATATAGATAAAATAATATTAAATATATAGATAAAATAATATTAAATATATAGATAGAATAATATTAAATATATAGATAAAATAATATTAAATATACAGATAAAATAATATTAAATATACAGATAAAATAATATTAAATATATAGATAAAATAATATTAAATATATAGATAAAATAATATTAAATATATAGATAGAATAATATTAAATATATAGATAAAATAATATTAAATATACAGATAAAATAATATTAAATATACAGATAAAATAATATTAAATATATAGATAAAATAATATTAAATATACAGATAAAATAATATCAAATATATAGATAAAATAATATTAAATATACAGATAAAATAATATTAAATATACAGATAAAATAATATTAAATATACAGATAAAATAATATTAAATATATAGATAAAATAATATTAAATATATAGATAAAATAATATTGAATATATAGATAAAATAATATTAAATATATAGATAAAATAATATTAAATATACAGATAAAATAATATTAAATATATAGATAAAATAATATTAAATATATAGATAAAATAATATTAAATATACAGATAAAATAATATTAAATATATAGATAAAATAATATTAAATATACAGATAAAATAATATTAAATATATAGATAAAATAATATTGAATATACAGATAAAATAATATTAAATATACAGATAAAATAATATTAAATATATAGATAAAATAATATTAAATATATAGATAAAATAATATTAAATATATAGATAAAATAATATTAAATATACAGATAAAATAATATTAAATATATAGATAAAATAAAACTCGGCTGTTTTGTTGTTAATGGGTGTCCGCAAACACGCGTAAAAAAATAGTTTAATACTTTTTTGATCCCTCGTAAAATTTTACATGAGCAAAAAGTTGTTTAATTCTGTTATAAGGCTTTGTTTTGAATTGCATTTTCAACTAGAGAGAGGGGGAGACCAGAATATTATACAGAGAGCGATTATAGCTAAATAAAAATATGCTGTGTGTATTTTTGGTTTGATGCTACGAATATCGCATGTATATCGGCTGGTTCTGCTGTCAATCGTTCCACATACGAGTTAGCTTTAAAAAAACAAAAACAAAAACTCGCTAAACTGCTAAACATGTAATGATGCGACTCAGTTTTGAATTTAGGTTAAGCTAATACAATTAAACAACCAACGGCTTGTACAATTTATCTTCTTTAATCTTTAAACACTTGAACAGAAGTTGAATTAATATCGACGCTAGCTATTTTACACTATATCCCCAACAAAATTTTGTACATAGGATCGACATTAAAAAAGATTTTTTTAAATGATGATAAAAATAATTCATTCCGTTTCATAAACGCATTGAATTCTAACCTATGCTATTATGGTTATTTAAAAAAAAATAAACATATTCTTTTCACGTTATAATTATACCAAAGTTTTCTAAGTTTAAATAAAAACTGCACTAAATATTTTCAAATACTGTACAGTAGAACCTCGGGTTACGGCATTAAAAATTAGTAACAAAATACAGTGCCGTATATAATATACATGTATATAATCAAATAGCATTATAAATAACACCGTAAGGCGGGGCAAATGTAGTAACCAGGGACCGGGAAAACATCGTATTTCACATTGTAAGCTGAAAAAATTCATATCCTAGAGTCACCGTATCTCGGGGTTCTGCTGTAGTTGTGTTATTTCTTCAATCTGGAGGAAGTCTAAAAATTAGCCCGATAAATAGATAAATATTTTTTTTAATTTTATATATATATATATATATATATATATATATATATATATATATATATATATATATATATATATATATAACAGAAAGAAAATAAAACTGTAAGTTGAACTTTACAATTAAAATGTATTGTTCGACTGAATACTCCAAAAAACAATTCACAAAGTCCTTATTCTGCAGAGTTTCAAAGAATGCTATTCTTGCTATTCTTCTCATCATAGAACAGAAAAAAATCAGCAAAGTATATTTGTAGCAATGCTATATTATTATTATTTTGTCATCATCATCATTAACATCATGACTTTTCGACAGCCTTATAATTACTAATAAACTAAGATTCTGCCAACTTAAAACTTTTTAATCATCATTCCCCACCCTTTTGATAATGACATCGAATTTAACACTTTACAGAAAGATTTGTTTCGGTCTATCTAGAAAATATCTGGCCAGAGTATTATAAACTTTTACGGGCTGTTTTCTTTCTTTTTTTTTAAGCTTGATCTTAATTCTTTAAAATTTAGTATGAAATTACTTTTTATAATAAGGCCGGCGAAAAAAGTTGTCATGCTGGACTTACTTTTGGACTCCATTCTCTCTAAAGGACTAGTTTCGCCTTTTCGATTACCTTGAGAGAATTTTAATGCAAGCTGAAATATTATGCCAGTTTGTTTTTATATTTTTTACATATCAATATTTTTTCACTTGTTTTTCTTGGCAATTTATGACTACAACATCATAACTAGCAAATTCTAGCATTGCTACAAATATAATTTGCTGATTTCTTTCTGTCCTCTGATGAGAAGAATAGCAAGAATAGCATTCTTTGAAACTCCGCGGAATAAGGAATTTGTAAATTGTTTTTTAGAGTCGAACAATAAATTTTGATTGTAAAGTTCAACTTACAGTTTTAATTTTCTTTCTCTAATAGTGTATTGAGCTTTTTTTTATTCGGTTGGGATTAAATTATTTATATATAAACACTGGTATTTATATTAGATTGAGGTTTACCATTTCGTATATCAAGTAAAGTAAACACTACATCCTTTTGATTTCATTACTTATATATATATATATATATATATATATATATATATATATATATATATTGTTACTTACTATATATATATATATATATATATTGTTACTTACTATATATATATATTGTTACTTACTTACTATATATATATATTGTTACTTACTATATATATATATATATATATATTGTTACTTACTATATATATATATATATATATATATATATATATATATATATATATATTCGTGCATAAAATATACCTGCGACCCTCAAGCAAGCATGACGCGCCTCCAAACATAGAAACGAAGACATAAAAAAACATTTTGGAAACTAAAAAACAAATAACAAAAGATACGTCCTACGAACTTGTGTGCAAAGAACATGATAGGAAAAAAAGACCAACAAAAATTGTGAGTTTATCTTTTGAACTTTTTCGTCTTTCTCTAAAAGACCTCCCCCTCTCAGACTGAATACGTTATGAAGAAGATATAAAAAAAGAACAAAACAGAACAAACTGTTCAACTATTCCTACTTCTCTGAAAATCAATTCTTTCGTGTCATCGCACAATTTCCAGTTACAGTTATTTGCTTCTTTCGTTTTAGGATTTTTGCTCAGTTCATAATAGCTAGTAAAACCCCAAACCCCGTAATTCGAATATTTTCTTTCTTTGACCCCCCCCCTATCTGTTAATTTTAAATTGTTTGAATTGTATTCGCTTCGTTATTTCTCGCATTCGTTGTGTTCGACCATTGCTATGCTGCATCCCGTTTGTCCCATAAGAATTGGTCCACGTTCCTTGTTTCGACCTTTCTGTAAAAAAAGAAACTCTATCCAATGAAACCTCAAGAGTCATACACCTTCGCGGAACTTGTCCGCCTGAAATAAATATTTTATAAACCCTTTTAAAAGAATTCCTCCCTCCTTTTTTCTTTTGTTTTCAAGCCCCCTCCCCACTTTTTACCCTCGTCACGTGCCACCACGTTTTCTTTTATTAATATTATTGGAATTTTTTCCTTGTACACATTTTTTAAATTTTTCCATGGATTTCTGCCTTTGGATTATTATGGACCATCTTCTTCCAATTATTGGATTTCCTTGGATTTTACTTGTGCAAATTGATATTCAGTTAACTTTCTTGAAGTTTTAGTTTTGGATTTTACCGTCACTAGATTATTTATCTTCCACCAGACTATCCATTCATGTGTAATCACCCTTTTCTTCACCATATCCTTTTGCTTCACTTTTTTTGTTTTCAAGTAAGGTCTTTGACTTACTTGTTGTTTCATCAAATACTTTTGCATGCAAAATCCGATCCCGCATTTTGCTAATTCCTACCCTCTGATGAGAAGGAAAGTATTTCTTCGAAACTCCGCGGATTAAGGACTATCCACTTATCTAGTGTTTCCTTTTTAGATTAAATATGTCTTTAACTCATTTCAAAGTGTTTTTTAACATGTTTTATTAACTGTTTACTCGTATATATATATATATATATATATATATATATATATATATATATATATATATATATACATAGTAAACAATATTTTATATTCCATCAAATCCTCTGCCGATCTAGCAGTTTAGTAAATATTTCATATTTCGTTGATACTTGCCATACTCTGGGGATAACGTTTATTTTTATTTCGTGAGATCTACATTGAAATCTTATTAGAATACAGCGTATTTATCATTATTTTCACCTAGACACATATAGCCTTGCTTCATAATAATGTGAGATCGGAGTTTGCCGCAGAAAAGATGCCATTTCATAATTACGTTTGTGTAAACGAATGTGATATTAGTTCAACGCTAAGACCGTTTCGCTGTATTCTAATATCTGTTGCACTGTTGTGTCGATTTCAGTAATATTTTAGGAAAGGTAAAAATACAGATAGTTTAATCCTTTGGATAATATACTATGCTAGATTAAACTAGTCTGATAAGGAAAAACTCCGCATGAGACATTGAACTAATTCAATGGCAATGAATAACCTCGTACAGCAAGTATTCGAAACATGAGTTGGCAGCCATGATATCTGTAAAGAAAGTCTGTTTATTTATCACTAACTTGTGTTTCAAACTTACAAAAAGGCCCTTAAAAATAGTAAAAGCACTAAAGCTTTTTCAGTTTTTTTTTTTGTTTTTTTTTTTTGGAAGATGGGGTTTGAGGCACCTCTATTATCCCAACGAACCAGGTATGCAAACACTTCGCAATATTTTATTATATAATTACAAAAATGTTCTATATGTTTACAAGCAATTTTTATTTCAAATTAAGAAATTATTTACTAAAGTATATTGTATATATATATGTTAACGTTTTTGTTTTGAAGAAATTAATTTTAAAAATAATAAAAGAAATTAATTTTAAAAATATTGTTTATATCCATCTTCATTCACAAGGGTTACTTTAGGTACCTTCACCGGCTTTATACCTAAAATTTCCGAATTTCAGAACGAGTCCCGTCTGCGGGGCCTACTTCTTTAAGTCGCATCAGTATTTTTTTTTTTTTTTAAGATTTATTCATTTTTTTTTTTCAAATTATTTATTAACAAAAGTTTTTTCTTAATTTTTTCGGCGGACGTTGGCGAGATTGTCCCCCTGTCCTATAAATTCCACAATTTTCACATTTTATTTTACTTTTTCCTGTTAATATCATCGATTACAGACTTAAGTTCCATATTAGAAGACAAAAAAAATTGAAACAAATTTTTTTTTAACATTTTACGTGGGGTTCGGTTTTCAATTATAACGTTGTACTAAATTGAACACGAAATATGTGGGCACGATAAAAGAAATGGCAACTCCCTAGTATGATCGAAAGTTAGGTGTTCCATTCTTGGAGTAGTGGCCATTTCAAATATATATATATATATATATATATATATATATATATATATATATATATATATATATACATTTGGTAATTTCTTTTGGTAAAGTAATTTCCAAGCGCAACGGGATTCTTTCAAGCAAGACGACGTGATAGATAGATAGATAGATAGATAAATAGATAAATAGATAGATAGATAGATAGATAGAAGGGGAGTTAATACATAGATGAGAGAGGGAAGAAGGGGAGTTAATACATAGATGAGAGAGGGAAGAGGGGTGAAGAAATCTTCCCTTTTTAACTCCTCTGTTCTGACTTCTAACATGCAATTTTTTGTCATCGTGGTCACAAAATTCGTGTTCAAATTAGTATAACGTTATAATTGAAAACTTAACCCCCCACGTGAACAGTTATAATTATTTTTTTCAATTTTTTTTTATAATCTGAAACTTAAGTCTGCAGTCGATTATATTAACAGGAAAAACGTAAAAAAAAGTGAAAATTGTGGAATTTAGGCGGGGGGGGTGTAATCTCACCAACGTCCGTCCTTTTTTCTTCAAGAAAAGATGAATGTTTTACTTTTTTAACCGTAAATTGTTAGGTGTAAGTACAATTTTTTTCAATACTTTTTTCAATAAAGTTCTTTTTGGGGTCAATAGAATTAAAAAAAAATTTTTTTATAAAGTATGCAAAATTTATTTATGAAACTCGTAATCTTTTAGATGAAAGTACAGGAAAAAACTTGTTTTTTCAAGAAAATTAGTTTTTATTTATTTATTTTTTACGACTGTTCATTGCCGGTGAAAGAACTTTTTAGAGATGAGGATATTTCCTTAGAAATCTTTATTTCGGTCGACTGTTGACCCGCCATTGACAGCAAAGAAGGAGAAGATGGGGTAGAGGAAATGGAAGGAAGCTCCCCGACTGGTTGAATGAAAAAAAATATTAGTTTAAAACTCGCCAAAAAGATAATGCCAGGCACGGGAATGAATTTATGCATTTTAGAAAAAAAAATGAAACCACCCAATCTCATATTGTCAGGAGAAAGAAACTGCTATCAAAACAAATGAGGTACAAGAATTGTAAACACAAATTATCGCTGAAACGAAGAGCGCCAAGCCGTTGAATTAAAAAAATAAAATAAATAAACAGAAAAAATACTCCCCTAACATCACCCCGAAAAATAAAAAAAAAACACGATATTAAAAAGAATGTCGATTTAGCGTTTCAACATTTTAACAACGCTCGGCTTAAATCGATGATTGCCGATCGCGCCCAATCCATGCTTGGCGGGAATTCCAGAGAATCCGGGTCAAATTCTGCAAGAGTACCAAAAAATAAGTTGGTGTCATCAGCTGGAATTGAAATCAAAATATCTAGCGTTCCAGCCTGATGTTGTTTTATGTATTACATTTAAACAACTTGAAGGAATGAAGCAAATCTGGCGCATGCGCATAAACACAAAAATGTCAGCTACGGGGAATGAAAATTTTGCATAGAAAATTTGACGATGTCTGTACACGATATATATGCATGTAAATAAAGATATTACTCACTAAAAGCCATCCTTGGTGCATAAATATTATTTCCTAAGAATTTCAGTGCTATATGACCAGTAGTTTTAGAGTTTACCTGTTAGATATTTACACACACACACACACACACACACACATACTGTATTAATTATATAGACATGAAAAGAAATCTTTAAAGTTGAATATGTTGAAACAATTTAATAAAAAAGCCTGAAAAAGATGGTACTATGATTAAGAATTATGTGACAAAATGAAGTTATTGTTTCTAAGCAAAGATTCTCAAATAATACTTTACACATCGTTTATAGGAGTCATTTGAATGGCAATTGTCAGTAATTTAATTTATAAATTGCATGCGCTTGGAGGTAATGCGTTATTTTAAAATTATTGTTCCTCACCAACGATATGGTCATTATTTATAGGCATTATTTATGGGCATAATTTATAGGCATCATGAAGATGGAAGTTGTGATGCAGTTTACAAATAATATTCGCTTTGAGGCAATCTTTCCATTTGATGTTTATTAGTAAGTCTATCTAAAATCAGAATTTAATACAAGTTTTTTTTTTTCATTTCAGGTGATAACTGAAGAAACAATACCAAGGATACTTTGCTGGTCTTTTCTTGCTGACCGTGCATTTAAACGCGGGCCATGATATACAGAAATGTGAAACAGTGGTGGGTGCCGCTCGTTTTAGCATTGCTTACGTCAGTGACGTTCAGTTTGGCGTTCGAGCGTCTAGTAGACTATTACCCTGATTTCGAAGAATTACGAAATGAATCATTTTATAACACCGATTACTACCGTTCTGCACGTTATGAAAAATTATATGACAACCCGCATCCTCTATTAGAATGGATTGACAACTTTACCAGTAGCAAAGCGTGTCAGACATTTTGGTCATGTTCCAATGCTGAAAGCAATGTATCTAAAACTGAAGGCTCGTTTTGCTTTTGCGACAAACTATGCACAATGTTTCGGGATTGCTGTGAGGACAAATGGATGACAAATGGACTCGGAACAACAAAGCGAATTGAACAAATCCAAAATGAAGACGAGATCGAATCAAAGATGAAATCAATACAGATCAAACGTCTTGAACCGGACGTTTACAGATGCAACTACAACAGTCATGGGAACAATTTCATGTACACGATTATTGCTTGTCCGAAAAAATACACCAATTCTGAAATCAAACAAAAGTGTGAAAACCCCGAATTGTCAGACAGATTACTGCATGTTCCTGTCTCGGGGCTTCTGCCAGGATTTGAAAATAACAATGAAACAATCAAATTTTACAACTTATACTGTGCGTTATGCCACAGAGTATCGATCTATGAATTGTGGCAACCGAAGTTCGAATGTTATAATTTATCGGATAGTGCTCCTGACATAAAAGAAATTGTTGGAAAATATACGAACGAAAACCATAGCATAGATGACATTGAGAATCGCTTGAAATGTGCGCAAAGATTATTTGTAAACCCGTCAAATATGAAACCGCGTGAATGCTTCCCATTTGATGACGTTTGTCGAAGTGAAACCCGCGAAGAGATTAAATTATTATGTCGCCAAGGTCCATTCCATCCTGTCTTTCTACCGAACGTAGCTGAAAAAATTTTCAGAAATATTCATTGTGCCTACTGCAATGGGGTAAATTATGAGGATTTGACGTGCAACAGGTCAAATTTTGAGCCCCCAAACTTCAATTTTTATGATACGAGTAAGGGTGGCTTAAGTAAATTGTACAATTTCAATATTTTCAAGCTGTCATGTGACAAACATGAAATATATGACTTCTATAGAGGAATGTGTAGAGCCATAGTTTCTCCAAATTCCCAGACATGCGAAGAGAACGATATTCATCGACAAGATCCGACCTCTTCATGCCCTAACTGCCAGCTTATCAAGTTAGATGAAAATGAATACATCGACACCGGAGATACGATCTATTTTCAAAAGGCACACCTCGCAATCAACAAATCTCTATTACACTTCATCAACGACAAACCGTATATTTGTGCTGAACACTACACACAAAATAACAATTCACAATCATATATGGTCGATAGAATAGAGGTTTGCATAACAATTATCGGTTTGACACTGTCTATCTTGGCTTTGTTGTTTACGTTCGGTGTGTATGCATGTTTTACCCCATTGCGAAATGTTCCGGGCAAAATGTCCATGAATCTTGTAGCATCTTTGTTTTTAGCAAATCTCCTCTTTATCTTCAGCAATGACAAACTTGTTGAAGTCATCTGCATTGTGGTTGCCGTCTGTATGCATTATATTTATTTGGTATCGTTTTTCTGGATGAACGCACTTTCGTTTGATGCCTGGAATACCTTTTCGAAAAGCACGATTGGAGGACGAGGCAAACACTGCTATAAATATTATGTGATCTACTGTTGGATAACTCCTCTCCTTATTGTGTCCGTCAGCATTTTTGTACAGTTTACACCAGTTGATGTATTTCCTTCTTGGATGTCTCCAAAATATGGACCGCCTCTCTGTTGGATAACAAATAAATGGGCTCTTTTAATTTTCTTTGCAGTGCCGTTGTTTCTGCTCATTTTGTGTAACGTCGTGTTTTACATACTCACCATACGCGCCATCTATCGGACAGAAAAGTTTTCCGATCGTATGTTGTCAAAAAAGAATAAAGGAATGTTTCTGATTTATTTGAAACTTTGTTTCATAATGGGAATCAACTGGATTTTCGCTCTCTTAGATATTTTTACGGGGATTACAATTATACGCTACATTTCTGTCTTTCTCAATTCATTCCAAGGATTTTTGGTCGGTTGCTCTTATTTATTTTCGAAACAAGTGTCTCGTCAACTGAAGGAAAGGCTGGCATTCATGTTTAGACCGACCGAACGAACCGACAGTGATTTAAGTAGAAGTAAACAGACGTCGGGAACATATGTAAGCGGCATGAAAACAGAAAATGAAGCAGAAAAATTTATGAGAAAGACATAAAAAAAACTAACCAAAAATGGAGTTCTTTTTAATATGTAACAATTGCCCTACGAGGTAAAAATGAGATATAACAACTAATAACAGGCAGTGGTGAAATTTTATATCAATAAAATATTATATGATTACAATTTTTATTAAAAAAAAATAATAATAATCTGACCAGCAAAGCCAAGTTATAAATTCATATTCTTAATCTATAATAATATGCATTAGAATAGACTTAAGCTACGAAAAAGTATTTTTAAATAAATGTATTTTTTAAGTACATTACAGGAGAACACTTAACACTGCTTTTCTAAATGAATCAAAATCGTCGTGATTCGAGACTCCAGTACTGTTTCGTATTGACAATAATTGATGTTACTTCTCCTATTTTTTTTCTTTTTGGGATGATGTGATGACGCTATCAGAATTAACGTCCTACGCTTCTTTACAAATTATGAAAGGCCATCATCCAATGTCTCATGTCAAGACGTTGAGCGTTCAAAAACACATAACGCACAACCACTAAAAGAACAACAGCAACAATATGACTCAATAGATTCATGAATGATATCAAAGGAAATGCAAACATTCAAGTAATGCCAGAGAATAAAACAAAAAATATAAATTTAAAAAATCATACACGAAATGAAATTGTTGTTTACAAAGTAAACAAATGCGCAATCATAATGATTCTTCTATTACAGCAACAGACTGCGCACCGGAAGTAAATGCGCAATCATAATGATTCTTCTATTACAGCAACAGACTACGCACCGGAAGTAAATACGCAATCATAATGATTCTTCAATAATTCAACAACAGCAAAAATGGAAAAGAGGGAAAAATGTAAATTAGCTATGTTAAAAGTCTAATATATTTTCAACCTGCCATGGATTGTTTTCAGCCTCCCTTGCTGTCAAAGTGATTCTTGTTTATTTAATTAAGTTATGAAATTTACAAATTTAGATCTAAAAAAGCACTTAGTCTGACATATCAAACGCGTCATGGACACTATAATAACGTACTTTACTACAGTTTATTAAAGTAAAACATCTAGACAGTTAGTAATATGAACATGTTTTTTTTTCAGTTATGACGGAAGAATCAAAATCAAAAATTTTTTAATGGTGTAAAGAGAGTTGCCTCTCTTAAAACTAAAACGTATTTTCTTTTTCCTGTATAAGTTTTAAAAATGTGCAAAGAAATAAAAATAAAGCTCAAATGATTTACAGCATCCTGGGCAACGCCAGGTAGGTACAACTAGTAGCTATATATGACAGTTATTAATGATGGCAAGCATTAATTAAAATAACTTGTGAATGGTCTTAGGCGTTTGTTTTAAGTCGCATAACTATGTGCATGCATGTGTATTTATCTCTATAGAGAAAAACATAACTGCCTGTTTGCTAGCATGTTTGATTATATGCTTGTATGTCTACCTTTTACACTGTCCCCTTAGAATGATGACCTTATAAATCACCTGTAAGTTGTTTATAGCAAAACATACTTGTGACTTACATTCTCCTCGTCGTAGAATTGATTAATTGTTATTTTAAAAGCTTATAGCCTGACTTTAAAGAGGTAATTTTCTATTTTAAACTTTCCATACAATTTATTTTATTGACGTTTAATTTAACAATGAGGTAAAGACTAAATAATAAACGTCAAAGTGTTTTTATCCACAACCGTAATTTATTTCAGCATTTACAAAGGATATACTTAGTGGATGAATTTTATCACTTAACTTTATGTGAATTTGAGAAATACTAACTCGTCGTTGATATAATAATACTAGTTGACATGGTTGGCACAGTTATATTCCATGTATTGTACAAAAACGTGGCGTAAGTAAATAGACACTACACATACATTCATGTTTAATTTTATGCTTTCTTCGTCGACAGCCAACCTCCACAACAGCACAAACTATCAATAAAAGTTTGAAGGTCAATATTTTATACTATTTTACATTTTGGAGCGTGTTACATCAATATATTTATCATATATCATCTTAAAAGTATGACGAACTAAAGAATATAGCTATCAGATATCACCTTATAAGCATGGTGTGGGCTGAAGAAGTATTAGAATACTCAGAGTTCCAGAGATTACTATGAAGGCTGAGTTTATCAGCGTCAACTAGCCGCAAACCTCGGAATTACACTTTGTATTGTTAACCAAGTTAATTTTGATGGAATATAGTCTAGGCTGATGAGTATCATATAACACCAGTAGTCTTTGCTATTAATGAAACTAAGAGTATTGTCTATGTATGCATCTAATGACTAATGTTCAGTAGTGTACCGATAATGTTGTTTTACAAAAAACATTTGTTGTATGCTTTCTAAGTTTCCACTTTTAGAAACAGAACTGAATGGATTGTATGTGAAATTTTGTTTGATATAGAATTTTCGAAGGGAAACCTAATATTAAAAATATTCACAAATGATATCCTTTCTCTTCGTGCTCATTTATCTCTTACGAGCAGACAATATTGATCGAGAATGAATGTGGAACCTTATTTGTTCCTTTTTCCAGCCCTGAACCCCATATATTTTTTAATTTTTTAATTGTCAAATTTCAAGTTTAAGTAAAACATAATTTTCAAATTTAAATTTTAAGTAAAACAATTTTAAGTAAAACATTTTTTAAGTAAAACTTTTTTTAAATTTTCAAATTTCAAGTTTAAGTAAAACATCATTTTCAAATTTAAATTTTAAGTAAAACAATATTAAGTAAAACATTTTTTAAGTAAAACTTTTTAATTTTCAAATTTCAAGTTTAAGTAAAACATCATTTTCAAATTTCAATTTTAAGTAAAACATAATCTTGTGTTTTTATGACCGTCTGACCCGAACAATATTAGTACAACCAACCAAATACAAAATGAATATCACTATTAAATTTCTAAGAAAATTTTCCTTGGAAAAAGTCCTGTTTGATCTTGGTACGGGTAGAAAAGAAAAAATAGTAGATGTTTTACCTCGCTCATCCTCTATATTTAAGTTACAATTTTACTGAAGCGTAATCTCAGAAACAATGACTTCCTTTGAATTTTGTAATTGTTTAACCAAATCAAATAAAAAAGAGAATAAGAAGTTTTTGTGTCATTCTATTTTTCGTAAAAAAAATTACAAATACATGTGATAGACATTTCAATATCTACGAACTACCAATATATATTCTCAAACCCCATAAATTATCGATAGACATTCTCAATATTGATAAATGATTGATATATATTCTCAGTATCCGTGAATTAGAAGTAATGGTACCGATAATTATTCGCAATACAGATTTTAAAAATAATTTTTCATTTTATATAATTGCTTTTCTTTAGAACATGCACTTTTAACACATTTCTTATCACTAATCGACAAAATTTTACACATCAACAATGAAACAAAAACTAGAAAAAATTCATACAAAACAATTTATCGTAACAAAACAAAAAAACATTTTTGTAATTACATTTTTCAAAGATTATTGCCATTATCGCTTTTTTTCATGATTTTATTTTTGTGGCGTTATTGCAAAAGGTTGTATATCCCCCTAAAAATGAACTTGTGGTTTTCAAATATTTTTAACGAACATATAAATATAACCAATGTAAATATAAAAAATAAATAATACTGACACTTATTTAAGTATAAATAATGGATCTTTTTTTTTTGAATACGCTTATATTTTATGTACGTTATCACCTTTCACACTTATATCGTTAAATGAAATCGTTTGATCGCCAAATATGAAATATACAAGTAACAGGAAATTATCTGGCATCACTAAGGTAAAAAATTCCGACTTTGGCCAATTTTTTAATTATTTTGAATTTGGTCATGTTCACCAGTTTTGAAAACTTATTCTTTGCATTCTTTTTATTTCAAATTAATTTGAATGCATCTATTATCGTTACACTTTAAAATAAATTAATTAAAAAAGTTACATTTGTTTTATATACGAAGGATGTTCCAAAAATAATGCTTATTTTTATTCCGACCGAATGGATCAGAGGCTATTGAAAATTGCATTGTTATATTAACTTATGTATTTATGACACGAAAGTTTGTTGCAGATATTGACGATGTGAGATTCTAACACAGCAACCCCTGTCATAGACGTGCGTCAGAAGTAAACCGGCAAAACTGCATTGAGGCTATGTAGAATAATAAATT
Organism: Euprymna scolopes; assembly: GCF_053919585.1. Taxonomy (NCBI): domain Eukaryota; kingdom Metazoa; phylum Mollusca; class Cephalopoda; order Sepiida; family Sepiolidae; genus Euprymna; species Euprymna scolopes. The sequence goes on along the minus strand of NC_136496.1, from coordinate 43,883,655 downwards.
CCGGAGCACAAAGGTCGCGCGTTTTAATGGTACCACTTTCGTCTTCGTAGCTCTTCCCTCATCTTGTGCAATTTTGTAGTACCTTCGAACGTTCACTTTGCAGTCGAACAGTGTAATTCCAGATATTCAGTGGAACATTTTGGTTTTCATAACCTTAATCCTACAATCATTATTGATTGCGTGAAAGGTCAAAACTTAACCAAAACCAATGAGAGTGTTAAAAAGATATGTGAGTAATTCCTTTTACATTTGCTGATGCTATCAAAATATACAAACCCGTTTTCACGATTGCAGATTTAAATTAAGTCATCAGTTATTTTATAGATTTATTAATAGTTTGAATATATCAGACGTGTCACTTCACATTGAAGAATTTCAGGAACAATCACACTTCTTAAAAGTTTGAATGCAGCAAATGTAATGGTACCAGATTTGTAGTTAGAGATCTGATGGCACATCTGAATGGATCTACAGTATTTACAACCTGTGTTATTTGAGAAAAGATATGTATTCCAAGAATCCACATTGTTCCCAGCGGCATTTGTTTTGCCATAAAACGGCTGCATTTTTTGTTGTTGTTGTTGCCGTTGTGCAATGTCCATTACCAATCGCTGAATATAGCCAGATTACAATTGCAACAACCATGCTTTTCCCACGGCCATTTATATAGTGTTGTTCCACGAGTAGAACAACCAATTTATACTCAATAAAGAAAGACAAAGAATGGCCAGAAATTTTGGTTTGGGAAAATCCGTCAAAATATTTTAAGATAAAAACATCTTAAAAAGGGAACACGCATGAATAACTAAATAATGAAATACGGTCAATGTCGACTATATCTGTTTGGATATATATATATATATATATATATATATATATGTATATGTGTGTGTATATATATGCATCTATATATATATAAATATATATGTGTGTGTGTATATATATGCATATATATATAAATATATATGTGTGTGTATATATATGCATATATATAAATATATATATAAATATATATGTGTGTATATATATATAAATATATATGTGTGTGCGTGTATATATATATATATATATATATATATATATATATATATATATATATATATATGTGTATATATCCTAGCAGATATAGTCGACATTGACCGTATTTCATTATTTAGTTATTCATGCGTGTTCCCTTTTTTAGATGTTTTTTTATCTTAAAATATTAAAACGGATTTTCCCAAACCAAAATTTCTGGCAATTCTTTGTCTTTCTTTATGTATATATATATATATATATATATATATATATATATATATATATATATATATATATATATATATATATATATATATATATGGCATAATCGCGTTGACACACCGGTTCTCGTCAGATCACCGAAATTAAGGAACGTAGAGCCTGGCTAGCACCAGATGGGTGACGATCTGGGAATTGTGCTAGAAAGTTCCTTACGCCTGAAAGTATCCTGTACCTCTACAAGGCCACCATTTGCCCATGTATGGAGTATTGGTGTCACATTTGGGTTGGTGCTTCTGTTACTAGTCTCTAATTCCTGGACAGGGTTCAAAAGAGTCTTCATCTAAGCCTCAACCTCTGTCCCATCAATGAAATGTTGCATCCCTCTGCCTGTTTTACAAGTATTTTAATGGCGAATGCTCCGACGAACTACAAGCCCTTCTACCCCCTCGACGTAAATACCCCCGACAAACACGACAAGCAGCAAAGTACCACGCCTACACAGTAGAGATACCTAGATGTTAGAAAGTCTTCTGGTTTCTTCTCCAGAACTGCTAGACTTTGGAATTCCCTTCCGAGTTCCTGCTTCCCCAACTCTTCTGACATGCAGAAGTTAAAGTAAACAGACACCTTGCTGCTAAACTCCCTACATAGTAACCCTGCAACTTATGTCCCTGATAGTAGCTCCCTTCATCAAAGTGGCCTTGTTTGGGGTGAAATGTAATTAAAAATATATATGCTAATTTTATATATATACAATATATATATATATATATATATATATATATATATATATATATATATATATAAAAGTGAACGTGTTTGTGTGTCTGTGTGTCTGTGTACATTTACCTACGCAATAACTCTCTCAATTTTAAGCCTACAGATTCGAAATTTGATATACAGGGTACTGAGATTTGGGCAAATCGATGTGATTGGTTTTTGGACAGAAATTTGTCGATTAAGGAGTCAAAGTTCAACGATTTGACCTTTGAGAACTCTACCGAACTCCTCCTACAATTTTGGGTCTGAACACGTGAAATTTTAGCTATAGATTCCTTGGACATGGATCTAACTTAATAGTTTTATTTGCGCCCTAAACAATAAATTTTTAGGGGTCATAATAGGGGTCAAAGTTAAAAAAATTGACCGTTTTTTTTTTGTTTTGCTCAGCATACACCTCAAAACACCCGGGAAACGCCGGGCTGAAATGCTAGTATATATATAAAAGTGAAAGTGCCTGTGTGTGGCCGTGTACATTTCCCTACGCAATAACTCTGTCAATTTTAAGCCTACGGATTCGAAATTTGATTTACAGGGTACTGAGATTTGGGAAAATCGATGTGATTGGTTTTTGGACAGAAATTTTGCGATTAAGGGGTCAAAATTCAACGATTTGACATTTGAGAACTCTACCAAACTCCTACAATTTTGGGTCTAAACACGTGAAATTTTAGATGTAGATTCCTTTATTTGAGCCCTAAACAATAAATTTTAAGGGGTCATAATAGTGGTCAAAGTTAAAAAAATTGATTTTTTTTTGTTTTGCTCAGCATACAATTCAAAACATCCGGGCAACGCCGGGCTGAAATGCTAGTATATATATATAAAGCTTATTCTCATAACTAGTGAATTTCAAAAATGCAATGGAAACGTGAGGACAACATTAGAAAAACGATATGCAATAAAATTCTGTATTATGCCTGTGAAAAATGCCACAGAAACGTATCGAATATTCACACTGCCTTTGGGCCATCTTGCCTGAATCAAACATTAGTTTTTAGTCTAATTTCCGATTTGAAACCAATATTTTTAATATTGTTTTGACAACAAAAAATTAAACAAGCACAATTTTTTTTAGAAGTTGTTCATTTACAAAATAAGGCTTTAAAAACTCCTTTACAGATTGATTCACAAAGTTTAATTTATTTTATTTATTGGTTATTTATCGAGACATAACTTGCTTATTTCCTTTGTAAACTTTTCGCTAAATGTCTATATGCTCCTATCCGAAGGAGTTCACTTGATTATTAAAATGTCTTAAATACCGAGTTTTTAATTTTCGTTGGTGCCCGCTGTACATTGCCAGTGTCTGTCATCGGCTTCTTCTGAAATAATTTAAATTTTATGGTGCTTTTCTTTGGACGCAAGTGAAAAATATAAATGAAAATCTCCGGTTGGATAAAATGCCTAAAGAGAAAGCATTCTGAAGATTTTCTTAATTAAAAATGAAATCATATCTACATTTACGCTTCCCAAAAAAGAACAATAAGGTGCGACATTTATTACTGCAATTAACAAAAAAGAAAAGAAATGATAAACAAATATGCAACAAATAAATGTTACCAAAAACAAGACTCTTCTACATACCTGAATAAATTTATTTGCGTTTAAAGTGTGTTTTTGGTTTTAAAACAAACTTAATGTTTCCTTTTTGAGTTAGAATTTATTGTCCAATAACCTCGGCAGAAGGACCATTGATAACCGCTCTAAATTGAAAATTAAACAAACGTTAGTGGAAACACATAAATAAATGTGAACAATCGATCGAAAATGTTATGCTGTACAAGTATGTTGTTTAATTTTCGAAGCAAGACTGGGCCAGAAATGTGCACCATTTTACGTTAATTTTATGTGGGAAACAGTTTTCCTACACGAAATTTTAAAATAATTGTTTTGTTTTGTTTTTCTTTTCGCCATATAATCATCTAAAAATGTAGAATCCCATTTTGGGGGAATGATTTAACTAAAGAGATCAATATATTGGCTGCTGCTATTATTATTATTATTATTATTATTATTATTATTATTATTATTATTATTATTATTAATAGTAGTAGTAGTAGTAGTAGTAGTAGTAGTAGTAGTAGTAGTAGTATTTGTTTTTCTTTTACAGTAACCTAAATCAATCTAATAATTGACCAAATGCGTGAGAAAAAATATGAACATTTTTTCAAAGAAGGAATGTACAGAATAATTTACAAAAATCCCTCGTAATGTTAAGAATGCTTTTCTAAATAGTACGTTAGTACGTAAAAGCGCATTCGTGACATGAGATGGGCTTTATTAACTATTCTCTCCGTACACTGTTTTCTTATTTTGCATACCAATCGGCGGGTAATTATTTTTGGAGCACCAGCACGCCAGATTTCAATCCGTCATTTTCGTTCAAAAAGTACGCTTAAATGTACGCCAGTGCGCCAAATTTTATTCTGTCATAAAAACAAATTTCCACAGAAGAAAAAGTTATTTTTCCATTTTATCTAGCGAATAAACATAAAAGTACATATGAAAAACCACGTTGATTGAGCTTAAAAATCCAACAGCGCAACTGAAGTCGATGTTTTGCTTCTGAAACAAAATTAACTTTTTTGATTTATCTCTGTGTGGCGTACCGGGAAAACATTTTTCTAATGAATAAAAATGAATAAAATTTATTTTTACGAGAATCTTTATAAATTTATTTAGCAAATAAACATAAAATTTTATATGAAAAACTATAGGTAGAAACTTTCTTCCCATAATAAAAATAAAGAAAATACAACGGCAACAGTAAATAGCAATTAACTCGGACACAATGTTTGTATTGAAATAATAATTTTTTTTTTAACCAAAGTAGCTTTATGTGATCATGAAATTAAATTCAATTAAAAGCATTTTGGATATTTTAAGCGGGATAGTTCATAGAGTAAATGTGACATTGTGGTGTCATCAATCGACCATAAATCTACATTCACGAGACTGTATACACGCTGATATTCATTTGCCCCCGAAAACGTAAGATAAATTTAATTTGGGCCCTAACACATCGTGCTCTCATGATCTGCTCCAAATCAAAATTGGACGAGGAATTAAAAATAATTACTGATATCCTATCTAAAAATGGGTACCTTCTGGGTGTGATTAGGTCAGTTATGCAAAGAAAAATAACGGGGTCCTCTGTAACTAAAATTCAAACAGTTAATAAATGTCCAGTATATCTGCGTTTATCGTGGCTGGGGACAGTAAGTGAGAAATTCGCAAACAAATCAAATCAACAGTGCAAAATTGTTGTTTTACTTCAAATGTGCATTTTGTATTCTCTGCGTTAATGTTCTCTAAGTTAATGCCATCCTCTCGTTGCAGTGCCAACTATGTGGGTGGAACAACATTAAGATTGGATGGAAGAGTCCAACAACACTTACATACCAAAATCAGAAATGGGACATACCAAACAAAAGACGTACTTGCCAACACATACGGGCCTTCAATTACTAACCATCTTATTAAAAAAACTGTCATGTGTAGCGAACTTTAGCACGAAGTCTTTTTCAATTCTGAGTCGTACTCACTCATTATTTCATTTAAAGATCTTGGAGACTGTTCACGTTCGGTTGAGAAGGCTTTCTCTCTGTAAACAGAAGGAATGCACCCAAGGGTGTGAGCGTGATTAGTCTCTAAGATCTTCGAATAATATAACGTTGCTTTATTTTAATCGTTTCCTCCATTTTTCCTCCATTTTTTAACGCAACGCAATTATTTGTACATATTTTCGATTCCCGTTTTTCTCTCTTCAAAACAAATCCCACGATACAGCTTGGATAAAGCGAGGGCAAAACCGGTCAGCTGACTCCCCCATTTTTTCTTCTCTTCTCTTCAATCCGTTGACTTTATTTTAAATGTTTTTAATCATGAATTTAAGTCTTCCCCTCATGATTGCGATATATATATATATATATATATATATATGTGTGTGTGTGTGTGTGTGTGTGTGTGTGTGTGTGTGTGTGTAATATGAACAAAGATGGCTGCCAGAACAAACACGATGTTACTTTTTTCTTCTTGTGACACTTTTCCTATCCAAGAAAATAATTTTTGCATGTTTTCCATTCAAGCAAAGAATTTTCCTGAAGATTATATACATGAAAAGAGACGGTATTAACATAATAATGACTGTTTGTTTCTGCATAACGAAACGGATCTATAAAAAATGTACCGAAATTTTAACATGCTGGAGGAGCTGTTTTGCATGAAAAATAAATATTTAGATCTTGGATGTAAATATATTATTTTTTTTATATGTGTATGCTCTGTTGGTATATTTAACATGCACTAAACTTCTAAACAAAAAGGATTGGCATACACAAAAAGTAAAACATAATTGAAAAAAAAACATATTTTACCAAAACACACACACACGCACACACACACACACACACACACATATATATATATATATGTTATACTGTGACCTTGTTACTAATGGATAGCTATTTTGTTCAATCTTTGCCTTCTTTCTAAAAATGGGGTTAGTTTATTGCTAATAACCTGGGGCATCCCTATCAGAGAATGCTGTTAAGGCTGTCAGGATACAAAGTCGTAGCACTCCTGAAGCCAAGCATGGGTCTCTTTTGACTTGTGGGCTAGCGCTGAGTCCTGCTATCACACCCAGGGTCTACTAGCAGCCATCTGATTGCACCAGGAGATCACCACACTCTTCAGCACATCCAGGTACACTTTGGTGTTGACTTTCAAGACAATTTCGAAGATATAAGGTGGCTTAATGTGGCCCTCACTTGACGCTCTGATCCCCATCTGGCATCGATTGAAATGAATGGCTCTTGTCTAGGGGAGGCCCCATGTTTTGATAAGCTTCTGGGTTTGACCGTTACTCCTGATCTGAAATGGGACACATACATCAAGTCTGTGGCCAAGGTCGCTGGGAAAATGGTGGGCTCCTTCTACCGCTCCAGAAGATATCTCACTAATAATGCAATTCTCAATCTGTATAAAAGCCAAGTACGTCCAAGGGTGGAGTACTGCTGCCACATCTGGGAAGGAGCTGCTAAAAATAGTCTATCCTGCCTTGACAAAGTACAAAATAGATTTCATGACTTGGTGGGGGATGCTCTTTTCTCTTCCCTGCAACCTCTCTCCCACAGAAGAGACGTTGAGAGCCTGTCTCTGTTTTATCGTTATTTCCATGGCAAGTGCTCGTCTGAGCTCCATTCTCTGCCCCCCGCCAATGTTTCACGAAAAACACCCGACTAGCTGAAACCACTGATTTTCCCCACTCTTTATCCGTGCCTAAATCAAAACGTAGATTCCATGGACAAAGCTTCTTTCTTAGAACTGCACGGCTGTGGAACTCTCTGCCGCTTGCCCCCCCTCCGAATTCAACTTAGATATCTTCAAGTCCAACACGAACAAATTCCTGATGAACCGCTCCCTTAAGTAAGACACTTTATCAAAACCCCAATACTAACTATTACTACGATACTATCCCAGTGATTACTGTACACACAATAACTCTTATCCCCGAAGTGGTGACCCCCATGTAAAAATAAAAAAAAATACCATAACCATGGTGAAAACTTTATTTTCATCAACCTGACCACGCCCCTGTTATTTGTGGCAATCCAGCGATGCATTTTAAGGGTGATGGCAATGGTCCTGTTGTCATAACTTGGATCGGTAGAGAGCATCTCTGACAAGGGACATTCATAAAGGGGAAATATTTCAGAAAGCGCATCAAATGAGAAATGAAGTGTCCCATGTGTTGTTTGTCACCTGAATGTAATATTTCGATGGCTTGAAGGACGAGTCTTTTGCCTCTTGTCATTTCAAATATGTGTTCTCCATAAATAAAATGACGTTTATGTGGTAGTTTGTATCCCAAAATAGTAACAAATCTATATTAATGTTATATACGTGTATATGTGTGTCTGTTTTATAATATAAAACATATGAACTTGAAGAAAAAAAACATAAAGGCGACGTGTAGAGTGATTATGAACGAGAAACCTGCGGTGGAAGAAATAGCTAAGAGAGACTACCAAAGAAATAGGTTGACCGTTGAATGTAATAATGTCTTCTGGGACATGAGGTTATATGCTGAGATTGGGATACGTTTGTAGACCTCGTGGCCAATCAGGTTTTTATATCCATAGATTAACAATTGATAATTTTGTGATCTAACAGTATAGTTCAATGATCTCTCTCTCTCTCTCTCTCTCTCTCTCTCTCTCTCTCTCTCTCTCTCTCTCTCTCTATCTATCTATCTATCTACATATATATGTATATCTATATATCTATAAAAGTGAAATTGTCTGTGTGTGTGTATGTGTCTGTCTGTCTGTCTGTCTGTCTGTCTGTGTGTGTACATTTTCCTAACAAATTAATCGGTTTTCGGCCATACATTTGGCTGTCAAGGAGTCAAAGTTCAACGATTTGACCTTTGAAAACTCTATCAAACTCCTCCGCCAATTTTAGGTCTAAACACTTGAAATTTTAGATGGATATGGATCAAACTTAAATAGGGATCAAACTTTTTAACTTGATTTGAGCCCAAAACAATAAATGTTAAGGGGCAAAATTGGGATCAAAGTTTAAAAAAAAAAAATTGGCCTCTCAGCCAATTTTTAGTCTAAACATTTGAAATTTTGCATAAAGTATATTCAAACATAGGGCAAGCTTTTTATTCGGTTTTTGTCCAATAATTTGGCTATCAAGGGGTTAAAGTTCAAAAGATTGGACCTTCGCTGTCTCTAGCAAACCATTTAGCAAATTTTGGGTCTAAGCATTTGAAATTTTACATAAAGGGTATTCAGACATGTAACAAGATTTTTAATCAGTTTTGGGGTGAAAATTCGGCTGCCAAGAGGTCAAAATTGAAAGAGTTGATTATTGCAGACTCTACCAAACTCCACCGCCAATTTTGGGTCTAAACACTTGAAATTTTAGATGTATGTTACCTGGACACGAGTCAAACATTTTAATATATATATATACATATGCACATAAAGTTATGGACAGTACATAGGTCCCGAGCAAAACCGGGATGAACTGCTAGTATATATATATATATATATATATATATATATATATATATATATATATATATATATATATATATATATATATATATGCGCTAGCAGAGAGGCTCAGTCTGCAGTTCTTAGAGACAAATGAGCCTGTGGGTCCTAAGCTAATAAGATTGTGTTCGATTGGAGAATATCTTTGTCTTGATTTGCAGACCATTATTCATCAGAAACCAACAAGTATGAATGTAATACCTCTCAAAAAATAAAACATCCTTACTTGTTTTAAAATTGATTTGTGGCTTTGTTTGGAAAGAAAATCTTTCTGTTGTTGCAATGACAGACACAACATTATTGACATTGCGACTAGTGTTGGAATAAATGCAGAGTAAGTCGAGCAATAGGCGATTTAGCAGCACTTATTTCACTATGAACTAATACTCGCACAAGCACCGTTTCAGAGAAAGGGGTTCCATTCCCTCTCTAGAAAGAAGATAGCGGAAAGATTAATTTTGAAAATGAGACAATTGTATCAATTAATCAGAGTATGTCCTATTTTCGTTTTATTTTTCAGATTTTCCCTTCCTGATAACAATTTCCGCCCACTGTTTCTATCTCTTCTTGACAACCGTTAACGACGGACAAAATCGACGACGAATACAATCAGTCAACACGTTTCACCTCTTCCCATCCAACAAGTAAACATTAGTCTAAGCAAACTCATTTCATTTCTGATGCGTATAAACGTCATTAGCGACTAGTCATTCTCATCCTGAACTGTCATCCTAGCCACAACGCTCGGTAAGTTTTATTTTTAGTTAGAGTTTATTTTATATGCCAATATATTTAGTTTTAGTTTAAGATTTTTGCCCCCCCTCCCCTATTTTAGATTACTGCTTGTATTTCGTTTAGATGAACATGTATGGATATACACTTTTATTTTACCCTTCAATACTTTCGAATTTTTAAAGCTTCAAAATCACATTCGAATTTCCATTAATATTTCCATCATTCATTCATTCATTAATAATACTTTAAAAAATTTTCATCATTTATTTTTATTATTATTATTAAATAATAATAATAATAATAATAATAATAATAATAATAATAATAATAATAATAAATGATGGGGGAAAAAAAGCTTCACCACTGTTCGCACTAGCTATTCCCTTAGATATATATATTCCTAAAATATTTATATTATAAAATAATACTAGAATTATTGCAATAATTTAATTTTTCATATATATATATATATATATATATATATATATATATATATATATATATATATATATATATATATATATATATATATATATATATATATATTTCTCTCTGTCCGTTCCACTTTTTTTTACGGAAACTACTGGCTTAATCTGGCTGAAATTTTGTATGACTCTTTGTTATGATAAGGTGCAGAGAACTAAGTATTATAGTATTCGTTCGATGCTCAGTTATGGATTAATATGGATTAGTCATTACAATATTACATTTACGTCCTACCTTTCCTCGGAAACAACTGAACTGATCTGGCTGAAATTTATATAGACCTTTGTTATAATAATTTGCAACAAACTGTTATGCGCTCGATGTACAGGAAGAGATTAATAAAATACCACATTTATTCTAGAAGTTCGACATAAAATATCCATTCTAATTCAATATTTTTAATGACTAAATGAAAAAAAAAACAAACAAAAAAGCACCGATGACATTTTACTATAGAATATAAGGTTTATTTCCGAATTTATTTCAGGCGGTAGGTAATTCTGATGTGTTTGTGTGATATGATTTTTTTTTTGTCCAACTACTTGGAAATGTTTTCGTTACAAAAGATAGAAAGGGGTACGTATTTTACTCACTTACATATGCGTGCTGCCATGGAAGTATATATATATATATATATATATATATATATATATATATATATATATATATATATATATATATGAAAATGTTTAAAAAATTAATACAAAAAGTATACAGGTTTATAACTTTTCTTTATTTGTTTTCTATTGGTGATGTGCTGGAATACAAATTGTTATATTTTTTTTACATGAACATATATATTCAATCGTATCTTCGGTCTTCCTCAATACACACACACACACACACACACACACACACACACACACATATATACATATATATATATATATATATATATATATATATATATATATATATATAATATAATATGCTAATCCATCGCATGTCTATACGTACCTTACTACCTTTCACACATTAAAAAACTCGATTTTCCGATCAACAAAAATAATTTGATGTTGCTAAAGTAAAAAATTCTGACTTTACTCATGAGAAAATTAGTTGCTCCAAAATCACAATTTTAAACCAATACACTTCTAAAAGTAACATTCATTTTATTCGTTTAAAGAATCTTCATTTGACAATCATTTTTACGGTAAAACAACAAAACTTGTTTAATACAATTGAATTTTTGTTTAATACCATTGAATTGCCATAATTTTAAATAAAGAAAGAAATGGGAAACATTATCGCTTTATTTTTAAATATGTAGCTGACAATGACAATTACTTTTAAAGGAGAAGAAATAGTAAGTTTTAATAGTATTGATCCTGACGGACATTTAATATTTCCAAAAGATTATTATTATTTACAATAATTACAATTATTTACATGCAGATTAATATAGAAAACATCATGAGGTGATTTTGACGCTTTTGCGAATAGAAAGTAATTGTTAGCTAAAATTAAAACTAATAGACCAAAATCAAATATTATGGTTCATTTGTGTTTATAAATAAAAGACCTCACATTTTAGGAGGAGCCACTAATCTGGAAAAAAAACGACTTTACTGACATGGTATCTTATTTCCGTATAAACCTTTTAGGTTGCTTATGTTTATTTTAAATCTTATTTTTGCATTATTAAAATCTATTATTAAATTAAAACTGAAGTTCAAGAAATCTTGCTTAATTTATTTACCAAATTTAGTGCAAATACGAAATATTTGAACTGGCTGTACTCTTATTATTCTCCATTCTCCGAAACTCTTTAAAATACTTTTGAATGATCCATTTCGCACAATGGTTAGTATTCACTAATGGGTTGGGAACCCAGGGTTCCATTTTCGATTGAATCACACTGGATACTAAAAAAATTGGACTTGATGCTTTCTTGCTTAAACATTCAACGTTATAAAGTGAGGATCAAGGATAAGTGGAGTAATCTTGGTAAAGGATTTGCACCCTCTTCTATGACTCGGTGAAGTAACTAATAAAAAGTGAAGCTTTAAAATACTTAAAAGAAGAATGTCGACAATTGATTTTTTTTCTTAATCTATATAAATAAAATAGTATATGTATGTATGTGTGTGTCTGCGTGAAAATATTTAAACGATAAACTCTTAAACTATTAGCCACATCACACTGAAATTAATATAGGTGTTGGGGTGGGTGGAAAAATTACATTTAAAGCCAGTCGATAGAAGGTAAATAAATGAAAATACACAGAAATATAGAAGTTTGATCTACTCAGACAAAATATGCTAAACATAAAAGCAAGTATACTTAATTAAACAATTATTATAACACTAGCGGGGGTACCTGGCGTTGCCCGAGTGTTTGTTTCCGGGACGGGGGGGGGGAGTTTTAAAAAATGTTATGGTAGGTAAGTAGGAAGGATCAAACCCGGAGTCATGAGTAAAAGTAGGAAAATAAAGTGTGAAAAAAACAAAACAAAAACAAACATCTGCAACGTTAACAGTTCGGCCACCAAGAAAAGTCCATTCCAGTTGTTTAGGAAAAAAAACAAAAAAAAAAACGACTACGGTAGGTCGGCGCGAACGTGAAAATATAATGTGAATTGTCCAGCACGCTAACCACTACGCCACAAAGCACTGCAGCTTAGTTTAGTGATTTTAAATAACTTCACATGAAAGAACTACGAAGCCAAACCGGTGTTCTCTTCTCAACTGTTCCTTGTGAACGATCCCCAAACGGTGTTAAGTGGTGGCAGGGGGAGGAGGAATTTATTAGAGAGAAAATATTTTACCACTTCCATTGATCTTAACCGATTTTGGCCGTGACTTCTCAGCAGAAAAAGTATAGAAATCTAAGATTATCGAGGAATTTGAGAAATAATAAGCCTATAACACACCTCAGATAATGTTCTGCCGTTTGTGCATATTATATTTGCATGAAATATCTTGATTTTTAATCCTATTAAGGTCAAAATCCGACGGGAAAAATGAGTTCATTTTATTTATATAGAGAAGAGAAGAGAAGAGAAGAGAAGAAGAGATAATAGAGAGAAGAATGCATATATTATTATATTTCCAATGGTGAAGTCACATAGACAATATATAGATTAGGAGCTATTGCGGTGGAGATATATACAATGCCATTGAATATTAACCTCCAATATTCCCTCCTTCTTCGCATCCTCAAAGATTCTGGATTTTTCTGATCTTCAACACAATCTTTACCTCGCCGAAGATGGTTACTATCTCGTATACCCCTGGAAATCACAGTACAGGATCTTTACACCTTCTGGATGATACCTCAAATTTGGAGCCTGTTTCAAATGTGACGGATTACCTCTAATCTTCCACTTGAATTATAATTCGTCCGACCTGGCAGAAATATCCCAGAAATAATTGAACTCATCCTGCTCATGCTCTATGGTATCCTTTGTCTATGACTTTTAAATATCTTTTAAATAACTTTTTCAATATGTGTGCTGATAAGCAAAATATATGTTTATTCATAACTTATAATTTGGCTAATTGCATTTCATATCCTTTGATGATATGGGCCATCATTGAAAATCCATGAGTTAAGGAAATAAATGTATTTTTCCAAATATTCCTTGTTTCAAATAAATTCTGAACTTTATATTTTATATATATATATATATATATATATATATATATATATATATATATATATATATATAATATAAAGCTGAATGTGTGTGTGTGTGTGTGTGTGTGTGTGTGTGTGTGTGTGTGTGTGTGTGTGGTCACGAATAGGCTCCTATATGGTTGACTATTTTAAAAAACTGATTACATATAATGATAGAAGATGTATCGAGACACAGGAATGGGTATGTTTGATCTGGCAGAACGATGGCTCATTAAAATTGTGGGGTCTGCGTTCGCGCCTGGTCCACAAAGTATGGAAATAAAAATTTAAAAAAAAAAACGTTTACAAGTGTTTTTGATATAGATGTACATAATAATACTTTGATAAGTATGTTTTAACTTAAATAGGGATGGTATAATAAAATTGTGGGGTCTGCGTTCGCGCCTGGCCTCCATAGAATGGAAATAGGCAGAAACTTTAATAAAGACTTTTCATATCTATCTGCGTAAGTATACTTTGATAATTATGTTTCAGTTTGAAGAAATATGGTATAATAAAATTATAAGGTGTTCGTTAGCACCTGATCTCCATAGAATGGAAATATGTCACAAAGTTTAACAAGATTTTTCAATATAGATCCACAGAATATTGTGATAAGTGTTTCGGTGTGAACAGGTATGGTATAATAAATTATGGGGTTTATCTATTTTATTTTTACTTTCATAATATTTTGCTTTGGTTTTGATACCCCCAAATTCAACCCAAATTTACAACCCTTCCTTTTCATAACCTATCATACTTTCATAAATCAGAGTCCATTTTCTGTAGGCTGTTTTTTTAACTTAGTAAACGACGGGTACTTTTGCTAGTATATATATATATATATATATATATATATATATATATATATATATATATATATATATATATAGAGAGAGAGAGAGAGAGAGAGAGAGAGAGAGGAGTTAACAGAAAAAGAATAAGATTAATTCTTTAAGAGAAGACTTATCGAGATAATGCAAAGCTCAACAAATTGTTTTGGAGCTTATATAGAAATCAATAAAGAAAATGACGATCTATACACATATACTAATATATATATATATATATATATATATATATATATATATATATATGTATGTATGTATATATATATATATATATATATATATATATATATATATATCAATTTATTCATTTATTCAATTAGGGTGATGCATTAGGAGTGTAGGGTAAGTGAGAACTCATTATAGCATGGTTTTTAAAACAATATTTCGATACTGCTTTGCACTCAACAAGGACCTAAAAAACCTTTGCAAATGTCTCCACTCCTCTGCCTTCAAGAACTTTCTCCTACTGTATATTTTCTTTGTTGTCGTATTTACATTTTATTTCTTTCCTGTTTTTCACTTGACTCTTTATATCTTTATATTTTTATATCTATTTTTATATCCATTTTTATTCTCCTATATTTAATAACTTTGAATTTCTTACAACTTTGTTATTTATTATTACTCTATAATTCTTATATTTATATCTATTTATCCGATACTCTTTGTATCTTTATCACCTTATTCTACCATCCATTATCTGCTAACTTATATTTCTTTCTATATTGTATCCCTTATAATTTATATCCTCATATTTATTATCTTACTATTATTCCTAATAATTTATAATTCGTTTGTGTACTGTTATAATTTCAGATACCTCTTCTAAAATATACCGACATAGTATAACTCCTCTATTTTCTGTAAACCTCTTTCATAGCTATAATACGTTGAAATATATATGATTAAATAAGTATCTTCTTTCAATTAAGTGACCCTATACTCTCCCCGAGAATTTAATCCACCATATTGTACACATATATTAAACTCACCATGGCAGATATGCTATACACATACCTTCATTATTTAATAAAAGCACCCAAACAACGTCAATATTTTATCTCTCACTGCACAATTATTTCACTCCTAATGTAACTATTGCAGACATCGCATCTCTATTATGCTACCTACCATCTCATCACCTCTTCTAATGAGAAGCATTAGGCTTCGAAATACCTTGGTATAAAGAGTTCTTACTTACCCTACAACCCTAATTGAATAAATGAATAAATCTATATATTTTTACATCATCAATATATATATATATATATATATATATATATATATATATATATATATATATATATATATATATATATATATATATATATATATATATAAGGGAATTAGAACAACAGTCTAAGGAGCGGAGTTTATTTTAATGTATTTGTGAAAACCGATTTTTAATTATATTATGCAACCGATTTTTAATTATAAATTATGAATCATTTCACTCAATATAAAGTGAACGTGTCTGTGTGTCTGTCTGTCTGTGTACATTTCCCTACGCAATAATTCTGTAAACAGACTCAAAATTTGATATACAGGGTACTGAGATTTTAGAAAATCTATGTGATCGGTTTTCGGCCGGAAAATTGGCTGTTAAGGGGGTCAAAGTTTAACGATTTGACCTTTGAGAACTCTACCAAACTCCTCCGACAATTTTGGGTCTAAACACTTGAAATTTTAGATATAGGTTCCTTGGATATGGATCTAACTTAATAACGTTTTTTGAGCCCAAAACAATAGATTTTAAGGGGTCATAATAGGGGCCAAAGTTTTAAAAAATTGACCTCTGCGGTCTCTACTATATTACTCAGACAATTTCTAATCTAAACATTTAAAATTTTACATAAAGGGTATTCAGAGATAGGGCAAGCTTTTTCATCGGTTTGAGTCGAAAAATTTTAGTTACCAATATATAAATGTATGTATGTATGTTTGCATGTCTGCCCAACAATTTCGACAGAAGCGACGGATTTTCTCAAGATCAGTATCGTTTTGAAGTTCGACCTTTCATACGACAAATACGAAAAATTGGCTAAAAACATTAATATCTTCATTTGAAACTGGGAACCTTTCTACAGTGGGGGGCGCTTTTTTCGCCGATATTTTTTAAAGTCATCCTCTCCTTTCAGTTGTCTAGCTTAAATTTAAAAAAATATCACTTCCGTTTTGGCGGTGGTCGTAACAGCATAGACGTCAGGGGTTTTCCCCCGTTCTTTTCCTCCTTTGCGGTATAGGTTCAAGCCTGTCTTCCTACTACCACTTTCTTTTTTTTTTTTGCTCAACATACGAATCCAAACGCACGGGCAACGCCGGGCTGAAATGCTAGTATATCTATAAAAGTGAAAGTGTCTCTGTGTCTGTCTGTCTGTGTACATTTCCCTACGCAATAACTCAATCAATTTTAAGTCTACAGACTCAAAATTGGATATACAGGGTACTGAGATTTGGGAAAATCTTTGTGATCCGTTTTCGGTCGGAAATTTGGCTGTTAAGGGGTCAAAGTTCAACGACTTGACCTTTGAGAACTCTACCAAACTCCTCCGACAATTTTGGGTCTAAACACTTGAAATTTTAGATATATGTTCATTGACCATGGATATAACTTAATAACTTGATTTAAGCTCCAAACAATAAATGTTGAGGGGTCATAATAGGGGTCAAAATGAAAAAAATTGACCGCATTTTTTTCTTTTTTGCTTAACATAATATCCGGGCAACGCCGGGCCGAAATGCTAATATATATATATATATATATATATATATATATATATATATATATATATATATATGTGTGTGTGTGTGTGTGTGTGTGTGTGTGTGTGTGTGTGTGTGTGTGTGTGTGTACATTTCCCTACGAAATAACTCTGTTAATTTTCAGTCTACAGACTCGAACTTTGATATACAGGGTACTGAGATTTGGAAAAATCGATATGATCGGTTTTTGGCCAAAAATTTGGCTATTAAGGGTTAAAGTTCAAAGATTTGTCCTTTAAGAACTCTACCAAACTCCTCCGACAATTTTGGGTCTACGCACTTAAAATTTTAGATATAGGTTCCTTGGACATGGATCTAACTTAATAACTTGATTTGAGCCCAAAACAATAAATTTTAAGTGGTCATAATAGGGGTCAAAGTTTAAAAAAAAATGACCTCTGCGGTTTCTTCCAAATTACTCAGACAATTTCTGGTCTAAATATTTGAAATTTTACATAAAGGGTATTCAGAGATAGGGCAAGCTTTTTCATCAGTTTGGGTGGAAAATTTTTAGTTACCAATATATAAATGTATGTATGTATGTCTGTTTGCATGTCTGCCTTAAACTTTCAATAGAGGCGACGGATTTTACCAAGATCAGTATCATTTGAAGTTCGACCCTTCAGATGAAAAATACCGAAAATTTGGCTAAAAACATTAATTTTTTCACCCTCAGTTGGGCACTTTACGATAGGGAGGGGTCGCTTTTTTCGCCGATATTTTCGAAAGTAATCCCCTCTTTTCGATTGTCTAGCATTAATTAAAACATACGGCACTATCGGTTTGACAGTGGTCATAACAGTAAAAACGTCACATTTTTTCCCCGGTTCTTTTCCTCCTTTGCGGTACAGGTTCGAGCCTGCCTTCCTACTACCACTTTTTTTTTTTTTTACTCCAAACACCCGGGCAATGCCGGGCTGAAATGATAGTATATATATATATATATATATATATATATATATATATATATATAAAATAGGAGACATTACTTTTTAAAACGCCTCGCGTACAATCCTTTTTATTATATAGTGACGGATTTAAAATGTAAAACATCTAACAATGGTGTATCCAGGTATGTATCTGCCGGTGATGGAAAGGACATATATTCGGTTCTTTTGTAGAGAGATGGTCTCCATAAAGATTTGTGTCTCCGCCCTTCTCGTGGAAAATATTCTCAAATACATATTGGATTCAATTTTAGATTTAATAAAAATTAAAATATTGAATTAAAATCACATATTAAATTAAAATTAATTTAGTAATAAAATTTAAGAAAAAATCGTTTGGATATATTTTTAATATTTCCTGCATAATTTACATTTTTCTTCATACAACTGCCATTGAATGATTTACGGGATTAAAATCAGCATAACATTCATAGAACCGGTTGCCCGATAAAATCTTACGTAAAGGTCATATCGACATATTTTATGAGTCACGCCCTAGAGTTAAAGCGAAACCTGTATGTCATGTATACGTCTTAACGTCCATAGCCAGATACTTTATCAAACCTACATTATCATATATTGGATATTATCGTTATTGCTCTAAATGTTTTTATAGAAAAAATGATTAGGAGAATTGTTTCCCTTTTCACTCCTGGATTTACCCATGTCGCATATTGATAATATTTGTGGAATTTTGTAGACAAATACGAAAAAGGAAACGAAATTAATGTCAAAACTCGACAACTTGCAGTCTTGAAAATTTTGTAAAAGTAAACCCTGTAAATAAGTGCCCTCCAAATAATAATAATAATAATAATAATCATAATAATAATAATAAATAAATAAATAAATAAATAAATAAATACCGTACTTTGGAATAATTGCGCCAAATCCGAGGCTAATTGCGCCAACTAAAAAAA
This sequence comes from Euprymna scolopes, assembly GCF_053919585.1. NCBI lineage: Eukaryota > Metazoa > Mollusca > Cephalopoda > Sepiida > Sepiolidae > Euprymna > Euprymna scolopes. The sequence continues at coordinate 43,864,246 of NC_136496.1, read as the reverse complement.
AAAATGCGTGGTTGCCAGAAGAGCACTTTTATCTGGCGCAATTACTCCGGACTTCGCGCAATTACACCCAAAGTACGGTAAAAATAACTATTTTTCATTTTTTTTTTTTTAACAGAGCACTGTCGCCCGTATGGCAGTTGTATGCAATTGACCGAGCCCTGTGCGAGGTGACGTCACGGCAAGGAAGGAAAAGATTATAAAAAGAAGAACGTGTGTATAACGGGGATCACGTTAGAGACGAGCAAAGAAGAACGTGTTAAGCACGATGATCGAAAGCGACAGAGAAATTACCTATAAATAAATGTTCGTAAATATATGTTGGTTATTTCACGGCGGAAAAAAATGGAGTTGAATTCTTTTCTTGCGGTTGTTTCCTTGCAACAAACTCAACATGTTAACAAGCGTGTAAATGTGTACTATGTTACAATTTCACTTAAATTATACTTTTACAACTAAACGTTATAGGACTGTTGCGTGTGAGTCGGCTTTCACCAATTCGTAGTCGGAATCCGTCGATATTAGAAATCATGGCTGCAAATGCAGGGGCATCTATGAGTCGAAAGTGGTAGAGTATCGCTGGGATCGTTAAAGATAAATTTAACGAGATCTCCGATTTACAGAAGGGCTCCACCAAGTCACATCCACATAAATTTTAAAAGCGTGTATAACTTCGGAAAAATAATGACATTTAACAAAGAACTTGAGATCGCTGTACTGGGATAAAATTACAACATTTATTAGCCTATTTAATAAAAAGTAATTAGTCTTTGCTAATGTGTGTCTCGAAGCAAAGGCAAACCGTTATGATTAAAGATTTTCGCGTTGAGAGAGAACACGCGTAGTTATTTTCTGGAGAGAAAATAAAATGATTACTTGTTTAAGTGACATGCGTTTGTGTGTGTGTTCATTACGTATGCAAACAGCAGTTTGAAATAACTTGTTGAAAAGAATTAACTCTCGTTCAATATGGTACTTTCCAAGGGGAGAATTTAGGTGTATGATGCGCGCGAAGGCATGTTAATGGTTTAACATCACAAGGACGGAGTCGGTAGCGATGTTGTTTATTCCTAAAACTGCATCCTAGATTCGTTTGATTTACGTGCACAAAAGCTTATATAGGAGAGTTCTTGAACTTTCTGAACTATTTGCTGTATTGTTACGCGCAAAGCGTAACATAGTTCGTTTATCGCATGTGTGCAGATGGGCACATTACGACGTTGTAAGCTTAGATCTGTTTTCATTAAAACAATATATTAAATAAAAGGGTTATGATGACTGAACTTATGCATTCATAGCCTGAAATTTCATCTCTCTGTTTCAGATATTGACGATGTGAGACTCTAAGAAAGCAACTCCTGCCATGGACGTACATCAGAAGCAGAGATGCGTCATTTAATTCCTGGTAAAATTGCGTTGAGAATAGTAGTGACTATGTAGAAAAATAGATCAAAGAGCACAAATGGTCGCTCATTTTAATTGTACCACTCTCGTCTTTATAAATCTTCAACTTTTTGAGTTTTACTTTTGGACCGACAAAGTTTGCTCTACACACCCATGCACAGCCATTGTTCAGTGCTGGCAAAAGTGCGTTGGGAATGGTAGCGACTGTGTAGGAAAATAAATTCTAAAGCACAAAATTGCGCTCGTTTTATTTGTACTACTCTCGTCTTCGCAGTTCTTCAGTATTTTTTCTTAAAAACATATAGGAACGACCTCAGGTTATTAGTGAAATTGCAGAGAAAAGTGAGGAAGAGTAGTGTTTGAGAGAAAATAGGATGTGAAAGGAAGGGAAAGGAAGTTAGGAAACGTATTATCAAATTAGAGTATATGCACAGGAGAACGTAGAGGAGAGATGTCAGTAGGCTGGACAGGAGATTTAATTTAAATAATATTATTATATTGATGATAACTAGGACTAGAAAAAGAGCTCAGATTATAAGAAAATGTAGAACTAAGTCATAATTACTAGAACTTGTCAACCCAAAAGCTGAGAGGTTTATTTTATGAAGTAAGGGATAATAGGACGTTTGGGTCATCTAGCGGGAATAATTCAGTTATAGACATTTATTTTTAAGTTGCATGAAGTCAAGGTGATTATAGGCGCATAAAATAGATTAAAGAGAAGCCATAGTGTGATATGAACTCTGCGCGTGTTCGTTGATCCCCGTTTGTGGAACCATAAATGCAACTCAGCAGGACTAAGGATACGGGGTGAAAAAATGTGCACTAACCTTAAGTCCCGGTGGCTATATTCTTAGTTCTGTCAACTGGTGGATCCCTAAAATGTAACCAGACGCTTACTGGTTATTTGAAACTACCGCTTCCATACTCTGTGCAAGCAAAACGTGCACAACCCTAAGTTTGTGTGGCAACATTTTTATTTTCGGCTGGCCGTTCATCGTCAGATGCTGCGGTAGAGTTCATCCTTGTTAGATGCTCCAGTGAATGGCTGGCATGCTGCTTTCCTCGGCTGCAATTTGGCGTCGGATTCAGGGTAGATCTGAAATCAACTGGGTTACTCTCAAACTAATATGTAATCAATAATGACTCTAGATATCATTTCTTATGAACAAAAATAATTATTGCATAAAATCATTTTCGATACAGTTCGTACACACAAAAAAGTATTAGCTAAATTCGGGCTTCTCTCGGATTTAAGAAAACAAAATGTTTCTTGGTGCAGAATTCTTTCAACTGAAATCAAACTTTCAATTAACTTTCTTGGTCGAAGGAGAAAGTCGTTCTTTTCATCTTACTCTTTGGGGTGGGCTGGCAGCCCCAAAACTGATATGTCCTGCTTCGAGCCCAGCAAGCAAAGTCCTCTATTTAAAAAAAAACACAATGGTTTTTATTAAACTCTAATTCCAACCACCCAACTCTCTGAGATCATTCTGTTTTCCTCTCTGTCATTTGAAGATTACCCTTTCTCTTTTCCTCTGAATACCCTTTCCCTTCTCTATCTTAACCATATCCCTCTTCAATTCTCTCTCTCTCTCCCCCCCCTCTCTAATTCATTTTCCAAAGAAACTGGCTTGTCAGTCACTTGCCGGGTAGTCCAGCATTTTAATATATAACATTTTGAATAGATGATCCTCCCTTGATTTAGTTTTTTCTATACACTTGATGACTAAAAAGTTCCTTGTAACTGTCTGATTTCATTAGTTATTTAAAATCCATTTTTACCAAACTCAACTAGAAAAACAATCTCCTTTCCGAGTTCCCTTGTTCTAAAGAAATTCCGTTATCAGGTTTATATTTTCCTTTCATTGAAACATATTATTTTTCTGATGGACAGAATTTTATGGGCATCTGTTTTTCTTGACCAAGTGTCAGCATAACCCCCCCCTTAATCGTACCTCATTCTTTTTCATACTCATCTATCTGAGCAAGGTTCCTGGCTTCGTCCGGGACCTTGCTACAGTAGAAGAAATGCGAATTGATTTAATATAGATGCCAGAATGGGGAAAAATGGAGTTGAGTACGCAGAAAAGAGAGTAACAATATCGATTCAGTTCCCAGATATATAACAGTGGCAAAATTAAATAACCGCATGGTTGTTGAATTATGAAAACGGTAGATGATATAAATATAAGAGAGTTATGTCAAGTAGTAGTAATAATAATAATAATAATAATTATAATAATAATAATAATAATAATGCCAACAACAACAACGACGACGACGACGACGACGATGATGATGATGATGATGATGATGATGATGATGATGATGATAATAATAATAGCAGCAGGGTTACGGACAATAAGGAGTATATAGAGTAAATTCGCATACCCAAGATTAGAACAGTCGTTGGACGAGTGATATCGTTCTACGGGTATGTGAAATTATAAAATATGGTAGAACATGAGTTAAATTTAAATTTAATATATTATTAGTAATATTTTTATAAGAGTTGTCAACAAGGTTGTTTTTATATAATAGATGAGCTTGTGTGTATCGTGATAAAAGTGGACGAAAAGTCAAGATGGGCAAGTTTGCTGCATTCACTTATCATGTAGTTTATCGTTTTGTCTGCAGAGTCCGCATTTGCTGTTTTCTTGTGTCTTGTCGATCCTTGCTTTTATGTGGTTGGTTCTAGTCGCGTTATCTTGTTCAGCTGTTATTAGGGATTCAGCTTCTATTAAAATTTCCTTTTTGTAGCCATGTCCAAGCATTTTCGTTAGTCTCATCTTTTGTCATCCTTATTAATCGTCCATGTAGTTGTTTCTCTTCACATTTTTCTTTTATCGTCTTATACCTTGTTTCTTTTGTTTCTGTTTTGTTTGGTTCTTTCATTGTTTTTTGCTGCAGTAATTATTCTTTCAGTATTTTGCATTTTTCTAATTCTTTTATTGTGTCATATACGCAGTCCTCTATATATAGTCTTTTATTTCACATAGTCTATCAGTATCCTCCTTTGGATGTAGTGCATTCTGCATTGTCATGAGTTTCCTCATGACAATGGTCAAGATGTCTCAGTTCTTCTTTGGTCCATCCTATAAATGGCCCAGAATATCTTACTAGTGACACTGCCCATGTGTTTATAGCTTTAATTAGATTTCTACTATATAGTTTCGTTTCGAGGAGTTTTCTTGTTCTGACGTTTTTCCTCGGAGTTTTCATACAGATCATCATCAAAGATTTCTCTTTGAGAATAACATGTATTGTTCTTTGGTGTCTCCTCAGATTTCCAATGCTCTCTAACGCTACCTGATAATCTGCGTTATCGTTATTGATTTTTCGTTGTAAGATTCCACAGCACTTCATATGTATCAAATGATTTCAAGTACGACAACAAAATTGAGTTAAACCCAACATCATTTTGCAATCTGACCAAAGGTACTTTTCTCAGACTTTTGCTTTCTATTGCACTCCTCCAAATCATTAACATATAAACCTTCTTCTGTTTCAGAGGAAAGCACGAAGTCATAAATAAATACAAATATGAAACACCCTGGACAATACTTCTAAGACATAAATGAAAAAGAAACTGATTCAATACAGATCTTTGATGTATTCCGACTTTTACATTAAATTAAGGCCAGAATGAAAGTGAAATTTGAAACTAAAATAGGGAGCATTCCGGAGTCGTATTTTATAGAATGAGGGGGGGGGGCGGCAAATCAAAGAGTATGGCAATCAAGTAAGCAGAAATTAAGGGAGATGGTTGCATAAAGAATATAAGGCGGTGGGAAGGAATAAAAAAAAATTTAAATGATATATAAACAAATATTTTTTGTATAAATGATACATGAACAAAAAAAAATGTTTTAAATGATATATAAACCAGAAATGTTTTTAATAATATATAATCAAAAACATTTTTAAAATGATATATAAACAAATTTTTTTAAATGATATATATAACAAAAAAAAAATCTTTTAAAAAGATATATAAACAGATTTTTTTTTAAAATGATATATAAAAAAATTTTTTTTATAAATGATATATAAACAAAAAAAAATTTTTTAAATGATATAAAATCTTTTTAATGATATATAAACAAAAACATTTTTAAAATGATATATAAACAAAAAATGTTTTTTAAAGGATATATAAAAATTTTTAATCATATGTAAACAAAATAAATTTTTTAAATGATATATAAACAAAATAGTTTATAAAAGATATATAAACAAAAAGTTTTTTAAAATGATATATAAACAAAAAGTTTTTTTAAAATGATATATAAACAAAATGTTTTTAAAATGATATATAAACAAAATGTTTTTTAAATGATATATAAACAAACATTTTCTTTTAAAATGATATATAAACAAAATATTTTTTTTAAAATGATATATAAACAAAAAATTTTTTTTAATGATATATAAACAAAAAATGTTTAAAAATGATATATAAACAAAAAAATTTTTAAATGATATATAAACAAATTTTTTAAATGATATATAAACAAAAATTTTCTTTTAAAATGATATATAAACAAAATATTTTTTAAAAATGATATATAAACAAAATATTTTTTTAAAATGATATATAAACAAAAAAGTTTTTTAATGATATATAAACAAAATTTTAAAAAATGATATATAAACAAAAAATATTTTTTAAAATGATATATAAACAAAAAAAGTTTTTTAATGATATATAAACAAAATTAAAAAAAATGATATATAAACAAAAAAAGGGATATCAAACAATAAAGCAGAAACATATAAAAAAATTACAAATGCAAGCAAAACATGAAGAAAATAGCGATAAAAAGTAAATAATGAAGAAAAAAATATCTTTTGGCGCGTAAAATTAAACGCAATCTTTAAAAAAATTAGAAAGTTCAATAATGTCGATGCACAAATTGACCCACGATGAACATATAGGGGGAAAATATCCTGTTCTACTAATGGTCCAGTCATTCGGCAGATAAGTCCACTCGTTCGAAATAGTCTTTTTTAAATTGCACATACATATGACGATGTGAAAAATTCCATATATTGAATAATTTGTACATTCAAATTTATAATATAACTTATTACCGAACAAAAGTGAGAAAAACAGACTCCAATATCGACGCAACAGATGGAAATTCAAATGGACTATATATCCCGTCTTTGTAAAACATATGTATTCAAACATGTCAAGCTTTGGAAATGGATTACTAGAGAACAATTTCGAATCGACACAAAGGTTCAGATAAAAGTTTCCATCGGATTCACATTTTCGTTTGAGTGAAGTCAAATAATAATTAAGGCAAATAATAATTAAGGCAAATAATAATTAAGTCAAATAATAATTAAGGCAAATAATAATTAAGGCAAATAATAATAAAGTCAAATAATAATTAAGGCAAATAATAATTAAGTCAAATAATAATTAAGGCAAATAATAATTAAGTCAAATAATAATTAAGGCAAATAATAATTAAGGCAAATAATAATTAAGACAAATAATAATTAAGTCAAATAATAATTAAGTCAAATAATAATTAAGACAAATAATAATTAAGTCAAATAATAATTAAGGCAAATAATAATAAAGTCAAATAATAATTAAGACAAATAATAATTAAGACAAATAATAATTAAGGCAAATAATAATTAAGGCAAATAATAATAAAGTCAAATAATAATTAAGGCAAATAATAATTAAGTCAAATAATAATTAAGGCAAATAATAATTAAGTCAAATAATAATTAAGGCAAATAATAATTAAGGCAAATAATAATTAAGACAAATAATAATTAAGGCAAATAATAATTAAGCCAAATAATAATTAAGGCAAATAATAATTAAGGCAAATAATAATTAAGACAAATAATAATTAAGGCAAATAATAATTAAGCCAAATAATAATTAAGACAAATAATAATAAAGTCAAATAATAATTAAGGCAAATAATAATTAAGTCAAATAATAATTAAGGCAAATAATAATTAAGGCAAATAATAATTAAGACAAATAATAATTAAGGCAAATAATAATTAAGGCAAATAATAATTTAGTCAAATATTAATTAAGACAAATAAATATTAAGACAAATAATAATTAAGGCAAATAATAATTAAGGCAAATAATAATTAAGACAAATAATAATTAATGCAAATAATAATCAAGACAAATAATAATTAAGTCAAATAATAATTAAGACAAATAATAATTAAGACAAATAATAATTAAGACAAATAATAATTAAGGCAAATAATAATTAAGACAAATAATAATTAAGGCAAACAATAATTAAGGCAAATAATAATCAAGACCAATAATAATTAAGACAAATAATAATTAAGGCAAATAATAATTAAGCCAAAATTATTATAAAAAGGAAGTAGAATAAATAAAAATAAAAAGGAAAAAAGGTTATAAATATATATTTATGTATAAAGTTGATTATATATATATATATATATATATATATATATATATATATATATATATATATATATATATATATGCCTACTTATATAAAAAACACTTTGTCTATATGTGTTTGTCTTTGTGTATATGCCTGTGTGATAATCTCCAAAACGGCTGGGCCGATCTTTTTAAAATTTTACATAAATGTACTTTCTGTGTCTGGGAGTGTTTTGTATCGTAATGTTTCCGATAAGTATTCAAAATCAAGAATCAATTAAAGAAAGAGCAGTTCTATTTTGATCAAAGTTAACACCCTAACACCACAAGTGCATTTTAGAAGTTTTATCATCGCACAAGGAGAAAGATCCAGCGCATGGAATCAACAGTAGAGTGTTTTGTAAGACAGGGACGTGTTGGAAGTGAATGTTTCTGTTTAGAACACAATGAAAGCATGATACTTGACTTTTGCATTTTAAACTTTAATTATAAAATTATTTTATAAAATCAACAGTAGGTTTTCTACAGTGCAATGTAGACTACAATGTTCTGGTGACTACGTTACTGCAGAAAGGCATGTGAAGCTTCCCATTGGTGCACCGCGGGGAATCCCTGCCTAGAGCAACGGAAATAATGCAAACTGATAGCAAAAACAGCAATCAATTTGAACGTCGTCTGACGATAATTGGGCTCATCATATCAGCAATTATATTGTCAATCGATTTGATTGAAAGATGGTCATTCATCGATTTCGAAGATATTTAAGATATTTGAAGTATGGAACATTCGTTGATCCTCATTCCATCCCGGGCAACGTCTGGTCTCTACGCTGATGATTATATAATCTTCTATTTAAACGGGTATGGCTTTTTACATTGTCTACATTGTTATTTCTTCCAGGGATATTAATTTAATATTTTAAATATTTTCTAAAATTTGTAGTAATTGCTAAAAAATACATTTTATTCTAATTACATTTTCTTCACTTTTTCAGAGTTCAGATGGAAATCTCCAGAACTATGAGTTAACAATCAGACCCGGAAATATCACATACCTTATTTTCTACAAGCATCGTCAGATACGAGAATGTTAAAGATCGTAGTTTTCGTTAAAAATGCTTTATTTGTAGGAAGCATTATTGTTTTCTCCGGCCTTGTTGACTGTTATGTTAACACAAATTTAATCGGCGAAACGCTAAAACCGGCTAAACGTAATGCGGACATTGAGAAAAGTGACAAGCGAATTAAAATAAATTTATTATCAGCAAAAGTTGGTGCAAAACTTACAAGGAAGCGAATCAAAAACCAATTCTATGGAAATCAAACGTGCAAGAAAAAGTGGAGAAAAGACGAACTGTATTCAACGAAAAGCTTATTATGCTTTCTAGACAATGAGTGCCGGTTATTTCGCGATTGCTGTCGCGATAATATTCACCTCAAACCAGCAATGTCACGAAACATGTATCAGTGTACTGACATCGAACACTTTGAACGCAAGTCTGTTTACACGGTAGTTAAATGTCCAGAATATTTTCATGGCAACCCATTTATAAAGAATGGCTGCGAAAGAGGTAACCAGAAACAATCCAGAAACCAATTATTGGCCGTTCCTGTGACAGGATTGTATGATGGCCGCATTTATGCCAACTTCAACTGTGCCCAATGTCACCGAATGCCCTTTATATTTTGGAGCGTAAACATCCACTGTTCGAAACTTGACAAAACTGCACCAAAATCTGGCATTGACTTAACTTTAAAGCATTTTCGTAGAGCAAAGAGTTGTGTGACTTCGTACGAACCCCCATCACACCAAGAAGATGCAAGCTGTGAATCGTACATTGCAACGTGTCCGCCAATTTCGAACAAGGTTAAGCAGAAAGAGCGCTTATTGAATAAGATACACACCGAATGCCTGACTCGCCCACTTGATAAAGTTTACTCGTCGAAGAAAAGAACTTATAAAAATGTGTTCTGTGCTTTGTGTAATGGAGAAAATTTAAACAATTTAGATTGTCTTTTAGTAAATACAAACTTATTCGAAGATTGGCCGTTATCTTTTACAGTGTTATTCGATTTTAATGTGGGACTTATTTTTGATTTTAGACACGACACCACCGGCCATCAGCACATTCAGCAATTAAACCAAACTACAAAAGCAGAAAATAACAGATGCCAAGATGGATACATGTATGATTTTTTTTCCGAAAAATGCCGGAAAGTAGATTTTCATATCCCAAATCTAAGTTCTTTAACCGAGGGCATTGCTTGGAAGAATAATACGTCCAATGAATGCGACTCGTTTAAGCTTTTCAACTCAAAGGAAATCGAATGGGTCGAAGATATTATCGAATTGAAATCGACCCAAGAAACTGTTGACACGTCTTCCTATTTCATCAATGGTTCCTCTGTTTACGTGTGTCTAAACAAATTATCAAACTATCTCGATTCACTTATTAGCAATAAAAGCACTTCCGGTTCAACAGAAATATTGCAAACTGATAACGGTAATCAATTTGAACGTCGTGTGACGACGATTGGACTCATCATATCATCAGTCACACTGTTAATCGCTTTGCTAATGGTCGCATTTATTAAAAACATGCAAAAATTACCAGGAAAGATGATGATGTCATTGATGATAGCGATCTTAGTTGCTGATACGTTATTCTTGTTGACAGGATTTGCACGCTCCTCCAAAATCGCCTGTATATTGCTGGCAGTCATTTTGCATTACTCCCTACTAGCAAGTTTCTTTTGGAATAATGTCATGTCATATGACGCCTGGAACACGTTTTCCAAATTGCACCCGAAAAATAGAAAGACGCGGACATTTCGATACTATTCGCTTTATGCTTGGTCCGTTCCACTCCTTATTGTCGGATGCTCTTTGACTGTCGATCTTCTTTCCTGCTATCACATTCTTGAATCTCCGTGGACATTTCTTGTGCCTCATTATGGACATCAATTATGTTGGATTAGCAATCGATTTGCTCTAATAATATTTTTCGCTCTTCCCATTTTCATTATAACAATTGCCAACGTCTGCTTCTTTATATTGACCTCTAAGGCAATCTATCGATCGGATCGATACTCCTCCAATTATTTCTCTTGTAAAGAAAGAGCCTCTTTTGGAATCTATGTAAAACTTTGTGTCATTATGGGTCTCACTTGGATCTTCTCTTTCCTTTATCCTTATACGCAATTGGAAGTTTTTCGTTATATTTCACTTTTTCTCAATTCCTTCCAAGGCTTCTTTATCGGTTGCATCTTTCTTTTCTCCAGAAACGTTAGACGTCTTCTACATCATCAATTCCCGAAACGAATGACTCTTCGGATGATACATTCGTCTTCAGCAAAATTAATATCATCTCTAAAAGCCTCTTCCCAATCATATTAATTCTAACACAAACAAATAAGACCACTTTATGTTACGATATTATGTTGTATATGTGTGCTCCGTGATTAGCTTATTGGCTTTAGTTTGGATTTCTCGCGTGTTGGCTGTCATAGATGGAAATCGCATTGAAATAAATTGATGACTACCAACGATTTAGTACATTTCGTGTTAAAATTCATAACACAAAAAAGATATTTAAAAAGAAGACATGATTTAAAAAATCATTTCTATTTAAATAATCTTACAAATCTAACGCAAAACCAAAAGTACAGGATGATGCCACTCCTCCTAAAAATCCCACCCATATAAATCGTTAATAAAATTCACAATCCTTCTTGCAATCTGACCATATTTGGTACAAATAAACATACGTCTATGACCGACTTGTCCGCCAAGTCTCACTAATAAATTTCCAATAGTCTTTGTTTTATCGTTATTTAATATAATTCAATAACTTAAGCGTTATTTCTTCTGTCCGTCACACCAATAATTTCCTGCGCAAGTTTGACACTGTTGTCCAAACTTCCAACTTCCAAACTTGTGTATCCGTAACGCACCTTTGCTAAGTCAACTAATTTCTTCGAAATCCAACTTCAAAATAAACGTGCCCTCTAAAAAATCAACCCTCTTTTATCTCCAACCAGGAGCATCTCATTTGCATATCGGGTGGTCACATTGCAGGCATATAAAGAGATAAGGCAGCCATTTTTGTTTCTTTCTTCTTCATTCATTTCGTTCCACGACCGACCCGTTGAATTATACACACGTGCTAATTAGATAAGTCACGCGTTTCCCTACATTCAATAATATACGAGACATCAATAAGAGGTGTTATACTGAATAGGCGTCACAATCACTGGACCATTGATTGTCAATATTTTTATTTGTGGCGTTATCACAAACACAACGTGTAACAAAATAATCTTATTCATCAAGTGAAGATGGATATTATACCAAAATCAGTACCAAGAGTGTGTCAAAGTTATTGACAATTGCAAAATCGTTCTATCTAGATGTGCTTAAACGGCAATAGGACAATTATTGTTGCACATTATAGAAAAGGCATTGGATTGTTAAAAATAGAAGCGTTGGAATCAATGCATCACCCTAGAAGGAGACTACGTCGATGAATGAAGTTAGATTTTGCTTATAATTTTTTTTTTTTATGAATTAGTCCCCTAACTTATTGAGTGATAAAAAGAGTATAAAGTGGATACTGGGTTTACTTTCAGCGGCTGCGTAACTCTTACTCCCTCATTTTGTCCTCTAGTCCTAACATTCCAGGAACGATGTTTCTGGCACAGAGGGAAAGATTGTTGTTTTCTATATCAGAATCTATTTAGCTAACACTTATCGTTAACAAGGTTTTGACCTTGAAGTAGTATTTTTTAGCTTCTTACATCAAGTGGCTTCATGCCTTGTCTAGAGCGATTCCTTATATATATATATATATACATATTGTTATTATTATATTATTATATATCTATTTTACTAGTGTATATATTATTATATATTTATTTTACTAGTGCATATATATATATATATATATATATATATATATATATATATATATACACTAGTCTAGTATGGCCTGTTGGATAATCTATTGAGAGGAGTAAAGATTGTTGAAATAAAGAAAAAGTTAGTTGCAAAGTGAGTAAAATTTTAAATATCAAAAAGAAAATTAAAACCTTTTTGTTTTCTCTCTCCTCAGCTGTTAGTTAAATAGTAACAATACTTGTAGTGATATTGTTTATAATGGATAATTCCTATCGTCTGTTTTATGGTTACTTTTGTTACCTTTGATAGTAGATAAACAGCGAGAGAGAGAGAGTAAGAAGGAGGAGGGATAGAAAGAGAAGGGAAGGGGAGAGATATAGAAGTGGGGGTGATAAAGACTTGAGAAAATAAGAGCAGGAAAGTGAGATAACCAACATACGCTGAGAATGATCAATATTAATATGAGATGGATGACTTAAAGAGCAAATTGTATATTTAAAATACTAAAATCAATGATTATTTTCTTATATAATTCAATCCCCAAACCAAGGAATATTTTAAAATATATTTTAATCTTCTATTTGATAATCGATTACCATCGACTGTTAGCATAAAGAGAAAAGGACGAAATGAGAATGATAGATAACATATATAACAAGAGTGAGTATGGACTCCAAAACATACAGTGAGAGAGTGAAAATGATAGACTTACACTTAGCAAGGCATGGTTTAGTCAATGATTTAATTCAAAATTGCAATTAATTAGAACGATTTAAATGCCATTTAAAAAAAAATAACCCAATCCCACAACTGGGGCATATTTTAGATATTTAGATAAAAACATTTTTAAGGAAACATACATTAATTAAGTCAGCTTTAAAGCTATTGTAATTTATCCGAACAACATACTATAGTCTCATGGAGTAACCATTCATCAGAAAGAAGTCTTTTATGATTTAAATTTTAAAAAATTGAATCAAAAATCAAAACCAACAGAAAATGATGCAACGACATTATTTTGCTTGCTAAGAGTGTTTTTATAAATTTTAATGTTTTATTCTTGTTATTTTTGTAAGGTTCTGTCAGTAAATAAATTGATTCCATTTATGTTTGCAAGGTCTGCTGTCTGCATTAGTTTTGGTTTCTGAATTCATGCATGAATGAACGCTTTTGAGAAATTAATTTTTTGATTATATATATATATATATATATATATATATATATATATATATATATATATATATATATATACTGCATATGAATGATCAATTATGAAATATGATAATTGTGTACTTACTTTTATAATCATCTCCTTTTTGGTTTAAATTTATTGCTATATGAACAATTGCTAAATTATATTAACCCGGTATATTAACCCAGAACAATACAAATTTGTCTATATATATATATATATATATATATATATATATATATATATATATATATATATATATATATATATATATACACATATATACATATATATATAAGGAGCAATTAGTTAATAAAACATGTTAAAAGCACTTAGAAAAAGAATTAAACACATATCACATTTGATGGGGAAACATAAAATATATATATGTATATATATGTGTGCGTGTGTGTGTGTGTGTGTGTGTAAACGTAAAACCAATATATTTTTAAGAAGTTTAAAAAGTGCTCAATACATAGTAGAGATTTTTTAAATAAACTTTATATAAACATTAAAAAAGTATATGCAAATTAATTTGCATTTCTGTGCTAACTAACAAACATTTAAAGTGGGCTAAAATTTACAAAAAATGACTAATGACATTCGCCTCTTTCCGTATGCACATACACATTGGAGAATGGAAAGTGTCAGTCACGTACATATGAATACGTACATGCAAACAATGAATAACACAGACATAAACACTGAATAACATACAAACAATGAATAATACACATACAAACAATGGATAACACACATACAAACAATGAATAACATACATACAAAAAATAAATAACACTAATAAAAACAATGAATAACACACAAACAAACAATGAATAACACACAAACAAACAATGAATAAAACACATACAAACAATGAATAACACACATACAAACAACGAATAACACACATACAAACAATGAATAACACACATACAAACAATGAATAACACATACAAACAATGAATAACACACATACAAACAATGAATAACACATACAAACAATGAATAACACACATAAAAACTATGAATAACACACATAAAAACAATGAATAACGCACATACAAACAATGAATAAAACAAATACAAACAATGAATAACACACATACAAACAATGAATAACACATACAAACAATGATTAACACACATACAAACAATGAATAACACATACAAACAATGAATAACACATAAAAACAATAAATAACACACATACAAACAATGAATAACACATACAAACAATGAATAACACACACAAAAACAATGAATAACACACATAAAAACAATGAATAACATACAGTGACACAATGAACAATACATAAAAACAATGAATAACACACAAACAAACAATGAATAACACTCATACAAACAATGAATAACACATATACAAACAATAAATAACACATACAAACAATGAATAACACATACAAACAATGAATAACACACATACAAACAATGAATAACACATAAAAACAATGAATAACACATACAAACAATGAATAACACACATACAAACAATGAATAAAAAACAAAAAAACAATGAATAACACACATAAAAACAATAAATAACACATACAAACAATGAATGACACACATACAAACAAGGAATAACACACATACAAATAATGAATCACACATACAAACAATGAATTACACATACAAACAATGAATAACATACAGTGAAACAATGAACAATACATAAAAACAATGAATAACACACATACAAACAATGAATAACACACAAACAAACAATGAATAACACACATACAAACAATGAATAACACACATACAAACAATGAATAACACACAAACAAACAATGAATAACACACAAACAAACAATGAATAACGCACATACAAACAATGAATAACACATACAAACAATGAATAAAACACATACAAACAATGAATAACACACATAAAAATAATGAATAACACACATACAAGCAATGAATAACACACATACAAACAATGAATGACACACATTAAAACAATGAATAACACACATACAAACAATGAATTACACATACAAACAATAAATAACACACATACAAACAATGAATAACACACAGTGAAACAATGAATAACACACATAAAAACAATGAATAACACATGCAAACAATGAATAACACACATACAAACAATGAATAACACACATAAAAACAATGAATAACACACATACAAACAATGAATAACACACATACAAACAATGAATAACACACATACAAACAATGAATTACACATACAAACAATGAATAACACACAGACAACCAATGAATAACACACATATAAACAATGAATAACACACATACAAACAATGGATAACACACATAAAAACAATGAATAACACACATAAAAACAATGAATAACACACAAACAAACAATGAATAACACACATACAAACAATGAATAACACACATAAAAACAATGAATAACACACATAAAAACAATGAATAACACACATACAAACAATGAATAACACACATACAAACAATGAATAACACACATACAAACAATGAATTACACATACAAACAATGAATAACACACAGACAACCAATGAATAACACACATATAAACAATGAATAACACACATACAAACAATGGATAACACACATAAAAACAATGAATAACACACATAAAAACAATGAATAACACACAAACAAACAATGAATAACACACATACAAACAATGAATTACACATACAAACAATGAATAACACACAGTGAAACAATGAATAATATACATACAAACAATGAATAACACACATACTAACAATGAATAACACACATAAAAACAATGAATAACACACATACAAACAATGAATAATACACATACAAACAATGAATAACACATACAAACAATGAATAACACACATAAAATCAATGAATAACACACATACAAACAATGAATAACACACATACAAACAATGAATAACACACATACAAACAATGAATAACACACATACAAACAACGAATAACACACATACAAACAATGAATAACACACATACAAACAATGTATAACACACATAAAAACAATGAATAATACACATACAAACAATGAATTACACATACAAACAATGAATAACACACATACAAACAATGAATAACACACATACAAACAATGAATAACACACATACAAACAATGAATTACACATACAAACAATGAATAACACACATACAAAATATGAATAAAACATACAAACAATGAATAACACATACAAACAATGAATAACACATACAAACAATGAATAACACATAAAAACAATGAATAACACACATACAAACAATGTATAGCACACATACAAACAATGAATAACACACATACAAACAATGAATAAGACACATACAAACAATGAATAACACACATAAAAACTATGAATAACACACATACAAACAATGAATAACGCACATACAAACAATGAATAACACACATACAAACAATAAATTACACATACAAACAATAAATATCACACATACAAACAATGAATAACACACAGTGAAACAATGAATAACACACATAAAAACAATGAATAACACACATAAAAACAATGAATAACACACATACAAACAATGAATAACACACAGTGAAACAATGAATAACACACAAACAACCAATGAATAACACACATAAAAACAATGAATAACACACATACCAACAATGAATAATACACATACAAACAATGAATAACACACATACAAACAACGAATAACACACATAAAAACAATGAATAACACACATACAAACAATGGATAATACACATAGAAACAATGAATAACACACATACAAACAATGAATAACACATACAAACAATGAATAACACATACAAACAATGAATAACACACATACAGACAATGAATAACACACATACAAACAATGTATAGCACACATACAAACAATGAATAAACAACATACAAACAATGAATAACACACATAAAAACTATGAATAACACACATACAAACAATGAATAACGCACATACAAACAATGAATAACACACATACAAACAATGAATTACACATACAAACAATAAATAACACACATAAAAACAATGAATAACACACATACCAACAATGAATAATACACATACAAACAATGAATAACACACATACAAACAACGAATAACACACATAAAAACAATGAATAACACACATACAAACAATGAATAACACACAGTGAAACAATGAATAACACACAAACAACCAATGAATAACACACATACAAACAATGGATAATACACATAGAAACAATGAATAACACACATACAAACAATGAATAACACACAGTGAAACAATGAATAACACACAAACAACCAATGAATAACACACATACAACCAATGAATAACACACAGTGAAACAATGAATAACACACAAACAACCAATGAATAACACACATACAAACAATGGATAATACACATAAAAACAATGAATAACACACATACAAACATTGAATAACACATACAAACAATGAATAACACACATACAAATAATGAATGACACACATAAAAACTATGAATAACACACAGACAAACAATGAATTACACATACAAACAATGAATAACACACAGTGAAACAATAAATAACACACAAACAAACAATGAATAACACACATAAAAACAATGAATAACACATACAAACAATGAATAACACATACAAACAATGAATAACACACATACAAACAATGAATAACATCAACAAGCAATGAATAACACACATACAAACAATGAATAATACACATACAAACAATGAATAACACACATACAAACAATGAATAACACACATACAAACAATGAATAACACACAGACAAATAATGAATTACACATACAAACAATGAATAACACACAGTGAAACAATAAATAACACACAAACAAACAATGAATAACACACATAAAAACAATGAATAACACATACAAACAATGAATTACACATACAAACAATGAATAACACACATACAAACAATGAATAACACATACAAACAATGAATAACACACATACAAACAATGAATAATACACATACAAACAATGAATAACACACATACAAACAATGAATAACACACATACAAACAATGAATAACACACAGACAAACAATGAATTACACATACAAACAATGAATAACACACAGTGAAACAATAAATAACACACAAACAAACATTGAATAACACACATAAAAACTATGAATAACACATACAAACAATGAATAACACATACAAACAATGGATAACACACATACAAACAATTAATAACACATACAAACAATGAATAACACACATAAAAACAATGAATAACACATACAAACAATGAATAACACACATACAAACAATGAATAACACACATACAAAGAATGAATAACACACATAAAAACAATGAATAAAACACATACAAACAATGAATAACACATACAAACAATGAATAACACACATACAAACAATGAATAACACACATACAAACAATGAATAACACACATACAAACAATGAATAACACACATACAAACAATAGATAATACACATACAAACAATGAATAACACACATACAAACAATGAATAACACATACAAACAATAATTAACACACATACAAACAATGAATAACACATACAAACAATGAATAACACACATACTAACAATGAATAACATGCAAACAATGAATAATATACATACAAACAATGAATAACACACATACAAACAATGAATAACACACATACAAACAATGAATAACACACATACAAACAATGAATAACACACATACAAACAATGAATAACACACATACAAACAATGAATAACGCACATACAAACAATGAATAACACACATACAAACAATGAATAACACATACAAACAATAATTAACACACATACAAACAATGAATAACACATACAAACAATGAATAACACATACAAACAATGAATAACACACATACTAACAATGAATAACATGCAAACAATGAATAATATACATACAAACAATGAATAACACACATACAAACAATGAATAACACACATACAAACAATGAATAACACACATACAAACAATGATTAAAAAACATACAAACAATGAATAATACATATACAAACAATGATTAACACACATACAAACAATGAATAACATACATATAAACAATGAATAAAACACATACAAACAATGAATAACGCACATACAAACAATGATTAACACATATGCAAACAATGAATTACGCACATGCAAACGATGAATAACTCACGTGCAAACAATGAATAACACCCATGCAAATAATGAATAACATACATGCAATCAATGAATAATACACTTCAAATATACATATACGGCTTATCATGTAGAAATATCTCATATGTGCACATTCACAGACGGAACATATATTTATTCACAGAAATCTTGGTACAGTAGCAAGCAAGCGCAGCCTTGACTAACATTTGACGAGATATTCGTGAAGTGAATACGTTGTGTGTTTTATTTTGAATTGTTTTGCTTGTAATCCGTTTATGTAAATAATATTTATTTACGATTATGTGTACGCATGCAGGTCATGCTTTTAACCATGTCTTGTCAACAAGTTATGTTTACATTAAGTTAAACACAAATGCACTCTAACATGAATAACTGAAATTAAATAGCAACGCTTCATATTAAACCATACTATGTCACTATCAAGTCGTGTGGCGTGTCGAAAAAATTTGTTATTTATTCGGCTTTCAATGACGGTTGAATGTGACACGGCAACCCAAGGTGTGGACTTTTACTTTCCTGTAACAATTAACCATAACAAATATCAGTTTCATCGGCATTCTCTCGTGTGTAAGTGGTCATTAAACAACGGTCAATTACTCTTCCCCTGTCCAGGGAGGCAGTTACATGAGTTAAATTCGTATGGAAGAAAAAAATGTAGGTATTTGTATGAAATAACCCATGATACAATGAATATAAATGCTAAATAATAATTCTTAAGAGACAATCTTCTGGTTAAAATACAATATGAATTACTTAAGACTGGCTGATCGATCTAGAGCAAGCTACTCCCATTAATTAAATAATGGGTTCCATTCAAAATTATGTACAACAATTTGTAACAACAACAAGTAACAGAGAAATATTCAACGTCTATTGGATGCTGATTGGTCATTGTTATCAAAATTTCGATTTGTTGCCAATATCGAACTTGGACCAATCAAAAAGAATTTGTCCTAGGAACAACGCACCTGTTGGTATTGGATGCATAAACGGGAAGCGAAGCACAGCCAGCAATGAGAGAACAAATTTACCAGAAAAAAACTCTGTCAGTCACAACACAGCGTTATTAACTGCTACATAAATTCTTGGTGAGCAAACGAAATCTAGATATCACAAACATGGACTACTGAATATAGCAGAAACTGTTTTTGGGGGAAATTTTGAGATAAATTTTGTGATAATTTGAATTATTTGCATTAATCGAATTATTGTTCTCAGCTTGGATGTTTTTCTCACAACGTTTCAACGGATGTAACCTCCGACCATTTTCCATTGCATTTTTCCAAACTCTGGAATTTTTGTGTTGAAGTAATGAATCTGTATGGAAATTCGATAAGATTTATTTTAAGAAAGTCAGCCGTTACATTATTCTGCAAATAGCATTCAAGATGAGAACAATAGTTCAAACAATCCCAATAATACAAGCTCATACATTATCTAATAAACTCGTACACAAGTCTTTTTGATTATTCTATTAAGTCATAAAGTTGATATATTTATGTATAGTTAGACGTTGTCATTACTTTTAATAATCACTTATCCTTTATAGGTCTTAAAAGTATGGGGATCATTCCAAACGTAAAACCTCCTATTTTTTAACTCAAAAACTAAAATGTTGAAGAGTTATGAAGACGGTAATGGTACCATTAAAACGAGCGACCTTTTGTGCTCCAACATTTATTTTCCTACATAGTCACTATCATTCTCAATGTACTCCTACCAGCCTTTTTTGATGCCTCAGAAGTAAAACTTTAATGCATGCTTTGTCACTCATATCTATGTCGTTACTTTGAAATCGATGAACCCATCTCCTAACTGTGTTGACATCAACTGCATTAGCTTCATAAATAGGTATATGTGAATAGTGATTGGTTCAATTTTTTCATGCATGGAGGAATTCAGTGATGTATCTCTACTTCTGATGCACGTCCATGATAGGGGTTACTTTCTTAGAGTCTCACACCGTCACTATCTGCAACAGAGAGATGTAACTTTCAGGTCATGAATACATAAAGTTCAGTCATCATAACAATGCAATTTGCAATTTCTTCTGATCCATTCGGGCGGAATAAAAAATAGGAGGCATTACTTTTGGAACATCCCTCAAAGTTACTAAACAGAATAGGTTATGCTGGTACGGTCATGATTCACCCTCCTTGATAAACCGTTGCAGAGGCATGGATGTATTTAATCACAGAAATGTTGGCTAGCCAAGGAAAATTAGGAAGCCAGTCATTAGACAGGACTGTACATAGTGCATTTAAGACACTTGACCTGCTGAACCGAAAAGAATTGACAAAGAAAAAGTGACGTTAAATGAATAAAAGATTATAGCTGTCATGTATAAATTGTGTGAAACTGGGACACACAAAAAAGATGTTACATTTTGTTAAAAACATAAACACACATTTATGAATTATATTTATTAGATATTTTGGAATATCTTTCACAATTTGAATGAATTTGGTGACTCGATATTTCACAACTCATCCACAACATAGCTATTGTTAGATGACCGGATATCAATTTATCGATGAACAATGCTTTGCTTGAGCTGGACTGAAACGATGACGTGAACATATCGGCTTGTTATTTTGAGGGAATAACAAATACTTGTGCATGAGGGGGCTTCAAACAACGAGAGGAGACAATCTTCCATAATGGAGAGTTAGAAAAATCTTTGATGAATAAGAAGAAGAATGCATATAACAACAGCATTCTATATAATAGACAGAGTCTGTAAATATTTAAAAGTTAGATAAGCATATAACATGACAGTAACGACAGGGACAAATTAACATATCTGTTTCTTTGAAAGATGACACCACACAACGGTATCTTTCATATAACATTTATTCACACACTGTGTCAAAGTCTCACCGTTTGGACTTCGCATTTTAGATCTTGACTTCCACGGTGTCTTCTCCCTAACTTATTTGACTGCCCTCCTCAACTCACTTTTAAGTCTCTCTCATATGTCTATGTATACCTTAAACTATTTCACAAAATATATCCCGCACTCAAGTTTCATACTGATTGGTCAGTTGGAGAAACTAGTAACAGATCATCCACATTGTATGACTCCTAAAATCCAACTGGGTGAAACGATAAATTTGTTGCCCCAAAGAAAACAATCAGGCTGGCTTTGGTGTTGTGAGAGGTCATGTCGGTGATGTTCTCGATGTATGACCAAACAAAGTAGTCCAGCGGGTTCAGGTCAGGAGAGTAGAGGGGGGGGCAGTGAAAGAAAGGTACAAAGTCGTAGCACTCCTTCTGAAACCAAGCCTTGGTCTCATTTGAACTTGTGAACTGGCGCCAAGTCCTGCTGTCAAACCCAGAGTCTGCCAGCAGCCACCTGATTGCACCAGGGGACCACCACACTCTTCAGCACATCCATGTACACTTCAAGCCGACTTCGAAGATATGAGGTGGCATGGTGACCCTCATTTGAAACCACATCAAAAACCATAACAGTGGCTGGAAACTTTGTTGAGCTGTCCCCTCAAGCGTTGAACCACCTGGGTTTGCATTTTGAGTGTATTGGCAATAGTCCTGTTGTCATAATTTGGATCGGTAGAGAGCATGAGTTGTACAACGGCGCATATTCCATCTCACTCATTGAACATTGTGTCACTTTCAGACGTGATGGAAGGCCAATATCATTCTTAGGATTTTTACACATGGCCAACTAGTTTGCAACAAAAAACCGTTTTTCATCAAACAGAAATGAACTCATGTCGCTTTTTCTCAAGCGAAAATTTTATCATTCCACCCTGTATTTGTGTGAGTGCTCTTTGTAGAACTATATTTATTTGCAACGACATTCTATTTATCGATGGACCATTTTTGTTGACACAAAAAGAAAATAGTGTCCAAAAATGTGATTGCTACAACTTCTCTTTCTGTACTGAATGGAAATGAGATGCACAATCACAGAAGATCGTAAATAAAATTAGCTCACATGTATATGTAAACTTGAAATATCTCAACCAATGAGAAGGATTTCTGCTCGTTTGAAACAGCTTATCTTAGGTTCTTAAAAAACAGGTTGGTTCTAATATAAACAGTCGCTCACTAACCAAAGAAAAGTGGTAATAAGCCTCTTCAAGATTGTAGTACTCGATTCTTCCTTGACTTTCATAATCATTTTGTGTGGTATCAATTAACTTGTATATAAATACAAGTTGCAATTCCCTTTAATTCATGCAATTTTCTTCCTATTTCTATTTACCTATGGTTGGGCGATATCTGGTGATATGGGTTGGTTTCCTTCTGTTTCCATCAGTGCAGTGTGTTATATGGTGTGAATCCTTCTTTTAACTCAATTTTTTCCTAATCATTTTTTCAGGCTGTTCCTATCACTCCTCCCATTATTGGTCATTATTATTATTTATTCATTAGGAGTTTTCACTCAACTCATCATCAAAGAGTACTCCTATCCAATAACCGTTGAAATAATAACACTATCTATGCTAAGTAAAGTTATCTATGCTAAGTAAAGTGAGTGGGATGGGCCTTTGTCAGTAATCATCAGTGTTGTTGTTGAAGAAGAAGAAGTAGAAGAAGTAGAAGAAGTAGAAGAAGAAGAAGAAGAAGAAGAAGAAGAAGAAGAAGAAGAAGAAACAAACACACTTATTCACAATTTAATACAGATGTTGATATGTAGTCCACTAATGCAATATAGTTTAGTTTATATAATGGAAACTGACGACAAAAATTATGCTCGTTATATTTCAAATAAAAATTATATGAATTATTTCCCTATGTACGCAATCTTTTCCATTTAAAAATAAATTGTCTTGTAAGCTAAAACCTTCATTACTAGAATATTATTTGAATTTCTTTTGAAGATATGTTTGTAAAAACCGACAGTATGTTCTAAATAATTGCACATGGTAAATGACTTCTAAGGCTATGATGAGCTTTGATATAAAACATCTAATGTAAATAATGTAATGTTTTTATTAGCTGTCTTTTACATGTCTGAACTGAACACCGTACATGATGAGAGAAAGAGGATGAAGCCTCGTTTTTATTTCTGAGATGATGTCAGTGAAGAGGTCTAATAAAAGGAGTTTCTTCACTGCATGGGAATTAACTTATGTAATGGACTTTTCTAATATTCCAACTGTTAACTTTGGCTTTAATGCGTACACACATGCGAACGTTTATGTGTGTTCTAAAATGTGGTAATCTTTAATGAGAATATTTCGCTCCCTTTGTAAAGTGTGTCTTTGCGGGAATTGTTTTGTTATGTGTGAACAGCAAATTCTTTTTTGCTTGTGCAGTGATACTGTGTTGTTAAAAATGTCACCTTCGTTTCATTTACTCTCACAAAACAGATATTTTATTTCTGTGAAAATCGAATGTCTTCAATAATAACCGATATTTCTGCAATAAATATTACCATCAAACTAGTACGTCTGCTGCAGAGTAAAACTTTCATTATACTTAGAAAAATTCAAATTGGATCATCATCATCATCATCATCATCACCACCACCACCACCACCACCACCACCACCGATATTAAGCCCATTTTACATGCTGGTATTACTTCCAAACTAGCCAATCTCTGTCTATATCTTTATTCATCTCTCTTCCTCTCAGGTCCATTCTTATCCCTTATTTCCAGTTTTTCCTTGGCCTTCCCATGTGAACTGACCCTGCTACCTCAACTGTTCTACATCTATTTTAAGGTTGGTATAGATTTTCAATGTCCATTTTCAAGGACTTTTTAAAGTTTTTCAAGGTCTTCTCCAGACAAAAGTCAAGTTTTCAGAACAACATTTGGGATTTGTTTTACAATCCACAGCAATTAAAAAAATGGTAAAAAAACAAATATACAACAAATAAATGTTACCATAGCCAACAGTAGTTACTTAGCAACTTACTTGCATCCATTTTTGTGTTTTTAAGTAGTTTTAAATGCTTTTATCTCAAATATCTTCACGACTTTTAAATTTAAACCAAAATGGCTGTCGTCTTGTCTATTTTTCTTCGGCCTGACTGGCCTAATTTTAAATTATCACAATTTTATTGCCGTGCAAGAAAAGTATGTTTTTTAGAGAGGGGAGGGTAATTTTATTTATGGCAATCGCCACTACTCCTCTCCGCTTAAAAAATTTTATAAAATTCAATTATAAATGAGAACAAAAATAGACGGAGATTTCAATCTTTATTATGAAAATTATCTAAGATAGTTTTGTGATAAACGGATGTAACTTTTGTGTCCACAATGCTATGCAATTTCATGTTGATTTTATTTTCAATATTTAAAAAAACATTTTGATGGTATTTTTATTAATACTTAAAAAATAATTTAATAGCAATTACTTTGATTTTATTTTTTATATTCTAACATAAATTTTTACTGGACATAATGAATAAAATTTTCAAGGCCTTTTCAAGAAATTTTCAAAAGATTTTCCATATTTTCAAGGATTTTTTAAAGAAATAATAGAAATAAGGCCTTTTCAAGGCAAAATTAAAAATTAAAGGACTTTTTAAATCTGTACAAGCCGTGTATTAAGTCAAGAGCCCTCCTCAATTCTTTTAACGTGGCCATACCATCAAAGTCTTCTGTTCTGCACACATTTCCCTATACTGTCCAGATTTAATCTCACTGAGTTCATCAGATCTAAGCCTGTTATTTAGACTCACATCACACTTTCATTGTATCATTTCTCTCTTTATATCATTCTTATATTATATCATTCTTATATTATATCATTCTTATATTATTTCATTCTTATATTATTTCATTCTTATATTATTTCATTCTTATATTATATCATTCTTATATTATTTCATTCTTATATTATTTCATTCTTATATTATTTCATTCTTATATTATATCATTCTTATATTATTTCATTCTTATATTATTTCATTCTTATATTATATCATTCTTATATTATTTCATTCTTATATTATTTCATTCTTATATTATATCATTCTTATATTATTTCATTCTTATATTATTTCATTCTTATATTATATCATTCTTATATTATTTCATTCTTATATTATTTCATTCTTATATTATTTCATTCTTATATTATTTCATTCTTATATTATATCATTCTTATATTATTTCATTCTTATATTATTTCATTCTTATATTATATCATTCTTATATTATTTCATTCTTATATTATTTCATTCTTATATTATATCATTCTTATATTATTTCATTCTTATATTATTTCATTCTTATATTATTTCATTCTTATATTATTTCATTCTTATATTATATCATTCTTATATTATTTCATTCTTATATTATATCATTCTTATATTATTTCATTCTTATATTATTTCATTCTTATATTATATCATTCTTATATTATTTCATTCTTATATTATTTCATTCTTATATTATTTCATTCTTATATTATATCATTCTTATATTATTTCATTCTTATATTATATCATTCTTATATTATATCATTCTTATATTATATCATTCTTATATTATTTCATTCTTATATTATTTCATTCTTATATTATTTCATTCTTATATTATTTCATTCTTATATTATATCATTCTTATATTATATCATTCTTATATTATTTCATTCTTATATTATATCCTTCTTATATTATTTCATTCTTATATTATTTCATTCTTATATTATTTCATTCTTATATTATTTCATTCTTATATTATTTCATTATTATATTATTTCATTCTTATATTATTTCTTTCCATATATGTTCTGTACGAGCCTTTTTCAAGCCTCACACAAAAACACACATTCGTATTTCAAGCTATGTCACATACATACGTGCACACAAACATACGCGCCCACGTCCACACATACATTTATTCACGTTCGCGTACATACACTCACATTCACGTGTATATACACACGTGCTAACGCACACATATGTACTCACACACGCGCACACGAACACACACATGGACGACGTCACTTCCGCTTTCTAAGGAAATATACACATGCGCAAATGACCACTGGAAACAAGTATAAAACAAAGAGCAACAACCGGCTTCTTCCTTTTTCAAGACTAGCCTCCTAGGTGGCTGGTCGGTGCGCTAGCCGCCGCCGTTTCGGTGCGCGCACACGCATACTTCACGCCCACTTACTACTATGTATAGGGCACGAGCTAACAGACTGTATGTACACATTCCCACTCTTTCTCTCTCTTTCTACTATTGGTCCCTGAGAACACCTTTGCGTAGCTGACTACTAACTGATGTCAACTCTCATATCTTCTTCTTTGTCTACACGCTGGACTATCATTCTCATTTCCACTACAACACTTATTTCTCTTCCCACGCGCGAACAAATGATAGTGAGATGAACACACATTTCCTATTCTTGCTGCAACACCAGCCCCGCAACGAACATTGGTTACACACGCGCGGACATGAACACATATTATAACTAAAACGTTCATTCTTTCAACATGTTTATCTTATCCATCAATTGAGTCTTTGTTTCCTTCAATTCCATTCGTTTCATTATTTTCTTGTTGCGAGCTAGGGTATTATATCCTGGTCCGCTACAGTTCTCAACCCTCACGTCTATGCATCATATTGAAAACACAATGTCTGATAAACTCGTCTCTTGGTCAATAATGCTAACACTCTGCTCGTTTGTAATGGCAAAAATTCCCTGAACTTATCCATCCACTCCTAAATCTTGTAATCATACTAGCACCTGTTCCACCCTGTGGAACATAACAAAACTTCTCAACAACCTTAATAGCTTTGCTATCCAGACATACTTTCTCCACATCTGAGTTATCATTCAACTCCAATGTCTCACACTTCTTGCACACTCTTAACCTACAAGTAATTCTACCTCACTTTTTATGCATTAAATGCTTACAAGTATTATAAAGAAACTGAATTGTACCAGAATCCCTTTTCACAAACTAAGCAAGTGAACTTTCCTCTTTCTGGAAATTTTCATTACTACAACCTTGGCGATATTCCCTTTCAAATCTTTACTTTCATAAAAATTTCAAAGCTGCTACAAAAATTAATTGCAAATGGATTCAAAATAATTTGAACATGCAAATTTCCACCGTTATGTAAAGTATGTTTATGAACTGACCCTGATGAGACAGCTGGTATTGTAGTTTTTAAGCTAACAATTCTATCCTGGTTCTGTTGTCGATATAATGCACTTGTTTTCCACATTTAATTAATTTCGGTACTTGTTTTTAAGTCTGAAAAGTTGGGACAATGCTGCTTCACATAAGTTGTTGGGAATGGCAATAAATTCCTTATTAGAATTTGTGATATTACTGGGACTTTTTAGTAACTTTTTGCCCCAAATTCTTCTAGTTGCAGTTTACAAAAATCATGATTTTTGCATCAAAATTGTTTTTTTTTTTTTAAAGTCAATGAACTCTTCTTCTGCTACCTCAGGGACATCAGATACGCTGGCATCAGATACGCTGAAAGTGTTGATTTTACCTATTTACAATGCCTCCCCACAGGACAGAGTTAGACACCAGGGTCGTTTTTTAACGTGGAGAAAAGGTACAAAAATAAAAATTGTCTCAGTCGGGAAGGATTTCTCCTCCACCGAAAGAGAACAAGAAATGGAAGGGTAGCACCTGAAGAACAGATACTACACTTTGATCTTGGACAAAAGGCCAAAAAGTGTTGATTGTAAGGGAGAAAGATTTGCAACATTCATCAGGAAAAAACATAAGATTTTCTAAAGTCATCGGTTAATTTTATTTGACACTTCTTCAAAAAATTAGTCAAGTGTTGGAAACATGTACCTGAATCTTTTGGTTAAATTTAGTGACAATTAGTGATAGGACAATTCCAAAATTTTTCCTGATTCCAATACAATTACTGATTCCGTCTTAAATTTTCGATTCTAATACGATTCCAGATTCCGATTCTTTTAAAATTAATGAATATTTAATTAGTAATTAGTGATTTGTTGCTTTTTGGGGGGTTTCTTTCTTCTTTGTTTTTTGCAAAATTTCAAATTTTCAGGTAATTTCAGTGTATATTTTTTCTCAAATGTTTTCCTTGTAATTGATTGAAAATTGTAAGACAACAAAATATTTATTTTGATTTTAAAACAAAGCCAGAGTGTTCGTCGCTAATGTACAACATGCTACTTGGAAGTTTTCATAAACAGTTGAAAATAGTCGTCGATTTGTAGGCAAATTGAGAAAACGATGTAAGAACATAATATTTAACAATGCCCCTCCCCCATTGTTATGAACGAATTTCTAAATAATGTTACTATTTAGATAACCATTTTTAATATGGGGAGGGCATAGGCTTTGTTTGCTTTTCTGTGCATTCTCTCTATGAATGAAGTTAAAATTTTATTTTAAATCATGAAAAATTGGTGGATTATTAAATTGATTTGTTTTGCTGTAAACAAAAACGAGATGCAAATAATAATAATAACGGGACCACAGGGGACTCATTCATATGTAATATATTGATGTTGGCATTCTGTAGATGTTCAGCGTAAATGGAGACGCTCTGATATTATTGTAGCTATTTTGTTAAACTGCAAAAGTATTTATCAAAGCTAGCAGAGACGCCCGGCATAGCCAGGTCGTAAAATATACTTAAATATATTTTAATTCTTGCAGATTTCATATATATTATTATATTGATGTTCTATCGATATTTATACATTATAAAGTTGCAATTTCAAAAATAAAAAATATATGACTTGTGTTTATCAGCTTGAATCGAAACCTAAACCAAAACTTCTGAAAAATTCTTGATAAAATTATTTAAAAAAAAAAAAAAAAGAAAAAAAAAAAAGATTATTCGAGTGCCATTAGCTCTAATCGAAACCGAAACAAAAATTATGAAGAATTCTTAGTAAAATTATTTATAAAAAAAAAATGACTTGAGGGCCATCGGCTATAATCGAAACCGAAACTAAAACTTATGAAGAATTCTTAGTAAAATTTTTTTTAATTTATTTATTTTTTATTACATTTTCACCCCAAACAAGGCACATTGCCACTTTGCTGTAGGGGGCTACTATCAGGGGCAACAACTACTGGGGTACTATGTAGGGATTTGGGCAGCAAGATGTTGGTTCACGTTACACTTGAACTTCTGCATGTCAGTACAGTTGGGGAAGCAGTGACCTGGAATGGAATTCCAAAGTCTAGCGGTTCTGGGGAAGAAACTACTGGAGTAGAAAAATCTTTTACATCTAGGGATCTCTACAGTGTGGGGGTGGGATTTTGCAGCTTGTCGGGTCTGTTGAGAGTGTTCTCGTCATGGGGACACAAGTGCTTGCAGTTCATCAGAGCATTCACCATTAAAATACTTGTAGAACAGGCAGAGGGATGCAACGTTTCGTTGATGGGACAGAGGCTGAAGCTTAGATGCCACTTTAGGGCCTATCAGATTTGCGACTCTCTTTTGAACCTTGTCAAGGAGCGAGAGACTAGTAGCCAATGCACCAGCCCAAATATGACAGCAATACTCCATACATAGGCGAATGGTTGCCTTATAGAGGTACAGGATACTTTCGGGTGTTAGTAGTTTTCTAGCATGGTAGAGGGAGCCCACCTTCCTTGCAGCGGCCCTGGCAATGCCCTCGATGTAATTATTCCAACTCATGTTTCCTGTGAACGTTAGGCCAAGGAGTTTGAAAGACGTACTCTCAGATAGAGTCGTTGGCCATTGCTATAGGTGGTAGAGAAGGTTTCTTGTAATTATTGAATGAAACTAGTTTAGTCTTGGTGGCATTGAACGTGACCATCCATTTTTGTCCCCATTCCACTACTGATTGGAGGTCATCCTCTAGTGTTTCTGCCATTTCTTTAGATATATATTCATTTGTTTCCTGTCGTGGCTGTTATAGAGTGTGGTGTCATCAGCATATATACCCATCTCAGAGGCAATTTTGTCGGGGAGGTCATTTATGAATATCAGGAACAGTAGAGGTCCAAGGATAAACCCCTGGGGCACTCCTGCATTTATATCATATTGTTTAGATGTACGACCGTCGAGGACAACCTGGATTTTCCTCTTATATAAGAAGGATTTAATTATGTTAAGTATTCTACCAGTGATACCGTATGATCTAATCTTCTTGAGGAGACCCTCATGCCATACCCTGTCAAAAGCCTTAGATATATCTAGAGCTACCGCTCTGCCCTCTACTGCTTTGTCCAGTGAATGGTATATACATTCAGAGATTACAGTTAGGATGTCTGCTGTGGAACGGGCTTGTCTAAATCCATATTATTGGTCAGTCAGAAGTTTAGCATCTGTAAGGTGATGGACTAGAGCATGGTTAATTAAGGTCTCAAATATTTTGGCAAAAAGTGGGAGGAGGATAATGGGGCAATAATTTAATGGGTCAGTTCTTTCACCAGAATTCTTGAATACTGGTACCACAGAAGCAGTTTTCCAATAGTCCGGAAAGCAAGACTCATTAAGGCATTTGTTCTAGAGTTTGGAGAGAACTGGAGCTACTTCGGCTGAGCACTTTTTTTAATAGCACAGCTGGGATGAGATCGGGTTCACATGCTTTTGAAGTGTCAAGGTCTTTTATGATAGCATGCACCTGAGCAGGGGTGATTTTCAGATCGTCTAGCGTGGCGTCTGTCCGCATAGGAAATTCAGATAGGGGGTGGTTGGAAGGGTCCAGTGTGGAGTTCGAGGAAAACCGACTGGCAAGCATGTTAGCCTTTTCGGTTGATGAGCAAACAACCTCGTGATTGTTGATTGCCCATTATTTACTACACTGTTGTAGATTTTCCAGAAGTCACGAGTTCCTACTTTTTGTGCTTCAATGCGTTTTTTAGTGGTTTCCATAAATTCTCTCTTAGCTGTCGCTATTTCTTTCTTACCATTACTTCTATCTTCTATGTACTTCTGTCTGTTTGAACTGGACTTATATCGGTTAAATCTGCGGTATGCATGCTGCCTTTGAGCAATGGCAGTTGCACAAGTCAAAGTATACCATTGGGGAGAGTGGGGCTTGCTATAGAATTTCCGCATGGGAACATGCGCTTCGATTGCAGTTTTGAACCATTCAGTGGTCTCGTTTGCACACTGTTCAGGAAGAGAAAAAATATTTCCCCATGGGGCATCTCTGATAAGATCTCTGATGGCTTCCCAGTCAGCCTTTTTATAATATCTCGTTGTTTTGAGCACTGGCTCTTCAGTTTTGGCTTTAGAGTTTAGGGCGATTTCAACCATTATCACTGCATGATCAGCATTCCCAAGTGAGCTGTCGGCATTCGTTATACAATCAGGAACTGTGGTCAAAAACAGATCTAAAAGTGATGCGTGTTGTTCTTCCTGGTCAGGGAAACGGGTTGGAAAAGTAACAATTTGTGATAGGGAGTGAGATATAGAGAAGCTATGAGTTGTGCTGCCCGCTGCATCTGTGTAAGTAGAGAATCCAAGCCAGTTTTTGTGATGGACATTAAAGTCACCAAATACATGTACTTGGGCGCTAGTGTCGAGGGAGAGTGCTGTGTCTATGCTGTCAGAGACTTTGTTTATTATGGTGCAGTCTTGGGTCGAAGGAGAGCGGTAGAGAAAATAAAAGTAGCTAATGTTGTGTTGCATAATTAGTCTAAAGCACATAAAGGCTTGATCATCCGTTTCTAGGTTTGTTTCTCTAGTCAAGGGAAGGGTATTACGAATGTAAACTCCAAGTCTGTGCATGGGTCTGTCAGAGTCCTTACAGCAGAGTGGGAGATATCCAGTCATGTTAAAGTAGTTAGAGTTAGAATTATTTATTACAAGAAATGGAAGTACATAACAACTAAACGACCCGGATGTAAGCGTGACACAGAAAATAACATGCTATCATATTAATATATAGATAGCAATAATACTACTACTAATAATAATACTACTAATAATAATAATGTATAAATTCACGTTCAGATGAAACAAAGTTTTACTCACTGACCTTATTAAATTTAAATAGTTCAACTTATCAAAAATTAAACTAAATCTCCCTAAGTATTTTCTTTAATTTTCTATTTTTCAGCGATTATTAAACTCCTAAGATGTGATCCCTCATGTCGAACATTATTTCTTGTTCTCACGTAACACTCGACGCTACTTATTTTTACTGAATAAACGCTTTAAAATAAGTTAAACCATAAACAACTTAGCCAACAAGGTAGAAAAATCGATTTTGCTCTGTTTAAAACAACAGTAAAAAAGTGTAAATCTATATATCTATCATCTATAAAAGTGAACGTGTCTGTCTGTCTTTGTGTCTGTCTGTAGATTTCCCTACACAATAACTGTCAATTTTCAGTCTACAGACTCGAAATTTGATATACAGGGTATTGAGATTTGGGAAAATCTTTGTAATCGGTTTTTGGTCAGAAATTTGGCTGTTAAGGGGTAAAAGTTCAACGATTTGACTTTTGAGAACTCTACCAAACTCCTCCGCCAATTTTGTGTCTAAACACTTGAAATTTTTGATATTCTTGGACATGGATCTAACTAAACTTGATTGGAGCCCAAAACAATAAATGTTAAGGAGTCATAATAGGGGTCGAAGTTAAAAAAAAATTTGACCGCTTCAGTCTCTACCAAATTACTCAGACAATTTCTGGTCTAAACATTTGAAATTTTACATAAAGGCTATTCAGAGATAGGGCAAGTTTTTTAATCGGTTTGGGTCGAAAATTTGAGTTACCAATCTATAAATGTATATATGTATGTATGTTTGCATGTCTGCCTAAAACTTTCGACAGCGGTGACAGATTTTCACAAGATCAGTATCGTTTTAAAGCTTGATCCTTCAGATAACAAATATCGAAAAATTGGCTAAAAACATAAATATCGTCACCTTCAACTGGGCACTTTTCTACGGGGGGGGGGGGGGAAGGTCGCTTTTTTTCACCGATATTTTCGAAAGTCATCCTCTCCTTTCGATTGTCTAGCATTAATTAAAACCTACATCACTTCCGGTTTGGCGGTGGTCATAACAGCAAAGACTTCAGGTTCTCATTCTTTTCCTCCTTTGCGGTACGGGTTCGAGCCTGCCTTCCTACTATCACTTTCTTTTTTTTTTTGTTCTACATACATCTTCAAACACTCGGGCAACGCCGGGCACCCATGCTAGTATTAAAAAAAAATATTATATGGTCTGCAGTCTCTTTTTTTTAACCGAATAAATGCTTTAAATAAGTTAAACTACTAAAAACTTAGCTAGGAAGAAAATGAACAGCTAGGTAGTAAACAGATTTTATCTTTTTTAAAAGAACGGTAAAAATATAAAAATAATTTTAAAAAATATTATAGAGATGTAATCTCTTAAAAACAATATCTCCTTCAAGAATGGTCATAAAATGTGTTTTCCATCGATATTTATTCAATAATGGACCAAGTTTTCCTACATAGCCAAACAAAAGTTTTCCATGGGCAAGTTTTCCGGCGACGAGTCTCTTTATGAATCATTCAAGATTTTGATAAACTCATCTTTTCATCTATATTTTTCACTTGCATCCAAAGATGAGCAGAATAAAACTTTATTTCAGAAGATGAAAGACACTGGCAGTATACAGTAGAAACCCCATCCAGAGTATTTAACCTTTTAATAATCAAGTGAACTTCCTAGACATTTAGCAAATAAGTGCTAAAAGTTTATAAAGGGAATAGGCAAGTTATCTCTTAATAAATTAAACTCTGTGAATCCATGTTAAATCTGCAAATGTGATTTATAACCCTTCCTGTGGCCCTTCTCAGTCTTATGTTGTAAATGAACAACTTCTAATAAAAAAATTAAAAAAACAATTTGTGCTTGTTTCATTTTTATTGTAAAAAAAAAAAAAAAAAAAATCATTTTGTAAATTAGGCTATAATTTTCTGATTCCAATACCGATTCCGTGCTCAAAAAGTTCTGAGTTTTCTGATTCCTGGTTCCCAACACTGGTGATAATATTTTTATCTGAAGAAAATATTATTGGACTTTCTTTACCTTGTAATCATGTATTAATACAATTAAATATCTCAAAAATGTCGACCAGGTATGCCAATTTGCACAATGTAAATTCATCTGTAAACAATGCTTGTATTTTGAGAAGTGAGAAATATTTGCAGCCTGTCAATGAATCATGCAGTTAGTCCCAATTAATTCTGGAGTCACTTTTTAAACTAACGATTGAAAGATAGACTTACAGTCCAGCATTGCAAGTGCTCTGTCAGTACAAATTTCACCCAATTTCTCCCTTTCAATCGAATGTTCTTTGAAGAAATCATCAATTAAATTAAAAATAGCAGCAGCAGTAGCTAAACAAGAAATCTTTAATTTTTTCCATTTTTATAATAACGAACAAACATAACAAAAAGCAGTGAAAAGTTTGTCACATCAGAAGTTTCATCAAGCTCTATGCTGAATAATTCAATTGAAATTTCTTGGATAAAAAAAGTGGTTATCCCAAAAGACTGGAAACTTTGTACAATTGTAAATTTTTACGAGGGTAAAAGGGAAGCTCTAGATTATTGGTTACCAACCTGTGGATTGCAACCCATTTGGGGTCACAACAAAACTGCCATGGCGTTACCAATTGACTTTAAACCTAATGTAAATATCATATAAAACATGGTTGAAAACATTTATGTAAA
Source organism: Euprymna scolopes (assembly GCF_053919585.1). Lineage (NCBI taxonomy): Eukaryota > Metazoa > Mollusca > Cephalopoda > Sepiida > Sepiolidae > Euprymna > Euprymna scolopes. Next base: position 43,827,542 of record NC_136496.1, on the reverse strand, counting down.
GGTGAGATTTCGATTTACTATTTGGTTGAGAGCGAAGTTCTTGTGGAATTTTAAATTTTGATTTCAAATTATGTATTTTCAAGTCAGTTTTCGCAATACCTTCTTCTTGGATAATTTGACATAAAATATTCTGTTATTCTTCGTTTTATCATATTGTTCGGCACAGATAAAGGTGATAATTTATTTACTCCTTCAGGACTGATCATGAGACTTAACAATATCTTTGGTGTAATGGAAAAATGCAAAAAGCATAATATTATAATTAATATTGCAAATTAATCTTTTATTAATATAATATATATATATTTTTATATACTCTTATTACATTATATTATATTCTTACTAGTATCAAGTGTGGTTTGATAATAGTTCTGTATGATATTCCGGAAACATTTTCCTTCATCGGGTATGTGTTAAACTTTAATTCAAACATGCTTATGGCGGTCATTGTAAAGGAGTAATTCAAAAGAAATTATATTGGATTTGAAATAATTCAAAAGAAATTATATTGGATTTGAAATAAAAATTAAATTTATTTTATATTAAATCCATTGTTATTCTTTAACTTTAATCATGTAGGAGCAGTATTAATGTTTTTAATTTCTAAATTTAATTTGATTTAAGGTTAAATCAGTTAGCTTAATTATCTACTTAAAAGGGAGACAACTTTATTATACGAATATATATTTGTTTAGTTTAACTATTTTGATAGAGAAGGTATTTTTATAAGTTTAAAGGGTTTTAGTATTTTTTAATTATTTTTAATTTTTTTTATTATATTTTTCTATTTAAATTTAATTTTACTTAATCTATGTTTTCTGACTAAAATCAGTTGGTCTAATTATCTGGTTAAAGGGAGATAACTTTGCCATACGCGTTATTCTACAAATATATTTTAAAGTGAATCTGAATACTTTATTCTACTGTGAAATGTCTTAATTTGCTTCAGTTTGTGTATATTAGTTTAATTTTATTTTTCCTACTGTAATTTTGTCTCTGTTCTCATTTAAAATATGTTAGCCATAGAAATCTCTTGAAAGTCATGTTTTGGCTCTGGGGACAAAATTTTCTGAATAGTCAAATCATTTTCTGTAAAAATTGTGGATAAAGTTTTCATTTGAGAACAACATAACTTTCACACATTTCTATTCTCCTTTTGTCTTTTTAAGAAATAAAATTAGTTGCAATATGAATAAACCATCCAACAAATAAAAATTCAACAAAATTTTTTAAGAAATAAAATTAGTTGCAATATGAATAAACCATCCAACAAATAAAAATTCAACAAAATTTTTTAAGAAATAAGATTAGTTGCAATATGAATAAACAATCCAACAAATAAAAATTCAACAAAATTTTTTAAGAAATAAGATTAGTTGTAATATGAATAAACCATCCAACAAATAAAAATTCAACAAAATTTTTTAAGAAATAAAATTAGTTGCAATATGAATAAACCATCCAACAAATAAAAATTCAACAAAATTTTTTAAGAAATAAAATTAGTTGCAATATGAATAAACAATCCAACAAATAAAAATTCAACAAAATTTTTTAAGAAATAAGATTAGTTGTAATATGAATAAACAATCCAACAAATAAAAATTCAACAAAATTTTTTAAGAAATAAAATTAGTTGCAATATGAATAAACAATCCAACAAATAAAAATTCAACAAAATTTTTTAAGAAATAAGATTAGTTGTAATATGAATAAACAATCCAACAAATAAAAATTCAACAAAATTTTTTAAGAAATAAAATTAGTTGCAATATGAATAAACAATCCAACAAATAAAAATTCAACAAAATTTTTTAAGAAATAAGATTAGTTGTAATATGAATAAACAATCCAACAAATAAAAATTCAACAAAATTTTTTAAGAAATAAAATTAGTTGCAATATGAATAAACAATCCAACAAATAAAAATTCAACAAAATTTTTTAAATAAAATTAGTTGCAATATGAATAAACAATCCAACAAATAAAAATTCAACAAAATTTTTTAAGAAATAAAATTAGTTGCAATATGAATAAACAATCTAACAAATAAAAATTCAACAAAATTTTTTAAGAAATAAAATTAGTTGCAATATGAATAAACAATCCAACAAATAAAAATTCAACAAAATTTTTTAAGAAATAAGATTAGTTCCAATATGAATAAACAATCCAACAAATAAAAATTCAACAAAATTTTTTAAGAAATAAGATTAGTTGCAATATGAATAAACAATCCAACAAATAAAAATTCAACAAAATTTTTTAAATAAAATTAGTTGCAATATGAATAAACAATCCAACAAATAAAAATTCAACAAAATTTTTTAAATAAAATTAGTTGCAATATGAATAAACCATCCAACAAATAAAAATTCAACAAAATTTTTTAAGAAATAAGATTAGTTGCAATATGAATAAACAATCCAACAAATAAAAATTCAACAAAATTTTTTAAGAAATAAGATTAGTTGCAATATGAATAAACAATCCAACAAAAAAAATTCAACTAAACTTTTTAAGAAATAAAATTAGTTGCAATATGAATAAACAATCCAACAAATAAAAATTCAACAAAATTTTTTAAGAAATAAAATTAGTTGCAATATGAATAAACAATCCAACAAATAAAAATTCAACAAAATTTTTTAAGAAATAAAATTAGTTGCAATATGAATAAACAATCCAACAAATAAAAATTCAACAAAATTTTTTAAGAAATAAAATTAGTTGCAATATGAATAAACAATCCAACAAATAAAAATTCAACAAAATTTTTTAAGAAATAAAATTAGTTGCAATATGAATAAACAATCCAACAAATAAAAATTCAACAAAATTTTTTAAGAAATAAAATTAGTTGCAATATGAATAAACAATCCAACAAATAAAAATTCAACAAAATTTTTTAAGAAATAAAATTAGTTGCAATATGAATAAACAATCCAACAAATAAAAATTCAACAAAATTTTTTAAGAAATAAAATTAGTTGCAATATGAATAAACAATCCAACAAATAAAAATTCAACAAAATTTTTTAAGAAATAAAATTAGTTGCAATATGAATAAACAATCCAACAAATAAAAATTCAACAAAATTTTTTAAGAAATAAAATTAGTTGCAATATGAATAAACAATCCAACAAATAAAAATTCAACAAAATTTTTTAAGAAATAAAATTAGTTGCAATATGAATAAACAATCCAACAAATAAAAATTCAACAAAATTTTTTAAGAAATAAAATTAGTTGCAATATGAATAAACAATCCAACAAATAAATATTCAACAAAATTTTTTAAGAAATAAAATTAGTTGCAATATGAATAAACAATCCAACAAATAAAAATTCAACAAAATTTTTTAAGAAATAAAATTAGTTGCAATATGAATAAACAATCCAACAAATAAAAATTCAACAACATTTTTTAAGAAATAAAATTAGTTCCAATATGAATAAACAATCCAACAAATAAAAATTCAACAAGATTTTTTAAGAAATAAAATTAGTTGCAATATGAATAAACCATCCAACAAATAAAAATTCAACAAAATTTTTTAAGAAATAAAATTAGTTGCAATATGAATAAACCATCCACCAAATAAAAATTCAACAAAATTTTTTAAGAAATAAGATTAGTTGCAATATGAATAAACAATCCAACAAATAAAAATTCAACAAAATTTTTTAAGAAATAAAATTAGTTGCAATATGAATAAACAATCCAACAAAAAAAATTCAACTAAACTTTTTAAGAAATAAAATTAGTTGCAATATGACTAAACCATCCAACAAATAAAAATTCAACAAAATTTTTTAAGAAATAAAATTAGTTGCAATATGAATAAACAATCCAACAAATAAAAATTCAACAAAATTTTTTAAGAAATAAAATTAGTTGCAATATGAATAAACAATCCAACAAATAAAAATTCAACAAAATTTTTTAAGAAATAAAATTAGTTGCAATATGAATAAACAATCCAACAAATAAAAATTCAACAAAATTTTTTAAGAAATAAGATTAGTTGTAATATGAATAAACAATCCAACAAATAAAAATTCAACAAAATTTTTTAAGAAATAAAATTAGTTGCAATATGAATAAACAATCCAACAAATAAAAATTCAACAAAATTTTTTAAGAAATAAAATTAGTTCCAATATGAATAAACAATCCAACAAATAAAAATTCAACAAAATTTTTTAAGAAATAAAATTAGTTGCAATATGAATAAACAATCCAACAAATAAAAATTCAACAAAATTTTTTAAATAAAATTAGTTGCAATATGAATAAACAATCCAACAAATAAAAATTCAACAAAATTTTTTAAGAAATAAAATTAGTTGCAATATGAATAAACAATCCAACAAATAAAAATTCAACAAAATTTTTTAAGAAATAAAATTAGTTGCAATATGAATAAACAATCCAACAAATAAAAATTCAACAAAATTTTTTAAGAAATAAAATTAGTTGCAATATGAATAAACAATCCAACAAATAAAAATTCAACAAAATTTTTTAAGAAATAAAATTAGTTGCAATATGAATAAACAATCCAACAAATAAAAATTCAACAAAATTTTTTAAGAAATAAAATTAGTTGCAATATGAATAAACAATCCAACAAATAAATATTCAACTAAATTTTTTAAGAAATAAAATTAGTTGCAATATGAATAAACAATCCAACAAATAAAAATTCAACAAAATTTTTTAAGAAATAAAATTAGTTGCAATATGAATAAACAATCCAACAAATAAAAATTCAACAACATTTTTTAAGAAATAAAATTAGTTCCAATATGAATAAACAATCCAACAAATAAAAATTCAACAAGATTTTTTAAGAAATAAAATTAGTTGCAATATGAATAAACCATCCAACAAATAAAAATTCAACAAAATTTTTTAAGAAATAAAATTAGTTGCAATATGAATAAACCATCCACCAAATAAAAATTCAACAAAATTTTTTAAGAAATAAGATTAGTTGCAATATGAATAAACAATCCAACAAATAAAAATTCAACAAAATTTTTTAAGAAATAAAATTAGTTGCAATATGAATAAACAATCCAACAAAAAAAATTCAACTAAACTTTTTAAGAAATAAAATTAGTTGCAATATGAATAAACCATCCAACAAATAAAAATTCAACAAAATTTTTTAAGAAATAAAATTAGTTGCAATATGAATAAACAATCCAACAAATAAAAATTCAACAAAATTTTTTAAGAAATAAGATTAGTTGCAATATGAATAAACAATCCAACAAATAAAAATTCAACAAAATTTTTTAAATAAAATTAGTTGCAATATGAATAAACAATCCAACAAATAAAAATTCAACAAAATTTTTTAAATAAAATTAGTTGCAATATGAATAAACAATCCAACAAATAAAAATTCCACAAAATTTTTTAAGAAATAAGATTAGTTGCAATATGAATAAACAATCCAACAAATAAAAATTCAACAAAACTTTTTAAGAAATAAAATTAGTTGCAATATGAATATACAATCCAACAAATAAAAATTCAACAAAATTTTTTAAGAAATAAAATTAGTTGCAATATGAATAAACAATTCAACAAATAAAAATTCAACAAAATTTTTTAAGAAATAAAATTAGTTGCAATATGAATAAACCATCCAACAAATAAAAATTCAACAAAATTTTTTAAGAAATAAAATTAGTTGCAATATGAATAAACAATCCAACAAATAAAAATTCAACAAAACTTTAAAAAATGTCCAACAAATTACATCAGTTGTTTTAAAACTGAAAGAATAAGAAATATGCGGTAGAATATAAACTCACCAATTATTTCCAACTTTTTCCAAATAACATTTTTTTTGGTATGGTAAGACTCCCAAATCAAATCACATCCATCCCCTTAGCATTAGGTATAAAAAAATTGTGGGAATTTTAGGAAACACGGGAGATAATTTAAAAACAGAGAACAGGGTTTTAGTAAAATCACGTCTGTTATTCAAATAAGCATCGATACTGATAAAAACTAGTTTTATATCAGAGACACTATCAAAGGAAAAACAGACGTGGCTGTTGTTTATAGAAGTAGTAATAAATTTTGTGAAAGATTCAAAACCCATTTTTGTCAAATCATTTTTCCTTGGAAATTTTTTTTTTTTTACACAATATTGGTTGTGTTCTTTTGGTGGTTGCTAAACCTTTTTTATAGTGGTTAAAATCTTTATGACTTTAAAAAGTGGCTGTTACAGTTCTGCCATATTCTACCTTGACAATATCGTACAATTGCATATAACACAAAGGTAAGAAAGAACAAAATTACTTTTGTATTTTTTTTTATTTGATTTTTCTATTATAATAAAAAGAAAAAAAAATCTTTTTCAATCAATTCAAAATTGCATTGTCTTTTGATGTTTTTTTTTGTTTTGTTTTTTTCATTTTGTTTCAAATTTTAACAAAAACAAAGGTCATTCACTTTTTCAAACTGTCATTTTTTTGTCTTTTACTCGTTTCTTTTTTTCTTCTTTTTTCCCTTTCTTTTCTTTCACTCGTTTCTGCCTCCATATTTTCCACGGCACTATGTTCTTTGATTTATATAAGTTCTTTGATTACCATTATTGAGTTTATTAAGGAGTTGTTGTAGTAGTAAAAATAGTAGTGCACATAGTATTACTAGCAATGTTAATAGAGCTTGTTTCCATTGTTGTTGTTATTGTTGTTGTCTCAATGCTACTTTTATTATACGCGTATTTCCTTCTATTTTTCTAATATTTTCTTTCACTTTCAAACTGGCACATATTTAAGGAAGAGAAACATTATCAAGGCACTGAGCAGTCCTGATGCAGGTAATGTCCCTAACCATGCCAGCACAATATTACGGAATAGTGACCAGTCAACATTCTCCCTTGAACGTACTCGACCGACAAACACAACGGAACCAACTTTACAGTGCGTCGTGCTGATGGGGATGCCAATGTTGGAAGCAATGAGAACCGTCAGTGCAGAACCAATTTCAATGCAGAAACCACTGGAGATAAAAAGAAGAAACATGAAAATAGTGAAAGAAAGAAAATAAAAAATTTAGTTTTCGTTTATTGGCTTAAAAGAAAATAAAAATTTTAAGTTTATTCTTATATTTTGAAAATATCTTCCTTTTTAAGTATTTTCTTTATATAACCCTCATAATTTTTGTATACTATTAATACAACATCAATATAAAGATCAAATTCTGAGCCCCTTTTTACTTAGCAAATTGTCAAATCAAGGGAGATAACGTATTTCAGCTAAAAACTACATAAATGTTGACCAAACTTTTGACGAATAACCCTAAATCTAAGTTTGAATGGCAAACAACAGTTACATGTGGCTTTATAAACATGCCACTTAGTGGTAAAATATTGATGCATATTTTTCATGCAAAATTACTAAGATCATTTTTACATAAAAATCTTTTAACTATTTAAAAAAAAATTTTTAATTGAAAAACTTACTGGTTAATTTCTATGTATTTTATTTCAAATAAAATTCTAAAATAAGTTGAAATAAGATATCTATTGATAAACCCCCCCCAAAACAGCCAAATTCTTTTAAATATTTCATCTGATAGTTCCTAAAACTACCACCTTAATTCCTTTTTTATGACTATTTATTACTCAGTAGAGTTTGAAGAATTATGGCTCACAGCACCGAAACTCTTGGCAAAGGTGACTTTTCCTTGATCACCATTTTGCTAGGGCAAATCTCTTACTACTTTGGTTTATATCTAGATGCATTGAGCTTTTTGCTGATGGAAGTTTACTCATCAAGCATGAGCAAAATACTCCTTTCCCATAGAGTTTGACCTATTATGTTCAGTAACTCTCACCCCTTCACAAATTTTTTGCTCTATCTACTCGTGTCATGAGAGCTCGAGCCCTAGAAAGAATCTGTTCCAGGATTGTTTGTTATCCTTGAGAAGCCACACAATTGTTGCCTAACAGAACCAGGGAGTCCTGACATGAAAATTTAATTGAGCCATCGGTCAGAGGCGTTTTCTTTGATTAGACGTACGAGGTCTTGCAGGTCAACCAAGTATTCATTCAGTTTCCCTGGGATGCAAACAATGAGACAAACTTGTCAAATGTAACAAAAGGGTGAATCCTCTCTCTAGTCACAGTTGATGCACTGACAGAGCACCATCTCTCAACCTGAGTAGTAAAAAAGTGCTTGACATTGTTAACACCATCTGTGATTGGGTGAAATGCTATGAAATTCGGAAATCAGCTAAATTTCAAATGATTTGCCTGCCATTTGTGTTTGCTTATTTGTTAGCTTGTTCGGAATTCATTTAATTTCATCCTAAAATGTTTGCTATTCTTAATCTTATCTAAAATCTTGTATAAAAAATATAATGCTTGGTCAGTTAAAAATAAAATTGAATTGGTTAAGTTTTTGAAATCTTGTGCACCATAGAAATGCTTTTGAATACTTTTGAGAGTTTTAATTGAATCACTTTTCATTTTTCTCCCTTGTAAAGTAGTTAATTTTAATTTTTCTAATCTCTTGATGTAACAATGTTTTATCTTCTTTTGTTTTTTTTAATTATTACACTCCAGTTTTCATGTCTAAACACTTGAGTCAATGTGAAATATTTCAGATGCTGAATAGAAATTAATTTTTTTTTGCAGACCATTATCCTCATCCTCATCTTAGTTGTTTCACAACGTTTCGGCCAACTATTCCTCTGGTCTTCGTCAGGTGGTGACCGCGACGGATAGGAAGTCTGAATCTCCTGACTGCATCCACTGCAATTACCGCCTTCCGTAGTTGTTGTTGTCTTACCATAGGGCCCATGGTGCAGTTGATAGAGACGTTGAATCTTTACGGTTCCAGATGAGAATTGTCTGACGAAGGCCAGAGGAATAGTTGGCTGAAATGCTGTGAAACAACTAAGATGAGGATGATAGCAATAAAATAAATAAAACTCATCTCAATAATGAATTCCAATTAAATAATATACCCGATAGAAATATTTGATCCATTTTCATTTGCTTGTTTTTTATGATTGCTATCAAATCATTTTAAAATGAAAAAAAAAAAAAAAACTACTCTTGTATGCTGAACAAGCTGCATAACTAGAGAATAACTTGTTAGAATGTTCCTTTTGCTCGTTCGAAAGATGTCTATTGCATAGGGTAATCCCCAAAACAAATCACACCCAAGGAATCATAATAAAATTTGTTAGACATTCTGCAATTTTATTATATTTGTTACAAATAAACTTAAGTCTATGACTGACTTTTTCAAGTTTCAGTAGTCAATGTCCAATAGTCATTGTTCTATCACTGTTCACACCTGGACATAATGTGCAAAATTGTTTCCCGGAAGAATCATTAATTTGGGAATATACATTCCTAACAAAATGGTGAGTAACATAAATTTTTTTTTTTGGTGTAAATTTTAACATTTAGAATGTGTAACTAAGTATATATAAAGTTATGCTTATATATTTCTATGCATAGGATTTACTACTATTCAACCAATCATTATGAATTTTAAAAGACATCTAGGCGTAAGGATGGGCAATGTGGGCTATATTAAGTTTAATTTTATAGAAAGGAGGTAAAGAGAGGATGAAAGTCTTCTGTGAAAATGCAGATACATTTGATCTTTTTTAAATTTTAATAAATATTCCACCAATTTAAGTTTCTTTTTAGAGTATTTTTAAAGGATTTTCTGGGCCATAGTTTCGCATTTAAAAATTAAAATGTTTTAGACTTGCACTGAATTTGATATATACAGTTATTTTCAATGAATAACATACCTGGATGGTGTAATTTTAGTCAAATCTTCACCCATTGTTTTAATGACACGTCGCCCCCAGATCCATAATCCGAGCGAGATGCCACATCCACCATAGAAAAGGATCCAAATAGGCGTCGGGGCTACCTGCAACACACTCTTATCACGCGCAATTACCCACAAAGCAACAATTGGACCAATGGCATTACTGAAAAAGGTCAAAACAACTCAGTAATCAACAACTTTGAATCAAAAAAATCTGACGAAAATAAAATTTAAATAAAATAGATGAAATTCAAGTCTGCATTTTTAACCAGTTTAAAATGTTTTCAAGAAATAATGAAAGAATAGATTATTGTTTGTTTTGTTTTACGGCATGTCAACCCTAAGAATAGATTATGAAAGCTTTTCTGGTTATATATATATAAAGAATAAAAAAGCATTGGAAATGCAAAAGGATATAGGGATGGTATGCCAAAAAGTATACAAACAAGATAGCTATGAATGGCTAGGCACATGGAAATAGAATTGCATTCAAAGTATAGCCCTATAGCTTTTTACAACCGTAATGATGGCACGGAATGAAGATTGGAGAAAAGCTATAGGGCTATACTTTGGATGCAATTCTATTTCCATGTGCCTAGCCATTCATAGCTATCTTGTTTGTATACTTTTTGGCATACCATCCCTATATCCTTTTGCATTTCCAATGCTTTTTTATTCTTGTTAATTAGTATTTTTACTTACAGTCTTATTTTTAAACTTACATTCATAATATTGTCTTTTTTAGGAGGCGGCTCATTGCCGCCTCCATTAGTAGCAGGTCGCTTCCTGCTGGGTTTTAGGTCTTTGGGTTTTGGGCCTTAGGAGTTGCCTCTTGGTCCTCCATCGGTTCTATATTACATAGAGAGTGCTACCGCCTCTCTGATAAAACAGTTAGAGTATTATAAAGTTCTAAAATGTTCATACCTTCACTATTAAATTTTTCTTGGTTCATTCTTTGGCGTTTTGGCAAAGATTTGGCAGTTTTTGATATTTATATTTATAATAGTTTGTGCATGAGGCAGCTTTTTTCCCCTTGGGATCCCTGTTATACCGTGCTTTTGAGTCAGCACGTGAGGCAGCCTTCTTTTTTTCTGGTTCTTTGTTATAAAGAGCACGTGAGGCAGCTTTTTTTTCCTCGGAATCCCTGTTATACCGTGCTTTTGAGTCAGCACGTGAGGCAGCCTTCTTTTTTTCTGGTTCTTTGTCATAAAGAGCACGTGAGGCAGCTTTTTTTTCCCTCGGAATCCCTGTTATACCGTGCTTTTGAGTCAGCACGTGAGGCAGCCTTCTTTTTTCTGGTTCTTTGTTATAAAGAGCACGTGAGGCAGCCTTCTTTTTTTCTGGTTCTTTGTTATAAAGAGCACGTGAGGCAGCTTTTTTTTCCCTCGGAATCCCTGTTATACCGTGCTTTTGAGTCAGCACGTGAGGCAGCCTTCTTTGCCTCAGGATTTGCATGATACTTAATTTTTATTATTTCAGCATTTTTCTGATAGTATTCTTTTTGCTCAGATAATACCTTGACTTTGTTTTTTTCATAGTCTATATTTCTCTGAGCTTTTTTACTACGTGCTGACTTTGGCATTTTTTATTAAATGTAAACATATAACACTTATGTGTATCTTACTATAATATCACTTATCTTATAGCAAGACAACTCTCGTAGAATTGAGATACTGCCCCGTCACCAATAGTTAAAGTGTGGAACGGTATATACACCAATAGTGTAGTTGTTATCTTTATATGAAGTCCTAATCAGTGACAGTGTGAGGTTACTTGGTTAATTTATTGTAGTTTATTTTAGAAAACTTACTTGTTTTTATTAGTAGATTGTGTATAGTAGCCACAATATCTAGTTATTTTTGTGGCTAGGGCTTGGATTTTGATTCTTTTTGGTCAGCTTCCAGTGAGTTCTTAGAAGATGACTTTCTTGCAGTTTCTTTTGCGGTAAATTTAACTTATTTCCTTTGGCATTTGGTGAGTTCTTAGAAGAACTGGTCTGATCTACTTTTCTTAGCGAGCGAAGAGATTCAGCTGCATTTAACAATGGTTGCTATAGTGTATTTTTGCACATGCGTGAGAATTTCAAGTTTCCTCCTTATTTTTCAATAGTTTGACAGTAGTCATGTGTCTTTCTGCCAAGAGCGACAGACGTCAGTGTTAGCCGTGATCGTCTAGAGGTTAGGACCCCACGTTGTGGCCGTGCTAACCTAGGTTCGAATCCTGGTCACAGCATTGACATTTTGTACATATTTTACAGTCCAAAATCTGAAGAATTATTTGTTTTTATAACATTGTTTTTTGACGTCGTACTTGCTGAAAGGTTACTCTTATAACAATTTTGATCAACTGAGATAAAGATTTCGTGGTTTCATTAACGCTGGTGGGTTACTGTTTAAAGAAAAAACCTTAACGTTCACTTCAAATATTCAGCGTCCAAGAAATATAGGCCACTGGCAAACTGGAACGTCTGTGAGCATCCGGTGTATTATTTGGAGCTGTCCCTTTTGAGAGAAGTTCCGTGTTCGAAGTGGTCTGTCTAAATTGGGTATATAGTGTTTAAAACTTGTTATTACACGTAATCTTATTTAATTATGGAGTTAGCTAAAAAGCGATGGGTCACTGCACTTCTCCGTGTAAAGAGCAGTCGATTGATGCTTGAACTGTTGTCAGAGACCGTTCGTACACCGAGATACATCGTCTCAAAAGAAAGAAGAAAGCAGAAGAAAGAAGAACAATTGGCCATTTTTGTACCCTTTTTTTTTTTGCTCTCTTTTGACATTTTAACCGACGTTCTGACACTCACTGGATTCGTAAGACGCTTCTCTGTAAAAATATGTGCTTTTTGAAACTTATAAGTTGATTTTAGTTGAGATTTGGATAGTTTTGTTTTGTAGGCGTATATAGGCGTGTACGGGCCATCCCTATATAGAGAGTGCTAACGCCTCTCTGATATACATATATATATATATATATATATATATATATATATACACACACTTCAGAATAATTTTATTTAACAATCAGTTGGTATGGAAACCTGTGATTATAAGATTTACAAAATATTACTGATACTTCTGATTAATTAATTATTTTGACATTCCATGTCTCACTGACTTTAGCAAATAGGGTACATACCTTTATAAATATTTGCTAATATTTTCTCCTCTGATGAGATGGTAGAAATCAAAACCCTATAAGTTAAGGAGATTAAATTTCTAAAATCTTTGATATGAAGCTCAAACACTTCATTTCAATAAGGGTTTTTTGAAATTCATTGAATCACTACAATCAATCAATATATATATATATATATATATATATATATATATATATAAAATACTATTTCAAACTTAAGCGACTGATAGACATAACAAATGAACCAAACATACAAAAACTTTTAAAATATGCCTGACGTTTCTAAAATGTTTTTTCAACAAGAAAACAAACATTTTTCAGATGATTATGATTCAAGTGTAATTTCTCCTATTTTCTGTATCATAGCTTGTTATTTTTTTTATTGAATTCATGAAAACCTTTATAAGAAAACGCATGGATAAAAATATAATTTTTTACCTGACATCATTTCCTCCATGAGCAAATGAACCAAAAACAGCAGTGAGGATTTGCAGAAATGAAAATAACTGGTATGTCTCAGAAGCATCTTGGACATTTTCACGCGCTTTTATTTTCTAAAAGAAAAATAATAGACATACACATTGAAAGGAATAAACAAAATTAATTCATGCATATTTATAGTTTCTGCTTCAATGGCAGCCAGCATTCGGATACATAGAAAACAGTAATAAACATTTAAAACATCAATATTTTATGTTATTGGCATATTAATGAGTTTTGCATATCAACATATCTATCATTTATCATTGAATTTATTAATTTGAAGGTGAAATTAACCAGTGCTAAACAGCCACAAACCTTGTAATTTCGCTTCCACTGTTGACCAATTTAATTCATCAATGAGTGAAAATAATCAATATTTTCTTATCTAAGTCCCACTGATAGCATTAATTATTGATGATAATAAAGGTAGCTATTTACTTTTTTATGTCTGTGCATGTAATACATTTTTATTCAAATATTAAAAACAAAAGTTTTAGTAAATTTTTCTGATTTTATATAAGTGAATCATGTATAATAACAGTCAAATACATTTCTGATAATTGGTGATTCTACGAAACTGTAGTAAAGTGTTGTGCTAAGTAAATTTTATTACTGAAATAGCTGTATCTGATAATTTAGTTCTGTATTGATTGATAAGTTGATTTTCATGCTGTGTGTGTATGTGTGTGTGTGTGTTTCTGAAAAAAAAAATATTAAGGCTCTTTTTTATGATTGGTGTGCTTTTTCACATAATTAACCTTTACTGGAAATGTTTATAAAACTGATTGATTTCATAATATATGACTACATTTGTTCTTTGTGACTGTGATCATATGTATTTTGGAGAATGATAAAATATGCTATCAAAAAATAATAGATGAAAACACAAAAATACTCCTTTCAGAGTTAGAAGTCGAAAGAGGGAGACATTTTGGCTAACACTGACAAGTTAAGGTCTCCGTGGCCTTGTCATTTGTATGTGTATTTGTGTTGTATTAATGTCCTAAAGTTACAATTAAATAACAATTTTCCATTGTGCGGACTTTCTTTTTGCCTCCTCAATTTTAAATTATTTTTTAAAATTGACGTGAACACTAGAATATTTCAATTAAAAGTCAAATATGAACAGGTAAAATTATAGAAGAATAAAAGGCCAATCAAATGAGGTATAGTTTGTTTAAACAGTTATTTTAAATTTAGCTTAAATTTGCAGTTTTTGAAAAAAATTACAAGTGCAGACTTTATTTAAAAAGGTAGATGGATAGGGTTTATTTTGTTTGTTTTAGAACATCTCAACCTTTTTCATTTCCTATTAGAAACTATTCACTGTAAACATGTTGCTATTTTCCCTATAGTGAAGAGAGGTTGCTTATACATTTTGCAATACAGTCTAAGTTACCAGAATAAATGTGATTGGATTTATATGTGAGCTTAGCTGATTTCATAGTCTATATCGATATCAATGAGTCTCACAACATTCCAGTTTTCATTTAGATGGTCACTAATCATGCAGTTAGATATGACAACATTTAAGACATGTTGCATCATTTCGATATGAAACATGAATTTTCACTTGTTCAATAAGAACAATGATTTTTTTTTTGTAATTCATAGGATCTTTGTTATAAGATATATTTACATAGGTTTTTCTCTTATTGATCATAATAATTATTACATACCTCAGCTTCAGATATTGATATGCGTTTCCCATCTGAAAATCAAAGATAAAACATTAAAAAAAAAAAAAAGGAAAACAATTTTTAGAGTTTTATTTTTAAATCAATACTTTTTCTTTTTTTCTTTCATCATAACCATAATAATAATAATGATGATTGCTTTAACTTCTGTTTTACATGGACAACATTTTGGCTAGGAACAAAGTGTAGTATCTGTTCTGCTACAAGACTTCACCTTTTCTATCCTTAGTCAGTGGAGGAGAAATCCTTCTAGACTGAGACAATTTTTTCCCCTATCCAGAGTGCCCCATTTTTGGTGAGCTGAATTTTCCCCACATTAAAAATTGACCTTGTGTCTAATTTTGCCTTGTGGGGAGGAAAGTAAATAAGAACATTTATAAATTGACTTCCCAGTTGATTTTAGTCTTTATCCCTCTTTCTTCCAAATTCATCCTTATCACTACCGCCCATATTTTCTTTCCTGATATATGACGCTGCTGCCTCATCTGTTTTACAGTTATTAACCCCAACACTTATTCATTCTTTCAACCAACAAATTCTCTTCTTCTGTACACATCTCCCTATATTGTGCAGATTTCTTCTTCCTACGAGCTAATCAGATCCTAGCTTGTCATTAAACTCACATTGTACATCCAACATTTCATCATTTTGCTTCATGAAATGCATATCTTTAATTTTCAAAAGAAATAAAAAAAAAATGCCACCATCATCTTGTAATTGGAAACTGGTTTGGAATAAATGGATGAACATTGTAATGCTGAATATACATTAATTGATTTAATTCTGCAAACAATCTTTTTGACTCCATGGTTTCCCATTATATTTTATAGGCAACCCTTGTTTTGACTCCATGGTTTCCCATTATATTTTATAGGCAACCCTTGCTACATAAAGCTTGTAACAGGTACTTGTTTTTATGTATGATTTTCTATTGATGCAAACACACATCCGACAAATAGAGTGGCTTAGTGTATAAATACAGTTCTTCAAAACGGCCACACAATAATTTTCTAGCTACACAAACATTTGGGATTTAGGAGCCATACAAATCAGATGTCCTTTTGCTGTCTAACCAACTTAACAACCTGCAATGGAATCTGATATGGAGCATAACATCATATATTTGGTGAGGTGTACTATTGTCTGTCTTTAATTGCTTTTCAGTTCAATCAAAATAAAAAAAATATTTGTTTTATTACATAACAATTTTTGGCTCTTTCTTCTTCACTTCACGTGGTCATTTCATTTAACAGCTTTTAATATGGAGGCATTAGCATCATCAAACTCTACAAAAAGCCTTTGGTCTACACTCATCTTCATTCATTTTGATAATCTATACTAAAAACTGGACCAATGCTACTAAACTATTGTCAACCATTTTAAACATGCCCTTTTTTGTCACATGTGATTCTTCTGAACCAATCAGAGCCTTTTTACATCATCACTCTCCTCCTTCACTATTTAACTCCATTAATAAATTTGCATATATATTTATCTTTTGGATAATAAAATATAATCAGATATGAGCAATGAATGATGAGAGTTGGTTATTGTAACTTCATTCTCATATTTATAAAAAACATACAGGAGGGGTGGGGGGGGCTTTGCATGGTTGTAAAATATGCTTAGATATATTTTAATTTGTCCAGATTTCGTATATATTTTTCTAGAGTCGTTATTTCAAAAGTAAAAAAAAGTATTTGGGTGTCATCAGCTAGAATCGAAACTAAAACTGTAGCATCCAAAGCTGGTGACGTTACCACTGTATCAATGTGACACGCATATAAACTGATTAAAAATTAAAAATAAACTAAGTTGAATGTACAAAATGTATAACGATTTTTTCAATTTTGACCCCTTAAAAACTATTTTAACCAACTAAGAACCCATAAAACAATAGTAAAAACATCCAATCCTTTGAAGAACCTAGCGCCACTCTGTGACTTTTAGTTTTGGAAGAGATAGAGTTTGAAAATATGGAGACAGACTTTTATATAACAAATAAGACAGACTTTTATATAACAATACACTTTTAGATTTTAGATAGATTCTTGAACTTTTGTTTCTATAGGGAACACATGTATACATTGAGTTTATACATATAGAGAGGAGGTTAGAATCTTTTATTAGAACTTCCAACAAAAAAACTATCCTCTTATTATGCAGTTATAACAAATTCTAGAAACTTATAAAAGTCTTTGACTTTGACATGTAGATGTTTGAGGTCCAGGTTTTGGACCTGTTCATCGTTCCAAGGGAAAAATTTCCTAGACAACTTTGTGGCATGCGTGGCACAGAAACCCAGGAATTTGCACTTCCATTTAGGAGGATGGACAATATAAACTCGGCAGCAATCTCCAATGGGCGTCAAGTCTGCTTTTGAATACGTTTACAGTCTGTTAAGAGATGGAATTCTTTTTTTGTTAAAACCATATTTCTATTTATTGTTTGGAGATATTCCCAAGTAACAATGTCACCTGTCACATTATAAACACATACGACAAGATATTTCTGCTGCAGATCAGGCAAAATCCTAAATAAAATAACGAAAGTAATTTTTAAATTACCTGGTCCCACTTCTGTCTGTGAACAACTCTCAGCACTGCCTCCCAGTTTCAGCAGGGGAGAGGCAGAATTACTCAAACTGAGGACCTGTGAGTTGATGGAATCAGTTGTTATTGCAGTAGGCTGGAAAAGAAAAGAAATACTTTCATCAATGTTAAATGAAATCAAAAATTGAGTTAATTACAATATTTATTGATCCATCAAATATTCAAAACAAGGAATTAAAATTCTTAATTCTTAACCCATAGTTTTTCAAAGATAAGCTTTTTTTATCAGCTGATAAAAATCAGTAAAAACTGTATTATTGGTGAGCATAAATGTAAAAATATATTTTCATTTTCGTCAAAAATTAAAGTCAGTATAACACCATGTATGAAAAAAATAAAAAATAAATTAAAAAATAAGTCCATCAAATTAAATTAAACATTTTATTTTATATAAAATGCAGTAAAAAAAATAACAAATTAAAAAAAAAAAGAACTTACCAAAAACTCATTTACACTGCCATTTTGATTTCCATTTCCTAAATGAAAAAAAAAATAAAACAACCATGAAAGCAATTGTAAAAAGTGATCAAAAACTTAATCAAAAAATTAGTTTTTTCATTATATTATATTTAAAATGTTTAGTCTGAATTAAATATAATCTATACTAGAATTTGAAAATATATATATATATATATATATATATATATAATTAATTGATTGAGACACTATTTAATACACTAATAATAATCAGGCCATCTGAATCATCACTAATGAAACCTTAAATAAAACAATGAATTTCAACCAGAACAAATAGAACACATGTAAATAAATAAAATACACATTCATTTTGTTTTATAACAATAATTTGAATATTTTATAAAGAGCAAAAATTTTTTATGAAGCAACATAATAGTTGTCACTGCTGCTGAAAACATAAAATTAGTTATGTGTATATGGTTATATATATATATATATATATATGTTTGAGTAGGGTAAATTCCTAAACTAATTGATTTATGATTTTTAAAACAGTTGCTAAACTAATAGTGGCTAATATAGATTATATTTCATCTCATGCACAGATAACTTCAATATTGATGAAACTTAAGCCATAGATATTAGACAATAATTAATAAGGATTCTCAAAATGTCAGTTTCTTGGAAACTTAGCATGTATGCTAAGAGGCATAAAATTTGAAAATTAAAATATTTCTGGTTTGTATAAAAGTTGATCAAAATTAAGCAAATTCCCCCAATTATAGACATTTTTCTAGAATTAAAATAATTAAGATTTAACGTTTACTATTCGGCATCATTTTGTCAATATATTTTCTGCCTTGGTCAATGAAGGAGAAATCTTCCAAGACCGAGGCAATTTTTTATTTTGTCCCAATACAGAGTGCTCTATTTGTGAGGGAGATGTTTTTTCTCTATGTGTCTAATCTTTTGTAAATTTTTTTTAATTAAGTTTATTACTTTATAAATTTCTAAGATTGGTTTTAATGTAGGGAAAATCCAACTCCCCACAAAGGGGCACGGTGGATAAATTTTCCAAAAATAAAAATTGCCCATCCCTCCCAGCCCCCCGCTGAAAGAGGATGGTTAAGATACTGACAAAATGAATTTTAAAAACTCAAATGTTACTTGGTTTGTTTTACTTACAGATATAAAGTTTGTAAAGTTATTTTTTTTAGTTTAATTTCACCCTTGTGGGGAAACAAAATAGTTCATTGATTTTTCGAGTTGTATAAGCTTTCAGTATCCTAAGTCCTAGTTTGCAAATGACTCTATTTTTACAATTATTTAATTTATATTAAAAGTATTATAATTCTAATAAATATGTAAGTTGAATACATTTTATTAACTTAAACACAAATCAAGAGTTTTGTTGTATTTACAATTGTCTCTTGATTTCACCATTTCATAATTTGTTTATTCTTCATGCACCTGTCTTCAAGTTGTTGATGTGCATCTTGGGTAGCAACAATTCATACTTCTCACTAGACCAAGACACAATGGCTGACAAAGACGTTTCATTGCATGTTGTGTAGCTTCTTGTGAAGGGTGGATTACATCGGTTTGGCACCCAATCAACCAAAAAGTGTATTTTTGCCACACTAACAAAGTTATCAGCTCCAAATGACAGAAAAATGTCTGAGCATAAATATGACAATGTCTGGTTTCTGAACAAGAGCATGGGATCACAAGGTCTAGCCACTGTGTTCTAAAATTCATAATGATTGGTTAATTAGTTTAGGAATTAATCCTGTATACAAAAATATATAAACAGATCTAACTTTATAGAAATAAAAATCCAGTGTTTGTCAAATGTTTCAACCTATGAAAATAGATATCATATAGGAATAAGGTAATAATTTGTTGTTTGCTTATTACCTTATTCCATTGATATCAACTCATTCTACTATTGTGCAATTCACAGTCACAACTCAAATAATTCATTATAACCGGTTTCCTTACCAGTTATAATTGCAACCCTATTTTCATCTGTATTTGATCCATTTATATTATAAGAGACATTACTGTTGATCTCTTCAACTGACTGGACTGAAAAGAGAGAAAAAATATTGAATAACAATAGAGGACAAAACAATTAAAATGAGATTGAAAAGTGAAAACCGCAAAAAAAGTTTGGGTAAGGGTAAAAATATTTGATTGAATAAGCCTTTGAATGATACATATTTCTCAAATTAAAACTCATTATATTTCAAAGATAATTAATTTGACTATTTTTGTCATCAGAGAAAGTGACTGAAGCTCAAATGAATTTTAATTTTAAACAATGGAACTTATACATCTTTTATTTAAATATCAAATAACAAAATGTAAAGATTACTAAACGTTTATAAAACTTCAATTTTGAGATGGCTGCACTTAAAAATAGTTTCCTTTTATTTTCATTACAATAAACATTCAATACAACAAATCAATACAAGCGAAAGAAATTTATTTTGACTACTATGTTCATCATGCTTATTATATACGCAACGTTTCAACCGATATAACTTATGACATTCTTCAAGTGTATCTTTTCAAATTTGAGAATCTTTATGCTGAACTCAGAAACTTGTATAGAATTTTTAATTGGACTCTTTATTTAATCCATAAGTTCAGTTTGAAATTCTTTTTGAGTTTGATATAAAGATTTCAAAATTTGAAAAGATACACCAAGCAAAACATTGTAAATGTAACAAGCAAAACTTAATCCAAACCATCAATCCCTGTCTAAAAGTTTGAAAACAAAAATAAATTGACAAACAGACAGACAGGCATGCAGATAAATAATAGAAATTTAAAAACGGCTTTACTTCATTTCAATCAAAACTAAAGTCGAACATGCAAGACAATCAAAACTCTTCAAACAGCTTCACATATTTATTAAAAAATAAAATTAAAATAATTTTCATTTTTTATGTAATTGTGAAGATTTACTAAGTTTATAAGACAAATGCATAAAACAGAATAAAAAAAGGCACATGCATTTACATCTGTTTCCTAATTTACAATATGTTTAAGTTTTCACAGTGTATTTTATTAGATGAAAAATAATAACATTGGCTTTACAAAGAAATGAGAAAAATAGACAAAAGAAAGAAAAAAATGAAAAACAGTTTTAGCTTTGAAATGATTTTGCAAATGATTATTAAAAATGAAAAAACAAAAAAACAAAAAGAAAATGAAAGTTTTTCATTACTCTCATTATGTAGTGTAACTGTTTTACAACAACTTCAACTTGTATACATCAAATTGTCATATTGGTTTGTGACTGTCGTGCATGTTGTACTGATTTTGTTTACATATTGTGATTACTCAAAGACTATTGTTGTTGTATTAAAACTAGCTGATATATCAATCTAGGTAGATTATACTTCATAATAATTATGCAATTAACAATTTTGGATGAACCCAATCTAGATTAATGCACGCTATTAAAATTATATTGGATTTCATTAATTATGTAGATAGATTAAATCAACAGGTGAAAAATAAAAAAGTGACATTTTAAACTATTCAAATGAGATCACAATAAATGCATCCAGAAGTATTGAAAGAAATCTATCTGAATTTAAACTTACAATTATCTATATAGCATGGACGATTGTGTTGGTGTCATACTGCATATTAAATTATTGAGATTTAGTTCTGGTCGAAGAAAGGGAACTCCATACATGAGAAATTTATAACCATATTGAGTTTGTAACTATATTCTGAGTGGTAGATACATGCTAGCCGCTACAAAGTGGATAAAGTCGTTTTCATATACTGAATAGAGGAAGGAATAAATTTCTAGGCAGAAATAAAATTATTTGAACATGCGTTCTTGATTATTTTTGATTAGTCAACAAATTTCTCAGAGTGTTCCTGTTAATGGATTTCACTTGATGTATGGGTTGTATGTATTTTGGAGAAGGTCCTCTCAATTACAATTATTCCAAAAATTAGAACACTCAATATTTTGTAATACGGAAATGAACAGATATTCATCATAATCCAATCATGCTAGAGTCTGAGATCTTCATGACTCTCATTGCCATCTCACTCTCTTCTCCATTGAATCAGATTTTCAATAGATTTAGTGTGGGACATTTATTAGTTACTTGATCTCACTGAACTACATCTGTTTTGGTATCCCCAAAAACATACAGATTACATGCATGCTCTTATTTTCTTAAAATTGATGATGAAAACTAAAATTGAATTACAATATTTATTAATTCAAACAAAGAATAAAACTAAAGAATGTAGATTCTTACTCCTTAACCCAAGGATTTTCAAAGATAGGCTCTTTTCATCGGAGGAAAAAAAATCAGTAAAAAAATGTATTACTTGTTATCATAACTTTGAAAAAAATAAAATAACTAAGGCATCAACAATAGAATTAAAGAAAATTAAAATGTCAAAATAAAAGTTCAAGCAATTAATGAAGTTACACTCTATAAAGTCCAAATGAAAGAATCTGCAATCATGGATCAGAACGAAGTCCAAAAAATCAATTAATAATAAAATGAATGATCCAGAAAATATTCAAAATATTCCTAGGGAATAAATTTCTTGCTATTATGAGTTAATAAATATTGTAATTGATTAAATTTTTATTTTCATCATCAAATTTTTTGCATTTTTAATTGCTCTATCTAGTATATTGAGCTTTCTATTATCATTTCGATAGGTTCTAATATAAAGATAATATTTATCTTTGAAATTTTATTCATATTATATTTTATATGAATAAAATAGACATTTTATGTTTATTATTTTATTTGCTGATCATGGTTTTCAAAATCCTATCACACTTACACATATCAGATTAAATAGACATTTTCCCCAAATCATGTTGTTTTGAATTTTCATTTATTTCTTGAGTTTGTCATTTTGTGAGAGGATTACAAAACATGTGTACAAAGTTTGATTAAATACAGAAGACACATCGGAAAAGAGAGATTTGAATGGCAAAACAACTCTTTTCCCCAATCAAATATACAATATCATATCTCATAATAATTCAATGTTAAAAGAAAATGATACTCAAAGACAAAAACACACGCACAATAAAATAAGAAAAAGAAAACAGTTTGATATAAAACTAAAATTATAACACAAGGACAAAAAGAGAACAAAATATTTATAGAAATGCAAATAATTTGAAAATCGTGTTCAGAAAAATTAGGATAAAAGCAACTGAATCAAATTCTATAAAGAGAAAAAGGCAATACTTGTATTAAAGAGACAGACATGTTAAAAAGAAAAAAAAAGAGGCAGACATGTTAAAAAGAAAAAAAAAGGATAAAAGTGGGCAGGCAATCAGATGGTTTAAGAATAGCATGCTGAAAGAGAAATTTGAAAGAAAGAAAAAGTTAATGTCAAGAACGAATATTTGTTTTTGTCAAATAAAATAATCTCAATATGAAGATAAGAGAAATATCAAAAATGAAGCCAAATTAATTTAGGTTTTTCTAAACTTTTATTTAATTATTTCCATTTTGATATTGGGTTTATTTTTTAAAATATGTTTGGCTTTGCCATTGCAGTAAAATAAGAAAACATTATAAGAAAGAATTAAATTCCTTCATTATTTAAATATAAGATTGTTTATATTCTGATACTGCCTTAATTAGTAAAAATTAAATAAAAGACATTTTAAAGAATAGCTATACATATTGATTTTACATATAAGATTGATTTTGAAGACATTCTGTGTGTGTGTGTGTGTGTGTGTGTGTGTGTGTGTGCATGCGCGCACTTTCAATCTTTGTTTCATTAACTACAACTAGATATACCTGGCATTTCAATCTTTGTTTCATTAACTACAACTAGATATACCTGGCATTTCAATCTTTGTTTCATTAACTACAACTAGATATACCTGGCATTGTCTTGGACTCAATAAAAACCCTTCTGTACTCTTGCTCCCATCCCTGAACACCATTTACCATTTTCATGTTTCAATTTCAATAATTTTCAAGTTATAAATGAATAAAATAAGCATAATAAAATATCATGTTACCTTCGCCATGAATTTCAGCATGAAAACAGATCCCATAATATTATTGTACAATCTAATGCAAAATAAATTCCACTATTGAATTATTATGAATATTCATCTCATTAAAAAAATTATTATGAATATTCATCTCATTAAAAAAATTATTATGAATATTCATCTCATTAAAAAAATTATTATGAATATTCATCTCATTAAAAAAATTATTATGAATATTCATCTCATTAAAAAAATTATTATGAATATTCATCTCATTAAAAAAATTATTATGAATATTCATCTCATTAAAAAAATTATTATGAATATTCATCTCATTAAAAAAATTATTATGAATATTCATCTCATTAAAAAAATTATTATGAATATTCATCTCATTAAAAAAATTATTATGAATATTCATCTCATTAAAAAATGTGTTTGATCTTCGTTTTCAATTGCTCCCTTGACATTACAAAAATAATTACAATCATAGCAGAAAATGACCAGGTGAAATATGGCCAGCAGATTCCTTTCTCATAAGTAAATACAATAAAATATATCCAAAATAAGTCACTTCCATTTCACTTTCAAATTTGTGTTGAACACCTTGTAATGTTTGCATAATATATCTCTTCTTCTAAAGTTGTACAAGCAGCAAAGTGAATGCCTGCCTCTTCTACGTGCTGTGTGTTTTGGATCGTTTTTCTCTTTTATTCATGTTAAATTCACTTATTCGTATCACCCATCATCACCGTCGTCATGAATGTTAAGGATTTGTGCTGTTGTGGACGCATCTTAAATTTAAAAGTTGTACAAACGGCGAAGCGAATGACTGTCTCATCTACGAGCTGTGTGTACTTGATTGTTTTTTTTTTTAAATTTATGTTAAATTCATTTATTCATACCAACAATCATCATTGTCATCACGAACGTGTGTATATGCATATGTATGTACATGCGTGTGTATGTGTTTATATGCATGTTGGCATGTGTGTGTACATGCGTATGTATGTTTGCGTACATCTGTATGTATGCATGTATGTGTGCATGCACATGTTTATTTCCATGTGTATGTAAGGCGGAAAGGGCTCTCGTAAGCCATGGTGAAGGCAACCCCTCTAGGAGAAGCAAATCTCTGATTTAAAAAAACCATAAAGCGGGAGACCAGTACCCGCATTAAGCTGTTTTGCAGTTTGACTTGTTGCTGGCTATCTTGCTCTTGCTTGTTGCTGGATCTCAACATTTTGAATCGAAAGAGAGACTTAGCTGTCATACAAAGCTAAAACTCTGTAACATCATCTTTGTATAGATACTCCCTCAGACATTTGTCTATAAAAAATAGTCCTGTGACAATGGAAAAGTTGTGACGCGTGCAAGCCTGAAATGCTGGGAGCATGTAATAATTGATCTGCCATCATTATACGTATGTATGTATATATGTGTATATATATATATATATGTTTGTGTGTGTATGTATGTGTATGCATATGTAGGTATAGGTATATATGCATATGTGTGTATATATATATATATATATGTTTGTGTGTGTATGTATGTGTATGCATATGTAGGTATAGGTATATATGCATATGTGTGTATATATATATATATATGTTTGTGTGTGTATGTATGTGTATGCATATGTAGGTATAGGTATATATGCATATGTGTGTATATGTATGTATGTGTATATATATATATATATATATATATATATATATATATATATATATATATATATATATATATATACCAATGACCGTCTTCAGTATCATGTCTGCTTGAGCATGTGAATTAACTGGCAGGACTAAAAAGTCATCTTCGGGCACATAGACTTTCACTGACTGAGGGAGTGGCACTCGTCTGACAAGACGTTGCAATCATCATCATATATCTTTTTTACATTTCTTAAATGTCAACACTTTCTAATTCATAGACTCATTATGGAATATTCAATTACAATAACATTTAATTCATCGAATATTAAGTCCAATTTTGTTTTTAATTCTTTACTTTAAGAGCAAGATCATCAAGAAAATATTTTTGTACAAATAATTTAGGATTTCTAAAATTGATATTTTATATTTTTCATTTACAATGAACACTATAGTGCAACAAAATCTAATAATCAAAACACATCTTTTCTAATTCTAATGCATTCATCATGTCATGCTTGGAAACTAAAATCTACAGTTTTGTTAATTACCATCTACTGAAAGTTAAAATCCTAGTTCAGATGTTTCAAAATTCTACCATGACAAAGAAAAGTAAGAGCATAGTAATTTTAAAACCAAATATATTTGAAGCATCTTAACCTAATTAATGCTAGTTGGTTGGTTGTTTTTGTTTTACGACATATCAACCTTTTTCAGGTTATTTAATGCCGAATCTAGTTATTTTGAGGAACGATTTTTAATGGAGTATATATTTTTTTAAAAGTCAGATTCTATTTAACCCATAGTTGGGACCCTAACAGGTACTACCACTCCGGGTCAGAGTGGACCTGGGAGCAATGGCAATTAAAGGGTGGCTCCACAACCCCCAAGGCCCGCAAGGTGGGGCCTCACCATCGGATATAGTTTTAGGTTATATGCATAACCAATTAATGCTAGTAGCTGAACGGAACATATTTAATATGTTGTCACTCAAATATTACATCTTTTCAATATTTAATATGTTGTCACTCAAATATTACATCTTTTCAATATTTAATATGTTGTCACTCAAATATTACATCTTTTCAATATTTAATATGTTGTCACTCAAATATTACATCTTTTCAATATTTAATATGTTGTCACTCAAATATTACATCTTTTCAATATTTAATATGTTGTCACTCAAATAGTACACCTTTTCAATATTTAATATGTTGTCACTCAAATATTACATCTTTTCAAACAAACAACACAGATTTCTTAATTGACTTTGTTCTGAAAAGGATGTTTTTTCATTAAAAAATTAAAAATAAATCATATTTATTTCTTGCAAAAATAATGCTTGTAACTTTTCTAACATTTTTACTCCAATATTTGAAAATATTTCAAGTTTCTGGCAGATATACCAGTTATTTATTCATATAGCAAATCATTTTTTTACATTTAAAGTCCTGATAGTTTAGCATTAATTCAGTCTCATAATATTTTTCAACACTTTACAATTTTGATCTCCATTTTATAGCTTTCTTTTCCATGAAGAGGTAACATGATTCATAAATGATAAAAATCTGACCAAAACATGATGTTTCAAAATTAGAATAATGATTATATCAAAATTAGAATAATGATTATATCAAAATTATAATATGGGCACAATAATATTAAAATTAGAAAAAGGACGATAATATTTAAAGTATAATAATTACATAATAATATTCTCCTAATTTCAGGGTTTTTTTTGGAGTATTTTAAAATATTTTAGCTTTGTATGGAATTATATCCATAGTCATTAGACATGAAACAAGCAGGATTCCTTTAATTTCAATTTCTTATTAAGCTTGAATGGCAAAAGAACTCAAATATTTTTAGAAGCAAAATTAGAATAAGATTCTAGACATAAGATTTAGTATCATATTTTGATTTTAATCTTCATAAGATTATATATATATATATATATATATATATATATATATATATATATTATATATATACACACAAAGACACACAAACAAAGATCATTCAGCATTGCACAGTTGTCCAATATCTTGAACATAAAGAAGCAAAGTATTTGTAATATGCAATAAATTCAGTGGTAACTTTTAATTTAGCAAATTCGGTTTTATACCCAGTAGCAAAATTCTATCAAATCTTGTACTTATTTGATTATTTAAGATAAATGCATTTCACTAATAAATTGTTACAAAGAAAACAGTGGGTGGGTCAGGTTAACTAACTCTTTCTGTTAGAAAAAAACACTACATTTGTCATTTAGCAGAACATCCATGCCCCAAACAGATTTGCCGCCACATGTAATCAGCCATCAAAACTAAAAATCACTTTACCTGATATTTATCTATGTTAAAAAAATTATTTTGGTTTGTTTGTATTTTTCTTTGAAAGTCGACAATGCTAATTAAACAAAACGATCTGCATGTTTAAAGTGCAAATCCACCATTTTTTACTGATGTTTAAAAAGTTTTTTTTTTTGTTTTTCCTTCACAGTTGGCAATGTAAACAAAGGAAAATAAAGAAAAATAAATAGAAAGATGGATTCCAATTAATTTATTAATAAATCAACAAACTATATATGTTTCATGCTTAGTTGATAAATTTATTTCTGGTCATAACATCCTAAATATATTAATCAAGTTCTTTTGCTTAAATCGCCTTTCAAATATTCTTAATAGACAAAATTAGTTGTTATTCTGAGACACTTCTCTACATTTCTATTATTTAATAATTTCAATATAAAAATGCTATTTGTTAATTAAATCCCCTTTTTTTTTCAAATTGAAACAATGTTTTTGTTTTTTTTAAGAAATATGTATATATTTTTTAGAAAGTAAATACAGATATTTTGAATTATTAATATAAAAAATGTTCAGCTAAGACCTAGTCAATTTGAAAGTTTGTGGTTTGTTTTTATTTGGAAAGATTTGAGTGATATTCATTATGCACTCCTTTCCACTGCAAGAATAATTCCATATTAAAATATTAAACAAAAATAAATAAGTAGAGAAAAATGAAGACAAGACACAAATTCAAATAAGTAGTTTAAAACCAGGCATTCAAACTAAATTTCTCGTGCAGCAAATTAAATGAATCTATTTCAGTTCAAGTTTCAATTATTTCAAAGATTATTCTATGTCAATGATTAATTGAATAAAAATATTAGTCAATTAATTTTTTAATTTTAATAGAGAATAATATATGCAATAAATTAATTGTTAGGATGTACAACAATGAACAATATTTACTTTGCAAATAATAATCATATTAATAAATAAATAAGAAGAATAAGAATAAAAGAAGAATAAGAATAAAAGAAGAATAAGAATAAAAGAAGAATAAGAATAAAATAAGAATAAAATAAGAATAAAATAAGAATAAAATAAGAATAAAAGAATAAGAATAAGAATAAAAGAAGAATAAGAATAATAAAAATAATAATAAGAAGAATATAGTTTAATAAACTTGGTTGGTTTGTTTATTGTTAAGTATAAGTGAATGCCTAAAATGTATTAAATCGTCTTACAAAAAAATACACACCTGATTGATTTATAGATTTAACTCTCGGTTAATATTAAATTATAAAGAAATATCAGTGATTTTCAATATGGTGGATGTGTCTTCTTTACACTTTTACAGATACAAGATTTCTTAGTGATGCATTATGGTTAAATATTTTCTTTATATAAGATTTTTATTTTTGTTTGAGACAATTTTTTGTTTGTCTTATTCAAGAGTGCCCCTCCATTTTTTACAAAATTTGTAATTTAATTTAAAAAAAATTATTTTATCATGAGTCCCAGATGATGTAAGCACGGGATGAGCACCAATTCATTTAGCTATGTGCTCACCAATATACATCGATGCCCCTGTTCAGTCTCAAGAGACAATAGATACCCCTTGTAGGGGTAGCTGCATGTAATTGTAAGGCAATGGTTGAGCAATCCCAAACCACCCCTCTATTGTTTGAGTCTAGTGGCAAGAAGAAATGCTAGACAATTGGAAACAATACTGAGATAAGCAGACTGCACCTGGAGTTCCCAAATGGTCACTCATTTTAGTACTGACCAAGCTCACCATTACTTAACTTTAGTGATCTAACGGGAACTGGTGTGTCAACATGATTTATGCTTATAAATCAATTTTGTCTTTTTTGCCTTTTTGTGTGACAAAATTCTTCTTATTATCCCCCACCCTTTATGTCGAGTTTTATTTTGTTCAGACATTTTCTCTTCACTACCAAACCAGTTCTGTAGATGTACCTTTGAGACACCATGCAATCAGGCATTTGCAACATGATGATCAATGCTGACCTCTACATATCGGGATGTCCACCTTTTTAATATCTTTACATGTTAGGAAGGTTTGACATGCATGTTGCATAATATGTATAGTATTACATGTGAGCATAAATACATCCTGGTATATTATAAGCATGGTTTTACTTTCATTTTTTGTTTGCCTCTTTTGTTTCTGTGTAAAAACAATTAAGAAAGTGATAACATCAAAACTCACTCAAATCAACCATTTATTATTCAAAGATTGTATTGCTTATATTTCTAGTAGTGTTATCAAATCCAATAAAACTTATATTAAATGAATAAAAGTCTTATCATAAAACACTAATGTTGATTAAATGAGTATAACATAAAACCCCAAGAATTCATGCACAAAGTATAGAGGGAGATAAAATGAATAAACAAAAAATTGTTTCATTGTTTTGATATTTTGATTATTAAGATACAAATAATCACTATGAAGTTAAAAATTAGAAAGAAATAATATAAAGACAAATTATACTGCAAAAAATGCTCAAAGGTTTTTACAAAAGTGAAAATGTTTAGTAAAACAAAATGGTTAAACATCAATATCTTTTTATGAATATAATTGCATTTATGCATATAATGGTTTTAGATCAGATTTAATATAAGAAACTGATGTTTGTATTTTCGGAATGTATAGCATAAGTATAATTATTAAATTTTATGAACTCCATGATTAAAGTCTGAACTCACTTTATCTATATACACATACTTTATTATATAAACACTAGGAAATTCATTAACTTCATTAAGCAAAATTATGAAACTGAATACCAATGTTAAGTAAAATGGTAAGTTCATTAAATTAAGAAATATAACGAACATAAAATATTAGAAATAAAACCATAAGTTAAAAACACTGACTCAAGATTTATAACAATGCAGAAAAAGCAGAACGAAGATTTCACTTTGATTTATGGCTCCACTTTTGTATTCCTTTTTGAGGAGGGTGAGAATGTCTCAAAAAATTGTGAAAGAAATTACACCATTCAGGATATTTTTAT
This sequence comes from Euprymna scolopes, assembly GCF_053919585.1. Classification (NCBI taxonomy): domain Eukaryota; kingdom Metazoa; phylum Mollusca; class Cephalopoda; order Sepiida; family Sepiolidae; genus Euprymna; species Euprymna scolopes. The sequence continues at coordinate 43,796,353 of NC_136496.1, read as the reverse complement.
TTAGTAATAAGTCTCATATTTATTGATTTGATACACACAAGATTTTTTTAAAAAAATAAGTAGATTTTGTGAAGATTTGTAACTGAAATACTGTCTTTGTTTATACTTACACCATTCCATTCATACACCTTCATAAATACCTATATATCTGTTTACCAGTAATGTTTCAAGCAAACTACTTTTGTCTTTTAAATAATTAAAAGTTAAAATGATAAACAATAATAAGTCTAACTTTGAAAACATAAAAAACAATAAATGAAATGTAAAATGATTTGATTAATTTTTCATGTTAAAGTAATTAGTATTTCTTTAAATATCAGCAAATTAGTGTACACACACAGGTAAGTATAATTGCATAAAACATTAGTAATTAATGAATAATAGTTGTAAATAATGTTAACCAAATTAGAAGGATTAGCAATTTTAATTTTTAGATAGAAAACAAACTAAATATTAATCAAATAGTTGAACTTTTGCATCATTTTCTGAATGCTAATAGATGCAATAAATGTTTGCATGTTTGTTCACCAAGTGAAGATGAGTTAGCAGATTTGAATTCCATTTGTAAGGACTCATTTTCCACTGCAATTTTAAAAACTATTGAAGTGTCTTGGTTGAACCAATTTAATTCTAATTATTTTCCATGTTGCATTATCTTCTCTTACTGATGCTAAGTCAATTTTCCACTCAATATTAATTCTTTTTGTGACAAAAAAAAAAAAAAATCATAAAGACAAGAGTACTTTCAATAAAATTTGTAGTGATGTCATTGCATCCTACCAATTAATTTTTTTCCTCCAAAATTATTAAAATAAATATTTTTCCAATAAATTATTTTTAAAAGATTTGTTATAATCTTCTAACTTAATCCTAAACCTAAATGAAAGCCACTCAGACTATTAGTAGTAAAAAAGTTTTGTTAAATCCCCTAAAATGTTAAGAGTGCTCAAAAATGGGGGATCATTTTACATCAAATTTACAAAAATTAATCCCCATTCTAAAATAACTGTTTTTTAATCCTTATTTCCACTAACCTTTTTAAACGGTTCACAAGTAATCACCTAAAAATGTAGAATCTAATTGGGAGAGGGGGGCAGTGGGGGTGGTAATGATACAACAAATGCTGTTAATCTACAATTGTACCAAAAAGCATTTTTCTCATTATGGTTTTATTATTTTTATTTAAGATATAGTAGTAAATAGCAATACAAAACCCTAAAATAATCAAAACAAAATTGCAGCAAGAATATTCAAAAATACATTTTATACACCCAAACACCATCAGCTGACAAAGAAATTATTAAAGCTGATGAAGATAGAAGAATGCGTTGATTAAAACATGGAGTTCAATTGTTTGAATAATATTTGGTACGTATGAAATAGGGGAAAGACAAGTTATGATTGTTAATTGGAGAAAATAACTTGATCATGCCATATCAGTTTTGTAAAGATCATTGAAAATAAAAATTTAGACACAGGAACTAAAGACACTTTTTGCTTCAACAAAAATGTATGGGATATATTTTCCTGCTATTTATAATTAAAATGGTAATTTTTCAGAGTTTAAACTGTATATGTGCATAATGTGAATAAATGATATAAAATTGTTTAATTCAATTTTATTTAATCAAACATTATTTATGAAGTAATCCCTTGCCTGTTAAAATACAGATTTTATTGATATTTATTTATAACTGCTAATGTCTATCTTAAAATATATTAAATGGATATTTTGTTGCACTGTTAATGTTGATTGTTCTTTGCATTGCTTAGAATACCTAACTCATTTGCATAAGTATTCTTTATTTCAGAAATAAGAATTACAGGCTGCATAAGGTAATTTCACACTAATTTCCATATTCTATAAAACCAAGATTGCTTAAAATATAAATTTATTTTTTTACAGGACTGACAGCCAATTATATTTTTTTTTCAGATAAAACAAAATACAAATAATGGCAGAAAAGAGTGACCACTATGGAAGATGTGATGGACTTCAATTATTCCAAGTGGATTGTCTATAATAATTATAAGAAATTTGAACATGTAGTATCTGGAAATCCAGAAAATGCGGAAAAACATGATTGTAAATCTGATTCTATTGAGACTGAAGATTTTGAAGAGATGGTCAAGCAGGTGTGTTGCTGCAAATTTAATTAAAGAGGTAAGAGCCTCTGTAATTTCCTTGGTAAATCAGATGACAAATAAGCAGGAATGCATACAAGATTCAACATTATGGGGCAATGGTTCAATTCAAACTTTAAAAATGATTTTATGAAAGGACACAAAAAACAGGTATGTAAAAAACATTGCTCCCAAAACTTGTGATTTGAAACAATATTCAATATATATTTCATGATAATGCTATGATAAATTCATGTATGATTTTGTTGTAATTCAAAATGTGTTTCTGAGCTAAAAATGATGAATTTCTTAAAAAAAATTATGGAAAATATAGAAGCATGTAAATTATAAATGATAGCATAATTTTAATATTTTGGGCAGTCATTTGCACTTTATTAAAAAATGTACTTTTAAATAAAAATTGAAACTTATGAAAAACTGGATATTTATAACTTTAAAATATCACTCATTTCAAATATTCTTTGATTTCACTACAGGTGTGTAGCAAACTCATGTGAAATGATACATTTGAACTGCAAAGAGAATTTTTCTTCTCTGCCGTTATAGTTTACAATGTGTATCTTTCATGTACTTATTAAACTCAAACACAAATGATTTGACTAATTCACAAGAAATTTTGTTAAATGTTTGCATACATATTTTTTCCTTCTTGTTCATTTAACATGTTTTTCCACATCACATGTCAGTACCAAGTGACTTGCTACATTAAATTCTACCACTTTTGTTATCACTTGTGGATGTGAATAAATATTTTATAGACAGACATGAAAGTTTAAAAAAAAAACACTATATTAAAATCCTGCATTTACTGAAAATATTTAATCTAATTATTATTGTTAGTTCTTTTGCTATTTACAAATTGCCTTTAAAAAAATGAGTTATACAATTTTTCTTATTAAAATAAAACTTTTTGAATTAATAACAGAAAAATCAAATTGATTGTTTTGAATGTTTTTTAAAAATTTCTTTTTTAAAATGAAGATCAAAATTTTTAGAAAAATGATTTATCTTGATAAGTCTGAGAAAAATTGTCTTGTAATCTTTTTCTTCCTTAACTTTCTTTCCAAATTTCCAAATTTTTTAACCAGATCTTTTAAAAAAAAGATGTCAATGTTGATAGATGTGAGACATTAACAAGACTGATAAACTGTATCATTTAGGATTGACCTTAGAATTCTAACCATTATTCATAATTTGATTGGCTAAATTTAGCAAGTAACATTAATGGTATGAACCTGTTAATGAATGGTATGTCTCTAGTTATTTATAATGTCAAGTGTTTTTTAAAGTAAAGTTTTATTTAGCATGACATTTGTTAAAAAAAAAAAAAAAGTTGCTATAATAAAAAAGGGTTGAGGGAGCAAAAGAATTGAATAGAGAAAGAGATAGAGAGAAAGAAGATTCTGACACTGCCCCTGTTGAGCAGCTTTGTTTATTTGCTCACTTTCTATGGCAGGAATGCTGTCCGGAACTTTTTGGAATGGTTCTCTCTCGTTTTCTTCCTGGAGAGGAAGACTTTGAAATTGTTTGCACTTTGCTAAAACAAAAAGTGTGGGGAGTAAAGTTACCGGGGAAAGGGGAAAAACAGATAATAGTGGCAAATAAATAGTTAGACATGATTTTTTAAAAACGCAATTTGTTGAATGAATCTGAAATTGACTAATTACTGGGTCAATATGTAATAGACACAATTGATGCAAACATAAATATAAACATTTACACATACATACATATACATACATACACATACATACAAATGTAGATATTTAATAGATAAAGATTCACCTGGTAGAATGCCAAGTGTCGGAGTTTATTATGCTGTTCCAATCTTCATAATTGGAAGGGATTTAACAGTTGGAAATCTTGGCCTTGATCAGCTCTTAAACATTTGGATGAGGAAGAAATAGTCAGCCACACCCATCACAAATTTAAATCCGAGATCTTATCTATCATTTATTGATATGTGCATTCTTTTGGCTCAGAACAAAGTGTAGTATGTGTTCTAATATACACATCTTTTCTGTCCTCAATCAGTGAAGGAGAAATAATTCTAGAGGCGATTTTTATATTTTTTTGTCCCAATCAAGAGTGTTCGTTTTTGGGAACCTGTATTTTACCCCCACATTAGAAACTGTCTAACTGCCCTCGTGAGGAGGCAAGTAAATAGGGATATGTTGCACCAAAATATATAGCTTAGCAACTAAATTTAAATTCAATCTTCAAATCTCTCTTAAATTACAAGACTTTGCTAAGAAATCAACAGTCTACTTTTCATATTGGGTTCTATCTGACTGAGATCATTCCCCTGTCAACCATCTCACAAATAATTGCATCTATAACTTTATACTAGACATGAAAACTATTGATTACTGGCAAGAATTAAGTAACAGAAGGCATTTGTTGATTCAATTTGATATTCCCATCTCCGGGGAATATTTCATCAATCAAGTTGGTTTTATTTGATAAAAAATAAAACACAAATTATTTACATGTTTCAATCTGTTATCTCCATGTTGATTGTTGTTATATTAATTGACAACATTTTGATTAAAATATACTTTGGTTTTCTTCAGGTGCACCTTTGTCATAGTTGCTAATCTGTCATTAATTTTGAACAAATGTTTTTATTTAATCTACTTAGTTAATTTATCTAGTGTTGCTTTAAAAGAGATTGAACTTGCAACCTCTAATTAGAATTCACTCTAGAATAACTTATAACCAACATCTTTATTCAATAGGCTATTACTATTCAGTAAGATAATCGAAAGTGATTTTTAGAGGATTTATAAACTGATACTTTTTATTGTTTTCATTATGAAAACAATAAAAACAAAAAAGGTTTGTTTATAGATCCTCTAAAAATCATTTTCGATTTTTTTGTAGAAAACAGATTCTAATAATGATTTGATATAAAAATTATGTTTTAATTAAAACTATATCAGCAAATTACAAGTGGATTAAGAAAGTGTTTTAATGTTTATGAAAGAGAGAATTCAAATTAAAAACAGGACGAAAACACAATACATGCAAATTCAAATTATACATAAACACACACGTTATGCATGTACTAATGGCAACTCAAGGTTATCTTTGTCAGCCCATTATCATTTATAACAAAATATATTGTAGTTATAACAAATTAACGAATTACAAACACTTTGATATTTTAATATTGCTATAATTCTATAAAAGTAAACATCTTTAAAAATAATTAGTCATGTATCAAAACGAGCAAGAACAAATCTTTGATATATTTGTCTATGTATTGCCCTTATTTTTTAGTTGATTTCCTTAAACCAAAATGGCAGATGTTAAGAGTTTAGTTTGATTTTGCTATCTAGCTCATTTCTAAGAACACACATATTTATGTTCAAGCCCTACAAAATGTCATCTTTTTTTAACTCCTACATTCTGCTAAAAACATTATATTGAAATACCTCATTTAGAATGGACATTTGAAAACAATTTGTTATAATAAATATGTTCTTTGATAAACAGGGTATAGAAGTTATTTTAGATTTTGAAAAAAAAAAAAAATGATGAAATTAAAGGAAAATATACTGCATATTAAGTGTATATCCAGTTTGATCAGAGCTGTAATTTACACAGATAAGATATTAATTTTAATTTAATTTATTTTTTTAGCTTGAACTTTGATTTTTTAGCTTCAAATTTACTTAGGCTGTCCAGTTAATTGTATTTCATTGTTTTCTTTCTTCTTTAGCTTGATAAGACAAAATTCTACTCCAGCCTATTTTGTTTCCTTTTTACCTTTCATATGAACAGTACAAAGGAAATGTATCTCAATTTTTAAGCACAAAGGTAAAACCCAACTGAATGATTTTATTGCCTAAGTGGATATTTGAACATTAAGCCTCAACTTCCCCCTCCAAAGTTGCCATTGAAACATAAACAACATTCATGTTCATCCATTGAAACATAAACAACAATAAAAAACATTTTATAAAAGAACATTAGAAAAAAAATCATTAAAAAACATTGTAAATTATTTGTCTTGATATCAGATTCATCAGCATAATAGACCTCATGTTTCAGTAGAAAATATAAGAAAACAATTTGGAATTAATGTAAAAACTTTATAAAAAAAAACAACATAAAAACAAATATATATAATGTCTATAAAAAATCTTCCACTGCAGGATGAATAGATATGAAGTCAAATATGGCAAATAACTGTAAAAAAATTCTTGTTGACCTTTAAGAATTTCAAACAGACAACATTTTATTGGTTACTTCAGCCTTGGGAGGGAATATCTTTATATATATATACCTATATCAATATATACCTGTTTCTTTTTTTTCTTTCTTTTTTAATACAATGCCCCAACACCCAATTATCACTTATACAAGCAAATATATACTTTTTATAATGAAACTGAACAAATTTGGGAGAAGGATTACCAGACAATCATTATACTCGGCATTGCTGGAGAAGTAGTAACAAATTTATTTCTAACAATAATAATTGATTTTCTACTGTTATCACATGCACGGGAAATGTTACTGTAAAAATAAACAATAAAAAAACTAATCAGGTAAAACTATTTAAAACAGATATAAGTGATATATAAAATTGTATATAAATGAATAAATGTGAAACTTTTTTCGATTTATCATATCTATATTACCATCAAAAAGCACTCACTGTTACTTGAATCAATATACAAATGTTTTGAAATACTGAAATAAGGTAGAGAGGAAAAACACAAACAGCTATTTGCACACTTAATTTGTATAACTATAAAATAAAACTTTCTAGAAAATATCATGTTCATTAATTTTAAAGAGTAACTTAAATGAAAACTATTAGCTTTAAATTCTACCATATATTTATATTAAAGAAATGTAATATAAGTTATATATTTAAAAAGAATCCTAACAATTAATAGCTGAATCGTGTGTATTATTTTGCTTGTAAAATATAAATCTGTTCTTTAATTATATTATAGGAAATTAACTGTTTTATACTTTTATTAAGAAAAATAACTAAAAATATATCCAAATATTCAAAACTTGTGTAGCTAAGAAATAAAAATGTAACCCATTTGAATATTGATTCAAACCCAACAACTGACAATTATTTCTATTTGATTAAATTTGTAAGTATAATTTCAAACAAGAGTTAATTAATAAGATGTATTTTTGTAAAACTGATATGCAATTTTAAATTTTCCCAACTAAATTTTAGAAGTAACCATTAAAAGCATCATACAATGTTGTTTTGAGAATGCAATATTAAAAAGATTAGAAAAACAAAACATGTTAGAGAAACAACGAAATGACCAATTGCAATTCAAAGTTAGAAAATTGTTAGTCATGCAGCTAATAACACTGCAAATATAACATTTGAAAAAAATGAATATGAAAGTTGTGAAATATGATTTCCTATTAAAAATTAATGTTTAATGATCATGATGAGACACATTTTATGTCATGAACAAGTACCTTTATTATCCATTTATTATTGTTTGTTCATTGCAAGAGGTTTAGAATATTGTTTTTCTAACAAAGAAAATATTAATTCACATCTTTGTAATGAAATTTAGTTTTAATGAAAACAAAAACTTTTGAATTAAAATATTTTGTGCTTCTCCATGTCAGACTTAGATTGAATATGGAGGATTGTCATAAAAATAGCAAGAAACCTGTATGCTGTACTTACAAGGGAAAATAAGTACTATTCAACAAAAATTATGGAAATTCATCTAGCAGTTTTGTTTTCATAAAATTCAATTTTTAGCTGCACACAGAGTAGCATCATCATTATCATATTTAAGGAGTTAATACCTTTTTTTCACAGTTAAACAAATAAAAGGGTAAATTACTTCCCCAAAACTTTGAATTATCTCCCTTGGCTTCCATAATGATGCCAATCATGGCGGTGTATGCTGTGTATGGCTAAAAGTTTTATAAAAACAGAAGTACTGGGCGATCTGTCATAATTTTTAAGTTATTAATTTTAATAAAATAATAAATAATTTAGAATATAAATGCTAACATGGTCTGTTTATAAATATATATATAAATGCTAACATGGTCTGTTTATATATATATATATATATATATATATAATATACATATATATATAAATGCTAACATGGTCTGTTTTCAAGTTTTTAATAAAGCTAATATATCTATATTTTAAATGTGCTGACGTTATTTTTTTTTATAAAGTATGATCAATAATAATTTCATGTAATATAAACAATATTCTCTTCATAGCAGCATTTACCAAATGTTTAAGACCCTTTTTTACAATGAAAGATGATTGTTTAAATGTTATGAAATATTTATAACATGAAGTAATTTATTTCATCTTAATTTTGTAGTTGCTTTTTATTGTAACTTAGTTTGTCAAAGGTTGATGTAAATGTGGGTTTTCTTAGTAAAGCAATATTTTGCCCTGATCTTTTTAAGTCTTAAAATTAGTTCACTCGAACAAATAACAAAAAAAGTGAAAGAAATTTGATTTCAGAACAATTCAAAAGAACAGTTAAGTTTGTTTCATGAAAAAAAAAAAAAAAAGATTTCAGAAATGAATTACCTGAGTATAAATGAAAACTAAAATTCCCTGTATACAAATAAATTTTTAAAAATAAAAAAGACTGAGAATAATAACAAAATAATAAAGGTTAATAATGTTAAAGATTAATTCACTAAGAAAAATAATTTATTTTGACTTATGCCACTAAGAAATATAGTTTTAATGTAATGAAAACTATGAATCAATATTTTGTTTGTCTTTTGAAAATTTTTATTTTATCTCAAAAGAATAAAAATATCAGGAAATCAATATTTAATTAAAATAAACATTTGTGAATTTAATTTTAATCCTAAGAAAATATGTTGGGTGTATATAAAATTTTAGTTATTCGTTTTTGTTATAAAAATCTTCTGATAATTATTGGTTGAATACAAAATATTCAGATTATAAATAAACATTTTTTAAATTTACTTACTGAGTCACTTTTCTATGGAAATTTTATTATCAAATAGCAAAATGCTATTTAATTTTTCAACTAGTCTTTAGCAAAAAAAATTGTCATGCAAACAATCATTTCATGTAGACTTAAAGACAAACAATTCTAAAGATTGAACAAGTCAGTTAAAAATTTAGAAATTTGGCACTTTATCAGAGGAAATTCAATTTTTTTAAAAATATCAATTAATATTACCAGGAGAATACTTTCTTCTACCAAGAAAATATTATAAAATATTAAAGAAATTCTAGAAAATAACTTTAAAAAATGATAATTTCATATATGAAAGGATGACAATACTCAATTTAGCATAATGATTCTTGATTTGTCTGTGATTCAGGATTTAATCATTTATGAAAATTAAAGATAATTACGATAACTACCAATTCCAAAAAGTGTTAATACATATGATAAATTTTATTAAATAAAATATTTATTAAAGATAATTATATGAGTTGAAAATAATTTCTATGGATTTAATTTTAAACTAAAAATCTTATTTTAATGAAAAAATATGGATAGAACAAATGTGACTTACCAATAACTTTCTTTCTTAATCGAGGCACAAGAATAAAATGAATACCCGCAGCAACAAGAATCCCAGCTCCAAAGGTTATAATAAATACACCATAAAGAGGAATTTTATCAAAGCCAAGAACTGAAAAATAAAATAATTTCTGTAAATTTACTCAATAATAAAAAGTTATTTTTCTAATCAGATATAATTTTTAAAGAAAAGTTTCTTTGAATTTAATAAATTTATTCACAAAACAGAATTCAAAAATTAGATTCTTCTATTTGTGTTATACAGGGTGACCTCCGCCCCCCCCCCAAAAAAAGAGGCCATCTAGAACATATGTTGTAGAATGGAGAAAAAAAGAAAAAAAGGCCAAAGACCCTAGTGTTTTGATGTGATGTTTTGAATATAATAAACTAGTTATGACAAAAGTTTCATTTCAATCAGACAAAAAAAGCAAGAAACGGGGCCTAATTAGAGCTAATTAGATTTTTTATGGGTCACCCTGTATATTCGCTATCTGTACAAAGAATACATTTTGGATAACAAATTAGGTTTGATTACATAATTTGTTTTTGAAAACATATTCCTTAAATTAAAAATAAATCTGGTGTAGAAATGGAGAAATTGTAAAAGAATTAACTCCCAAGTGCACAAGGTATGGAGAATGAAATTTCTGATAAAAAATTTGATCAATATGTTCTGTATGTAGTGAGTAAGATTTTATGTATAAGATTTTCTTTATTCATTTTCAATTAACTGTTTATCCTCTCTCTAAAATATTCCTTTTTGTTTGATTAAACACTAGAATTTATTCTTGTTTCTCTAAGTATTAAAAATACCCATTTTCTTCCTTCCACCACCTTCCTAAAATTCAGCAAAGAAAAGATGTCAATATGACTGGAGAGTACAGTCCTTCCTTCCCCTTTATGTTTTGTTACAGACATGTAAAGCCCTGAGTTCACTTGTCTTATTCCCAAGTCTGGGCTTATCAAGCCCAAATCATTCGTCACAGCTTTGTATAAAAGCTACAAACCTCTGATTGTAAAACCTCTGCAAGTGGCTAGCAACACAATGTCTGAGACATGCACTTCGAGAACCTTACCCAAAAGAAAAAAATGATGACATTAATACTACCAATGATCACCTGAATCCTTCGCTAATCAGTTTGCATCCTGCCATTTGAACTCATAAAACCAAAAGAATCACTTTATCCATGAGCTTATCAAATTAGTTTTGTAATTAAATACATCTCAATAAAAAATCATGCAATTTTTAATTGCAAAGAATCAAAGAAAAAATAGAGACTTACTTTAAGTAAATATTGTTATATAATTATATAGAACCGAGAATTATATTAATGATACTTACGTTCAGAACCCTCAAAAAATATTGAGAAGAGGTTTACACCAACAGTGATTGCATAAAATGCTGGCAGAAATTTTAGTCCTGGTTCTAAAGGGTCAGGCTGAAAACAGAAATAAAATTAAATTAAAAAAACTTTACAAATTTTCACAAAAACAGGTTTAAAAATAGCAAATAAAATCTGAGGTTTCATTTTAATTGTCTTTGTAAAAATTGCTTGAATAGTATATATAGAAATGAAGACAAGACATCTCATTTTAACATTTAAAAACAACTTTATTGGTTGTCTTTGTTAGTGAGAATAAGGAAACAGGCTAGTCATGGACAGAGTTTGTGTGTAAAGACGGTGATTATACAGGCCTGTTGAAAGAGGAAAGTGTTCAGTGGATATGTGTTGAAGTTGGTAGTTGGACTGGGGCAAAAAAAATTAGAGAGTCCTGTAGTAAAAAGAATACATGTGTGTAACGCATGTGGAGATAATCATGTCAGCTCATTGTATTCATGCTAGCCTTGGGCCAAAGGGCTTGGGTGAAGTCATGCTCCAACAGAAGGTGTGCTTTCAGCAAGAGATGTGCAGAAAGAAAAGCGAGTGTGCTGTCGGTTTAACGTTTTATAAACTTAATCACATGACTGAGAGCTGGCTTCTGATTGGACAAACCAGAAGGGAAGTGTAATCCAAATCTCAAGCCATGAGAATTTGCTTCTGCTTATGTTTGTTGCAAATCCGTCTGCTACAAGTGGTAAGAAACTGAGTAAGGTTTCTCATTAGCTTTGATTATATTGTGTTATCAGCATATTTGTTCAGCTTGCCCTTTTGGATATTCTCCTGTATAACTCAACAGTCTAAAACTAGGTTGAGCAATGGAAATGGTTGCAACTTATCTTATCCCCACCATAGATGGATCAGTCATTGGCTAGGTGCCACCAACATTTCCCACAAGGTTTCCATTCACTTCTAATGCCTTTCATATAGTCATGTAACTTGCATCCACTCAGACCTTTATTTCAGCATCATTCACATACCGGTCTTTCAACAGAATCTAATTCAAATATTGCATGTCATCAGAGAAAGGTATCCCTGACCTCATTGTCCTATACCTTAGTTAGTAAACTTGCTTGGTGCTTAATAAATGCAGTTACCATTTTAAGCTCATGGAGAAATGTCTCATGAGTTTCCTGCACAGAGCAATGTACACGTCATTACATGAGGAAATGGTGGGCCATTTCTCCATGTGCAGCTAGCTTTAAGGTGGCAATTGCATTAATCAAGCACAAAGCAAGTGTGCTAACTAAATGATGGGACAATGAGATCAGGAATGCATTCTTAGATCTTTTAAAAAATATTCAGAGAATTATCATCAGAATTTAATAACATTTGATGGCATTTTTAAAATGTTTGATGGCATCTTTACAACATTCAATGGCAGTTAAACAAATTTTATTCTTTTTACCCAATAAAGTTTATCAAAATGTAAATTCCATTTGAATGGAAATAGGATTGAGCATAACTGAAGAGTTTCAAGGAATTGGAAATCAGGACAAAGGTATATTGACTTGAAGTCACAAATGGAAAAATAAAATCATATTTTAGGATTAAAAAAAAATGGAAACATTTTGAAGTGAAATAACATTTCTTTGGCTATATCATATCAATAAAATAAATGTTATATCATATCAATAAAATAAATGTTATATCATATCAATAAAATAAATGTTATATCATATCAATAAAATAAATGTTATATCATATCAATAAAATAAATGTTATATCATATCAATAAAATAAATGTTATATCATATCAATAAAATAAATGTTATATCATATCAATAAAATAAATGTTATATCATATCAATAAAATAAATGTTATATCATATCAATAAAATAAATGTTATATCATATCAATAAAATAAATGTTATATCATATCAATAAAATAAATGTTATATCATATCAATAAAATAAATGTTATATCATATCAATAAAATAAATGTTATTGTTGCAAAAAAAATGAAAAGTTATTGGAGTACGTCCCTTACATCAGGAACAATGGATTACTCAGACAAAGCATTAAGAATGAAATATTTAGAATGTTTAAGAGATTTGTGTGATGTCTTCATATTACCAAATTTATCAGGTAGCTGCTTATTCTTAGGATATGTAGGTAGAGATTTATTGTGAGGGATACTTTAATCATGGTGCATTTTAAAGCGTTTTATAAGGACTAGTTTAGCATCATTATATATTGTTTTTATTTAATCTTTGTAAAGAAAGATAAAAGTGATGCAAAACTTTTATTCAGGAAATTATTTGACCCATCCTGGGACAGGTATTCTTATAGTGTGTGTGTGTGTGTATGTGTGTGTGTGTATATATATATATATATATATATATATATATATATATATATATATATATATATAAGCAGTATTAATTAGAAAAACAAAATATCAAAATTGTTCTAAATTCTGTACTGATTTGTATAACCAATTTAGGGTTCAGGTTTCTCTCTCAAGATGGTATTTCAATATTGTTTATTATTTCCTCTTTGATTTCACTGTTTCAAAGTAAAAAGTAATTTGGAGATGTTTTCTTTGATTACAAATATAATTTGAAATCCAAATATAAATCTTTTATTTATTTCTTCATATTGTATTTGCAGCTATGATTCACACACATACATACCCCCCCCCCCCGGTCATCATCAGGTAAACTATCCCTGAACTTTCTTTCCCTCAGGTCCATCCTTATCACTTCCTACCATGTTTTTCTTAGTTTTACCTTGTAAATCAAACCTGTCACCTTAAATGTTCTACATCTGCTAACTCAAGAGTGCTACTCCCTTCTTTCAACATAGCCATATTACTCTTCTGCAAACATCTCTCCACACTGTTCAGATTTATTCTTCCTCTGAGGGCATTAGATCTAATCCTGACTTTAGCACTTACATTACACATCCATCATATTCTCAGATTATTTCTCTCCATGCAATGCATGTCCTCAACCTTCACCAGTCAGTTTTCACTCCGATGTAGTATCACACGGCATACATATGCCTGATCAACAGTGGTGATGCTCTGCTAGTTGGTAATGGTAAAAGTTCCTTGAACTTACTCCACTCTGTACTCCAACACAGAAAAACCAAAAAGAACTGCCACGTAATAATCATTCTATTAAATAACACAAACATCAAAAATAAATGCATGTCAAAGATGGATTTTCTTCTAAAAGTATAATTCGTTACAAACTCACAAGTCATTCGTTTGGATTGTTCCGACTATCGTTCTCATCTGGGATGTTAGTCTTAGAAATATAAGACAAATACTTCAAACTCCTCAGCTTAACGTTCACAGGGAACATGAATTGGAACAGATACACTGAGGGCATTGTTGCAAAAATGGTGGGCTCTCTCTACCATGCTAGAAAGTTATTTATGCCTAAGAGTACCCAAGGCCACCATTTGCCTATGTATGGATTATTGTTGCTAGAGCATCTGCTACTAGTCTCTCACTCTTAGACAGGGTTCAAAAGAGAGTCGCTAATCTAATATCTCTCGCACGCTAGGCTTCAACTGCTGTTCCATTGATGAAGCGTTGCATCCCTTTGCCTGTTTTATATTTTAATGGTAGGTGCTTCGACAAACTACAAGCCCTTGTCCCTCCTTGACGTAAATACCTCCGACATCCTGACAAAGCAGCAAAATCCCACCCTTACACAGCAGAACTCCCTAGATGTAAGAAAGTCTTCTACTCTAATAGTTTCTACCCTAGTACTGCTAGATTTTGGAATTCCCTTTCGAGTTTCTGCTTCCCTGACTGTACATGCAGAAGTTCAAATGTAATGTAAACATATCTTGCTGCTCAACTCCCTACATAGTATCCCTAAAATTATGTCCCAGATAGTAAACCCCTACATAAAAGTGGCACTGTATCTTGTTTGTGGTGAAACTGCAAAAAAAAAAAAAAAAAAAAAAAAAAAAAGTAATACAAATTATCAATCTTCATCTCAACAATTCCATAAGTTATTCATGTTATACTAAATTATATGAATCAAATTAACTATCACTGGGAAAATTTTTTTTTTTCATGGAAAAGTAATTTACAGTTCATAATATTTCTCTTGAAATAATAGATATATGTAAAGATATATTATTATTATTAGTTAAATATTCTTTAAATAAATAAAACAAATGTCTGTTCTTTCTTGTTTTTCAAACTTGTAACAATTAAAGTATTTAAAAAAAAAAATTAATTTTTTTCTTCTTCCCATAAAATAATTATTAGCTAAATATAATAAAAATTTGATTTATTGTAACAATTTAAATCATTTGAAAATATTTTCTTTTTCTTCTTAAAAATAATTGTCAGCTACATATTTGTTTAATAAGTTAAACATTTTAATTTTATTTTCTGAACCTATTTTAATCATTTAAAAATAAATATCTTTTTTCTTCTTATTGTAAAAATAATTTTTGGTTGAATTTTTTAAAAATAATTATAAAATAATTTTTGCTTGAACATTCTTTAAATAAGTAAAAAACTAATGTCAATTTTTAAATTTATTTAAAATTGTAACAATTAGCTGTGCATTAAAATTACATGAAAATAAAAATAATGCAAACTAAATTTTTAAAAAGTGACTAAGAGAAACAGAATTCGATTTCAGAAGAATTAATTTTAAAATAGGTAAAGTCTGAATTTCTTTATTTTAGTGATGTTTCAATTACGTTTTTACATTTCATCTTTAGTGATCATACGATTAATTTTAAATGGGTGCGGAAGGGATGGATACTAACATGCATACGAGCATTATTACACAAATATTAACTAGTGTACAAGTTATCTACATAGAGTTGTTTTAAACTGCATTCTTGTGAAGAAACGGTTTTATAAAAATACATCAAAATAATACTTACAGAAGTTAATATATATTTTCTTATAAGTACAAAGAGTCCGGTAGAGACGATACCCGAGAGAACTGGAGATATAAACCATGAGCCAACTGAAAAAGAGATATCAAATTTCTATGAGATATTCATCCTCAATATTACATTATTATACACTAGCGGGGGTACCCGGCGTTGCCCGAGTGTTTTTTTCCGGGACGGGGGGGGGGAATTTTAAAAAATGTTATGGTAGGTAAGTAGGAAGGATCAAACCCGGAGTCATGAGTAAAAGTAGGAAAATAAAGTGTGAAAAAAAAAAACAAAAAACATCTGCAACGTTAACAGTTCGGCCACCAAGAAAAGTCCATTCCAGTTGTTTAGGAAAAAAAAAAAAAAAAAAAAAAAAAAAAACGACTACGGTAGGTCGGCGCGAACGTGAAAATATAATGTGAATTGTCCAGCACGCTAACCACTACGCCACAGAGCACTGCAGCTTAGTTTAGTGATTTTAAATAACTTCACATGAAAGAACTACGAAGCCAAACCGGTGTTCTCTTCTCAACTGTTCCTTGTGAACGATCCCCAAACGGTGTTAAGTGGTGGCAGGGGGAGGAGGAATTTATTAGAGAGAAAATATTTTACCACTTCCATTGATCTTAACCGATTTTGGCCGTGACTTCTCAGCAGAAAAAGTATAGAAATCTAAGATTATCGAGGAATTTGAGAAATAATAAGCCTATAACACACCTCAGATATTGTTCTGCCATTTGTGCATATTATATTTGCATGAAATATCTGGATTTTTAATCCTATTAATGTCAAAATCAGACGGGAAAAAATGAGTTCATTTTATTTATATAGAGAAGAGAAATGTGATGACATGGGTGGAATCGATATACACAGGAGTCATGCAAGATTCATTCTAGAGAAATTTATGGATAAAAAAAAACCCAAAGAAACAAGTCTAATGTCATCACTCAAATTATCCACAGTGAATAGTGAAATAGGTTTGGATAAAACAATTTATTTTTACTTAAAACCTTGTTTTAGTAAAAAAAAAAAAAAAAAAAAAAGAAAAGAAATAACAATGAAATATAGAAAAAATAAGTTCAAAAAAATAAATAAATCCAGACTAATGTAAAGGGAGATAATTCCACGTTTTATCACTTGATTATGTACAGCTTCTTGTAAAAATTTTTTAAATAAATAAATTAATAAATATGAAAGCGTATTCATAATTTACGTAATTGGAAGATGTATTTAGGTAATTTATTTCTATTTCAATCAAGTAACTATTTCTTGAGTGTGTGTGTTTTCTTTTCAACTCTGAAAATAATCCAGTTTGTGTATGTTTTCTTTTCAACTCTGAAACAGATTTTTATTTCAAATGATGAAAACGTTTGTACTTCACACAAGCAGCAACAATCGTTTTCTTTTTTTCTTTAACCAACATCAAAATCACGTGAACGAGATGGTGCCGGAAAATCAAAAGTAAATATTTATCTTTTATCCTATCATTTTTTAACTTCAAGTGTTTAAATTTGCATAATTGCTTTAATCTTGTATCTGAAGAGTTCCAGGTGCACCTGCACCACTGCGTCTCCATAGCAGACACATGCCAACAGTGTCTGCCTATTTCTATGCCTTTCTATACTGTTACCACAAACTAAAAAAGATTCTTCTTCATTATTGTAGAAAATTTGAAAATTGAAATATTGAATTTCAAGTGAGACCAAAAGTATCAACTGAATTGTCATGTTTTTGAAGACAATTAGCAAAAATTGAGATTTGCAACAAAAGAAACTGGAAAATTCTAATCATAACAAAAGAGAGATAAATCTTTTCTGAAAACTGAAAATTTTTGGACAATTTAACAAAACTTAATTTTCGCTACTTGTCTTCAAAAACTGTTTTGATTAAAAATTAATTTTCTACCCTATAATTTTTTTGTAATTTTTAATATTTTCATTACTGCGACCTGACAATTCAGTATATATCATTGATTTCACTTGAAATTCAATATTTCAATTTTCGAATTTCGCTAAAAACAGTAAAAATTGGAGTTATCTCCCTTAGATAAAAATGATGCCTGTAAACAAATCTATAATTATAATTATAGATTTCTTGACAGGCTTCACTTTTATTTATTTTTTTATTTTTCTGGGTTGACATTTTTTTTTTGTGTTTCATATGTATGACTGGACTTTATAACTTACCGTTTTTAATGTTTGATGTTTTTTTGTAATGCGAAAACATGATTTTAAATAAAAATAAATTGTGTAAATAATTTTAACATTAGGATTAATGAAAACAACGTAAAAGCTTAATATATTTATATTACTGAAATAATATTTATATAACATTAATATTTATATAATATTAATATTTAATAATATTTAATAATATTTATATAACATTAATATTTAACATTTATATAATATTAATATTTAATATTTATATAATATTAATATTTAATATTTATATGCAGAGTGACCTCCATCCAAAGAATTACTAATAAAATTCAGAATCCTTTCTGCAATCTAGCCATATTTGATAGAAATAAATTTCAATATATGATTGAATTGTTCACCAAGTTTCAGCAATTAATGACCAACACTTTGTTTTTATCACCATTCAGTGATAAGTACACCTGCATATGACATACAAAATTGTCAATCACACTGCCCACATCTTGGCTATGATGGCCCTCGTCAGTTCAGTAATAACTTGGAGATTGGTTTGATAGATATTATCTTTTGAGATAACTACGGATAAAAGGGAAGATGGTTAATGTCATTTCCAGTAAGTATGAAGCCAATTCTGGATCACCCATTCTGCTGATAAGAAAAGGATCAAATTGTCAATGTAGATCACTGAACAACCATAAAACAAAAACTGTTGAACATTCATGACTGAAATTTGGTGGACAAGTCAGATATAGTCTAAAGTTTAATTCTATGAAATATGTTCAGACTGCAGAAATGATTGTGAATTTTATTGAAAATTCCATGGGTGGCATCTTTTGAAGTTCAACCTGTATTTCACAATTCCAAGTAGAAAATGAAGGATAAGATTAGATCTGTTATAATAACAGCAAAAATAATTTCTGAAAAATAAATCAGAAATGTCATAAATCATTACAAATAAAAAATAAATAAGTCTACAAAATATTCATATTATTGTTTACAAAAAAAATTTATTAGAAAATCTTATTAAAAATGACCACCCCTCATATTTTTTTTTATTGAACAAAAAAAGAAAGAAAAAAACTTACTGATCATTCCTAATTTTGACCATCTTACACCCCTGGAACCATGAGCAACTAATGCAAAACCTAATGTGGCACCGACTATACTATGAGTGGCAGACACTGGTAATCGGAGGAATGTAGCCAAAAGAAGCCATACACAGGAACCTGGCAGCAATAGAAAGAATATATACAAAATATATTGAAAAGCAATTTGATAATCATTTGTAAAACTTTAAATAAATTCTAAAACACTGGGAGACATTTTAAGAGTGAATGCCATGCTGTAGTGACTGCAAGCATGAATGTGATAAACAATAGAACAAGCTGGATGCTATTTTGTCAGTATGGATCAAGAATATGTCTTGTTAAGAATAAGATAGCTGGTAAAAGATGAAGAAATATATATATATATATGTTCCTATAAATCCGTTTCTTTTTTTTTTTTTGTATTGATATTCATATGAAAAACCTTTTTCTCTATTGGTATTTATTTGCTTTTCCACAAAAGCAAAATGTGACACAAAGTCGTTTTTAATGTGGGTGAAAACCAGCTTCTCAAAAGAAGGGCAAAAGGGGCACTCTGGTAGCGACCAAAAATATTCCTCTTCATTGATCAAGGACAAATTAACTTAAGTGTAGCATGAGGACAGATACTACATTTTGACCTTTAAAAAGAAACACAACTTTCTTATATATGGGTTGTGGAATTGCATTCATCTGCAAAAGATCTAGTTAATTTGCATATTCTTTTAAACATTCATTTCAATTAATTCCCTATTAGTTTTTTCGGTTTTCTCATGGGATGATCATCTTTAGTTAAATATTACGTGTAATTATATTAATGCAGATGTTCTACATGATTTATACTTGCATAATATTTGCATAAAAAGGTTATAGTAAACAAAAAACTCTTTGCATAAATATTTATATATATGCGCATATATTTTTGTTTAACAAATTTTAACTATTAAACTCCTCCTACAGTTTTTGGTCTACAGACATGAAACTTCATATATAAGGTATTTGCACTCATGTAAAACTTCATATTTGGGTTTTAGCCCGGGAAAATCGGTACAAATTGTGAAAATAAAAAAAAAATGAAATTTGCCAGGTGAAGGTTGAATGACAGCATTACAAATATTGATTTATGTTTTAATTTTTAGTCTTGCAGCAAACATGTTTCATAGCTCAGTCACTATAGGCAGAGAAAAAAATAAATCGTAAGCTAAACGTTTTGGTTTCGATTCTCGGTGGTGGCGCATGAGTCATTATTTTATTTTTTTTTTTTTACTTTTTAAATCATTGCTATATAATGGGTCCAATATAATAATAAATAGAAAATCAGCATTAATCAAAATATCATATTTAAGCGTATTTTACGACCAGGCAATGCCAGGCGTCCTGCTAGTATATATATATATATATATATATATATATATATATATATAAATTCTTTATAACTGTTTCACAACTTACCAGGACCACTTCAAGATAAGAGTTGATAAGATTGAATGAGTTCCAGCCAAAAAAATGAGACATTATGGGAGTATTAAAATTGATCTATTGTAAGAACTAAGGTTGGATACTTATGAAAGAGTTTATAATGAATATTTTTTGACAAAAGATTAGAAGTATTACGATGGCTATGTTTCAGCGAAAAAGTTAAGGGTCAAAGATGATGTTAGACAGAAATCATGAAATCATGGGATTTCTGGGTAAAGTTTTTCTCTCATTTAGCTAGTGAGATTTCAAGAAAGTAGGGCATGTCTAACATCTGCCCCAATGAAGAGAGTGTGCAGTTGGGTGTAGGGAAATTGGCTATCTATTTATCTGCCCGTTTCCCCCTCTCTCACACACATGTATACAAGTTTTATACTATCTTAATTAAGAAAGTTGAATTTTGCCTAAATATTGTTTTATATGATGACGAATCCATGTATGCTTTAAGTGTTTTATTTTTGTTTTGCTAAAAATAATGAATTTCTTCACATTTAACCAATAAAAAAGTTTCATAGAAAATATGAAAGCAGACAATAATTTAAATTTTAATAATTCAAACAGTCATCTGTTCTTTATCAAAATACTAGCCTAGGTGCTCGGGTGCTTGAAGGTGTGTGTTGAGCAAAAAAAAAAAAAAAAAGAAAGTGGTTGTAGGCAGGCAGGCTCGAACCCATACCACGAATGAGGAAAAGAATGTGAAAAAAAAAAAAGTGACGTCTTTGCCGTTGCGTCCATCGCCAAACCGGAAGTGGCAAAGGTTTAAATTAAGGCTAGTCAATCGAAAAGAGGGGATGACTTTCGAACATATTGGGGAAAAAACCGACCCCTACTGTGCCCAGTTTAGGGTGAAGGAATTAACGTTTTTACCCAATTTTTTTATATTTGTCGTCCGAAGGGTCGGGCTTCAAAATTATACAAATCTTGTGAAAATCTGTCACCTCTGTCAAAAGTCTGAGGCAGACATACAAACATACATACATTTTAACAAAAAGGTGAGATTTTTATTATAGATATAGTTTTTGATAAAAGTGAAGGCAGATGCAACCATTATAAAACAAAAACTGGAATTTTTAATTTTGTAGAGCATTTATTCTGTCTTAACGTGCAAGTCTCCATCCATACAAAACCATCTTACCAAGAAAACTGTTGCCTGTTTTTAAAAAGAATGTCTACATGTTCATCTCATCATGAATTACTGTTTTAGAACAAATGATTTCTTTAACAAAATTAAAAAAAAAAAGTTCTCCATCTATAAAATATTCATACATATTCAAGACTACCACAGCAGAATTATTGTTTTGCATGTGTTCAACTTTTAGGATTCATTTTGTTTCTTTTTGTTTGTGCATATATGTGGACAGGAATTTAACATCTATCAAAATACAGTTGATATTATGGAGTGTAGAGTCTCTTTGCTGGAAATATTTGACTATTTGAGATGCGTTTTGTCTAATAGTAGGCTTCTTGCCCAGAATTCCTCCATATTAAAAAACAAAGATAAAAAAACCTGCATGATGTACGTATCCGTAATGGAATGAAAATGTTATATAAAAAAAAAAAATCACATAAATGGATTAAATATATTAATTAACTAAGAAAATTAAATTTTATGAGTAAGCTAAAAGGAACTGTCTTGCATTGCTATTTTGAAGAAACAAAGGCAGATAATTCTACAGTAATTCAAAGTTGCAAGATCAGATTTTTAATCATTTAAATTGTTTAAAAATTATTTTCTGTATTAAAATAAAAATTACTTGATTAATGTATATGATTTTTGGAATATGATCTTTTTGTTCCATCATGTGTATGTATATCAGAAAAGTTTGTTTTTTTATATATTTTTCCTTTTTATTATAGAAGGAATTCTAGGCAACGGCCAATAATAGTTTGCGGTTATGAAATCTAAAATGTGATTTTGTTTTAACTATATATTCACTATTTAGACATTTTTTTTTAATTTTTTTATTACATTTTCACCCCAAACAAGGCAAATTGCCACTTTGGTGTAGGGGGCTACTATCAGGGGCAACAACTACTGGGGTACTATGTAGAGATTTGGGCAGCAAGATGTTGGTTCATGTTACACTTGAACTTCTGCACGTCAGTACTGTTGGGGAAGCAGGGACCTGGAATGGAATTCCAAAGTCTAGCGGTTCTGGGGAAGAAACTATTAGAGTAGAAAGATCTTTTACATCTAGGGATCTCTACAGTGTGGGGGTGGGATTTAGCAGCCTGTCGGGTTTGTTGAGGGTGCTCACGTCGTGGGGGCACAAGTGATTGCAGTTCGTCAGAGCATTCACCACTAAAATACTTGTAGAACAGGCAGAGGGATGCAACATTTCGTCGATGGGACAGAGGCTGAAGCTTAGATGCCAGTTCAGGGCCTATCAGGTTTGTGACTCTCTTTTAAACCTTGTCAAGGAGCAAGAGACTAGTAGCAGATGTACCAGCCCAAATGTGACAGCAATACTCCATACATGGACGAATGGTGGCCTTATAGAGGTACAGGATACTTTCGTTAGTAGTTGTCTAGCACGGTAGAGAGAGCACACCTTTCTTGCAGCGACCCTGGCAATGCCTTCAATGTAATTGTTCCAATTCATGTTTCCTGTGAACGTTAGGCCAAGGAGTTTGAAAGATGTACTCTCAGATAAAGAGTCGTTGGCCATTGCTATAGGTGGTAGAGAGGGTTTCTTGTAATTATTGAATGAAACTAGTTTAGTCTTGGCGGCATTGAATGTGACCAAACATTTTTGTCCCCATTCCACTACAGATTGGAGGTCATCCTCTAGTGTTTCTGCCATTTCTTTAGAAATGTGTTCATTCGTCTTCCTGTCGTGCCTGCCATAGAGTGTAGTGTCATCAGCATATATACCCATCTCAGAGGCAATTTTGTCGGGGAGGTCATTTATGAATATTTAGTATAAAAGATGTAATATGTTAGATTGGGACTATGAAAGGTATGTTGTGTCGGTTGTATAAGTATGCATGTATTTCAAAACTACGAAGGGAAAATCTGATTAAATGTTGGTAAACTAGATTTATTGCAGGTATAGTTACAAATGTTTTAACATTGATGTCTAAATGTATTTTTTATTAATATTATTTCACTTTCAATTCAAAGGTTTTTCTTTCCAAAAAATATGTATGCACATGTTTAACACAACCTCCTGTTTTTGCCTTTAATTTCATTAAAAATCTCTCCTATTTTACACATGAAAATACAATAAGATCATACTCCTTTTTGTATGCTTATTTTTCTGAAATAAAATCGTTTTCTTCTTTCAACAGCATTAATTCTTAAAAATCCAAATCTTCAAAGAATTTTGTCTTAAAGAATCCATTTGATTCTTACCTGTGACGCCTGCCACATTTCCCATCATCAGGATTTCCTCTGTCCCATTGTACGGCTGTACATCTATTATACCTTTTCGTATCGTATCTGATACTCGTGCACCTTTCAAAGAAAATAGAGAGAAAATACAATATTTAAAAGAAAGAAAACATTTACAATGATGTATCCTTCATATAAATGATAAAAATAAGTCATGATTAATACAATCATTTCAAAAAATAACTAAATGTAATCTTGTGAGAAAGGTTAACATCAATCATGATTTTTTTGGTTCCAAAATTATTTTAGATAAGTATTGATAATTTATATTTGAATTATTCGGAGGACTATTGTTATTTTGATTGTTATTTTGATTGTTAGTTTCATAATGCTTCAGCTGTTTTTTAACTTGGCTGCCAACTGATCAGCTGGATGAGAAATGTACATACTGCCTTTTTAAATCAGTACTGTTTAAATTGAATCTAAAGGTTTAAAATAATATATACAGGGTGGAACATTAAAATGTCATCCTAAAAAAGATGACATGATTCCATTTCCATTTGATAAAAACCTGTTTTCTTTTTTGGTTGCAGATCATCTACTAGTTAGCCAATTGTGTACAAATCCCAAGAGCGATAGGAACCTTCTATCATGTCTGAAAGTGACACAATATTTAACGAGCGAGCTCAGAGATGCGCCACTGTACAACTTATGCTTTCTATTGATCCAAGTTATGACATGAAATATTAGTGTCTGTAGATATAAAAATGATGGTTAACATTTATTTTAAAAAATATTTTATATGTATTGTTGGGACAATTAATTGGAATCAGGGAATCAAAAAAAAAAATCAGAACTTTTTGGGGTATCAGAAAAATTTGTGTTTATTTTCTGATGTCAAAAACAATTCTTTTCACTTTTGTTTTTGGTTAAAACTGATTTTTCTATGGTTCATATTAATGATGAAATGATAAATATAGATCATCACCATAAGTGTATTTCTATGTTTAGCAAATTATATGTACATATTTCATGTCTTTTTATGCAACTGCATATTTATATAATTGTATTGGAATCAGGAAAAATATATGAATCATCCCATCACTAACATTAATATATATATATATATATATATATATATATATATATATATATATAAAGGAACAAACTGTATTATGTGTTCATCAACGTTTCGTCTTTATTTTGAGACTTCCTCTGGATGAATGGGATTAAGAAACAAAAAATACCCGTACAAAATATTTGAAAATGTTTCACGTGCAAAGTGTGACGCTGTTCTATTTCAGAAAAATGGAAAAAGACGTTGGAAATTCAAAAAGGAGGTGGAGGGCTTGCGCTGTTAAAGAGAGGGAAATTTTAGTGACATCATATAGTTGTTAATGTAATTTTAACAGATATGAACGCAGTTAAAATTCTTACTGGAGAGAAATATATCTGTTGAAATTCAAATATAGGTTTGTAACAGAAATGAAATGAGTGTTACGTAATTTATTGATTGAGATTATATGTATTAATTATTATAGGGGGTGTTTGAATGGTGTGAGAGGGTTAACCTGTGTCTACAGTTAAATTATGTTCTTTTAATAAAAGTTTACTTATTAATGGCGCTATGTTATAGAAACCTGCATGCTGTTTAATTGTGCTTGAATTTGCGATATGCGCAGATTCAAGAAGTCTCCGGTGCAGTTTATTTGAAATAAATTTAACTACTTTTGCTTGTTTAAAGTCAAAGGTGTGATTATGTTGCAATAAATGAGAGAATAATGCATTTAGAGAATTGCTATTTTTTATATTTCTTTTAAAGCCTTTCTAGTTTTGCTGTCGCTGTGAAATTAACAATTAGTCGTGCATGCTTCCAATCCAATAGCAGAATATCAGTGAATTAATGAAAGGAAGGGGTGATCGTTGCAGGTACAAGCGAAAGTTGTTTTAAAAACGGACCAATCGCTGCTGCATGGACATTTTCTTTCTGGGATTGCGTTATATATTTTTTTTGTTGAACTTCAAGGCTTGATAGAAAAAAAAAAGGAAAGAAAGTGGAAAAAGTTTTTGTTTTTTTGGTGATTGAATAATTATTTTTTTTGTTATTATTCTGTTGGTGTTTGTAATTTTTCTCTCTTCTGAAATAATTGATATTGCGTATATTCGAGCATTTTAATATTTTCATGGGGCTTAGAGAGATAATCCATAATAATGATGAGATAAATAAATCCTTGCGAGAATGTCTAGTTAAGACGTAAGGAATTCTTAATTGCGATCCCAGCATAAAAGGGGATCGCGTGGATGTGGGCATTATAACAACAAACAGGGATCACATCTGGAACGATGGTGATGGTGGCAGAGATCAGGGTGGAATTAACGTTTTACGATGAAGGAGAGAAGGCCTTAGCAGCCCTCTCGAGGATGTTGACTTACGAAGATATCAAGAGACAACCCGGCAGCCCAGAGAAATTCCCGGAGGGCCAGAAGACTGACTTGATTCTGGTTGATGTCACCAGGGGTCAACGACAAAGGGTTCAAATGACCTTAAGTGACATGCGGTCAAGATTAAATGAGAACTGTGAAAGAATACCTGCCTCTTGGGGAACGAAAAATCGGAAATGGGATGATGTGTAGCCCCATGACCCACCCATGCTGGAAGGAAAAATAAGTACCCTACCTCAAGAATAGCTTGATACAAGGGTAGAGTTTTGTTCACTTATTTTAAAGTGATTATTCGTTGAGTTCTGTTGAGAGCGAGTTAGCTCTGATGATAATGATTTATGACTGTAGTGGCATTACAATTTTAGAATGTAAAGGAAGAATTCCGATGATTGAGTTTAGTTGAAAACAAGTTTTTTTTTTGGAAAAAAAAAAAAAAAAAAAAAAAAAAAAAATCGAGAATACTATTTTTAAGCAGTTCGTGAAACATTTTGACTGAAGTAGTCTGTATTAATCGATATTACTGGTTGTTGTTGAGAATTAAACCTTGAATAATTGTGTTTTTATGTATTCAAACGAGAAAAATTGGAGATATTAAATTTTTGAGAGTTGAATTAAGTTTTGAAAAAAATATATATTTTTGTTACCTCAGTCTGGAGAGATTTCCTTATTAAACTGAACAAATTTTAGTTGAGTTCAGTTG
Source organism: Euprymna scolopes (assembly GCF_053919585.1). Lineage (NCBI taxonomy): Eukaryota > Metazoa > Mollusca > Cephalopoda > Sepiida > Sepiolidae > Euprymna > Euprymna scolopes. The sequence continues at coordinate 43,769,218 of NC_136496.1, read as the reverse complement.
AGAATAATTAAAAGCAGTCATTTCGGCGATTGAACTGACTTTTGGAGGAATTTTAATTTTGCCTCAGTCAGGAAGGATTTCTTAAATGCGAAATAAGGGTCAAAGAGGCTGCAAAACTGAATGAAAATAATTGGAAATAATTATTAGCATCACTGAGTGAAGTGTGGTACACTCAATTGTGCGCGAAAAGTGTATTATTTTTTTAGATGGATTTTTCCATGTGAGTAAATCAGGTGCGTGATGTTCGCACCTGGAGATATTAATGGAAAAAAAAAAAAAAAAAAGGCAGAATTTCTCGTGCGATAACTAGGCATTAACTGAGTCTCCTTGAGGGGCGCGATGCGCGAGGTCATTAAATGTTACGCATTTTAGTAATTAAATTTTTGCAATTAGTGAAAGGGATTATGGAGCATTTAAGTTGAATTTTGGGTGTAAGAAGTTTGCCGATCCTTGCGTGGCTTCGTAGTGCATTTCTGGATACAGGTCCATTCGGACATGCTGTCTGGGAGGACGCTGGGGGCATGTGGATAGCTCCCTGTAGTTGTTTTATTAATCGTCCATAAGGAGACAGATGCCGAAATTGAGGTCGTTGTCTGCACGAGCGTGTGTGTGTCACACGGTTTGGTTTGGTTTTACGGCATATCAACCTTTTTTTTTTTTTGGTTATTTAATGCAGAGTTCCAATTTTTTTTTTTTTGTGGAATAGATATTTTAATTTAATCAGTGAGTCAAATCAGACTTTTTGCATCATTAGGTGATGTGCTTCCTTCCTTTTTTTTGGGGGTGGGGTGTAAAGTTGGATTGAATTAAAGTTATATTCTTTTATATAAATTTACTTTTTTCAGAAATGTTAGTATTTTGTTGGAGTTTATTTTTTTTAAATAGTTCTTTCATATTGTTGACACTGTAATAATTTTGCCGGATATGCGCGAGATCGCCACAATTCAAAAGAAACTGTTTTATTGTAAAAGGTTCTTGGCATACAAAACATTCTGGAGGGTCTTCTTTTTTTAGCAGGAAAGAGTGGGTTATGTGCGTATGTCCTATGCGAATACGGGACAAAATCACTTCCTCTCTACGTGATCTTCTGGCATCTGGTAATCGTTCTTCTATTGTGGGTTTGATCTTGAAAAGTTCATTATTTGGACAGTTATTCCATCTTTCTTGCCATTTCTTCATAAGGCGATTATTTATTTGTTGTTTGTAGTCAGAATGTGGAATTTTTATATTGCTTTTAAGGAGTTTTAAAGCGTTTTTGGCAGCTATGTCAGCTTTTTCAATGCCCTGAATTCCAGAATGACTGGGGATCCAGCAGAATTTGATACTTTTGTTTTGTGAAAGAGTGTGCATTTTTTGTAGCAGTTTGATGAGTATTGGGTTATTTAAATTTTTATTCTTTAAGGATTCGAGTACCGATAGGGAGTCTGCAAAAATTATAAATTTGTTGTGGGTGAGGTCAGTAATGAGGTCTAGTGCCATATCTAAGGCTGTGGCTTCGGCACTAAAAATTGAGGCATGGTCTGGTAGTCGCTTCTGTAAGGTAATGTTAGTGGATACGACTCCGCATCCGGTTTTGTTGCCGTCTTTGGACCCATCTGTGTATATGTGCTGATGGTTTGGATATTTTTCCTGAATGATAAGGAGTTTTTCTTGATAGGTTAGTGGATGGGTTTGATTTTTTTGGAGGTTATTTAATTCAAAGATCATATTAATCATCCATGGGGAGACAGATTAATTATGCCAAAATTGAGATTGCTGTGTGCATGATCGTGTGTGTGTCACACGTAGAAAGAGTGTATTATGGGAACGGGTTTGGAAATAACGATGGGAATTCAATAAATTAGGGGGCGTATCTAGCTTCCTGTAGTTTTCTTTTATTATTTTGACTATCCACAAGGGTACAAAGTAATTTTAGTGAAACTGAATTGGTTGTTTAAACAATTGTTAATTAATTGGTTGTTTAAACAGCCTGTGACAAAAAGGTGCTTAACTTTTTGTAAATAGTTGTGTACTGACAGACGGAATTTTCCTCGCTTTGTTTCAGGGATGGGCGTGATCAAGCTGGTGTATCTGTGGAGACCAGGAGAGATGGTCTGTTAGCGGAGCAGCGAGCGGTAGCTGGCAGAAGGAGGGAACTGTGTAACGCGACGTGGACAGAATCGCAAATTGTTGACCCTCGGGGGCCCGGAGCAACCTATTCGCTCTGCTTGTGGTTAGGAAAAATAGCATTGATGAGCGCTCCGCCTGGCGGACGGTTGGGGAGATCGATGCCTGTCAGTCATAGCTGCATTAATGAACACAAGAGATATTTGAAGGAGTAGGATAAGATATCCAAATATTAAACTCTTGGAGGATAAAACATTAGTGTTTGAATTATCGAAGAGGATTCGATAGAACGAGGAGCTAAATACAAGGTTTATCAAGTTGTACCCTATTCACTGGACACACCGAAGTTAGGGTTGGTAGCCAGTTATAGAGTGGAGTCAGAATATGTAGCGTTTAATATGGCAAGAGACAGATTTATGTTGTTGAATCAGCGAGAGGCAGGAATATGCCGAAATAATGGTCTTGGAATTTTCCGGATTACAAAGTCCGTTGTATATCACGGGAGATCATGAGTTGTGTGTGTTGAGATTATTTTAGGGGATGAGAGAGTGATAAATAGCGTCTGCAAGGTTGAAGTGACAAGTGAAGGTCTTTTGCCACTGGCTATGAGAGTAGCTGAAGGCACCTGGTTGGTATTCACGCAACAGAAGATGGAATTGCGGTAACACGGCTGCTGGGATAACCAAGGTAGGACCACCTTTAACTATGGTGGAACTGGACAGGGGTTGTGAAGCCCGGGGAAAGGGCATAGGATTACCTGCATATTATCAGGTTGAGGAACGGTATTTATTAAAAGCACCTGAGGTAGAGTGGGTGAATGACCAATTGACTAACATCACTGACCTCTGGAACCCCCTGATCCATCGTTCACCGCCACATACCCGACTTAGGCTACCAAAAGCTATGGGAGGAGTTAGACAAATAGATTTGAGTGAATTACAGGCCCGATTAAACGGTCTTGAGATTACAGAAGCTGAGGATAGGCTTCATAAGGTAATGAGAACCGTTGAAGGAAAGTCCCAATGATACCTTGAATGACCGTCTATTGAGGTGAGAAGAAGTCCTCAGTGAAAGAAAATTCTTACAAGATGCTTATGAAAGAAGGCTTGAACTGTGAAATAAAAGGTGAAGGTTCAACTACAACTGCTTAAGGTGAGAAAAAATTCCCCTAGCTCAATAAAAAGCGGGTCCTTTGAGAACCATGATTAGGGCTGCATACCCTGTATTACGAGACTGTGCTGTTGATAGCAGCGGAGTGAAAAAAAAAATCTTGAAAAAAAAAAAACTCTTGTAAATTGTGACTGTGACTTTTTTTTTTTTTTACATAGGCATCACCATTACCAAGGCCGATAGGCCATTCAAGGATAAGGGTTAAAGAGTGTACAGCAGTCAAAAGGACAATATAGTAATCGATAGTAATGGAAGTTCAGTAAATTTGTTAACTTAAGTGGAACGGCTCATCAGAAACTTGTTCACGTTGGACTTGAAGACAACCATATTATAGACAGCTGGAAAGCAGGAAAACAGAAGACAATTCCATAGGCGTGCAGTTCTAAGAAAGAAGCTTTGTTCATGGAATCTATGTTTAGGTTTAGGCACAGATAAAGAGTGGGGGGAATTATTGATAATGTTTTCAACTAGACGAGTGCTTCTTGTGAAAGTTTGGCGAGGGGGGACCATAGATTGAAGCTCAGTCAAACACTTTCCATGAAAATAACGATAAATAAATTCTGTTCATTTATTTACCTTTGTATAATTACCTTATTGTTTTTGTTTAAAAAATAAATGCAGTTCATTTAAATCAGAAGGAGATGTCGTTCTCTTTCATTCTCATTCCTTTTTATGATTGTTTTTTGGGGGCGAGGAAATTTAATCTCACTTAAATTTCTGACCCCCACTACAAGCCTAACAGATTAAATTTCAAAGACTACCTATGATTTATAAAGGTTTTAGTGTCTAAAAAATATTTTTATACTTTCATACGATGTATGAAATAAATAAAACGTTTTAGAGTTCAGTAAAATAATTCCAAATGGTATCATTTCAAAATAGAAGTTTGTTATGACTTACCCGTTCACTCATGATGGACTTTTATAAATCTCCAAGAGTTAATACTGTCATAGGGTATTATTGCAACCTAATTACAACAAAAAGATGACAGATTGTTTAGCATAACAGTTGTAAATACTTATAACCTTTCTTTGTATTCACTTTTTTGTGCAATAGTCTTTCTACCTAAACCTGTTGTTTGCGTCTTCCTTTATGACTCTTTCCTAGAGCAACAACAAGGTTGAATCAACATCATCCAGTGGCAGGCATTGGACAGATTTTCAAAATAACCTATCTCCAACCAGGTCTTAATATAGCCCTCTTTTTTAAAATCCATTTCTATCACTTACCTTTATATCTTTTCCTTGGCCTTCTCATTTAAACCAGACTTGGATTAGTCGATATAAAGCCGTTAACTGCTTTATATCGACTAATCCAAGAACTTTCATCCATTCTAACTTCATTCTAACATTCAAAAGAAATTCTAACATAATTCACCAGGTAGAAGTAGAATTATAACATTTTTAAATTAACAGCTTTTGTTATTGTGCTGAATAAATTTAAATAAATATAAATGGATAACTACGTCAGTATTTTTTATTTAAAAAAAAAAAAAAAGGTAGTATTAACACAAAATACAACTTTGGTTTAACACCTGTTTTACATGCTTGGCAGGTGGATGACTTTTAGAAATTGACTTCCAAACTAATCAATCTCTGGTCAAGATTTTATTCATCCCTCTTTCCTACTACCTCAACTGTTTGTACATCAACTAAGTAGGCACTCTCATCCATTCTTTCATACTATCAAAGTCTCCTGTTCTGCACACATCATCCTATACTGTCCAGATTTAATTTTTTCTGAAATAACTTTACAACTCACAGTTCACACACATTGTATCATTTTCATTTCTCTCCATGCAACATATATCCTTAAACAGTTAACGTTTTCTGGTTTAAGTCCTTTCAAAGAAAAAAAAATTCCAAGAAAAAAAATTAGAAAAGAAACGAATATTTAATACCAAACATATTGTTGAAAAAAAAAAAAAAAAAATTGTCTTAAATAGTTTTCTTAAAAACAAAATAAAATATTTTGTTTTCAAGCCAAAAATATTCTTTTCCTTTTTTATCACTTAATAAAAATCTGATCCATGAAATATTTGGCATATTATCTTCTACTACATCTAAAAGATAGCCTTGTCCAAAATGTTTGGCCAATTGTCTTACGAGTTCCTCTCTTTCAACGTTCATATATCATCATAAGGTTTGAGAGTGCTTGTTAAAATAAGAGTCGACAGATTGACTTTTTTTTTTTTTTTTTGAATAGAAAATTATTTATAGTTAAAGGCAATTTTCAGAGAAAATTACATTTTTCCTAGATGTGAACACCTAGAAAATTGCGAATACAGGGGACATAAGTATTTTTGACTTATGAAAACAGAACTGAAATTACTGTTTCTGTAGTTTTAAAAAATTTAATATTTATGAAAATAAATTTTATTAAAAATTTAAATAACTTACTGCTTTTGCTGTTTGAATATTTTTTTTTTTTTTTTTTGCTAAACTGATTTATCTCCCTTTTCGCCACTTTAATGGCTGACATACTGGTTTAAACCAAAGCGATACTTCTTTTTTTAAATTTAAAACACAATAGCAATTGTTCTACTCAATGAATTTATATAATTTTTTTTTAGATATATTACTGTTTTCAACATGACAAGTAAGTACTGTTGTTTTTGCTTAAAACCACATATTAAAAAAATTGATCTGTTGACTATCTTCACAAGCACCAGTTTGGGTTCCAGAAGTTAATCAGATTTTGGCCAGTGTTCATAACGATGGCTCAAGATTGAGGTATTATTTTTGAGAGACCCATACTTACTTATCTTTTGAGCAGATGTTATCAGTTTGCACCCCAATTATTCAAGTTCTGTATGAAGGAATTTTTTTTTCTTGAAGAGACAATAAAGTAGTGTAAAGATTTACTCACCTAAAAGAATGGCTCCAAGTGTTTCAAATACAGTAGCGAGGAAGCACGCCTGCCGTAGGGTGAGGACTTTAGCACCAACAGATGTGCCAAAGGAATTGGCCACATCATTGGCACCAATTCCAAATGCCAGTACAAAGGCAATGACAAAACCTACTACAATCATCCATAACCAGTCATCGGGAACGTCCATGTAAGCCATTGGAGACAAATGTCAAGATAAAAAGCCGTTCAAGGTTTAAGGATGAGGCCGATTTTAACGAGGAAATATTTCTCGGCAGGGACAAACTTCACTTGTGTTTCACTCCGGCTCTTTCGGTGTACAATTTCTTATTTTCTGAAAAAAAACAAAAAAAAACTAAATGAATAATTTTGATCAACCTATTCTGAACATATTGAAATAAATATTAAAATTTCTCTCTTCATGAAGATCTGACTGACCCCTTTAGGTTAATACCACCAGAAAAAAGCCCCCAAAAAACCAACAGTATACACTGAAAGTCTCAGAAAAAGTTTTAATCATTTAATAAAATATTTCATAACATTTTTGGTTTTCTAATATTTCCAAGTTAACTTGACAAAATAATGTTTTCAAAAATGTGACCAAACTCTTTCTGATCAAAGTATTAATTAATGAGCAAATCAAACTTGAGCAGAGAAAATGTTTTTATTTTTTGTCTTTTAATTTCTGGTTTCAGCTATATAGCAGACTTCTTAGAGAATGATAAAAATATTTTCCCATGTTGGATATTCAGAAAATTAAATATTTTAATGGTAAATGAAACTAACAAATGTGGATGAAAGGGCAAGCCAGTATCAGTGAAATTCGTCATTTCACAGCCATTTAACTAAAAAGATAATGCTGAACAGATATCAAATGAAGACCTCTCAAATAGCCAATAATGGGTATTTTTGTTAAGAAAAAGAAAGAAAAAAGATAAGAGAAATAGATGGGGGAATAGAAAGAAAAATATTTCAGAGGAAAGAAAGAAAAAGGAAAAAGAGATTCAGAAAAAGAAAAATGAAAAGAAAAGAGAAGAGGAGGTAATGCTAATTTCAGAGAGATGGGGGGCATAATTAGTGGTTTACATTTGTTTTAGCATATAGGAGAGACTTTCCCCACAACTGGCCGAGTAGACAAACATAAATCTTGTTTTGAACCTTGCAGCAAAAATTGAATTAAGTTAAAAATCATGCATTCAAAATATTAGTTTGTTCTTGAATCTAAGTGAAAACCCAAATTGTTGAACTTGTCTTTGCACAAACTGTATCAAATTATTTTATGCAAATAATTATTTTTGTTAAGAAAATGATCTGCAATGTTTTCATTAATTATTGATTTCAATCTATCCTGAAATCTGATACCCAAGTTGCAGATTGAGAAAAACGGCACATCAGCATCACCAGAGCATCTATGAAGGAGGAGCTCAACCATAACATTGGACAACAGATAGTTAGCCAATGTATTGAAGATATTGCCACAGACTCAGGATCATGCGCATTTTGTGCACTCTGAGCATCAGAGCAGTAATTTTCAGTGACCAGTGAGTGTCTGGTTACATTTTGAAGGGTCCATCACTGTATAAAGTTAAAAGTGTAACCACTTGGACTTAAGATTGGTGCCCAATGCCTCCCATTTACAAACCACCTGGGATCCTGAGTACATCAGACATTCATAACTCTACAAACGTCAAGTTCCTGATACAGTATGCTGAAAAGACTACCCTGAATCTTGAAAGAAATGTGCCTGTATGTAAGGATTGGCAGCAGTTTCTTGAACCTTCCCAACAGAAAGCACCACCAATATTCAACATATCACTCAAGTAGAAGAAGGTAGTGTCAACATCAAGTGAGTCACCTACATACATGTGCTTCCTTTTGAATAAGCAGATCATAAACTTTGTCAATTTTTAGTCATATTGTATGTTAAAATGTGACAATATTACTATGCAGAAATATTACAGATTCTCTATCATTTAATTTATGTTCTAATTAAAATACCAAAAAAACAAAAAAAAAACAAAGAAAAACTGTTTTCAATTTCTTTAATGCTTCAAGTTCTAAATATCTTCAAATATTTATACATGGTGTTTGGTTTGGTTTGGTTTGGTTTGGTTGATTTGTATGGGAAAATTGTTTTTTTTTTGTTTTTGACTGAGTGTTGCAAAAGGAAAGGATAAAATCAATGTTTGGTGCATTTTAGACTCGGAAGTCATTATTCTCAACCAGATCTGCTAGCACCAGTTATAATAAAGATGAATGCAAATTAGGAACATAGAACTAGATGTTATAGGAAATGTACTGAGCTATGTTAGCAAAGAGGGCAGAATTCCCTCCCTTGAAAATGAATGTTGATTTTAAATCTACTGAAGAGATTTTTACAAAAAATCACTAGATAGTAGGCATAAAAGTTATTTCTATATTGTTGTATATGATGCTGTTCCACTGTCCCCCAAAGCTTGGACAACATCAAGTACTTCTACTAGTAATAAATATAATTTGAGATTAACTTTTGAACATGTATGAATATGACAGCATTAAAACAGATGATAGATACTGAAATTAAAAATAGGCAGTCATATTGTTTGTATTTTTTCTTAGTTATTAGTGCAGAAAACCTTTTCAAAAATAGGGATCGGTGGATACTGTAAAATGAAAATGATAGTCAAATTAAATATTTATTACAATATATGACACATACAATACGTACATTTATATTTTTTTCTTTTACTGTCATAGAAAAAGAATTCTAACATGCAAACAACAACTTAAATCATATACAGATTAATCAAACTTGTTTGCTGATGAGTTATCAATTATCGCAAAGAGTATTTTTCATATCTCTATTATTATTATTATATAATAAAAGAGGCACAGTTTTTCCCCCTCTGGATCAAAATACTGTAGGTTTACAACAACAGATGGAACATACAAATTTAATATGTTTACACTATCAGCGAATACCTTGTTTAAGTATAGAATGACATTTTAGAGACATTAATTCGTAATATTAAAACGTTACATTTATTCCTAGTAGCGACATCATCATCATCATGACCTACAGAGGAAGTTCCAATTTTACCCCCTATTTCATAAGTTCTCTTATGACCCCATTCTTCACCACATGAATTTATACTTTTTCCTACTTTCCTGTATTTATGCCGTCATTAACTGGCTACTGAATTCATACATATTGCATACTCTTACCACTTTTCATCTACACAAATAATGATGTCCCCCTTTACATGTTCATTGGATTTCGATTGGCTGAACTCTAAGTATTCCTACATTCTAGATTAACGGTATCAGCCACAAAACCGTACGCTCACTTGTATTTCGATATGGCCTCTTCCGATTGCATACATATGAAAGAGAAACCTTCTGACATATTACCTATCACATTAAACACACTATCAATGCATTACATATATATTTACACATTAAAAAAAAAGAAAGTTACTCTGTGTGTGTGTGTGTGTGTGTCATTAAACTAATAAGCCGCACGCATGTGCTTACACACATATACATGTGTGTGTTTGTTTTTGTTTATTTGTGTGCATGTGTTTGTGCATGTGTGCCATTAAAATAATAGGATGCAAAAACTTGCGCAAACTTGATTGTGCTTCTATACATACATGTGCACATGTACATACATACATACATGCGTGTGCGCGTTTTTTGTTTGCTTGAGTGTGTGTGTACGTGCGTGTGTTTGTGTGTGTCTGTGCCATAAAACTATTAAGCTGCATAGGATTGAACACATGTGTTTGCTTTTTCTTGTTTTTCTTGCATGAGTGTGTTTGCTTTGAGTATGTGCATGTGTATGTGTTTTCTTTGTACATGTGTATTCGTTATGTTAACATGAACATGCATCATCAAAACAGATACTACACTTTCAGTCTTGTCCTGAAAACCAACTTATTATATTTACTGTTTTGAAGACGGTAGTAAATACAATAATAAAATAAGCGCAACTGACAAAATACTTTTTTAAAGGATATGTGAATTAATGCAGAATTGTGAAATTATTCAAAACTGCAGAAATACAGCACAAACGCAACTAAAAGATTATTCAAACGGTCGTTTGGAATATAAATATCTCAAATGAAGTCGTACTTATGCACTTATATTAGCATGCTATTTTAAAAAATTTTTTTTAGTAAAAATTGAAGTTTTACAATATCTTTTTGTTTATTAAATTGCTAGGTGAAATACAAAATAACTGAAAATAAAATTTGTGGAGAATGCTCTGTTTTACGGATGTTGTAAAAATGGAACGGAAATTTAAATTTCGTTCCGTTTTAAATTTGGTACATTTTTACATTACACATCGTTCACATTCAACATGTCAACTTTTATAGGGTTTGGGTATGCTGAGAAGGTTGAGATGTCTATTCAGAAAGTTGTTCTTAACATGGGGAGGTTGGGGTGTCTATTCCAAAAGCCATTCTTAGCATGGGGAGGTTGGGGTGTTCATTTGCATACCTGAAAACATATAAAAGTAGACATTTCAAATGTGAACGGCGAGTTGGACTTATGTAAAAAAAAAAAAGATTTTTATACCAAATTTGTTTCATTTAAAAGTTAAATTATTTCGTTTTTGTTAGGTGTCAATTGCCCCCACCAAGAATATATATAATAAAATGATTATCCCTATATATAAATTCAAGTTTTACAATTCTTTTTTTTGTTTATCAAATTGTTAGATGAAACTAGAGAATAGATATAAAACACCCACCCGGTAACATAAGTACATAAGAACCAATAAAGTGATTTCTAATATTGTATTCAGCTAAATCCATAACAAGCGAGAATTAAATGAATGGTTTATTTTATTGTCGCTACACTGTAATCACGTGATTAAAATTTTAGCAGACAAAAAATTGGGAGGCACAAGGGTTAGGAGAACTTGAAATATTAATTTGAGTAGGTATGCATGGAAAAAATCCTAGAAATAACAATTTTGTTTTAGTAAGAGAATAACGAAATAGTAATTCGTTCTTTCCTATACGTGCCTAAATCAAGAAAACAATAATAATTAAACAAATAAATAAATAATTGCCGTTTCATTTTATTTCGAGTTTCAGTTTTCAAGTTTGATGGGTGCAAAGTATTTTTTGCGGTGATTGGGCCAAGGTATTCCCGTTGTCACATTTACCAAAATAAAAAACACAAAACTCAATGATAAAAATCGTAAAAATAATATTTTAAAAACTGAGTGTTATGTTTGTAATCTATGAGATTAATGTTATAAAAGAAAAACCAGGTGTCCTGTGTGGATTTCGGGGGGGGGGGGTATTTCCGTAACCCTCAGCATTTATTTTTCATTTCCACTAAGCCACAGCAACACATTGCCGGGTACATTTAGTATATATATGAATAAAAGATATTATGAAAATATAACTTAAATTTATATAGGTCAGATTCTAGGAAAAGATCAAATTTCTATTCCGAAAGACAAACACATTTTTTATTTAGCAAAAAGTAGAGTTTATTTCAAGATTTATAATTATATCATCCTATATATAATAAAAACGTTGCCGTTTTTCCCCTCTGGACCAAAAATACCATAGGTTTACAACACCAGATGCCATATACAAATTTATTTTGTTTACACTATTAGGGATTATCTTATGTAACTATGGAACAACATTTTAGACACATTCATACGTTATAATAAAACCCTAGATTTAATCCTAGGAGTGACACCATCACCTACAGAGGAAGTAGTTCCCAATTTTCCCCCTAATTACCAAGTCCTCCCACCATCCCCATTCTACACTGGGTAAATTTACATACAGCATACTTATATTGAGACTCCACCCTTCGTAATTGATTTGTAAACTCATAGACATAGCATTCACCTTCCATAACTTGAAACAAAAATAAGGTTTCCTCAGACACGTTCCTGCCTTTCTGATTGGATGATACGTGACATTCTCCTATTCCAGAATGAAACTAATCCTGGTATTAAACGAGCACTTCAAAAACTTAACATTATTGTCCTTGCTTAATGTTCGATAATGTGTTTCCTTATTTTCGTTATTGAAAACACAACAAATTTAGCCCATCACAACTTGCATACTCTTACATTCCCTCCCTCCCTCCCTCTCTAAATTCATCATATGCCTTGCGATAAATACAGATAACATTTCATGTTGATTTTCCACTTTCTTCAGTTTTTTTATTATTGAATTCTAACAAGTTTGTTTTTTGTTTTTTTTTTGTTTTTTTTTGTATTGAAATGAAACAAAAAGCTTCGTTTGTTTTTTTGATTCTTTCTTTTTGTTTGTTTTTGTGTTTATTTTTATTTGTGTATTTTTGTTTTACTTATTTTTTTTGGAAGTGCAGTTTTTAAAATTAACTTGTCACTTTTGTTTTTGCCTTCTCTTAAAAAAGAACACACAAAAACTGTTATTTTTCATTATTTTGAATGCAGTTAATTTCTTTTATTACAAATTATTTTTCTACTTATTTTTTTTTTTTGTTGTGGTGAAAAGTGAAATAATTGAAACCAACTACTACAGTAATTAAAAAAATACACAGAAGTTTCGTTTCATTTCCTTAGGATAGGAGTCCATGTTTCTGCTTCTTAATACAACTTTGAGACAAGCTAACTACTTTTAGTCACAAAGACCGGTAATTAATCAGTCAACATTACCACAGCTTTAATTGTTTTGCTTTTTATGCTTGCTGCTAGCAAAACACTCCCACAAAATGTAAACACAGAATTTTTTTTTAAATGTTAAACAGCAAATGTCAGCGCATTACTTATGGAACAACAGGTTGGGCAGCAGCAACAACAACAACCATACTTTAATTTTTTTTTGGAGAGGTGGGAAGGCACGCTTCCACCAAGCAATGGTTAGCGGGTACTGCTAGTTTTATTATAATTGTAAAACCAAAGACTTGCTTTGGGTAGAAATTATAAAATGATATATGATATATGCTATTAAAACGTTTAGGAAATATTTAGCTTCAGGAAACCATTTTGCTTTTTCAGCAAATATTTGCAATGCCTTAATTTAAAAATTCAGAAGATTATAGTACATAAACAGGGAGACCCGACATTGCCCGTGATTGAATGAGGATTAACAAATGTTCTACCTTCCCATATGTTTATTGTCATCAAAATCAGTGAAATTGTCCATTTTTCAATCAAATCGATCGATTGCCTGCTTTAGTTGGGTGATGCACCAGGAAAAAGCTTCACATGCCTCCCCGCAGTGACATTGTCCACAATACATTGTAGTCAACATTGCACTGTAGAGAACCTACTGTCGAGTTTATTAAATCTTTTTATACAAGTATATAAAAGTTTATAAAATTATTTTTGCATAATGGCTTGAATTAAAGTTTAAAATACAAAAAGTCAAGTATCATGGCTCAATTGTGCTCTAAACAAAAATATTTCTTTTAAATGCACCCCTGTCTAATCAAAGAACCTACTGTTGATTTTATACACTGCTTGTGCGGTTATAAAACTTTTCAAATGAACTTGTGATGGTAGGCTGTATAAGGTGTTAACTTTTGTCAAAATTGGACTTTCTTGTTTAATCCGATTTTTTTTTTTTGCAATTATGGATATTTATCAAGGCTACTGATAAAAAACTATCCAAGAACACTCCCAGACACATCAAGTACATTTGTGTGAAATAAAAAAAAAACCTGCCCGGCCATTTCGAAGTTCATAGGAAACACACACAAAGTGCATTTTAAAGTAAAAATTTTCAGTGAATAAGGAATGTGAAAAATTCAAACAGTGAATCTATTCTAAATTTGTTCAAATGCTCTATGTCTCTGAGAGACACTGAAATAAGAACAAAACTAGAACAAGACTTAGCAACACTACTACAAAATATGGGGAGACAATGCCAGTGAATAATAAATCTATGCTATGACACTACAAAATGGAAGACACAAATGTTAAATTTCAATAGATTTGAAGAAATCGCGAAAAACTTATGAGAATAATAGTTCAAATAAACCAAATGAATCCTCATCTAAAAACATCATGGAAAAATACAGAGCAAACCAAGTTTTCACAAAAACATGACTTTGATATTATGCTTTATATTATTATTACTGATATGGTTATTATTAACATAGAATTTCTTGTTGTTTTGGAGTCCATAGGGGACAAACTCTTACACACACAAAGTGCCTTTTATATTTAAGTGGGGATATATAAAAAAATTCAATTTAAACTCTATAAATTAAAATTTATTATTCGACAATGAATACAAGTTGAAAATTTCCTTATTCCATGGAGTTTCAAAGAATGGCTCTTATCCTCAGAGGAAAATAGTTAGCAAAATAATATTCATTGTCAGGCTATAATTTAAATTAATAATACAGAAATGTATAGGTTAAAAGGATATAAAATGAAGTCCAAGCTAGATGAACAAATATATATATATATATATATATATATATGTTCATCCAGTAGACAGTAGGATATTTTAAAAAAAAATCTTTTCCCTTTTTAATTCAATTAATACTTCAGAATCAGTAAATATTAATGCATTTGATGATACAAAGATTTTTATTAGTTATGTTTAATATTTATTTCTAACTAGAAAAATACCCGTCCAAACAACAAATAAGTAAAATCATTCCTCCTGAAAAGAACAGTTTTGCACTACTTTTATGTCTCCTTACAAGGATTAAAATCAAGATACTAAACCTTATGTATAGACATCTTTTTAACAATTTTGAGCAAAATCCATTACATGAGTTTGTTTCTAGGAAATTTCTAAAATTTATACTTAAGATTGAGGGATCTTAAAGATAAGCAAGATATCCTGAATTTCAGTTTAATTGGCATCTGATGACTATAGACTAAATTCAATGTAAATCTGAAACATTCAAATAGCACGTTGTGCCCATATTGTGTTCCTGAAAAGCCTTTAAAATACTCCAATAATTGAATTTTAGGGTATACACACACATATTAATCGATATATAATACCTATACATTTTACAAAAGGCTTCCACCCTTTGCATAAATTAAATTAAACTAAATATAGCAAACATTACAACCATTTACGCCGAGTGACTGTTACAAAATTCATAATAATCAAGTAATTAGTTTAAGAGTGAATCCTATGCACACAAATATATAAACATATACACACACCTAAGCCAATATAAAATATATCAAAATAAATTTACAATGTAGAAAAAAATTAATTTAAAAAAAACTATTCTAAACCACTTTAAATTATTTTTTATTCAAAGATGTCATGATGTAGAATAAAGCAAAAACATTATAACGTGTTCAAGAAATAAAAGAAATACTTACTGCGACCAAAAAAAAAAAAAGATCAGAATTCCACTAATTCAATGCAAAGAGTTTATAGGTAGGAAAGAAAAAAGCACTTGTTCTTTGAAGAAGCTTACTTTTTATCTAATATCGCTTGAACAATATAATTCGCAATACTTTGGCACAAACATGGCTATCCATATATTAGAGGCAGGGTCAAATTTACAGCATGGAGAACGATAACAAAATAAACACCTTTTTGTTTTGTGTTTAATGTAATTGCGAACAATCATACACATGAAATATATATCATGCAATTGAGACATGTTTGTATTCTTTATTGTCTTATCTTTTGCGAAGATGAGTAGGGGTGAAGAGTGGGGTGTCAACCTTAAAATTACGTAAAGAATCAGTTAAGATTTCCTTGTCCTTAAAATAATCTATATAAAAAGTGCTTATTTAGAATCACACTTATTTAAATAAAAAAAAATTAAATTAAAAAAAAAAAATTATATATATATATATATATATATATATATATATATATATATATATATATATATATATAGGGTGTTTCAAAAGTATTGGGAACATAACGATTTTTAATAACTTTTAATGTTCCGAAGACTTTTGAAACACCCTGTATATAGACAAATCTTGACGTGCGTATTCATCACAGGACGAAGATGCCATATTCCAAAGACCACATAAATTGATAAATTAATTTTTTAACTAAAAACAAAAAAATAAATAAAAAATTTACAATTTTTAGCGATTAAAAAGTTTTTATTTTGAATACAAACCAAATTTCGATAGTCGAATTGAATAGTCGCCCTTGAATTTTAAAACAAAATGGCGGTTCCTGGACCCATATATAAAATTTGATTTTCTTAGTTAAAAAAATTACTTCATCAATTTATATGATTTTTGGAATACATCTTCGTTCTGTGACAAGTACGTATATCACAAAAAATTTGCCTGCATTTTTTTAATTTTTTTTTATTATCAAGTGTAATTCTAAATAGACACCAACACACACACCAACACACACACACACACACACATTCATTCATTCATTCCAAACAAGGCATATTACAACTGAGACATAAGAGTCAGATTTATAGAGGGCATTATAAATTGAAAGTCTGGCAGCAAGAATTTTGTTTACTTTACATTTAAATTTCTGCATACTGTTATAGTCAGGAAACAAGCAGCAGGTGCAGAACTACAATGCAAACGGTTTGAGAAAAACTATTTGAGTAAAATGAAGACGTTTCAATTTGTCAGGGTATTTATGTTGAAGGGTTATAAGTGCAGTAAAGTTGTCAGAGCACATTCCATGAAAGTATTGTAAAACAAACACAGGCGTGCAACATTGCAGTGATAAGACAGGGGTTGGAGTTTGGTAGACAATGCAGAACCTATTAAGTTAGAAACTAGCAGGAATACCTGGAATTGACCAGGATTAAATGAGGAACCTTATGTCCTTTTGCATCCAGCATATAATACCACATTCTTTTCTTATTTTAAAATCTTTTTTATAATATCCTGTTTTTGGAATCGAATTGAAGATACTCAGCATTGATTAATATATTTCAGTATTTACTTCAACAGTGCTCAATATGTGAGCGTCATACTAGTATGAAAATATACTTGTTTTTATTGCTAATCAATGCAAACTCGAGTTTCTATCCGAGTGGTTATCAACCATTTTTAGTCTGTCTTATTTCCCCCTTTTCAAAAAATGCACATTCATACTAACAATAATAGCCAATACTAACATTCATTTACTAGCATTTAATACAAATGCTAGCAGAAGAAAAATCCAATATGACCGTTCAATGCACACCGTATTTTGTTTGACACTGGATCCAGTTCGTGTTTGCTAATCTGTGATACTAATTATCCCCCCCCCCCCGGTTGAGAACCACTGAGAGATTCCTTGAATTACATACCCTCGTTATCTACTTTTTCTCAGTTCTTTTGTTTAAAAGCGATTTTTAATTATCACCATTTATTTCAGAATTATAATTTTTAGCACTATATAAGGCTACTGGTCTTTAAATAATTTGCTTTATTTTATTTATTTATTTTTAGTTTTAAGATATATACAACTACTTCTCTAAATAAGCACATTAGTCTTTTCATATAAGTTTTATTAATATTTTGAATAGAAAAGAATACAATTGTAAGAAATGATCCCGTCTCGCAAAACTTTTACAAAAAACACTCTACTAGCTACAACCATTATCAACTATTTCGTCCGTTCTCTATCTGTGCCTAAATTTAAACGCAGATTTCATGAACAAAGCTTCTTTCCTAGAACTGCACGCATGTGGAATACTGTTTGCTCCACTGATCTGCTTCCTGCCCGATTACAGTAAGGTAATCTTCAAGTCTAATGTAAACAAGTTCTTGTTGAACCATCTCCTTAAATAATCAAATTCTACCCAAAATACACCATTAATGATTGCTACACTTTACATTTTATTAACCCTTATCCTCAAGTTGCCTTCGGGCCTTGATAAGTGGTGACTCCCTTGTAAAAAAAAAAAAAAAATCGGATTTCAGCTTTTATCAACTTCTATTTCAGCTTTTCTTTTGAGGGAAGGGTGTATAAAAGTTGCAATCTGTCTTCAAATTTGTCTTTTTGTGTATTTTGCTCACCATTTTAATTTCTAATTCACATTCTTCTTTTCCATCAATGTTTCGCTAAAATCTTCTTCAGAAAGTTTTTTTTATTGGGTCACCGTTTTTTTAAGGAACTCAATGATAATGATAGCTGAAAGATGAGGAACACTATGGGAGTAAAAACATGGATCAATGACTATGAATTGATTATTATATATGGGGCAGTTTTTGAAAAGAATTTACTAACATTGGATTTAAAGATACTAAGTTTCAATCAGTAGGGAAGTAGTCCTGCAATAACGTGTCCCATAGATAGGAAGCCATTGTGAAGTAGGTATATCCATGGAAATTCTGTCTGACAGTAGGCACATGGCAGAAGAAAGGATATTATTTTTGGATGTGGTAAGAAAATGAGTTTTTGCTGTGAATGTCTTACGAGGATAAAGTCAAGAACTTTCCATGACATTAACAATAAAGTAGATAAAGATTAGCAATATCTCTTCTATGAGAAAGGGTTTGTAGGGACGAGAAGAGATCACTGTCACCCTCACTAGATATAGAAGTTGATTTTGTATTCTGTTAAGGCAGGAAGTGTACTCTGTACGGCACCTCTTTAGATGTAACAGCAGCATTCCATCTTTGGACATATATGACTCTTATATAGGCAGAGTCAGATACATTCTGGAGTCGTAGAATAATCCATCCATTTTCCTAACAACCTAAGTAACGGATTACATACATAGTTTACATTTTAGATGTTGAGTGAAAGTTAGTCATAAAAACTTTTCAAAACAAGGGACTTTTAAAGGAGAGCGGACATTCATTTACTACACATGTACCACATCAACAGAAGTACCCCCAATCGACTAGCAGCAAAATTCAACCCCTTCACTGTAAAGGTAATCAGATGCCAGAAAACTTCTCATTCCTCAGGCTATTTGCCTTTGGAATTTCTCTCAGCTTCTTGTTACCAACATGCAGAATTTTACATCTTACTGCTCAATTCCCCACTGAACATGTGTATTATAAATCCGGCTCTAATCACAGTAGTATTTAGGAGTGAATTAAAATTTTTTAAAATAAAAGTAAAAAGGCGAGTTAATTAACATTACTTCCTTTGAGGCTTTTTCAATCATACAAAATACATGCTAAAATATACTTTAGTTCTGGAATTGAGTTATGAAAAAAATTAATTTTCATCCTTTTAATTAGCTGTAATTTGTAATTAACTGAACAAGTCACCCATTTCTCATTTAGCTATGTATTTCTTTTGTTCTTGTTTAATCAACCATTCTCTAATATTTCTTAATGTCTCTGTGAACATTTCAAGAGTGCCTCTTTAAGGCATTATTATTTAATTCATATACCACAAACATGTAAGTTAGATAGCAAAATAATATTTTTTACTTCTATGTACAAATAATAAAGAATAATATGCTGATATAACAATATCAATAATAATAATAATAATAATAATAATAATAACTAGCATGGGTGCTCGGCGTTGCCCGGATGTTTGAAGGTGTGTGTTGAGCAAAAAAAAGTGATAGTAGGAAGGTAGGCTCGAACCCGTACCGTGAAGGAGGAAAAGAATGGGGAAAAAACGTGACGTCTTTGCTGTTACGACCACTGCCAAACAGGAAGTGACGTAGGTTTAAATTAAGGCTAGACAATCGAAAAGAGGGGGTGACTTTCGCAAATATCAGCGAAAAAAGCGACCCCTCCCTGTAGAAAAGCGCCCAGTTGAGGGTGAAGAAATTAATGTTTTTAGCCAATTTTTTGGCATGTCGCCTGAAGTGTCGAGCTTAAAAGCGATACTGATCTTGTGAAAATCAGTCGCCTCTGTCGAAAGCTTTAGGCAGACATGCAGACATACATACATACATTTATATATTGGTTGCTCAAATTTTCGACCCAAACTGATTAAAAAGCTTGCCATATCTCTGAATACCCTTTATATAAAATTTCAAATGTTTAGACCAGAAATTGTCTGAGTAATTTGGTAGAAATCGTAGAGGTCAATTTTTTTTTTAACTTTGACCCCTATTATGACCTTATTTTTTGATTATGATTTATTTTTTGGGGCTCAAATCAAGTTATTAAGTTAGATCCATGTCTAAGGAACCTATATCTAAAATTTCAATTGTTTATATCCAAAATTGTCGGAAGAGTTTGACAGAGTTCTCAAAGGACAAATTGTTGAACTTTGACCCCTTAACAGCCAAATTTCTGGCCGAAAACGAATTACGAAGATTTTCCCAAATCTCCATACCCTGTATATCAAACTTTCACTTTTATAGATATATAGACAATAATAATAATTGATTGATATTATAAAAGTAAAGAGACTTGTTATTTTTGGTTATAGAAGGAAATATCTTACCAGATATTTCACAATTTATATTATTACTGTTCTCATCTTTTATTATCACAATACAATGAATAAAATAATGTTAATGATCAGTTCTAAGTGACAAATTCAATCCTCAGTACGAACGATACTAAAAATACAATTACAAATTATTTAATCACTTCTATCCAATCATGGTTAATGGAACTAGAGTAAACTCTTCTAATGGATTAAATAAAGGGTTCCATCTGAAATTCCATACAGATCTCCAAGTTCAACATAAAATTCCCCGAGTACAAGATACACCTAAAGATGGTCAGAAATTACATTGGCTGAAATATTTCGAAAGTAACATCCAAGATGAGAACAGCATTTGTGTGTTCATTCTTTTTGCAGACTGTTATCCTCATCTTCATAGTTGTTGGTGTTTCACCATGTTTCGGCCAACTCATCCTCTGGCCTTCTTTAGATGATTAACCGTGATGGGATAGGAATGCCGAGTCGTGTAACTTTATCCTCAGTAATTACTGCCTTCCATAGTTGTTGTCTCACCACATTTTGGCCAACTAATCCACTGCCCTGCTTGGGTAGGATTAAAACCACCATCTTCAAACAATGCTCAGCTGGAACCGTAGAGACTCAACACCTCTATCCACTGCGCCATGGCACTGAAAGGTGCAGTGGATAGAGGCGTTGAGTCTCAATGGTTCCAGGTTAGTATTGTCTGAAGATGGTTGTTTCAATCCTACCCAAGCAGGGCAGTGGATTAGTTGGCCAAAATGTGGTGAGACAACACCACTTATGAAAATGAGGATAACAGTCGATGAAAGAATGACTAAACAAATTATAAAGCCTCATCTCAATGAACCCCCCCCCTAAAAAAATAACAAAAAGAATAATAATAATATGAGAAGAGTAGTCTGAAGAATAAAAAAAAATATTATCAATTTATTCAAATAATGTGAATCAGTTCTTTATGAATTAAACAAGAGACAATGACACACACAAAAAAATATATAAATGAAGAAAACCGATTTGTGTCAAACTTCTTTTCAAAACTTGAGGTCATTTAATTACCTTTCTTTTGTTGTACTTTGTATTCTTGATACGAAGTGCCATATCAAATTTAGTAATAGTCTGCAAATGAATAAAAATAATGGTTTATTATTTTTTTATTTATTTATTGCGGACTATTATCCTCATCTTTTATTTGTTGTTTCACGACAATTTGGCCAACTATTCCTCTGGCCTTCATTTGGGTCGGATTGAAACCACCATCTTCAGACAATTCTCACCTGGAACCATAGAGATTCAACGTCTCTATCCATTGTGCCACAGGCCCTGAAGGGCAATGGTCTTATAAATTCATATTTATTTATTATCTGATCTTCCATGGTCGGATCCGTACCGGATGGTAAATACATTATAAAATTGGAATCTCTACGGTTCCAGGTGAGAATCGTCTGAAGATGATGGTTTCAATCCTACCCAAAGATGGCCAGAGGCTTACTTGACCAAAACATGGTGTGACGACAAAAACTATGGAAGGCAGTAATTGTCGTGAATGTAGTTAGGAGATTCACAGTTCCTATCCTGTCATGGTTATACATGACGAAGGCCAGAGGAAAAGTTGGCTGAAATGTTGTGAAAACAACTAAAAGATGAGGATAATAGTCTGCAAATAAATAAAAATAAATAAATAATACTCATCTCAATAATGAATTTCAATTTAATAATATATATAATGGTTTATGCTTGTTGAATATTTCAATTTTAGAAGAATTGGTGCTGTTTTTTCAACAGATTAAGGGAT